>NC_000075.6:60420436-61039603 GCF_000001635.26 Mus musculus
TTACCTGGGCATTATGGGAGAACTGGCCCTTGAGGGCACGAGAGCAGGAAAGCTGTCCCTGCCCCTAACCAACTGCAGTACTCAGAAAAGCAGGCCCTGTGCATTGTGGGAGTTTCGGGTGAGCTGCCCAGAGGGTAAGAGTGTGAGAGAGCTGGCCCTGCCACTTGTTTCTGGCATGTGCAGTGACATGGATGAGAGAGATCCCCTCTTACTCCCTCGCCACACATGGCAGGACAGAGAATTGGGCTTGGGTCATGAGAGCTGAAGAGCTGGCCCTGCCCCTCACCTGCTGCAGCACTCAGGAGAGCAGGCGCTGCACCTTGCCTGGGCAGCACAGTAGAGCTCCCTGGTAGTGTGGGCACGGGAGAGCTAGGCCTGAGGGTACGGGAGAGCCAGGCCTGAGGGCACGAGCATGGAACAGCTGGCCCTGCTCCCTGTCTGTAGTGCAGTGGCACTGACAAGGGAAAGATGCCTTCTCTCCCTCCCTCATCCCTTGCCACCCATGTCAGGCAGGAGAGCTGGACCTGAGATCAGAAGAGTGGGAGAACTGGCCATGCCCCTCACCAGCTGCAATACTTGGAAGTGTGTGCCCTACACCTTACCTGGGCAACAGGGTAGAACTGGCCCTGCTTTTGGGGGGTTGCTGGGGAGCTGTCCCCAAGAGTATGAGAGTTGGAGAGCTGACCAGCTGACTAGCTCAGACACCTCTCAAGCCCAGCCTCAGTGCTTAGAATTGGTCACGCCAGCATCTACCCAAACTGCTGGAGTACATGAAGAGGCTGGTCCTACAGGATCCGCCAAAACTGCAGCATCTCCATGACACGGGGCAACGGCAGGATATTTGAGAGGAGTCCCAGTGAGGTCCCAGTATTGACAGACTAGCAGAAGCCTCATAACCAGACTAGCAAGTCATTGCAATGAATATTTACAAGCAAAGAAGTGTGGATAAAAGGGTACACTTGTGGGATGCGCTGTGACACACTACAGCTTCCACAGTGGGATATATTTTTCTCTGTTGTTGGGGAGGTTGCAAGGGTGAAGGGCAGATACAAGGGGAGAGGCCGATGAGTCAGAGTAGGTAATGGGAAATCCACAAAGAACTAATAAAAGTTTTTTTAAAATGCATCTGTAAGGCTGTATTCTTGACTCTGGATGTCACCTACAGTAAAGATTTTAAGAATGGGGATCAATCATGGTTGTCTTGATGTTATAAAAGGAAAAGTTCAAGGACACGAGGAGACATTCTTTAAAGAAGATACATACACAGTCAGCAAGGGCAAGAAGAAAATGTAAATCCAATCACAATGAGACACACTCTCGCTCTCTACAACTGTTAGAATGGCTTCCACAGGAATGCACAGACTAACAGGGCACAGAGAAACTTGAACCCTTACACAATGCTATGGCGAAAAAGAAACTGGTATAGCCACTGGGGAGGACAGTGTGGCAGTTCTTCAGAAAACTGAAGCTGGAGGGTTGTTGAGAGGGCTCAGTGTGTCAAAGCACCTGCCATCAAGCCTGAAGACCCAGGTTCAATCCCAGGGACCCACACGGTGGAAGGAAGGGGGACACTGACTTCTAAGAGTTGTTCTTTGGCCTCCACATAAGCGCCATGGCAGATACTGTGCATCCAGACACACAGCAATAATACACAAATATAACTCAAAATGAAAAATAGAAATACAGTCTAATTCCAATTTGCTTCTGGGCATCCACCCAAAGAACTGAAAGCAAAGCCCTGAAGAGACCTTTATGTGACCCGAGTTCATGGCAGCATCATTCACAACAATTAAAACCTGGAAGCAGCCCAGGTGCCCACTGATGGATGAATGAATCAACAAAACATGGCACATGCATGCAACAGAGTATTACTCTACCCATGCTGACAGCACGAATAAACATTACAGATGTTAGACTGAATGAAAGAATTCAATCACAGATGACAAATACTGTCTTGACTCCATTTATGTAAGAGAGTCAAAAGTGGTGTGTGGGGAGCCGCCCTCACATTCGCCGTTGCAAGATGGCGCTGACATCCTGTGTTCTAAGTGGTAAACAAATAATCTGCGCATGTGCCAAGGGTAGTTCGCCACCCCATGTGCTCTGCCTTCCCCGTGACGACAACTCGGCCGATGGGCTGCAGCCAATCAGGGAGTAACACGTCCTAGGCAGAGGATAATTCTTAAAAGGGACGGGGTTTCGCCATTCTCTCTCTTGCACTCTTGCTCTGGCTCTTGCTCTCTTGCACTCTTGCACTCTTGCGCTCTGGCTCCTAAAGATGTAAGCAATAGAGCTCTTGCTCTCTTGCACTCTTGCTCCTGAAGATGTAAGCAATAAAGTTTTGCCGCAGAAGATTCCGGTTTGTTGCGTCTTTCCTGGCCGGTCGCGAACGCGTGTAAGAGTGGTGAGGCCAAAATGAACCCTGCATGGATCCCAGCTGGTGTAAGGAGAAAGCGGGAATTCCCGTGTAATGGGTTGGGTTTGTCCGGGATGGTGAAGCATGTTACAGAGATAATGGTAGTGATTGGCCATGCACCAACAAGAACACACAATGTCACTGAGCTATATACTTAAAGATGACTAAGATGAGGTGATGGGGAGATGGTCACTGGGTCAGGTGGAAACCTGAAGGCTCACAGAAAATGAGATCTAGTCCAAGAGGGAATCAGGGTAGCATAGACTGGGTCCAGCCAAGACCCTATGGCTGGGGCTCTCCACCTTATGTTCCTTCTCCCTACAACTTGATCAGAAAAGCCTTCCACCAAGAGAACCTTCCTGAGCTGTTGAGTCAGGGCAGTGAAGGTCTTGGGAGGCATTGGACCGGGGAAATTTGACCTTCAGGCCTCAGCCAGTGGATTCCATAAGGACTCAGCCAGGTTCTTTCTCACTTCCTAAGGCACTGGTCAGAGGGGAAAGAGTGGGTGGCAGAGGTGAAAAGGAGACTGAGCCCTGCCAGAACAAGCAGCAGCACAGCAACTCATACCCATCAAACTGAAGATGTTTTCACAAGAATAGTCTTCCCTCACAATTTTGGAAAATAAGTACCTATGGACTGGCGAGGGGGAGGGTCCTGGAAGGAACCTTGTTATTATGTAACCTCCACCATCCCTTTCCCCCTCCAATTAAAAAATTGCATTTAAATATATACCACAGGGCTGGAGATGTAGCTTAGAGATGAAGTATTGACTAACATCACACACAAATGTGTTTGTGCATGTACGTACGTGAGTGCACGTGCACGTGTGTGCATGAGGTATACATGTGTATGTGAGCTGGTATGCTCACCACTGTGGAGGCAAGAGGGTGACATCAGAATGTCAGTCTTCAGTCACTCTCTTTCTGAGACAGGATCTTTCACGGAACCTGAAGCTCACAAGTTCACAGTTTGGACTGGACTGTCTGACCAGTGAGCGCCTAGGTTCCTCCTGTCTCCACCTCCTAGAGTTGGAGTTACAGGTGTGTGTGTGTGTGTGTGTGTGTGTGTGTGTGTGTGTGTGTGTGTGTGTGATTTCTGGTTTTTATGTGAGCACTGGGGATCTGAGCTCAGGTCTTCAGGCAGACCATTATGGGAGCTGGAGCAGGAGGTGGCTGGTCATGTGGCATGCTCAGTCAGGAAGCAGGGAGTGGGAGGATGCTGCTGCTCAGCTCCTTGGTTTTTATTCAGCCCAGGGAATAGCGCTGCCTGAAGTGGGCTTTCCCATTACACTCAACATAGACTAGATATCCCCTTACAGACAAGGACACAAGTTCACAAGGTCTGTTCACAGGTCTGACAGAGATCAGGGTGAGACTTATTTTCACCTCTGGGTATTTTGAAAGGGAGGCTGTTGGTACCCAGGAGGTGTGGTCAGAACAGCTGGTTAGAGAGCAGGAAGTCTGTGCTCTATATTATAATGTGGAAGATATTTCATAGTCAAGACTTATTCTGAATCTCTCTCTCTCTCTCTCTCTCTCTCGCTCTCGCTCTCTCTCTCTCTCTCATACACACACACACACACACACACACACACACACACACACAAATGCATGCACACACACATGCATACCCCAGTAGGTTTTTTGTAAAAAACAGCTGCAGCCTGCTAATATCAGCCTTACTGTCCCATAGACCAGACTGTACTCACGTTTGTGTCTGTCCCAGGGCCTTCGGATCCACTGGATACTCCATAAATATTTGGTTGAATAGTCCTATTTATTATATGGCTCCAATTAAGTCCTCAGCTGCTTGGTATAGCAACCTAACAGTTTTTATAAGCCGCTAAATAGCACTAGCCTCTGCCTCAAATCTCAAACCCACAATAGAGAACAGGGGAGCCAGCTCTCCGTGGAACATGCTGACATTTTTCCTTGGGGTTAGATCGACTATGCAAGCACCTAGTGACTGATAAATATAAGCAAATTCGGATTGCATCCACCAGGAACAGCTCAGCATCCATCAGCAGCACAGCCCCCCAGCTTCTATCTGGATTGTTTCTTCTGAAAATGCCAAACTACAAGAGCATGATAAAACCACGGAGGAACCTTACAGTAAGCAATTACTGGCCCTCCGTCAATAAGTTAAGAGGGAAAAGGTATCCTGCTATCAAAATGCTCAACTGAGGGCCTACAGTGTAGGCTTGGGGCCCACAAGAGGCTGCACCCCCAGACAGTTGTCCTGAAGCTCAACCACAGAGAGTCCTTTCCTCACAGAGTCATCAGCCCCAGCTTTCTAGCCCCACAGAGACCTGAGTGCTGTACTGGAAGTCTGACACACACCGTCAGATGTCGCCTTACAGGCCAAGTTCTACAACTCTGGGTTATCACTCGAACTCCTCAGTCCCCAGACACTGCGTGTATCTGCTTTATAAATTCCTTAGAACCACCACTGCCTTGATGTGAATCCTGACTCTGCCCACTGCTTCTGTAGCCTTGGGGAAAGCGCTGCATGTCTCGAGCCTCTGAGAGGAGGGTGAAATCGGCACCTGACTTGCTGCTGTCAGCGGAAAGCAGCAAGAACGGCACCTGGTGCGCAGCGTGCATGCAAGACACCCTAGGGACGACCTTGCTGTGGTTTTGAAATCAAGAGTTTTGAAAAACAAGTTTTTGTCTTTTTATGTTTTAGTGACGATGCTCACTAGGCAGGAAACCTGATCTTCACTAGTCTGGGCTATTTATAGTTTTATTATTATCCTATTTGGTAGAAGCATTCACTGTTTCTTGGATAAGTAATCCCATGTTTAGCCATAAAAAATCCCGTGTTTAGCCATAGAGGCTATACCACACCATGCAGGGAATGCTAACCATATATGAAATACATCCTGAATTATCTTTCTAAAACATGGACAGTTTGTTCTGTGTTCTAGAACACACTGTAGGCTGGGGAGATGAGATGAGCTTCAGAAAACTGGCATCCAGTCCCAGGGTCTATTGAAAATACATCCTAGAAACTCTCTAGAAAAGAATTTGCTATTGAAGGTCCATACAACCACAGCTGGGGGTGCACCTAAGACTCTAAGCATAAAAACTGCCCAAAGACTGGCAACATAGATCAGCTCTTTATATCCCTCCCTGCCCTTTTTATTGAGAATTTCATACATGAGAACTGTATTTTCATCATATCTATTCCTATCTCCATTCTAATTCCTCCTGTGTCCCGTGTCCACTTACTCTATGTGACATTTGTCGTCCAATTCTTTATATATTTGTATGTATGTGTGTGTATATGTATGTATGTGACTACGTGTCCTGTTACGTCCATTTAGTTCATATGTACTTGGGGCTGAGCTCCTGGGATTGGACAATCTCTCAGGGGCTCACTCCTGGAAAAGACTCTCCCCATCTCAGCAGCCATTACTTGTCAGTAGCCCCCCATTTCCCCTCCTTATTGGTATGCCGCTTGCTATTGTGATTATCCAGGTCTATTTAGGAGACCACATTATTAAGCAAGTCTCTGTATTCAATGTCCTCTCTTTAAATCCACACAGCCTGTGGCTAGTGGTTTCTAGTCCCCCCAGCCTAATGGTGGCATCTTGGAACCCAGATGTCTTAATTAGAGTTGCTATTGATGTGTTAAAACACTGTGATTAAGCTGGGCGTGGTAGCGCACACCTTTAATCCCAGCATTTGGGAGGCAGAGGCAGGCGAATTTCTGAGTTCGAGGCCAGCCTTGTCTACAGAGTGAGTTCCAGGACAGCCAGGGCTACACAGAGAAACCCTGTCTTGAAAAAACAAACAAACAAACAAAAAAAAACAAAAAACAAAACAAAAAAAACCCCAAAAACATTGTGATTAAAAGCACCTTGGGAAGGAGAGGGCTTATTTCACTCACAGTTTAACTCCATATATTTTACTTCATATAACAGTTCATCATCAAAAGCAGTGAGGGCAGGAACTCATGCAGGGCAGAAACCTGGAGGCAGGAGCTGATGCAGAAGCCATGGAAGAGAGCTGCTTACTGGCTTGCTCCTCATGGCTTGCACAACCTGCTTTCTTACAGAAGCAAAGACCATCAGTGCAGGGATGGCAGCACCTACAATGGGCTGGGCCTTTCCCAATTAATCAGTAATTAAGAAAATGCCCGCCGGGCAGTGGTGGCGCACGCCTTTAATCCCAACACTCGGGAGGCAGAGGCAGGCGGATTTCTGAGTTCGAGGCCAGCCTGGTCTACAGAGTGAGTTCCAGGATAGCCAGGGCTACACAGAGAAACCCTGTCTTGAAAAAACAAAAAACAAAAGAACAAAAAAAAAAAAAAAAAAAAAAAAAAAAACATAACAAAAAACAAAAACACTGTGATTAAAAGCACCTTGGGAAGGAGAGGGCTTATTTCACTCACAGTTTAACTCCATATATTTTACTTCATATAACAGTTCATCATCAAAAGCAGTGAGGGCAGGAACTCATGCAGGGCAGAAACCTGGAGGCAGGAGCTGATGCAGAAGCCATGGAAGAGAGCTGCTTACTGGCTTGCTCCTCATGGCTTGCTCAACCTGCTTTCTTACAGAAGCAAAGACCATCAGTGCAGGGATGGCATCACCTACAATGGGCTGGGCCTTTCCCAATTAATCAGTAATTAAGAAAATGCCCTACAGCCAGATTTTAAGGCAACATTTTCTCAATTGAGGTTCCCTCCCTTCAGCTAACTCTAGCTTGTCTCTAGCCAACACTCTGGTTTTCCTAGCCCAGCTCTTCCCTCCTTCCACTCCTTTGAGGGGCTCCCTAAAGTGTGAGGTATAATGGCGTCTCAGAATTCTCTTCACTTTGAAAAATAATTTTATAATCAAAAAGCAGGGTAGGAGTAGCCTTGGTTCTGTAAAGGCAACAAAATGACTGAAAGGCCATGTGAGGCTGGGAAAGTGGTCAGTCAGTAAAGTAATTGCGTGCAAGCAGGCAGCCCTAAGCGCCATCTCTAAGAACACATGTAGGGGGTGGGGGCAGCAAAGCCAGGCGTGGTTAGGGAGGAGGAGATGAGCAGAATCCTGGAGAGTACTGCTTGGTCAGCCTAGCCAAATCAATCAGTAAGGGACTAGGTTTTTGTTTGTTTGTTTGTTTGTTTGTTTGTTTGTTTTTAAATAAAACAAGAGTAGGTTTTGGCTTGAAGAATCGACCCAGATGCTGTCCTATGGTTCCATTGGCCTCCATGGGCACATATGAATATGGTGGCAAGAATTCCTCCCATTCTGCAGAATCAAGGTAGTGGCTCTGCTGTTGTCCAGGCAGGGACAGACACAGGGACCAAGATGTGCACATACCTTCTCTCTGAGGGTTCACGGCCCCGGGCCTGTGGATGTCGGCTGCCTCGCACCACTGCAGGGCCTTGGCGGCTAGCATTGGAGCCAGCCAGGGCTCTTTGGTCCTCCTGGCTTCGATGCAGTGGTACTGAGGTCCGTACGGCTGACACAACGTGGCCAGTGATGGACAGTGCACGGCCATTGGGCCGGGAGCCTCCTCGAGCACGGTAGGAGCTGGGCAGGCAGGGCCGTGTCTGCTCCATCACACCACCACTGCAGCTGCGAGAACAGGCAGACCAGGGGCCCCAGGAGCCCCACACACCTGGGGAGCCACTGCCACTGTCCTCTGGGGTTCCCTCGGTCACTGCCATCCGTTGTGGGACCTATAGAAACAGAGGCTGGTTAGAGTCTTGAACCTTAGAGGCTTGGGAAAGAACTCATTTCTCTACTGGACCCATGTGGACACAGGGTACAATTAAGAAGCAAAACAGAATGCACAGAATTCAGCCTGGGTCTCAGTTTATATGGACTCAGCCATGAGAGACCAATTTAAGTGACCAGGAGAGTCACAGTGCAGCCCTGGCTTTGAGCACTGTGATGGCTATTCTGGGTTGTCAACTTGACTATATCTGGAATGAACTACGATCCAGAAATGGAGGGCACACCTGTGAGAGATTTTCTGCTTGGTTTGAAGTGGGTGGATCCACTTCTAGTCCGGACCTTGGAGGTGGAAGACTCACACCTTTGATCTGAATACTGAGGCAGGAAGACATACTAAGCCTTTGATCCAGAACATAAGGCTGGACGATACAGCCTTGATCTTGAGTCAAGAAGACATACCTCTAATATGAGCTGTGCCTTATGGGCTGTACCTTCTGCTGGAAGTCTATCTAAGGACATAGAAGAAGGAAGCTTTGGCTCCTTGCCTGCTTGCCCTCTCCTTGCTAGTACATCCATTCCTTTCCTGGCATCGGAGACTACTTCTTCAGAATTCCAGCTTGTGCAGAAGACCAGCTGAGACATCCAGCCTTGTGGGACTGAGCAACTACTAGATTCTTAGACTTTCTGCTCATAGCTAGCCATTCTTGGATTAGCTGAACTGCAGGCCGTAAGTCATAGATAGATAGATAGATAGATAGATAGATAGATAGATAGATAGATAGACAGACAGACAGACAGACAGACAGACAGATTGATTCATACAGTAAGTTCTGTGACACTAGAGAACCCTAACTAATAACTAATAACCAGCTTAACTGTGAGAGTTTTTCTAGATTAAGATAAAATATAAAGAGCCACTCTAAGTGAGGGCAAGACTATACCATAGCCTGGGGTCACAGACAAAACCACAGAAAGCCAGCTAAGTAGAAGCATTGATCCCTCTCTGTTTTCTGAGTGTCTGTCTCTCTGTCACACACACACACACACACACACACACACACATATGATGTAGCCAGTTTCCTCCACACCCTCTCCATTATGGTAGATTGCATTCTCAAACCAAGAGTCAAAGAAACCTATACTAAGTTGCTTTTGCCAGATATTTGTCCCAGCAAGGAGGGAAGCATTTGCAATCTCAAAGAGGCATGGTGTCCTCAAGAGTCCTTCAGCTTCCAGCTTGATGCCCACCCCTAGGCCAGAAGGCCTGGATTCCCTTTAGCTGCCCAGAAATTGGCACTGTGTCTCCCTGTAGTACCAGCAATGGCTGGAACAGTTTGTAGGCTGTGCCTGGGAAACACACTGTGTGTATGTGTGGGGGGTGGGGTGGGGGAGGGGGAGGGGGTCTGCATCCCTACCAGTGTGACTAAGAAGCTTCTAAGCCTCCAAAGCTAGTCCATTTAATAAGGGAACAGTCCAAGTGCCTTCTAGGTCATAGGGAAATAAGTGAGCTTGTCTGTGCACAGCGAAGTTTGGCATTAGGAACGTGTTAGAAGACAATCATGATCATCATTTTCCTGCTTCCACACACACCAGAAGGAGTGGGAAGCACCACAGCATGCAAGCTCTAGGCAGAAGGTGACTCACTTTGTGGAGCTGGGCCTTTCAGAGACCTTGCCATGCTAGGCGCTATGCTAAAAGCAGCTCCAGTGAGTCCTTTGTTATGCAGATGTGGAACTGAAGTTCCAAGAAAAAAAGATTGCACACATGTTAAAGATTCTGCAAGGCTGAGTGACCCAAGCAGACCTTCTGTGGTTTTAGAGAGTCAGAATATTACAGTGCCAGACTCCAAATTACCCCGGATTCTCTTTAGTCCCCTTAGTAGCCATTCCTTGCTCATCTCTGGATTTGACCTAACATCCTTGAGGCTATAGACCTTCTACTAACCTATAGAGCTTCTACTAACCTGAAGGCTAAGAATGTCATTAGATAACATCTTAGGCTTATAGCAGAGACTTGGTTGTGACCCGTCTACTGATGCTCCCACCAATGTCTTTCTCAGTTACTATAAAAGCACCACGAGTGTTTGAACATGGGATAACCTGAATCTGTTTTCCTGGACCATGATCACTTACATTTGCTTCAGAATAAACTCTCTCTCCTTCCCATTGAGGAGACAGCTATGTTTTTGCCGCCACAAACACAATCTGAGCACCAGCTGTATACCTGGCTCAGAGTCAGGCAGCCTCCCATTTCACTTCTGTTTCTGTGATAAAATACCCTGACGAGAAGCAACTTAGGGGAGGAAAGGTTTGTTTTAGATAAAATTCCAGGCCCGTTATTACAAGGCAGTCAAAACAGCAGGACGGTGAAGCACCAATAGCATGACAGCCATGCCCCAGAGTGGAGAGAAATGAATGAATTCACACATCTGCCAGTGAGCTCACTTTCCCCAATCTTATACAGACTGGGGCTCAAACTCTGCAATGGTGTCATCCGCAGTGAGCTGGCTCATCCCGTATCAGTGAATGTAACCAAGAAAACCATCCTTGGACACGCATGCCCACAGGCCAACTTGATCCTGACAATGTCTCACTGAGACTTTCTTCTCAGATGATTCTAAACTGTGACATGCTAGCGAGCTAACCATACCAGGCACTGAGGACAAAGAGGAAAACACCCAGGTCCACACAAATTAGCCTAAGCCCATCAGCAGCAGGCCAGTGATGATGATGAGGATCTTAGGGACTGGCTGCATTGGCTGGCTGGCTGGCTGGCTGGAGCGGGAAGCTTGAAGAGGTTTCCAGAGGAAATCAGGGAGTTCCAGTTGGTTCTGTGACGGCTAAGCACCTACTGGGTACATAACTACATAGGCAGTCTGAGTCTTATGCCTGCCTACCAATCTCACTCACCTTATGAAAGGGAAATTGAGGCTCAGAGACATTATATGGCTAGTCCCCCGTCACCGTACTGGATTCAGAAATAACCAGTTTCTCAAAATTTACCTGTTCTGGTACTTGCTGCTCTCTTCCCAGCAGTCAGACAGATGTTTTTGCCTTTCCAAAGCATCCTCCTAGTACATCTTCCTAGAAGGGTCTCAACCTTCCTAATGCTGTACCCCTTTAAAACAGTTCCTTATATAGTGGTGAGCCCCAACCATAAAATTATTTTTGTCGTTACTTCATAACTGTAATTTTGCTACTGTCATGAATCGTACTGTAAATGCCTATGTTTTCTGATGGTCTTGGATGACCCCTGTTATCCCCAAAGGAGTTGGGACACACCAGTTGAGAACTACCATCCTAGCACATCCTTCCTGTCTTTCAAGGACTGAACAAACCTATGGCTTTCTGTAGGCAATCTACTGGTTTCAATAAGCTAAGGGCTTATCTATGCAATGCCAAGATGCCTACAGATTATCCTGGCTCTTGGCACATTTGTGTTCTTACTGACCTTGGCTTTGGCGGCTCCAAGTTCTCACTGGGTTGTGCTCTTCTTCTGCTTCCTCAGAGCCTGAGTAGTGAGGCAGTCCAAGAATTATCTGGAACAGACCTGACAGAGCTGACTCTGGTGTCACGCATGAAGTCACCCATGAGTGATGGCACTAAGCCTGCCTCAGGAGGCAGCTGTGAGAACTGACCAGGGTCCTGCCTAATAAGCATGAGCAAGCACTCCAGCTGTCTCCTGGTCACCAAAAGCCAGGGCTCAGCTCTTAAGCAAAGTTCTTGCCTCAGGCCATCAGTCACCATGAACCTACTGACTTGTATAATTGAGGTTCCTTTAACAAACGTGCAGCGTGGAGTGGCCTGAGATGATCTCTATGGCTCAAGTTGGCTCCTGAAAGTTCTGGAAGTAACCAGGGTAGGATAGGATAAGGGAAGCAGCCAAGAAATGGGTAAGGGGTTTGCCACACTAAACTCACTAGCAGAGCTCTGCTGGTACCAACCAAAGGACTTAGGGAAGTGACACTGAGAGAGCCAAACCAAGCACACCAGTGATGTAGGGTGAGCAGACAGGGTCAAAGCAAGAATAAGACAGACAGGAGAGGAGGCAGGTCTGGGTGATGACTGACAGCAGCTGAGGAGAGGACCCGGGTTCCGACCTCAGCCAGAGTACATGAGCACCCTCAGCCCACTGCACTGGGCACACAGAGAGCTGCTTTGCTCCTGTTTATGACCAGACCAAGGCAAAGATACAAGGACAGGGGTCTGAGAAGCAGGGAAGTCATAGCACGGAGGCACCGTACCACCTAAGCAAAGAGTACCTGGATACAGTCAAAGCCACAGGGGGCCTGGAGCCACCAGATGCTGAGGATGCTCCACCCAGAACTTTGGGAAAGCACACATATCTGGTGACATCTGGTCTGCAGAACTGTGAGGGAATTCATCTCTCTGGTTTTATGCCATCGAGTCTATAGTGAGAGAGCACTGGACTTCTGAGACAAGGCAGAAGAGTATGCCAGTGGCCCTGATCATGGGTTCTCCCTGTTGGACAGACGTACATATTAGTCAGATCCACGGCAGGACAGAGACAGCCACTCACCACCCAGGTCATAGTTTCAGAACAACCCCTCCCCCGGTTCCCCACCAATCACCTGGGTTGGTGTTATTCTGTTTAGTGCATAGGGAAGAAACTAAGGAACCATGGTCTCAGGCTAGTGAGAGGCATATATCAATCTAAAATCCAGTTCTCTGTTCCCCTAATCTTGTGGGGGCTTTCCTCCTGCATGCGACTGCCACCCTGCCGGTACTATTGGTGGGAAACAAGAGTAATAGGTGGGGTAATTCCACGTGTATGGTTCCTTTACTGTAAGTATGGTTAGGGATGAAGGAACACAGACAGGAAGATGTTTCTGGTATCTTTGGGGATACACACTGTCTGCCCCTTCCCAGTCTCTTAGTAATAGATAACCAATATGCTTTCTGTAACATTCCACTAGACATGCAGCCACACAGGGGACCACTTCCCTCAACTAATCCCACCCTAATTTAGCATCCGGTTGCCAAATTGGGCACGATCCTGGTGGGAAGGGAACATAAAACCACATTCCATCCTATTCTGCAGACATGAATTCTCAAATTTATAGTGTGATTACTACAGGGAGTGACCTGAAATTCCATGAGTTTCCACAATGAAAGTCCAGACACACACTCCTGAACTGGGTTTTAATAGTATAGTCTACCTTCCATAGTTTATGCTAGCTATACTCAAACTATCAAATAATATTACATACAGATTATACACACACATATACAAAAGTTGATATCAAATCATTATATGAAAAGAACAAACTGGAACTAACTATGGCAAGTCTAGACACATCCTAAATAAGAGCCTGGGTCAATGAAAGTCACCTTCTCTATATAATGGAATATAATCATCCTTTTAGAATGAAGTCAATTTACATTCATTAAGATAGTTTCTATAACATGTTAACTGTTGAAAAACAAAATGAAAAGAGGGATTATATAAGAAATCTGTTTGCAGCTATATCTCTTCAAGCATAAAAAAGTTGTTCTTTGACCAGATCAGCCCTACAACGCTGCAATTTCATATCGGTTTTTTGACTTAACATGGCTTAAGAGTTCTCTGGATCTGCCAACCAGAAGGGCCCAACTGGAAAATCATTCTGTGCCAAGCAGAGTGGCTGGAATGAAAAGAGCAGAAGCCACTGTGGCTCCATCACCCACCTGCTCACCTCTACTGGCTTTGTGTCACCAGCTGGCTGCCCCGGGGGATCATCAACATCACAAGCAGCTGGAAAGCCAGACCTATTAGAATATGCTTAACAACGGGAATGACAACTGCCAGTTATTCAGTGTGGAACCTGTGCCAACCAAAGAGCTAATTGCTTTAGTTGTATTATCTAATTGAGCACCCTGGAGAAATCAAACAAGTTAAGAGTGTTTGCAAGATTTCTATCAGCTCACAGATAGTCAGGATGCTTTTGTGGCAATCCCCAGCCATGTCTGGAGACATCTGAGGGATGGAGCACACATTTGAACAGAAGCTCACTAAAACTGGAGTGATGACTTTTAAATGACTCCATCCTCAGAGACTGGTGTCTCCTATGGAAACTTTCCATAATCAATTACATAAATGATCAGAAAAGGAAACAGGAATACACAAACAGCAGACGCCATCTCCCATTGTAGAAAGCAGCAGCATACGGGTGCAAAGGCAGGAGTGGGTATTGACACCCACAGAAATGGTGTCAGCATCTCTGGAAAAGGGATAAGACTCCTCTGGAAGGACAGGGGAGAGCCAGAGGGTCACAACAGGAAGAACAAAGCAGAGGGGCAAACACATCCTCATGTGCTGAAACCACTCAGCACGGACCAGAGCCTGATTCTCACAGGAGCATTCCATGGCTCCCATCCCCACTTCACAGATCAGTCCCATAGTCTAGCATGTGAAGCTTTGAAAATGTGGAGACTTAATGCCACTCCATCAGGGTTGTTGGGTGACTAAGTAGGACATCTAACAACCCCACCTAGCAGGGGCAGGGGGCATGCTTCTATGCCCCTTTCTTGGGAGGATGGATGGCATGAGTCCAAAGTCTTACAATGCTTAAGCAGCAGATCCCACCATAGAATCAAACAGGCACTCTCTCCACCCCACTGGGAGTTTTCAAGGATGTGAACAGGGAGGTTTATGGGTAGGATAACAGAGTTAAAGAATGGACATCTTGAAAGTGCACATACCACATTGAGACCCTTCTCTGGAGAATATGATGAGTTTCTTGAGGGGTGAGGGCTAGAGTCTAGGGAGAGATCTATTAAATAAAATCCTACAAGCCCTCAGAGGTCCTCTTCCTTTAAAAAAAAAAAAAAAACTATGAGGTCATATTATAGGAGGTGTCTCCTGTCTCTGTCTGTCTCTGTCTGTCTGCCTGTATGAGTGTGTATGTGTGTGTATATGCATGTGTGTGCATGTCCATGTAAAGGTCAGAGGTCAACCTCAGTGTTGTTCCTCAGACACCATCCACCTTATTTCCATGGTTTTTGGGACAGGATCTCTCACTGGCCTAGAATCCCATAATTTGGCTAGGATGGCTAGCTAGCAAGTCGAGGGATCAATCCATTTCTGCCACACCAGCACTGGAACTGCAAATGCACTCCATTATGCCTGGCTTTTGTCTGTGCATTCCGGGGCCAGAACTCAGGTCCCTGTATGTACAAGGCAAACACTTCAGTGACTGAGCCATCTCCCCTGCACTCTGGGGCCTCTGACTTAGTGAACAGTCACTAAGGAACAAGAGCAAAGGGATGAAAGGAAGGGACAGCACTCAGAGACATGAGAAAAGCAGGAAGTCACATCCCAGTTTAACAGAACTTGGGATGCACAACAGTGGAGCTGTGATAATGCCAAGGGAGACTGAAGTTCCTCATCCATTCTGGATGATGTAACTAACATCACTTGGGCTCAGACATCTAGAAGGCTGCTTAATGCCAGTCAGAGATGAGTATAAATCTATACACTTGGGAAGATGTGTGCACAGTGTAACCTGACAGCCCTTTCCTTCTGGCCCTTTAGGAAATCTGTCTCCATGCTGCATAAAAGGCACTGGGAATGCACTCAGGAGACAGCTAGCTGAAGTCAAGGTAGATCAACTGGATTTGCTATCTACGACAGAGTGGGTTTGGGTCCTCTGCTCTAGTATTAGCTCTCTTGATCTGTCTGTGCTCTGAGACCATCTGGTGCTGGTGCTGTTCTAGCTGATACCCACACCCTACCTACACCGGACTCATCCCAGCCTGGTGTCCCCTGCATTTGCTCTTTCTGTGGCTTGCAGTAAAGAACTCTAGATGATATCTAAATGATGGCAGATTTATACACATAAAATGTGGCAACCAAAGTGATAGGAAATGAACCAGGTCTGCCTTTGGCACAGGACATGAAGGAGAGAAAGCAGCTCTGGGGGATTGCCAAGAGAGATGCGGCTGATCTGGGCCACTGTGCTGGGTTGTCTCTGTGAACTTGACACAAACCTGGACATATCTAGGAAGAAGGACTCTCAAATGAGGAACTGCCCCCATCAGATGGCCCTGTGGGCATGACTGTGGGGTATTCTCTTGGTTGATGATTGATGTCAGAGGGCCTAGCCTGCTATGGATGCCGCCACACCTGGTCAAGTAATCATGGGTGGTATATATATTAACAACAACAAAGCAGGCTGAGCAAGCCATGGGCTAGCAATCCAATAAACAGCCTTTCTCTCTGATCTGCTGCACTCAGCTCCTGCTTCTTGGTCCGTGCCTTGAGCTGTTATCTTGTCTTCCCTCAGAGATGAAGTGTGATCTGGAAGTATGATAAAATAAACACTTTTCTCCCCAAGTCATTAGCATTCTAACACAGCATCAGAGAAGTAAACTGGGACAGCCAGAAAGGAGGCTCAGGTAAAGGTGCTTGCCACCAAGCCTAACAATCCAAGGTTAGTCCTTAGAACCCATATAATGGAAGCAGATAAGCAATTCCTGTTGTCCTCTACACACACATATATACACATATATACACACATACATATATAAACATATAAACACATACACACATATACATGCACATACACACATATGTATATATGTACACACATATACACATACATAAACACATATATACACATACATATATGCATACTTACAAATTAAATATTACATATACAAACTAAATAAATACATTTTAGAAGAAGAGTGGTTGGTCTTTATTTGTCAGAAGCATAAGCATGGAAGAAGCCCAGGCAGAGTTACGTACAGACAATACATACAGACAATAGCTAAACCAGAGTAACCAGAGGACCAAGACATGAGATGCGCTGAGGCTGCATGGATCAGAGACTGCAGGAACAGACGCTAGGCCAGCTCTGGAACAGGAGACAGCACATACCAGCCCCATCACAGCCAGGCTTTACTGCACCCTAACCACCTCATCCCCAGTTGTTGGTTTTTTTCTTTTTTGAGGCAGTCCCACTATATAGCCTTGAACTATATAAACACTACACATCTGGGCATGAACTCATGATCCTCCAGAGCACTGGGTACTGGGATTATAACCATACACTACCACACCCACATTGTATAAGGCATGAATTCATAAAGCCAAATAGAAAGATGGTCAAATAGAATTAGGGCTTCATGATTCAACAAAAACACCATAATCATGAACAATACAATGAAATAAGCAGACATGTAATATAATATAAAGTTTAAAATGCCAAATACAAACTTGAAATTATACCATGATTATACTAATGTAAATGTTCTGTTTGCCTACAAGCAAAGTCTGGAGGGGGACGTGGAAAAATGAAAACATCTGACCTGTCACCAAAGCTGAGTCTGGGAGTTTCCTTGTAATTTCAAAAATTTCAGCCATGGTTACAATATTGCTTGCTCAATAAATAAAAATAAATAGATTAAAGGGGGAATGATTCAGAGCAGATTGTGGGGTGGGAAGTAAGAGGCACAGACTAAACCAAGATAGATGGTCATCCTGCTTCACTGAAGAGCCCGGAAATTTCCCCTCGCCACCGGGAAGCCCCTAACTCAGCACCACTAAATGTCGTCAATGTATTTGGGTTTAGCACTGATTCGAAATCATGTCCCATCTCGCTGGCTTTTAATTTTCTTGCTGAAAATTAAGCCTCCCATCTGTTCTTCATGGAAAAGGAGTTATAGGGGGAAAAGTCTTTTATATTCTAAAGTCTTGTTCCAGAAGAGACAAGAAAGAGTAGGTTTGGTTTTAGCCACATAACCAAGCCAATGCCCTAAAGAAAACACTAGAAAAAGACACCTTGGAGTTGGAAAGCAGAGGCAAGGTTTTCAGAAAGCTGAGAGCAGAAGACTGAAGGCCAACCAGCGAGCAGCTCACCAAAGCCATTTTACCAGGGACCCTGGCTGAACTGTCAGCTCAGAGAGTAGAGAATCTCCAGTCAGATTACGTCACCCAAGGGCATCACTTATGGTTTTCTGTCTGTCTGTCTGTCTGTCTGTCTGATGTCTGTTTTTAAGTAAATGATTTGATCTCACATCATAATTGCCTATGCTGACACAAAAGGATACAAATCATATTTGTCAGCATTAATATTGATGCAATTAATACAAAATGAATATAAAAGTCTCAAGGACGGTTGGGAAGATAGATCAGTCCCTTGCCACACAAGCATAGGGACCTGAGTTTGATCCCCAGCACCCACATAAAAGCCAGGCATGATACTACATGTCACATCTGTAATCTCAGTGCTGGGAAGACAGAGACAGGGGGATCTCTGGAGTTTGCTGGTCAGGCAGCCTAACTACATTCCTGAACATCAAGTTCATTAAGAGCCTTGTCTCAAAATATAGGGTGGCAAACGATTAAGGAAGGCATCCAACATCAACCTCTGTTTCTGCATGCATTGTCAACACATATACACACATATGCATAAAGAGAGAGGCAGAGGGAGGGAGAGAGGGGGATGGGGGAAAAGGGGAAAGGGGAAGGAGGGGGGAGAGAGGGAGAAGAAGAGGGGGAGAGGCAGGGGGAGAGGGAAGGACAGGGAAAGATTGAGGAAGAGGGAGAGGAAGAGGGGGAGAGACAGGAGGAGGGGAGGGGAGGAAGAAGAATTGAAAGATGGAAGAATACAGTAAAACCCCTTAGCTTTGATGGGGTAAAAACCTCTCCAGTGGCTAACTACTCAAGTGAATGCCCACTACAAAGGTATTTCAAGAGCAGGTGAAACAGTGCATTTACACAAAACCCAAGTAAATGAGGAGAAAGAACAGGAAGGCACAAAGAGGTAGCTCTAGCTACAGTATGAGCCATACAGAAGAGAACTCCAACCACATGCAACCAGCCATAAGCCATCCAATAGGTGTCAACTTAGGTGTGCTGCAGACTGCTGCTCCATTTGCTCTGCTCTTGGTCCTCTCTGAAGCCCTGAGGCTTCCAGTGGAGAATCATTACAGTCAAAACCTCAGGGACTTCATCTCCACCACACTCGTCCACATCCATGCTATTGAGCATAACGGTCTGAACCAAGTACTGAAGGGTAATACAGGCGCTTTGACTTCTAGTCCTGTGCTGTGTCTCTCAAGGGTGAGTCTCAGAATGACTTACAGCACAACCCACCTCACAAAGCACTGAGAAATGCAGGAGCCTGGCTCTCACCCCAAATTTATCAAATGGGAGGAATCCAGTGGTAGGCTTCTTCAACAAGCTCCCCTGGTTTGAAGGAATCACGGATCACTGGCTATGATACACTCAGATGAGACTCAAAAGAGGACGTTTTTAAACAGATCTCACCCTCTAGGCTTTGAATCTCTATGCTTTGTGGCTCCTTCCTTCAGCCTCAAATATTCCCTCCACATCACAATATCACCTCCAAGCCTCCTACCCCTGCTTCTGCCACTCTACATGAAGGCAGTTCCAAGTCTATGACATAGGACAGGAACACATTTGTGTGACCGTACCTACCTAACATGGGACATAAACCGGGAGGATATTTTAGAAAATATACTCTTGGTAAGGAAGTTGAGCAGCCAATGAACCATAGAAAAATGAAAGATGGGGAGACAGAGAGAGGGAACTATGGGTAGAGATACCATTGTGTAGACCCAAGGCTGTTCGGCTCACTTTGTGACATGCGACTAGCGTGTCTGTGGCTCTGACAGCCCTGTAGATCAAATGACCTGACTGGATTTGACTGGGACAGACATGCCTTCTGCCACCACCAGGCTTTGGATTTATTAATCTGCCTCAAGTATCATGAGAGCAAGAGAGGTGACCTCAGCATATGCCTAGGGCTCCCCTGCCAGTAAAGGAGATATCTTTCATTTCAAAATGCAAGGGAAGCCTGAATGTATTTGTGCTGAATTCAAAGGCAGGGCCCATCCAAATGATGCAATGAGGTAAATATTTGGATGTGATCTCCCTAACAGGAAACACTCCCCGCTTCTGAAATTGACCTGTCGCTTTCATCACCAGCCACATGGAAATTGTCCTCCCTTATAACTAAATCATAACTCGGAGCATGTGCCTGGGTACCGAGTCCGCCCTATGTTGCCGAGTACTTGCTGGGAAACAGAAGCAGATGTTACTGCAAAGGGCCTGGAGGTATTCTTTGGTGCTGTGGTTAGCCTATTTGGCCTGATACTCTCAATGGCAGTTTCCTATTTGCAACTTAAGCCAACCAAGACAGTGAAAATAACGAGTAACGCACAGAATAAAGGGTGGCGAGAGGCCAGTTTGGGAGTGGCAACCTTCAGCTGGAGAGTCTGTTGGGTGATTCAGTTACCCACAGCTGGGTCGATACTCAGCATTACTTTCTACAAGGCTCTGAGGATCAGAAAGATCCTCCTAAGAAAGGCACATTATGCAGCTGGGGAGACAGCTGCAGTAAAGTGCTTCCCAGGCAAGCATGAGGATCAGTGTTCAGAATCCCAGAGCCCACCAGGTGCAGGAGTGAGTGCCTAAATCCTAGCACCAGAAAGGTGGAGAGACTTCCTAGCTGAATCAGTTGGCTCCAGTGCAGTGAAAGACTCAATGCTGACCTCTGACCACCCCTACCCCTATGTATATGCATACAGATGCAGGCGGGCGGGCGCACGCATGCGCACACGCGCGAGTGCATGCACACTCAGAACTGCCATGCCACCAAAGTTTACTCTTGAAATGCAGCCCAATTGTGTTGCTCTTTTGCTTAGCAGTGAACCCTGGGTTCCCATGTTCTAAAGGATGAAAGCCAAATTAACTCCTAGTCTAGTCCTTTTAAAATCTTGCCTTGCCGGGTGGTTGTGGTGCACGCCTTTAATCCCAGCACTCGGGAAGCAGAGGCAAATGGATCTCTGAGTTCAAGGCCAGCCTGGTTGACAGAGTGGGTTCCAGGACAGCCAGGGCTACACCGAGAACTGTCTCAAACAACAACCATCTGGCCTCAGCCTTCCTTTCCAGCTCAACCCTTATCACTCCCTCCAACCAACAGGCAGGAAGGAGGACACACTCCTTCTTTCTCTGGCCTTTACTGTCCTCTCAGCTCAAAGGCATTCTCTCCTCCCCTCCGTCTGTGAACAGACGTTTTCCATCCATGCCAAATGGTCCTTTCCCATTTTCCAGAGCTGTTCTGCACATCCTTTTCCAAAGCGCTTAACGCCTGGCACTAATTATCTTTGGTGCAATTATCTTCTCAGCAACACCACAAGCTCCTCGGGGCAAATCATGATTTATTTTATCTTTGTATTCCACACATTCTCATCTCTGCCACAATCTGTCATCTGGTAGCCCCTAGGGAAATACTGAGTGAGTGAATGGATGGGCAGGCGGATGGGCCAGAGGGATGAGAGGATATCTGGGTGAGTAGACAGATAAGTGTGTGTGTACAGATGGACAGTTAGGATAAATGGACAAGTGGATGGATGTATAGAAGGATGGACCAAGAGTGCCTATCTGTGAAATGTCAAATACCTCCTCTCTCTGCTCAGTCACTTGGCTGGGAATCCATGATGCCTCTACTACTCCCCTTGTTCCATTTTGCCTGAAGAGTGGAAACTGGCTATCCAAATGATAGTTGTGTTTTCCAAAGCAAGTCACTCAGAATTTGACCCTTAGCTATGCTCTCTGTGTGAAACCTTCTCTCCTCTTGACATTGGGAAAACACACTGTCCTGGTTCTTCTCCTAAACTTCTGGTCACCCTTTTTCTGGTGTCTCTCCATTCTCTCCCATGTCAAGAACTGGGGAGACATTCTTGGTAATCTACTCACCTTGTCCAAAGCAGGGGAAAATCTGGGGTATTAGCAATAGACTTTGTGGTGATGTCTTGCAGGTAAATGAGTAGTCTCAAACTCCCCTCTTCCTCCACTTGGACACAAACCCCAGCCAGTTCTATTCAGAAATATTGCTAGATGCTGCATCTCCCCATCCTCTTAGCCTACAGCTTAGTCAGCTTCTACTTCCATTTGCTTGGACTTGCCCCCAGCTATCCTGAACTGTCTCGACTTTAAGAATTACTTCTGCAAATCCCAGCATCCAAACACCATGTGGACTGGCCTCTCTGAGCACTCCCGGCATCTGGAACGGAATCCAATTACCCAAAGTCCTCACTCCTGGACCTCCAGTTAGGCCTGCAGCCTTTCCCACCAGTACATCCTATTCCTAATATGTCACTCAACCACACCAGCTGTAAACAACCACGTCTCCTGCTTTAAAAGCCTTTCCTCCCCAAATCCTACCTCACCTGACAAATGTCTGCTCATCTTCAAGATCTGCCAAATTTGGAGTTTCATACCCCCCTTGCAGAACACCCTAGCTCCCCATGTGAGGACAGTGGCTCTCTCCTGTAGGCGCCTACAGTTTTTTGAACATATATCACTGTATTCTAATATAATTTCCATTTTTATGTATCACACCACAGGTTGTTAGCCAAAAACAGCTGTCAACTTCTTAGGCTTATTACTCTGACTCAACTGTAAACAAGTTTCAGATGGAATAAACACAGATCTTAAAACAAATAAAAATTCAAGTGAATAATAATTGGTGTGTGGGATGCAAATTCATGATATGCTTGTAGAGGTCAGAGGTTAACTTTGGTTGTCAGTTCTTCTGTACCTTCCATCTTCTTTGAGACAGAGTCTCATTGGCCTAGAACTTTGACACACAGGCTAGGTAGGGGACCCACAAGATTCTTGGGGTCCACCTCTCTCTTCCTCTTATCTTTTCATCCGTGGAATCACAGGTTTGTACCATAATACTTGCCTTTTTACATAGGTTCTGAGGATCCAAACTCAGGTCTTTATGCTTACAAACTATGAAGGTATTTACCAACTAAGCCATCTCCCCAGCTCCAATCTATTAAGGCAGCAGATGAATAATAGAACAACAAAGATACAATTGGATACGACCACAGGTGCTCTTAGATTATTCTGAGTTTAAGCATGATGGACCAGCATTTAATTACTATTATTTATTTATTTTTTTAGAAAATGAACACATTTTGAAGCACTGGCCCATTACTGTAGAGGACCAATCTACAAGATAATCAATGACTACACGCTGCTCAGTGGAGGACTATCAATACCACTCCCCCCACATTGCTAGTGGGTGATTGTGAGCCAGCAGAAGATGTGAGCTGAGCACAAAAGCTGCAAGGGAACAGCCATGACCTCTAAGGGCAAGGTCTTCAGGGCCTGGTACCCAGCTGTGAGGATCAACACGCCTTCAATGTTTTCTCACACACAGCGAGATATTCAGGATATACCAAGTCCTCACTCAGTTTACTCAAAGGATTGCATCTTCAAGTAATCACTGAACTAAAAACCATAAGCTTTAAAAAAAAGGGAATTTAGCAAAAGCCCCGGCTGATTAAATAGAACCACTCAGCAGTCATTCCCAAAAGAAATATGATAACTTGGGGTGTCAAAGACTTTTCTCATTGTATTATTTCCAAAATTCAGTTGAATTGCTGTGAGACTACTCTGATTACATCTAGCAAACCATAAACATCTCCTTTCAAGGGCTCAAATAATACTTCTGTGATTCTTTTACTTTTTTTTTTTACATTTTTATTATATTTATTTACTCATTTTGTGTAGGGAGGTATGAGCACACATGCCAGGGTGTGTGTGTGTGGAAATCAGAAGACAACCTGTGGACGCTTGTTCTCCTGCTACACAGGTCTGGGGGCTCAAACTTAGGTGAGGTTTGCTGGCGAGTGTCTTTATCCAGAGCCATCTAGCTGACCACACTCATTGATTCTTGAAGAAAGTGTTGACAATGTGCCCAATACTTAACTTCAGTTAGTCCTCCGAGCTGCCCTTCCTATCACTGGGATATTAATCTATCATCCCTCATAGGGGTCTCTGGAGTAGTGAGGGCCAAACTAGCCAAAATAGTGTGAGTACATGTGAGGGACCATACACATACACAGAATCATATGCACATGCCCACCACACATACATACTAACATACACACTGCACATGAACTCATACACATACAGTCACACGTATAAAACAGTCTCACATTGTCACAAACACATGCTCATATACACATGCACTCATATACACACATTACTATAATGCCCTCACACACATACAGATACACAGACAAGAGTCACAAACACACAATTATATAGAGTCACAAATACCCAATTAGAGAAAATCACACACATACATGAGTCATATACACACACACACATACATAAGGGGAAACACACAATCACACTTGTATAACCACAGTCTCACATACAGAATCACACTATAGAGTCCTACACATAGCACCCCACCTCACACACACACACACACACACACACACACACACAGACACACACAATCACACTACCATGTTACTTTCTTCTCTTGGTGTTTCAGAGCCTGAAATGTTATTATTTGCTTGCCTGTTTATTATCTGATCCACCTACCTATTATACATAGGGACTTTTTATACCATGGCCCCAGCTCCTATATATCAAAGCTTGGCACAAAGTTGGTTGTTGTACAATCACTGTACCCTGTCAGGTAAGATGTTCCTTTGTTACAGAGGAGAAGCTGCTGAAAACCTCCAAAGTCAGGCTGCTAGAAACAGCACAGGTAGAATTCAGACTCCAATTTACCAGCTCCAGCAGCCAAGAGCTGCCCTTGGCCTGGAATGCTCAAACTCAGGTGCTATCGGTGAGCCAAAGGGCCTAGATGTCCCTTCCTAAACTCTCATTTTTTCCCTAAACATTTACAAAAGGGCTGACATTCCCCCAGTTAATTACTTTTTATGTTAATCTAACTAATGATTTTTTTTGACAATTTAAATGTTATATATTGAATGTCACATTTCTGATGACTGTCTAAATAGAGCACACAGGCCATGTGTGTGCACATTTGCAAACATGTGCCCATGCCGTGGGCATTCAGATGGAAGCATTTGAAAAGCCCTTCAAAGTCCTGGGCAGGACCCCAAAGTGCTAATATTGAAATGCGTAAGCAAACAGAGATGTAGCCAAACAGATGACCTCCCTAGACAGGATCTCAAGGTCATATAGGGGGCACTGCAGGCAGAAAGGGAAGAGCCTTTTAGTAAGGGTAACACATTTTGGGAGTATTTAACTCAGTGGTAGTTTGCCTGCCTAGCATACAAGAGCCCCTCAGTTTGATCTCCAGTACCACACAAACAAAGAAAATAAAGGATTGGCTGGAAGGCTAGCATCTCCTCAGAGTAGTGCAACGCAGGGCAGAGTTGTCTTTCTGGGACAGCTTAGGTATGGTCTTGCCTAAAAGAAAATCTCTGGAAATTATTTCCACCTCAAACATTCTGTGCAGGCAAATTAGGAGTTCCCGTCACTGCTTCTGGAATGAGCAAAGGGACCGCTTTTAACAGTCTCTGGCTGATCGGAGACTACTGGTTCCAGATATCCATGGGAAAGGGAGCCCTGCCCTAATTCTTTTTGAAGCACAACCCACCCTCTAGCCAGGCTGACAGCACCAAGGAAGCACCTCTTTCCTATCTGCCTGGTTGGCATGAGTCATGTGTGTAGCAGAAACAAGCCCTGGATTCTTCACAGAACACACAGGCTTCCCCAAACATTTCAAGTTGCCCTGGCTATGAACCAAGAATCTTGCTCGGAGCCAACCGCTTACAGCCCATTAAAAAACCCTGTACAAATGCAAACACTCCATCCATTAGACAGGGAGAAACAAGAACCACATCTTGGGATGGAGCTAGGCATTGTTGAAACAAGACTAGGGGCTGGGGTCCCCTAGGAGGAAACATCACTGTGTTAGAAACCACAGCTATTTCCAAAGTCAAGGGCATGGGAGACCAAAGGTGCCCTGGGAGGCAGTAAGCAGGCAAACTGATTCTGTTGTGTGCCACATACCTCCAGTCTGGGGAAACAGGAGGCAGCTTGGGATTTCTAGCTGGAGTTTGAGGTTCAGTGTGTTTAACAAAATGTCTCCTACACTGCTATAGAAGCCAAAGACCCTAAAGGAGACTCTACTACTACTATTTTCCTAAGGCAATATAATTTCTAACCTTATTCTATATATAGTATCTGTATACCCATAGATAAATGTAGCATTCACTTTTTATCAAAGAAGCTTAAAAAGAACCATATGGAGATGATCACAGAGATCTACAACTGGTAAAATGCAGAGAAAACTGACTGTGAGGAGCCTAGACCTCAATTGATACATCTACAATGGCACCTTCCACCCAGGGCTCATGGAAAGTCACAGAAGTGGAGTCATAGAGAATGTAAGCTCCAAAGGACTAGGATACCTGCTGGTAGGCGGTATCTTCTAAACATGATGGGAAGATGGGCCCATGAAATCTCTACAATATAGTTGCCTAAGCAATATCTCCATGATGATAATACCAGTTGACATGCCAACATGGATAGTGGAAAAGTCCCCATCCCAAGATGGAAAACTGTAGACAATGAATGGCTACTGAGGTGGGGAGAATCAGTTTTCTTTAGGGGTGGGCTCCCTGATGGGTTATCCAATCCTAAATGGTTAGCTCTAAACATGTGTGCTTCTGAATCACACTAGATATGTGTGTGTGTGTGTGTGTGTAAAAATTCATTACTCTTGGATGGAATTCTCAAACAGTTTAAGTAATTAAAAAAGAAGAAGGAGGAGGAGGAGGAGGGGGAGGAGGAGAAGAAGGAGAAGGAGAAGAAGGAGAAGAAGGGGAAGAAGGAGAAGAAGGAGAAGAAGAAGAAGGAGGAGGAGGAGGAGGAGGAGGAGGAGCAGCAGCAGCAGCAGCAGCAGCAGCAGCACCACCACCACCACCACCACCACCACCACCACCACCACCACCACCACCACCACCACCACCACCAAGTATTCTTCCCACCCTGAGCCTGCAAATTCAACAGCACCCTTGTTTAGAAGCTGCTGCACTGGCTAGCTGGAGTCACAGATGCTGAGAGGACCAACTGAGTAGAGGTTGTAAGCATCATGTAAGTTTCTACTCACTGTGGCTGCCTTCTACCTCACAGAAGCATTCTCTAGTTCCTCCTCCCATTCTTACCCCCCTCTTCTTCTTTTCTCTTCTTTCTCTCCAGCCCCATGTTGGTCACAGCTTTGAGCTTAAAGAAGGCCCTGTTGAGGCCTAAAGTCCAAGCTATATGGCACTCTTGAACTTTAACAGGATGTCACATAAAGTATTTGCTGAAATTTGATTCCCCAGATGAGACTTCCTTCCTTCTGTAACTTGGATATAATAAGGATGATTAAAAACAAGCAGCCACCATCACATGGTTCTTGTCATAAAGAGATTCCGGTGGGAAGCCACTGTGGGGCCCGGATGCAGCAGCTGCTTCCAGGGCTGCACACGGCTACACTGGAGCTCGCCACCCACAGGGCATCGCAGCTACAGTGGCCTTTGGTGGTGGTCCTGGTGGGCAAAGTAGCAATGTTTCTGTTTCCTGCTCCCACCCCCAGTGGCTCCAACTTTGTACTTTTAAATAAAACGATGGATTTTTATAACAATGCCAATATGTTTTACCAAAATCTACCTTGTGTCTATTAGAAATATTTAACTAAAATTCTTAGAGGAAAAAAAAAACCTGTAATACAAGTGTAAATTCTTTTCCTTTTAAAAATATTTATAAGATATCATGTATGTGTACTACGTTTATAACGTTCCCACCCTTCTCCCTCCAACCCCTTCCAGCCTCCAGCTCCCTCTCAGACTCATGACTTCTTTTTCCTTAATTATTATTGCTATATATTTTATTGTTTTATACATGTATATATGTGAATAAATATAGAAGTACCACTTGTATGTCTATTTACTATATGTATGTTTTCAGGAATGTTTTCAGCTCACTGGGAGGTGGGCTCCTCCCCGGAGAAGACCAGCTCTCTCTCTCAGCAGTCACTAACCCTCTCCCCTCTCCATACTGGCATGCCAACTGGTACTGTCATTGTTCAGACAATGCTGAGACTCCGCGGTGCAGCTCCCTCGACTGAATACACCGTCTTGAGGAGGAAAGGCTAAACCATAAAAGACCAGGCAGTAAAGATCCAAAGAGAAAAGGCTGTAAGAGCATGGCTGTGTGGGAGTTCACATGAAAGGAGGCCTACTTACATCCTGGAATCTGCCACTAACATATCTTGGCACCAGCACATAGGACTGGGGTAGACCACTTGCTTCTGGATCCATCACTGGTAAATGCTGGTTGCTGTGAGCGGCTTTTTTAACAAAGTGACTAATACAATCATATGACAAGGTTTCCTGGTGACTCCATGAAGGGAATCTTTATGTTAGGTGATCAAACTTGATACTACATAAGTGGCATTGTAAGGATACTCAAATGAAGTTTTAACAAAAGAGCTTTGCTCTGATTTATGAAATATTGAACAGAGTCCTATAATGTCTGAGCCTTATGTGAAGTTTTATTCAAAGGGACAAGTCATCTTACCAAGAAGTGGCAGTGGATCACTAAATGCAAGCTCAGAGAAAAACAAACCTCATCTGGGCTTTGGGTGCCAGGGCTACCTGGACAGCTAGAAAGAGGTGTAATGTGGAATGTACCAGACTAGCAAGCTCCTCTTACACACACACACACACACACACACACACACACACACACACACACAGTCAGGATAACCTTCTGAGCCATCCTATTTTCTTCATCCAAAGCCACATCAGAAATGACACTGAGTGCTATTATTTATAGTCCCCAAACATCTGTGCAAACTGGAGGGGAAAGGAAGCCATGTGGGTGATCTCTGAGGCTCCTCCAGCTGACATGACACAATTTCCAATGTCTCCTCCATAGAGGCTAATCATGAATTGATCCCAAAGGAAGGAACAGAACGCCCAGCAGGGAAGAACCACGCGAAGAAGATGGCATTTTATAAAGATGGCCTTCCTGGCGTGGCCTCACTATGAGACCCACTGGTTTCCAACCTCTATTGTCACATGTACTTCTCCAGGTGCTCATCTTGTGGCACCAGCTCCAACTCTTATTCTGGTCTCTTAAGGGTGCCAAGAACATATAGGGTCAACAAACCCCATAAGCATAGTCCTACCTCCAAAGCACCAGGGATCCCATGCAGTGAGCAGTAAGATTCTCCAGATGCAAAGAACCCTGCAGCCCACAGAGGCAGCGAACAGCCTTCTCCCTGTGGGCCCCCATCATGAGGCCCAGGGCACACAGACCACTGATATGGAGCTCAGCTAGCAGCGCCACTCTCCTCTAACCTTCAGAGCAGTCTAAGGACCCTTTCATCTGTCACCTGTGTGTCACCTGTGAGCTTTCCCATGGTATGGAGAAAGAGTGCACAGCCCTGCCAGTAGTAGCATGGTCTGGTTTCTAAATCTGGGGAAGGAAGATGAAAGGGAACTCTTCTAGAACATATGGGCATATTGTACACGCTTTAGCTCTGATTCCAGAATGACCCAGCAAAGAGTTGTTACCATATTCATTCTGCCGAGGAGGAAGCAGGCTCGGAGGAGAATCTTCTGGCCAGCAGCAGCAAAACACATCCCAGGGCCAGTCACCCACTTGCCCCAAAAGCACAGGAATCTGAGTTCAGTCCTCAGCCCTCACGTAAACAGCAGGGTATAAAAAGGAGCCCACATTTCTCATCCTGGCACTGGGGAGTTGGCGCCAGGCAGATCTCTGGGGCTCACTTGCCATCCAGTTTTGCCTAACTGGCAAGTCCCAGGCCAAGGAGAGTCCCTGCCTCTAAACTGAAATACAAGGCAGGTGGGTTGATCCGTCCAACACACACACATATACACATACACACACACACACACACACACACACACACACACACACACACACACACACACACACACACTAGCCTTGGCATGTTTTAATATGTTTTTCTGAGGCTTTCCAGAGCAGAACACCTGGGAGCACCTTCATGCACAGCTGCATGGTGAGTGACTGAGCCCACCCAAGTTCATACAGGACACTAAGCTCGACTCTGATCACCTACCAAAGCAGCTCTTCTTCTTGTCTGCCACCTTACTGCTCCTCTTGTTGCTCCTCCATCCCTCTCATGACTTCCTTCAGACATCCCTGCTTGAACATGCTTTCTGCTTTCTGTTTCCCATAGTCCTGCAGCCGCATGCCCACAGCTTGTTCAGAATATAAACAAGAGGCTGGCAGGTAGGAACTACTTAGCATTTTTGACACCTTCTTGTCTCACTTCTGAGACTCATCTCCATGTCTTCACTCCTGACCCCCCAGGAGCCCCTCCTTGTGAATGCTGGTGTCCAGTGGTAGCACTGAGGCTCTCTTGATATCCAGAGCTCACACAGAGGCTTGGCTTATCCCTGCCTGCTTCCTTCCCCTTTAAACCAGACAACCTGCTCATCAAGTCTTCTTGGCTTCAGTTTGATTATAACTCTTAGCTTGGGTCTCAGAATTCATAGCGAAAAGTCCCTCTTACTGCAGCCTGGGTCCAAATACTGCTTCTGCCTCTTATGACTCTGACTCCATGAAGGCTGTTTGGCAGAATAAGCCTTGCTTGTGTTACTGGTTATGCATGCTTATCTTGTGAAGTTATTAAATATGAAAGATACCACACACGCATAACATTCAGCTCACAGTACTCAATAATTGATGACTATTATTAGTATTTGTATTCACCCATTTTTCATTGCTGGGACAAAATGTGTGAAAATTAACTGAAAGGAAGACAACTTCAGGTCCATAGCTTCAGAGACTCCAGGAATGGCCACTTGATGCCATGTCTCTGCCATGAGAGGCCTGAGCGGAAGTGAATGGTGGACTAAGGCTGTAAAGGCAAGGTAGCCAGAATGTGAAGTGAAGGCAAGGAGCCACCAACAAGGTTCACCCCTGAAGGACATGCCTCCAGTGGCCTCCACCCCCCTGCTGAGCCCTACTTCCCAGTGTCCACTACCTCTAAATAATGTCATTCGAGTATGACTTTATCAATGGATTAAGAGAGCTTTCACAATATGATTCCTCCCAGAAGCTCTGCTTCTGACCTGCATTGGCTGCTGGGCCTCCACTCAAGACTGTAAGGGTGATTTCCCATCCAGACCAAAGCAGTGTTGTTACTGTCGTCAGAAATACTCCTCCCACCCCTCACAGTCTCCACCCAGTCACCCTCTGCAAGCCCCCACACTCCACCCTTAGCACCTTCACCTCAACATACAGAGTTCCAGTGCTATCCTATACCCAGACAGGTAAGAGTCGGGCATGCCTAGCCTGCTATCTATGGTCTCCCCAGTCCAGACCCAACCTGCTTTTTTACACTTGATCTTAACCAAACCAAACCAAACCAAACAAGCAAACAAAGAACAATAAGCAAGCTTTGGGGGTTTTCTTTTTAGGACTTTTTAAAGGACTGGCTAGAGCCTAACCCCACCTCCTTGCTACCCACTACCTACAACCCACAAGCACATCTTCTTTACATCCTACATGGATGGGTCCAAGTAGCAATGTTAGAAAGCCTCATTTACTCCCATCGTCCCACTGGTTCCCTGGTGTAATTCAGATCTCCATCACTGTAATGAAATGGCCAAGGTAACTGACTAACTGGATACAAAAATGTTCAATTCATCTCAGAGTTCTAGAAGTATCTGTGTGAGATCTGGTAGGCCTAGCCCTTTGGGCTGCAGGGTTCATGGCTCCTAAGGGCTCCTTCGCTTTCCAATATGCTGAGTCACTCTCAGAACCAAGTCTTTAAAGTGTAGACCTTTTGTACCAAAGACTGTGTTAAATATGGCCCTCAGTCACTTTCCACCTTATTTCTTGAGACAGACTCACTGACTCAGATTTGGGTAGACTGGCTGACCAGCAAGGCCCAGGGATCCTTACACAGCCAACCCCCCCACCCCTTCAATGTGGTGCTGGGAGATTGACTTCAGACCCTCATGCTGACACAGCAAGCCCTTTTACGGACTGAGACATTTTCCCAGACCTAACACACGGACCTCTGAAGAACACCTGTCCAAACCACAGCACTGGTTTAATCAATCAACAAGGCAAATGTCCTTCCTGCCTGCCTCCCCCTATTGGACACTTCCACACTCCTAAGGCTGCCCCGGACTAAATTCAGTGCTGCTTGCTTTGTTGTCTTTTTACCTTTGGTGAAAGAAAGCTGTATCTACACGGGCACCCTATAGATACCACTGTTTCTTAACACATCCCTAGACTGAAATACTGTTAGGTCCATCCACAAGCCGTATTACTCTTCTACCCTCTACAAAAATATACTTAGTATTTCCTGACTTAAAGGAAGAGCTCCTTAGGGAGTGTGTGGAAGGCTCAGCCTGTATTATAGAACATGACAGACATGTCCACCCTGGGATCTCATCTCCAGGCCATGTCATTCTATCTGTCTGTCTGCCTGTCTATCTGTCTGTCCGTCTGTCTATCTATCTATCTATCTATCTATCTATCTATCTATCTATTTTATATCCCTCACTGCCCCTACTCTCTGTCACCCCCTCCCACAACCCTACCCCTTTCCCTTCTCCTCTGAGATGGTGGGGCCCCTCCTGGATATCACCTCACCCTGAAATATCAAATCTCTGTGAGGCTAGGTGCATCTTCTCCCACTGAGGCCAGATGAGACAGCCCAGCTAGAAGAACATACTCCATGGACAGGCAACAGCTTTTGGAATAGCCCCTTTTCAGTTGTTCGGGACCCACATGAAGACTGAGTTGCACATCTGATACATATGTATGGGGAGACCTAAGTCCAGCCTGTGAATGCTCTTTCATTGGTGGTTCAGACTCTGAGAGCCCCAAGGGTCCAGGTTAGTTGACTCTATTGGTCTTCTTGTGGAGTTCCTATCAGCTTCAGGGGCCACAAAATCCTTCCCCCTACTCTTCCATAAAAGTACCCAAGCTCCATTCATTGTTGGCTGTGGGTGTCTGCATCTGTCTGAGTCAGCTGCTGGATGGGTCCTTTCAGAGGAGCTAGCATGGCTAGACTCCTGTCTGCAAGTATAACAGAGTATCATTAATAGTTTCAGGGCTTGATGTTCGCCCATGGGATGGGTCTCAAGTTGAGCCAGTTATAGGCTGGCCATTCCCTCGGTCTCTGCTCCTGATTCTTAGGCAGTTCCTACAGCACCAACTCTGAGTAGAGCATTCCACGGGATGATAGTCACCCACAGCTTCCAGAGAAGCCACTGGATTGGATCCTAATAACCAAACATTGTATGCAGAAGCCCCTGAGAGACACTGCAAAAATGGTCTGGAAGCCAGAGAGGAATACGGTTCTTGCTTTAAGTATACGCATTTGCTCGGGAGCCTGGGACAGCACCAGGAGTCTGAGTCTCAGTACAGCCAGCCCTCAAATGGTCCCCTGGCCTGGGCGAGGTACTTAACCAGTACCATAAGCCAGGTCCATGCAGAGGACTGGGGAGCTTGTGAGGGTCTCTCCAGGCATGGCCCCACTCTGGGCCACATCTTAGATTCCATGAGAACGAGAGACAAAGAGGAATCAGATCCAGCAAGCCAACAGAGCACAGAATAGGTGACTGGGGATATGGGAACCTCATATTTCCTTAGGTTTAGGTTCTCCTGATGGAAGGATTCACCCTGAGCCAAAATGTGGAGGTAACTGGCTATTTCTAGAGCTCTCTGCAGTGATCTTAGTGCTGATGACTTGGGTAGCCAGATAGTTATTAATTCTGGTAGCCCATTAAACTATGCCAAATGTGGTGAGATATGCTGTCTAGGGTTTGCAGACTAGAGATGGGAGCAAGATATTTTTTAATTGTCTACTAAAGAAAGACAAACAAACAACCGGAACCTACACAGACTACGCTTCAGTAAGCCCAGCAACTCTTCTCTCAAGTAACAAGATTCTATAGCATTGACCTAGAGCCCAAGATCAAGCAGTGGAGGCATGCAGACATCCTAAGTGTCATCTTAATTCAGTGAGTGTCCTGTTACCGTGCGCAGAGTTCAGTGTAAGGCTTATCGCTCACTTCTACTCTTAGTATCAAGCACAGCAAGCAGCTTGACTGAGGCCCAGGCCAGGGGACCATTTGAGGGCTGACTGCACTAGACTCAGACTCCTAGGGCTGGCCCAGGCTCCTGAGCGAATGTGGCAACTGCTGAGCATCCCCAGGGTCCCACCCATCCCACTGGAAAGTCATTTATATTCCTGTGTAGTCAGTGCTGGGTTTGCAGCCAGGTTTGGCTGGGGAGGTCTCACTGCTCATTTCTCTCCTAAGCCTCCCTGGTGTACCGCCAAGTCTCCATTTTTTCTCAAACTTTAAAACCAGAAATGGATGAAGAAAAGAACGATTCCCAGGAAGGATGGAAAACTAATCTAGCAAGCGATTACAGCTGTGCGAGAGCTGCTGGGGGACTGGGCACCTTAGCAGAGCAGCCCCCAGGGGATGGGGCGGGGTCTCACATCCCCACATACGTCATCCTGCATACGGACAGCCGCCACTGAGGAGATGAAATCAAAATGCTCGCCTCTGACCTGAAGCATGCTAGGAGCTGTGGGACACAACTAAGTCGGTGACACACTTGCTGTCCTCGAGGGTTTATGGCCCAGCTAGGGACAAACACTGAAATACTTGAAAAAGGAAAGGGAAACTGGATTCATATTAAAGTGCACCAAAGGGAATCAGAACACATGCCATTGTGCTTCAAGGACTTATGAAATCCAGAGCACATATAAGGGTCAAGAAGGCTAAGTGTGGGGAGCTGTGTTGCCCCTAGGTGCTGGATGCCACCAAGGATTTAGGCAAAAGTTAGAGGAGATAAAGAATGAGCCTAGCCGGGCGGTGGTGGCACACACCTTTAATCCCAGCACTTGGGAGGCAGAGGCAGGCAAATTTCTGAGTTCAAGACCAGCCTGGAGTACAGAGTGAGTTCCAAGACAGCCAAGGCTATACTGAGAAACCCTGTCTCAAAAAACAACAACAACAAAAAAAAAAACCAAACCAAAACAACAGCAACAACAAAAAAAGAACGAGCCTATACATCGACTCCTCCATAGGAGGATGCAAGGAAATGAGATTGTATAACTGGGCTAGGACAGGCCTGGAAAAGTCCATGTCCTTGGTCTTCATGTGTACTAGAGCCACGGGGCTTGGACAAGCAGTTGAGGACGATGCATATAATTAAGGACTCGGAGCTTAGAGTCAACTGGAATGGTTGTACCACCATTTATAATGTTCCTGACCACCTCCGATGCGTCTCCTCAAGGCAAAATAGAGATGAGGAAGAGAAAGAGGAGGAAGAAGAAGAGGAGGAGGAGGAAGGGTTCTACTGATTCATACATAAGGATGGTGTGAGGCTACCTTCATAAACATTACTTAGCATTGAGCCTGGAACATAAGAGGTGCTCAATAGACATCTGTAGCCAGGGAGAGGAAACCCATACTATACGCAGGATTCTTGAAAGAAATGTAGACAAGGGATATGAGTCTGGGAGTTAAGGGCTGCTAGAAGGTTGTCACGGTGACCCAACAAGAAGGCAACAAAGATGGCAGGAGTAAGAGGAAAGTGGGAGGAGACATGGAGCAGACATTTCCATTGGCAAGAAAACGGGGCTCAACACAGCTGGGATCCCATACCTGGGAGATTAAAAGAGATATTCATGCTGAAATAAAAATAAGGAAGGTGGGCCGGGACTGTAACTCAGTGACAGAACCCTCGCCTAGCATGTGTGAGGCCCTAGAGTCCAATCCCACACAGACTTTCATAAACATACACTCACATACACATACACTCACGTACACTCACACACACTCACATACACATACACTCACGTACACTCACACACACTCACATATACTCACACATACACACTCACACACATACATTCTATACACATCCACATACACACTCACATGCACTCACACACACTAACACAATAGTAAAGAGATAGGGTCAATTTGGTAAACACAAAACAAAGTTCTGTTCTTAGCTGCTATGAAGGGATTGAAACTCATGAAGCAAATCAGGCCAGCACCACAGATCCAGGGAAGGGACCCATCCTGAGGAAGGATGGCGTGCTGAGGATACTGAGGAAAGCTTTCATGCCCAGGCAGGAGGCAGCAACAATACAAGGAAGGGAAACAGAAGAAATATAAAGAGGACAGGTCATTTCAGAGATGTAGAGCTGAGTTCTATGTCCAAAGCTAAGTGCTGCTGAAGAGGGAACCAGTGATTTCCAAAAAGGATCGTTCTCATGAAGCCTGAGAAGTAGCCCTGAAAGAGTGGATCTGCAAATCAGCAGGGTGGGATGCAGGCTCATCTCCCAGACTTGGGAAACTCCAGGAGGTTAGCTGTAGATAAAAGGCAGCTGCTATTGCTAGCATTCAGTGCTTTTAGGCTCTGCTCCAAGCTGGTGGCTTCCTTCTGACAGTTCTGAAACTGGCGGCTGCCACCTATTCCGGCTTCCTCCTCTCGGAGGCATTTGAGGCAAAAGTAGGTAAGCACATGGCTTTTGGGTTCCCTTCTGCCCTGCCTGATGGGAAAGGATGCAGGGAGAGGTTGCTGAGCAACAGGATCTTCAGCGGGGAGTATAAGGAGTTGGCAGTTGAGCTGCACGTGCCCTAGGCAGATGCCTCTGACCCATGTTCCCAGTCCTATTTGTACCTTAGAATCATGCACGATATACTTCAGGCTGCCTAGCTATAACTCTACTTCCAGACACTGGCATCCAATGTACCTACAAATGACCCCACAGGTAGGTAAGTTGTCATTGTTGTTGTCATTGTTGTTATTGCTTTATCCCCCTAAATGATTCTAACCCACAACCAAGACCAAGAACTTCCCAGTGAAGTTGTAGTATGAGTTTCACAGATATTTCAGAGCTTTGATTTGAGATAGGCTCCTAGATCTGTCTAAATTTGGCAAACACAAAACCCAAACACTAGTGGGTGGTGTTGATGAGGGCTGTGCTACAGGGAAAGGGAAGGGCCCCCGAGCCAGGGCACAGCTAAATAAGTACCAGGATCAACTGATGAGCGGTCTCTACCCCGCACTGGGAGGGAGGGAGAGAGGGAGGGATGGCTGGGGTCTGATTATGCTACTCCAGCTAGCATCTCTAATCCTATCATAGCCTCCACTAAGCAGCCTGAAGCCTGCTGAGACTGGAAGCCCAGGAGCCCACCGTCCAGCAGCTGCTGGCTTGGATAAGCTCCAGCATCCCCCAGGGAAGCAGCTTGGAATAGTCACAGCAGCCATCAGCACCACACTCCACGAAATGAGACTTTCAGATCCATTTTGGGGGTTCCGGGAGCTCTCGTCTCCAGGGAGAGCTTCAACCCGTGACGCTTTTAAGAATGATTACTCTCGGAGCCTTAAGACAAAAATCAAGAATCTTGGAGATGCCAGGCTCCACCAGAGCTCACCCAAACAGGGACTTTGAGCGCAGAGTCCAAGCGCCTGCACTGCTTAGCAGCGATCACCCAGCGGATAGACGGGATCCACCCAGCAGGCTAGGGAGCAAGGAGCTCACATTGCTCTGCCAGCAGCATCCCTAGGGACCCCTGCTTGATGACAACCACCCCAGAAATGGGCTCAACAAAACATACAACTAGTCCCTAACCGCTCGCTCTGAAGCTTAGTTCTTCCTCTGTAAAAGAAGAGTGCTCTGACCCTAAGGACCGTACTGCTGTGAAGGCAGAAAAATGACATCATCTTGCTTACAGTGGGACCCTAGAGTTGGCATGGACAGACCTTACTAGAAAGTAATAAAGCACTGGGCAGGTTGGTGCACACTTGTAACCTCAGCACTGAGCAGTCAGAAGCAACAGCACAGTGAGTTCCAGGCTGGCTTGGAATGCACCGTGGGACCCTGTCTCAGAAGCTAAATTAAATGCAAAAAGGGAAAGGAGAAAGATCATAGGAAAAGAAGGAGAGGGAGAGATAAGGGAAACAGAGGAGAGAGAGAGCTACAGAAAGAGAGAAAGGAGGGAGGGAGGAGAAGAGAGAAGGAGGAAAGAACTGAAAGAAAGGGAGGGGGAGGAGAGGAGAACAGGAAAGAGATAGAAGGAAGGAGGTGGAAGAGAGAGGATGGACAGGAAGAGAATAGAGAGGGAAAGGGAAGGGAGGAAGCAAGGAGGGAGGAGACAGGAAGCAGGGACATGGAGCTCTTGCTCTGATCCAGACAGCTCAGCAGATATCGCCCACCCAAATATACAGTGGTCACCCGCCCAGAACACAGATAAACACCCTGCAGAGTCTTTCCCTGACAGCCCCCAGAGAACCGCATATGTTCCGACTTCACCACAGGCTCCTGGAAATGACTTTTGAGTTTTATTTCCTTGTCAAAAATCTTGTTGAAATAATCGTCCCGACCCACGCTGAAGCAGCAGGCTCGTGTCGACTCTTGGCTGGAAGCTTCTGCTCAGCAGAAATCAAGAGACCGGAACATCCATTTGTCACGTGCAGCCGTGTGTAAAAATCTTTAATTGCCCTGCTTAATGGCATGGAACGTGGGAGAGGGGCAGGCAGTGGGTACATAGTGGAGAATAGGCAGAGGTAGTCTCCATGCGCTAAAATCTGCCTGCCATTGGCAGATGGCTGAGTGACCATCAAGGCAAGGATAGTGAACTTCCTTTTCTTTATTCTTTTCTTTGCTGTGGTGTGTGTGTGTGTGTGTGTGTGTGTGTGTGTGTGTGTGAGAGAGAGAGAGAGAGAGAGAGAGAGAGAGAGAGAGAGAGAGAGAGAGAGAGAGAGATCAGGAGAAGGGTTTACACGCTCATGTATGCCTGAAGAAGGCAGAGGCTGCCTTCATGAATGTCTTCCCACCATATATACTTAGGCACAGTATCTCACTGAACCCGAAGCTCACTGATTCTACTTGCTCTAGCTAGCCAGCCTCCATTGCCTCCAGAGAGCTGAGACTGCGGGTGACCACTGTGTGGGGAGCCGCCCTCACATTCGCCATTGCAAGATGGCGCTGACATCCTGTGTTCTAAGTGGTAAACAAATAATCTGCGCATGTGCCAAGGGTAGTTCTCCACTCCATGTGCTCTGCCTTCCCCGTGACGGCAACTCAGCCGATGGGCTGCAGCCAATCAGGGAGCGACACGTCCTAGGCGGAGGATAATTCTCCTTAAAAAGGGACGGGGTTTCGCCATTCTCTCTCTTGCTCTCTTGCTCTTGCTCTCATGCTCCTGAAGATGTAAGCAATAAAGCTTTTGCCGCAGAAGATTCCGGTTTGTTGTGTTCTTCCTGGCCGGTCGCGAGAACGCGTGTAAGACCACTGCCCTACCTGGATTTCACTTGGGCTCAAAGATCTGCACTCCAGTCTTCACGCAGGAGGCAATTCAACCACCGAGTCATCTCCGCACTCCCAGAATCTTCCTTTCAACCTTTGCTTTTCCAGGCCAGGAGCCCTACTGGTCTTTTTGGCCTTTAAGTCAAGGATGTGTCCCCCAGTACCCTCCCATCCCCCAGGTCTGCCCTTCCCACCTCTCCAGCAGACTCTAGGCTCCCTGGAGGAACTTTCTGAGGTGCTCAACACTCTCCCTCTGCTCCCACCCTTCCCCCATGCTCCCACCCTCACCCTTTCCTTTGAGCCATCTCCAGCTTCTGAATCACCCAAGGTCTGCCTGGCCTTCCCCAGTCTATCCCAGGCCCAAAAAGGTCCTTCCCTGTCTAAACACCTATACCCTCAGCCTCGGGTCTTAACTCACTTTAAATTACCCATGACAAACTGTCTGCCCACCCCTTCTAACACAGAAGCACTTGGCATGCATAAGCAGGGTAACTGTAATTCACCATCAAACTAGGACCCTTTTAAGAGGAACGGGGGTGTTATTAATGATCACATCAGGCCCACAGGCATAAACTACCACTGCCCCAAATGTCTAGATGCCTTCCAATGAGCCTAACTCTCTAATGATATCGAACCCTTTTAGCCCTTGGACCTTATGAACATGAGTTGACAAAGGAGCAGGCAAAAAAAAAAGCTTCTAAAACCCCTTGAAAGTTTAGGAAGGATCATCTGGCCTGCAGTGTGCAGGGTAAAGGACGGCCAGAATAACCACAGCTCATGGCTCGCGGTTACGAATAGAAATGAGCAAGCTACAGGCTGCTTTCATTTCATTCTCTATAGAGATGCAAATGTGAAGGCTGACGTAAGGTTGAAGCAAGCTTTGCATGAGAAACCCAGTTTGCATAGCTTAAAACAATTTAATATCTACCCATGGCCAGCTAAGCATCTGTCTCTAATTCCATGGCCACAGTCACTGTCATTGGACGTACACATCTGGGAGAGACTAAACTGGTCCAGCGCTTGGCAAGCTATAGCATCTGATCGCCAGGGCCCCTTCCATCCCAACATGCTGCTTTGCCAGCACTGTCTTTAGCTCCAGGGGAAGGACAAAGGGCAGGTCAATCAGGTCCGATCACCCTGGTAGGGGGCACCTAACAGGCAGGTCCACAGAGAAAGACACAAGGGGTAATTGGGGCTGCACAGGGAAGGCCACTTAACTCTCTCAGCTTTTGCCCTCTTCTCTGGAAAGGCTTCAGTGGAAGAGAAAGGTTGGAGGAAGGGAGCGCCTTGCCTATTAGCAAATATTTCAATACAGCCCTTGACCTTCCCTGTTTGATGCGTGGGATGAGCCTTTGCAAAGATTCCTTGCATGGGATACGGGGCTCAATCAGGAATCCCGGCTTGGGTGCTTGTTCTCATTCTACTTGCTTTTCTTGCGGAGAAGCAGCTCTGCCCCACTTGTAAAAAAGCATCCCGCCTCTGGTTTGGTCTTGTCCGTACCACATGCTGCGAACTGATGTTACATGGAGGCCAAGATGAAATTCCCGGTACCATCGCCACCCAACGACGTGGAAGGCAAAGGCAGAGGTCAATGGTATCAGCTTCGGGGATCTTGACTGTGCGAGTGTATATAACTTCAAGATGTTGTCATCTACAAACTTCACACTCAGGAACTGGGCAACGGAGTTACAGAAATAAATCACAGAAATTACCTAGGAACTACAACATGTTTTAAGTCGGCTTAGGATTTGTACGTTGGGCTACAACCTAAATTATATGTGGGCCATGGGTTGGACCTGCCTCTGCTTTCCCCTTGAAATTCAATGTACCACCTGCAATGCCTTGCAGTCAGCAGTGCCCCACTTCAGGGGGTTCTCTGCTAGACTCTGCTTTTGAGGACAGCCACATTCTTGCTTCCAGGGTGAACAAGATACAGAGCAGACAGCATGGAGCAGAAGTGACTTGCCCAGCATCATGTGAGATGCAGCTCTGGACACGGGGAAGATCAGCAGCCCTGACAGCCCCAGCTTCCCCAGAGAAGCCCAGCTCTCATTTCCCCTAAGCTAAGAATCACACCCACAGAGTGATCCCCGCCCTTAGTCATGGACAGCATCCCATAATCAAGTGGCCCCACCACCTGAGACAAAGGAGAGGTGGGCAGACAAAGTGACTTTTCCAAAAGAATAGGTCACATAATTTCCAGATCCTGCAAAGGAGGCTCAAGGGTCTTGGCTCCTGCTGTCCCCTGGGCACACAAAGCCCATCTACTGGTTTCAAGTCTTTGTGCTTGCTGGTCCCTCATGCCTGAATCATTTCTTTCTTCCTCTAGATAATCCTTATTGCATTTATTCATTCATTCATTCACCCATTCATTCATTATTTTATTCATTTACAGGGGTGCCACAGCACATACTCAAAGGGTGAGGGGACAATTTTCAGGAGCTGGTTCTGTGGGTCCAGGAGAACAGAGCCCAGACTGTCAGACTGTCAGAGCCATCTTGCCAGCTCCCTTTCATTGCACCTTGCATTTTTCAGACCTCTCCCCTTGAATCATTCCTATCTGACTTTTCAGATTCTTCAAAGCTTCTTTGAGCCTGGACCTCCTCCCCTGGTACAGAGAATAGCAGCAGCCCTTGAGGACAAAAGCTTAGGTGGTGGGCAGGGAGATCCATGCCCACAAGCACCCTCTGCTGTGATCCCAGTCTCTGGCCAGAGGGCCACCACTGGCTGCCAGGCCTTGTTCTTGCCGCCCTTACTAGTCCTTGCACTCGGAGCATGCTCACTAAGCCTCTTGCATTGTTCACACTGATCGACACATCCAGCAGGGGTTCTCAGCCCTACTCCGGAGGGCCCCTGTGTCTATGTGATATGTCTTCCATGTGAGCAGCACAGGAGGCACATGGAAGGAAGGGCAGGGTGTTCTCCACACTACTCAGAAGTAGGCTCAGACACTGTGCAACTCATTTGTCCTCTGATATTTTATGATGTCCATTCTTTCTGAGCGCTTTCCACAGATGCTGGGTTTTAGTATTGTTGCTGATGTTTTTTTTTTTTTTTTTTTTTTTTTAACCATAATGACAATACAGAGCTGGCTGAGATGGCTCAGTGGTTCACAGCACTTGCTGCTCTTCCAGAGGACTGGAGTTTGGGTCTCAACCCTCACGCTGGGCAGTTTACCACTTCCTGAAACTTCAGCCGACTTCCAAAGGGCACCTATTCATGCATAATAGACACTTACACAACCTAAACATATAAATAAAACAACGTAAATATTTAAAAAAAAACATATACTACATGCTATCAAATGTTACCAAAGCTAATGGTTACAATATAGAGTAGAAAATTAAAGTGGACCCATGAAGGTTCATTTAAAAAAAAAAAGGAGGATAGGTCAAGGAAGAATCATGTGACCCACGGGATTATGGTTCAAACATAACCTTGTAACATAAACTACGATATGTCAAGGAGAAAAAGACACGAGACCCCCCAAAAGCTGGTGCATTCTGAAAAACAGACAGTACAATCAACTCCATAAAGGACCTTTAAGTTAGATGCTACCCCTTTTCTGCCCTAAGTTATTAATATGTGTGTAAACCTTTGCATAGCGGTGGGCTAGTATGTGTACACACACACACACACACACACACACACACACGCAGCTGTGCATGTAGAAGTTAGCACCTCTGGTGGTGTCCCTCAGACCCTTTCTTCTTTTCCTTTGAAACAGTCCCTCATTATACTAACTTCACTAAGTATGCTCCCTCTCAGGGCTGGCCAGCAAGCTCAGCCTTTCATCTCACTGCTGATGTTTACATGGCTGAACTCAGGTCCCTACAGCTGCCAGCATCTTCAACTGAGCCATTTCTCCAGCCCCACCTTAAGCTCTGTGCATCTTTTGTAGTGTTCTAGGATAGAACTGAAGGTATATTATTATTTATAGAATTAATAGGTTTTAGTTTGAGAATTTTTTTTGAGGTTGTTGCTATTTTCAGGGTTTTTTTGTTTGTTTGTTTTTCAATCAGGAAACCTTGCCCATCTCTCCTCCTACACACACTCTCTCTCTCTTTCTCTCTCTCTCTCTCTCTCTCTCTCTCTCTCTCTCTGTGTGTGTGTGTGTGTGTGTGTGTGTGTGTGTGCAAAACTTTGTAGTCCAAGCTGGCTTCATATTAGATATGCTATTGCCTCCTGCCTTCTATCTCCAGCCTCCTGAGTGCTGGGATTATAGACATGTGCCATTACCCCAGAAATGTACTAGATTAAAAGGAATCGGTCTTTGGCAAATTTGGATCTTAAGTAACTTAACAAGGAAGTCCTGGCTGTGGCCCATAGGCTTAGTGCAACCCTACTTTAAAATTTACAGAACTTGGTCAGCCGGCAGAAGTTCAAAGTCAGCCCATCCAGGGAAAGGAGGAGATGGTAGTTACTGGTTGGGGATGGGGGCAGAAATAGGAGTGAACACAGGTAGGTCTTAGCTGGGACATTACTGTCATGAAAACAAGGTAAGAGAAGACCCTCCCCATCACATTGCACGTCAGTGTAAGGCTAAAGACTGACAGTAGTGTATGGCTAGGGTGGAGTGTGGCACCTAAATCCAACTAGAGTACAAATGGGACATCCCATAGGGGAACCGTCATTTTCCAGCAACAGAGGAATGGGCGATAGGTGAGCTGACAGGAGGACACTCATCTCTAGGTGAAGAAGTTTGATTCCAAAGGTAAAACTGTCCTACCTACATATGACCCACCTACTCCACTTCCCAGTGTTCACCCAAAGTCTGCACATCACAGAGACACTACTCATCCATGTTGACTACACACTGCATAGCAACAAAGGAAAGAAACCAACCTATGTGTCCATCAGGATGAGGAAACTGTGGCGCGTGTGCACACACATGCACACACACTCACACACACATGCAATGGGATTTTTCAGCCATAAAGAAGAACAAAGTTATGTAATTTGCAGGAAAATGAATACAACATTAGATGAACTGAGTTCAAGAAAGACAAATATACATGTTTCCTCTAATTTGTAGGCCCTAGACCTCATTGGTATACAAAAGTGTATTTGTACTGATGATGTGAAAACAGAAGTCAAACTGTCTGCAGGTCAAAGGGGACCAAGAGAAGAAGCACACTCAGGGGAGTGTGCTGAGGTCTGGAAAGATATGCCCAAAGTACCCCACGCACTGCATGAAAATGGCCTTACCCAATTCCACATGAGCTACAACAGCAAAGAGATTCGACTCCAGGTTCCTGCTGCCTGATAGCAGGAGACTTTGTGTCTTCAGGCTGAGGTTTCTTTGCCAATAACAAAGAAAAACTTGTCTTAGAAAGTGAAGAAAAGACACCAACATCCAACAGCCACCACACTCCGAGTCTGGGCCTGATGGTCCACTCTCAGCAAAAGGCAGAGGGCTGGACAATGTTCCTGGTTATCTCATCTCACACAGCACACATCCCCACATGCATGGCCCTGGATCCCAGCTTCTTTCCCCAGTGAAGATCAGCAGTAAATCCTTCAAGGTGTACATGCTGGGGTCTGTTTTCAAGAGTAGCTCTGATTGATGTCTTAGGAAGACCTATTTTTCTCTCTTTTTTTCCAGAGAAGCTGAAAACTTTACAAGAAGGAGGATACCCCTTTTAATTTAATTAATTATTTACCCCCCCCCCCCACACACACACACTCTGCTGTGTCTCTGAGTGTGGATGTGTGTGCATGTGCGTGTGCATGTGTGTGTGCATGTATGCATGTGTATGCGCATGTGTGTATGTACATGTGTGTGCATGTGTGTCTACATGTGTGTGTATGTGTATGTAAATGTTATACAACATGGGTATGTGGAGGTCAAACTGCTGGGCGTCAGCTCTGTCCTTCCACCATGGAGGTCACAGGAATAGAATTCAGGTTACCAGGTTTAGTGACAAGCACACCTGAGCCATCTTTTTGGCTCTGAGAGGACACTTGAAAGACACCTTTCTATGAAGAAGACCTCACCACAACACCATAAATTACCATTTTCCCAAACATGTGCTTTAAGAGGCACATGTGACATGATTCTTCAAGCCCATGCATACCCAGGGAGATGACAATGCGCCATAGGCAGCCTCCCCAGGAGGCAGGGTCCCTAACACTGTGTCTACAGAATTGACCATGCTTCAAATTGGTGATTCTAATTTATATATGCATGTATCCCTCCCTGAAGGAGACATCTGAAAATGCCTATAGACACTTGTTTGTCACAAATGGAGGAGCATCTTACCAGCATCTAGCAAGCAGAGAACAGGGAGGTCACTACCAGTACAGAGTATGACAAGTGTCTGCCATGAGATCCTGACAATGCCAAAGCTGAGGTGCTCTAGTGCAGGTCTGGGAGGCATGCGCAGATGGAGCCATGCTGACATTAGAAGGGAAGTGCCTTGCTGGGGAGACAGAGGGTCCAGGGGCCAAAGCACCTGCTGGGCTAGTGGGAAGATTCAGTTTGGGTCCTGGGACCTGCGTAAAGCCAGGTGCTATAGCACACGTGTGATCACAGCACTCCTGTGGCCAGATGGGAGGCAGAGACAGCAGAATCCCTGGTGGTTTTCAGGCCAGCTAGCCTGGTGGATGCAGCAGTGAACGAAAGACCATGTCTCAACCCAGGCAAAGCACTCTAGATGGCCTGGTACCTGCACATGTGAGCGCATATGATCACAATGAGTAAACGTAACTAAAACATTTGGCACTCAGCTTCTAAATCAAGCTGGCCCTTGCCCAAAGAGCAACTGGTACTAACATGTATACAGTATTTACTACAAGTCTAATGGTATTCTAAAGCCCTCCTTTCATGTGACTCACATAATTCTCAAAAAGACCTGATAGATGCTCTTCCCATCCCCATTATACAGATGAAGAAACTGAGGCACAGTACCTTGCTCAAGGTCCACAATTACTAAGCACAATTGGAATACCAACCAAGCAGTCTGCTGAAGCCCAAGTTCTCAGAACAACTTGATACAAATAAAGAATTAATGGGAGGGGTAGACACAAGTATAGGTTAAATATAGTATAAAGATAAAGACAAAAGAGGGTAAAATCAGGCACAATGCAGGGGTTCTCTTCACTATGTCTTCAGATGAGGGAAGCAGCAGCCTTGGTAGACGAGGACGATAGCTGGCATGTGGAGATTCCACTAGCCAAAGTACACCTTCGCCAAGATCCAAAGTCAGCAGTCAGAAAAGACAGAGCACCAGAACCATTCGGGACGGTGCTCCCCAGCCTCTACTGACTCTTTTTTTGTCTAAGGACTAAGATTTGTGACCCAGGTTAGAAGTTATTCTGTCAGTCAAAACTTTGTTTTTACTGTAATCCGGCCTGGAAATATAACATAGAGGAGCACTAAGAAGCTATTTAAAAAACACCTTTTTATGGTTTGGGTTTTGTGTGCATAAGTGTGGGAGGGAATGGAAATTTTGAGGAAAAAAATTAAAGCCCATAAAATGCTCATTTTCTTAGAACCATTTATGGTCCCCAAACCACTTTGTTAGTATCAAAACACACAAAAATATCTCCTCTGTAAGACATTTGTTTGGCTTGCTTGTGGCAAGATCACGTTTGCGATACGGGCATTCGAGATTGTTGAGACAATAATAACACATCTATACTGTGTTTATTTTTAAATACTGTTAGAAATGGAACCACAGACTTCCAAAGGAAGGAATTTATACTCTTGGATTGTGTTTTTGTGAAACAGGCAAAATGCGTACTACTAATAGAACAAACCAGCATTGCTTTGTTTAGTTTTGTGTTTGCCTTTGAACTTAGTCACAACAAGCCACCAACAGAGAGTGTTACGGGAATGAACACTGCTTTTACCATATACAGAGGGAGGCTCCTGATAGCCATAGCTTACTTTTTGATGCCCCTTCCTGGTGGCCTTTAGCACTTCTACAAACAGAATCAGTGACCTGAGCTTTTGGGGGCAGGCAGGGGTCACACATTTTTCCAACAAATAAATAAATAAATAAATAAATAAATAAATAAATAAATAAATATCCCTCCCTCTCTTTATTTCTGTTCCTACAGTTTGACTTGGAGTTCACTTTTGTTTAACATTATTACTGCCACTCCAGCTTTCTCATGATGCATATGGTTTTTTTCTCTGCATGTGTACATCTGTGTGCATGTTACTATGTGTGACAGTACAAACATGTATGGAGGCATGACTGCATGCGTGTCTGTGTGTCTGTGAGGCCAGTGGGCAGCCTCAGGTGACCTCATCAGGACCATCCATCTCCTTAGAGACAGCATCCCTTACTGGCCTGGAGTTCACTGATTAGGTTAGACTAGCTGACCAGCAAGACCCTCCCCTCGCTGCCTCCCCACATCTAGAACTACAAGCACACACTAACACATTTAACTCTGCATTTTAACTTGGTTCCTGATAGTCCAACACGTGCTTACAAGGTCAAATGGTAAAATGACTAAAGCAACCCCCACATCCTTTGGTGGTTTGGTTTGGTTCAAAACAGGATCTAGCTATATTGCTGGAGCTGGCTTCCAACTCCTGAGCTCAAACAGTCCTCCTGCCTCAGTTTACCAAGTAGGCACCACTATGTCTGCTCTCCTGAACTGGAGCTTTCCCACAAAGGACAACTCCTGTATGGTGCAGAGATAGGGGCAAATCTTGTCATCGTGAGTCTCAGGGCAAGCTTGACTCCCCTCCAATCTTCTCGGGTAACACTAGCATGGCCAGGACAAACACCCGGAACACAGGAAGATCCTGGTGGAGTCCACAGACTGGAGGGATAGAAAACTAACTCACATGAATTTGGATAAACCTGAAAAGTGCACAGGGCTCAATGGTAGGACAGGTAGGCTGGTAGGATTTCAGTATATATATCCCCTAACAGGTTCTTAATTGAATCTTTAGCATGGGGCATTATTGGGAAGGCTGTGGACTCTTTAGGAGCTGGCCAGAGTGGTGGGCATAGGTCACCAGGGGTAAGTCTTTAAAGACATCAGCTCTTGGTTCCTGTCTGGTGTCATCCACCCTGCCGTGCCTTCCTTGCAATGATGGGCTGACGTCACTGTCTGTTAGTGACTTCTGTCCTTATGGTAATGAGAGAAGTGTCTAATTATTGACCCTGTTGTAGTCATGAAGTCAAGAAACACTGGCGATGCTGGGTCCACTCTGCTCCACCTTCTACCGCCTCCCTATGAATAATGAGCAAGCTCCCAGATAATAACCACGGAGATTCGAGGGGCCCATTGGCTCCCAGTGAGGAAGCAACTCAGTGCCAGGCCTGCCCTGTGATTCCCCAACTAAAGGCCTGAAGATGGCCTCCTCTGCCCGCCACAAAGCATCACAACACCAAGTCCTACACTCGCTGCTGTTCTCTTTGTAGAGGCAAAAGTGATTTGTTTTTCCTGCAACTGGATTTGAACCCAAGAGTTCAGCATAGCAAAAATTAGTGAGTGCTGGCTGGACCCCTCTCTTAATAAGGCCTTGGAGACTATGACTTCCCTTAACTTTTCAGAAGCAGCTGGTCATTTTCACGACATTAGACACAGAATGCTTGACAAAGAGCAGCTGGAGAGGACCTAGTGGCTGCTTCAGAATCCACTTCTAACTCTGCATGGACCTGCAGCTGGATACTTGCCTGTTAAGAGCACACCTTGTGCTTTGAAGAGTATCTCAAAGGACAATCCAACACCTCTCCAGGGACTTCGTCATATCAGCACTGGTATTAGATTCGACATACAGGCTTTCTGCTTTTTCTCTACTGAGTGTGTGTGTATGTGTGGGGGTGTGACTGTGTGGCATGCACATGTATGTGTGTGCACAGAAGTCAAAGGACAACCTTAAGTTCTAGTCCTGAGGCTCCATCTAATTTTAAGACCAGGTCTATATTAATCAGGTCTCTAAAGGAACAAAGTCAATAAGATGAGTCCATGCTGAAAGAGAATTTGTTAGATTGGCTTATAGGATTCTTGGGGTAGTCCAACAGCGCTGGCTCACAACGGAGAGGCCAAGAATCTGTTAATTGTTCAGCTGGTGCCCCACATGTATTAAGGCAATCAGGACAGTCCAATCCAGATATGCCCACAAGCTCACCCGATGAAGACAGTCCCTGAAAGGGCTCTCCCTATGGGATTCTAGTTGTATCAAGTTGACTATTAGGCTAACCACCACAGACTCTCGTCAGCTAGGTTAGCCTAATGGACCGCCAAACTTCTAGGGCTCCGCCCATCCATCCCATCATTGAGAGAATTACAGGCTCATGCCACAGGTGCCCAGCTTCTTAATGAATTCTGAGGATCCAAACTCAAGTTCTCATGCTTGCAAGACAAAGGTTTTACTGGCACTGACATGTCCCTGGCCCTTCACTGACCTTTTAAATTGAGAGTTAATATGCATAAAGCCATAAGGTCTGTTCAATTGTAAATATACAGAGCTTTAGCCTTCCAAAACCCATATAGCCTCTAGCTGTGTCAAAGGGTTAGAATGTTTCTAATACCCTAGAATGTTCCCTTATGCCCTTACCAGTCACTAGCCACTCCCACACCCCACTGATACCTAAGGTTCTCATGTTAAAGGCTTATGTTATATTACCGCATGATCATTTACAGTTACCTTTTTATTTTTAAACTAAATATAAATGGAATCACACTGCAGGACCCTTTGGATGTAGGTTCTTATAGTCAATATAAAGACTAGAAAATTATTTTACTTGTTAAAACTGGAGAGATAGCTCAGTGGTTAAGAGCACACCGGAGTTCACTTCCTAGCACTCACATCAGGTGGTTCACAAGCTCTAAGTCCAGTTTCAGGGGATCTCATGACTTCTTTTGGCCTCTTTGGGTACCTGCACATATATGCACATAACTACCTCCTACACACATACACACACACACACACACACACACACTCACACACAGAGAACACTTTAAAAGTCCTTTAAAATAATTTCTTTCATTTGCCACTTGCGTTGTAAGTAGTTTATTAAGAGTTCCATTGAGGTATAATTGACCTATAATAAACTGTCCATAAAATGTACAATTTGATGTTGTTTCAGTCATATTTATTCATGATACCCCCATCACAATCACGATATGCAAGTATCTATCATTCTAAAAATCATCTTGCCCCTTAGTCATCGTCTCCCCCTTCCTTACATCTAACCCTCACAAACATAAACTATCCTTTCCTTAGGTTAGTGCCCATTTTTATATTTTTTTCTAAAAGGCAACTACTCAAGTCATTGGTCCATTTATGAATTTGGTTGCTTAGTTGTTAGGCTGTAAGAGTTCTCTATGTCTTCTTAATATCAATCTTTTACCAGAAAAACATGGCTTGCAAATATTTTCCCCAATCTATGACTGTCTTTAGGTTCTGTTGGCTTTGATGCATAATATTTTATCTTTTTAAAAATATTAATTTTGCCTACATGTAAATATATTCACATGTGTACTCTGCCCAAGGAGGCCAGAGGAGGGCATCAGATACCTGGAACTGAAGTTACAGAAAGTTGTGAGCCAGTGGGTGTGCTGATGAGCCTGGGTGCTCTACAGAAGCAGCCAGCATTTTCAACAGCGGAACCATCCCCACAGTCGAAACATTTGCTAATTTCATTACAACCAATTTGTCTAAATGTCTTTTGTCATTGTACCTGTGAGACTACGCCTAGGAAATCACTCCAAATCCACTGTCTTGAAGAGTTTCTCCTATGCTTTCTTCTAAGACAGCGGTTTTCAAGCCTTCCTAATGCTAAGACCCTTTAACACAGTTCCTCATGTTGTGGTGACCCCTACCATAAAATTATTTTGTTGCTACTTCATAACTGTCCTTTTGACACTGTTATGAATAGTTATGCAAATATCTGATATGCAACCCCTATGAAAGGGTCCTTTGATCCCCAAAGGGTCGTGACCCACAGGTTGAGAACTGTTACTCTAAGACTTTTGTAACTTCAAGCCTTAAGCTTAGGTGCTCGTTCCGTGTTGAGTTGTTGCTGTATGCAGTATGAACGTGGCCTCAACTCCACTCTTCTATAAGTGGATATCCAGTGTTCCCAGAATCACTTGCTAAACAGATGGTCCATTTCCCGTTGAGTGATCTTGGCACCCCTGGGAAAGTCACATGAGTACAGAGGCTCAAGCTTTGTTTCTGGACTTTCTGTTCTGTCCCACCATTGCTGTGTCTGTGCTCATGCTAGTACTGTCCTGGTTTGATCAATGTAGCTTCATAATAAGTCTAAAATAAAAAAGAGCATGACCTCTTGCTTTGTTCTTTTTTTTCAAGATTGCTTTGGCTATGTTTATTGTCTTGAAATGCCATATTTTAGGGTGACATCTTTATTTCTATAAAAACATAGCATTTTTTATAGCTACACTATTCATAGTAGATTCAGAGATGGCTTGGGTAGTCCTGACATCACGGGCACAGTCAGCCTTCCCGTTATCTATGTCCACTTCAATTCCAGTCACTCTGCAACATCACTGCTCAAGGCTTCACCTCCTTGGTCAATGTCCTGTTTTGACCAGTTGTTTTTACTGTGCAGATACCCAGCTTATCTTCATGTTGCTGACTTGGTATCTTGCTATTTTGCTGGGTACAATTGTGAATTCAGAAATTACTTTCCCTCTCTCTCCCAACTTGAGTGCCTCCTCTTTCTTTTCCTTGCCCGAGGTTTCTTCTTAGCGCTCCCAGTTCTGTGTTGAACAGAAGTGGCAAAATATGGGGGACTCTGCTTGTTCTAGCTCTTAGATGAAAACCATTCTCTCTTTCTCCATTGAGCAGTGTCATCTTTTAATATGTGGCCTTTATTATTGTAAAGAAAATTCCTTCTACTCTCCATTTGTTCCGCTTGAATTAATTCATATACTATTATACAAAAATATAGATTAAAGTCCACATTTTGGCATGCTGATATCCAATGATTCCAACATCATATTAAATTGGCTATATAAAGCTATAGATCAAAACTCAGTTTTTCATATATATGTGGATGGATTTTTATATTCCATTCTGTCCCATTATCTGTTTGCCTCTCTCTGTGTCAATAACATCCTATCTTTATAATGATCACCCTACCTGATAAGATAAATATTACATGGTATAAATCTTACAACTAAAAAAACACCACTAGTTTTGCTTATCTGAAGTCCTGTGCATTTCCAATGGGAATTTTGAAATCATTTTGTCAACTGCAGCAAAAAACATCTGCTGAAAATTGCATTAGGATGATGTCAAAGCTACAGATCGACCTGGGAAGAATGCCTATCTCAATATGAAGTTTCTCCAGCCATGAGCATCGCATACTTCTCTGTTGATTTAAGTATTTTTAGGGTTCTGTTTTATTTCCTTTTGGGTTATAAGCTGTTCTGTATTGTACTAATACTATGACTAATTTGTCAAATTTAACTTACCCAATTTAACATTCAAGGAATACGATACCATTTGGCACACAGAACAGAAAGGACCTCATGGTGTTAAATGTATCCTTTCCTGGGATTTATACTGTTGCCTTATATTTTATTTATGCATATGTTAGAAACACCATAACAAAGGATTATTCTTATTTAGACTCAATCTTTGAAAGACACTTTTTAAAACTCCTCACACATAATCTAGTATACATAGTGGTATTTTAGTCAAAGACAGACATATATGATAGTGGTCCCATGAGACCCTCTTGCCCAGTGATACCTTAGCTAACTCAGCTTTTGTAAGTACAATCTATGGTGTTAGCACAATGGTGTAATCACCTAACACATTCCTCAGGACACATTCTCCTTCACACATGGGGCACAACAGTATTCATTCCTTTATGTGGACCCATGTTTTTATCTTATATCTTCATTCTGTCTACAGAACTTCCTTTAGGGATGGCAGGATGGCAAGATGGTTCAGGGTAAAGTTTGCCATGCAAACTTGGTGATCTGTGTCCAATCCCTTGAATCCATGTAAAAGTAAAAGAGGAAATTACAAAGTTGTTCTCTGACTCCCACATGTACACTGTGCCAAGTGTATCCATAGACACACATCACACACACACACACACACACACACACACACACCCCAAAGAGTTTTAAAAGGATTTCCTTACCAACATTATTTTGAGACAGAGTCTTACTACATAACCCAAGCTGAACTTGGATCCTCCCACTCAGGCTCCCAAGTGCTGGAGTTACAGACCTGTACGCCATATCCAACCTCCTCTAATAATTCTGACAGGGGATCGCCACACACCATGTGTATGTTTTAAAATGTATTTGTTTTATCTTCATTTTGCTCAGTATGCAGTCCTAGATTGACAGTTTTATTCTTCCAATACTTTAGAGATATTACTGCGCTGGTATAATGAGAAGACACAGGAACCGATTCTTAATGCTGCTCCTGTGTATATAACATGGCCTTCCTGCTTTTCTAGAAACTTCGAATTGACCTCTTTGCCACTCTCCTTAGGCACATTGATTACAATCGCTACCATTTTCTTCATATTTCCAGTGCTTGAAATGCAATGCTATTGTTGGCCCATCATTTTTTGTTATACATTTGGAAAATTTCCTATTTCATTCAAGCACTTTTTCTGTCTCCCATACCTTCTCTCCTTTTGGTACCCTGGTTGCACATTGGTCCTGTCTGAAATTACTGATGCTCTGTCCATCTGTCAGAAACTCTTTTTACCATATTTCATCTTGTAGAAATTTGTCATCATATATTCAAATCCACTTGACTTTCTTCTCTAAATGTTGAGCCTGTGCGTAACCCTGCCCACTGTATTTTTCTGATTGTTGTTTTCGTTTCAAAATGTTTGACTTAGGAATATTCTATTACGTGTCTCCCGGGCCTCTGTGAGCATTCTGAGCATATGGAAAACCACTTTGGTGGGCTTACTGTCAAACTCTAAAGCACATGCGCATCTCCCCAAGTTGATAAAGATGATTGATTATACTCCTCATATGGAGGATGACATAATTTCTGCTTCTGTATATGCCCGGTAGTGGCTCAACTCACTGCTGGCCAGCCCGGGCTTGGCCACAATTAGTGTTGGGCATCTTTAGAGTCCTAAACTCTTTTATTTCAGTTCCTAGAAGTAAACCAGTGCTGTAGACACTCCAGGCAAGCCACCTGCCAATGGGCTAGACTGCGGCTCAACAGAGTCTTCTACTTTTGAGCTTTACTCTAGGATATGGTTGAGTTTTAAGAAGCAATTGGATCCTTTGGGGGCACAGTTTGGGATGACTGAACACTGAAGCAAGACTTGTCTCAGTCTTCTACAGTACATTTTAGATTGAGTTTTCAAAGTCTAGCCACCAGAGCGGACCACATCCCTATTTCTACGTGAACACTAAGCATTCTTTTCTTTCATGATTCCCAGTCATTGTTTCCTCAGCCTCAGAAGTTTTCCTCACAGGCATGTGCTGACCAGTGCCCTGCCCATGAGCTCTAAGGCCTTCCTTCTGAGAAACCCCATCCTCTCTGACCATCCATTTCAGACTCACACCACTCTGGTCTTCTCTACTCAAGCAATCTAACAGCTTCTGCCTAGAGTCCACCCAGGGCAGGAAACTCTCCCAAGGCTGTAAGCTGTCTTAGGAACTTGGGGGCAAATTAGTCAATTTCCAATCTCTTAGGGATCCCTGTCTTTCATTGCCTAAAATCCAAGAACTCCACCAACACTGGTCATGTTCTTAAGAAATACCTAAAAACATGTTGTTTCTGCTGAGGGTAAATCTACTGCCAGCTGCTCTCCTTGATGGGAAACAAGCTCACTTCTCTTGTCATGGTTGTTTGTCTTCTACACTAATGTACTGCGATCTCCTGACCATCCTTTTGCTGGTGGGCTTTTAGGGTATGTCCAGCCTGCTGTTATCATAAACCAAATGGCTATGATCACTGTTACTTGTATGTTTTAGTCCACATGTCTTTGCTTCTCCAGGGTAAGGACCTAGAAGAGAATGGGCAGGTCACAGAAGGACGAACATGGTGAGGGTTTCAAAGTGGCTCCCATTTCCAGGTTCTGCAGTTCTGACAGCTCCTGTCCTCAGAACCCTTGTCCTGTCAGCGTGTTCACTGTAGCAGCCATGGCAGTGGCATCTCAGTATCTTAATACACATTCATCCAGGGACAAATGATTCTCACCAAAAAGGCTTTTGCACACCCTTAGGGGCCATTTGGGTGTTCTCTCATATGGGCTGTCTGTTCAATACATTACTCATTTAAAACAATTTATTTTAGTGTTTATGCATATATACACAACAACAACAACATACAAGTGGAGGTCAGAGGATACCCCCTTGGGAGTCAGAGCTTCCCCACCCCCACCCCAACTGAAAGATCCAAACATTTATTCCCCTCCCCACTGCAAGATCCAACAATCACGTGGGTCATTACTAGGTTTGCCCAGTAAACCCTTTCATCCTCTGAGTCATCTACCCTCTCTGTTTTATCCATTTGTAAATTGGTTTGCTCAACTCTTCTTAATGATCAACAGAGCTCCTTTGTATATTCCAAACACGAATCTTCCGTCAAACACTCCATTATGACCTTCATCTAAATTATACTTTGTCCTTTTGTGGAGTCTTGATTTTCATAAATATTCAACTCCAACATAGTATAATCCTTTTCTACTTTATGTATCTGTTTGGTTTTTTTTTCTATAGCTCCTGTCATCTGTGCAGGCGCTCTGCCCCAAGCTACTCCCTCCAATCTTTAGTTATTAACTGTTCATCTACCTCAAATCACAAAGAGATCCTCCTATGTTTGCTCCTAGAAATGTCCGTTTTCTTTTTTTTCTCCAAATTTTTATTAGGTATTTAATTCATTTACATTTCAAATGCTATCCCCAAAGTCCCCTATACACCCCCCTACACCTCGCTCCCCTACCCACCCACTCCTACTTCTTGGCCCTGATGTTTCCCCTGTACTGGGGCATATAAAGTTTGCAAGACCAAGGGGCCTCTCAATGATGGCCAATTAGGCCATCTTCTGCTAAAAATGCAGCTAAAGACACGAGCTCTGGGGGTACTGGTTAGTTCATATTGTTGTTCCACCTATAGGGTTGCAGACCCCTTCAGCTCCTTGGGTGCTTTCTCTAACTCCTCCATTGGGGGCCCTGTGTTTCATCCAATAGCTGACTGTGGGCATCCACTTCTGTGTTTGCCAGGCACTAGCATAGCCTCACAAGAGACAGCTATATCAGGGTCCCTTCAGCAAAATCCTCCTGGCATATGCAATAGTGTCTGCATTTGGTGGCTGATTATGGGATGGACCCCCGGGTGGGGCAGTGTCTGGACAGTCCATGTTTTCGTCTCAGCTCCAAACTTTGTCTCCGGAACTTCTTCCATGGGTGTTTTGTTCCCAACTCTAAGAAGAGGCAAATTGTCCACACTTTGCTCTTCCTTCTTCTTGAGTTTCATGTGTTTTACAAGTTGTAACTTGAGTATTCTAAGTTTCTGGGCTAAAATCCACTTATCAGTGAGGGGAAAAATTCCTGAATAGAACAGCAATGTCTTGTGCTGTAAGATTGGAAATTGACAAATGGGACCTCATAAAATTGCAAAGCTTCTGTAAGGCAAAAGACAATGTCAATAAGACAAAAAGGCCACCAACAGATTGGGAAAGGATCTTTATCAATCCTAAATCAGATAGGGGACTAATATCCAATATATATAAAGATCTCAAGAAGCTGAACTCCAGAAATTCAAATAACCCCATTAAAAATGGGGTACAGGGCTAAACAAAGAATTCTCAACTGAGGAATACCGAATGGCTGAGAAGCACCTGAAAAAATGTTCAACATCCTTAGTCATCAGGGAAATGCAAATCAAAACAACCCTGAGATTCTGCCTCACACCAGTCAAAATGGCTAAGATCAAAAATTCATGTGACAGCAGATGCTAGGAGGATGTGGAGAAAGAGGAACACTCCTCCATTACTGGTGGGATTGCAAGCTTGTACAACCACTCTGGAAATCAGTCTGGCGGTTCCTCAGAAAACTGGACATAGGACTACCAGAAGATCCAGCAATACCTCTCTTGGGCATATACCATGTTCCAACTGGTAATAAGAACACATGTTCCACTATGTTCATAGAAGCCTTATTTATAATAGCCAGAAGCTGGAAAAAACCCAGATGTCCCTCAACAGAGGAATGGATACAGAAAATGTGGTACATTTACACAATGGAATACTACTCAGCTATTAAAAACAACAAATTTATGAAATTCCTAGGCAAATGGATGGACCTGGAGGGTATCATCCTGAGTGAGGTAACCCAATCACAAAAGAACTCACATGAAATGCCCGTTTTCTAAAGCACCAACAATACGAGAAGGCTTCTGTAACGGAAAGCTTTCTGTTCTTCCATAAGCTTTCCGCTCAGCATCCAACCCGGGGACAGGGTTGAGAGGGTAATCAGAGATCTTGGCTGCACTTCCCCTGGATTCCGCGCTGCCTATGACCTATCCTGAGGTCCCCTACTTGCATCATGACCTGCTTATCAGTTAGCAAAGCAAATATTTTACTTCCCTCACTCTGCTCTGTAGTGTCCCTGCTCTGTTTGTTTGAAAGTTTCTATAAACACCGGGCTGCAGAGCAGCTCCCTTTGGCCAGCAGCCCCGGCGAGGAGTTTGTATTTCCTTCCTCTAGCTTTCTTCACTTTCTACATGTTCTACAGTAACTGAGAGATTTAAATTAAAACGTGAACTTAATCACTGAGCAATTAAAATGAATTACTTTTCCACATCTAGAAGCTGAAAGACACTGTACTGGGCTCAGCTGACGAAGTGCACTGTGTGAGGATGCAGCCAGCACCCGAGTAAAGCTGGACACGGTGGCACATGTCTGTAAACCTGCTTCGGGGGAGTTAGAGACAGGAGGATCCTGGAGCCTCATTGGCTAGACAGCTTAGCCCAATCAACAACAGACAGTGAGAGCCTCTATCTCAAAAAAAAAAAAAAAGTAAAGAATAACATACAAGATTAACTTCTGCCCTCCAAACACAATTCATACAGACATACACTTGTCCTCCATACATACACAAAATACATAAATTTAATGTAAAATGGCACTATTCCATAATTTTTTTCTGTATAGAGTTTGTCTTGGCCATACTTCCTTTTTTTTCTCCTGTTCCTGGTTTCCTCTTTTTCACAAATAAAAACACACACACACACACACACACACACACACACACACACCCTCTAAAACTACAGTCATCTGCCAAGTATTAGCAATTAATGGGTGAGCAGTCTTTTGTGGGGTTGTTAATTCTGCCAGAAGAGGAGGCCTTCTGCATAGAAACATCTGGAAAGAGCTACTTACACTCGGCACCAGGTCCCCTCCGCCTGCATTATTACATAGGACAGTTCCTAAGGAGATGTAGCCAGTCACCCGAACAGCACTGAGACGTGCATAGTTTACTTGACAGCATTTACAAATTATGTCTCTTGGTCGGAATAACTTACGCTGTGGAAATGCTTCCATATGCTAAAGTTGGACACACCACAGTAACAAGGAAGAAAGGAGAGCCTTTGAGTAGCTGGCTTTTATATATACAATTGACTATAATATGTGCAAATTAATAACTCTGTCCCTAAAGAATTAACCTTTGATGGGCTTATAATTCTTTCTGCTCTTCTCTGCTAACAATCAAGAGTAGCAAATTTTACCCCACATAATAGGTCAGTGAGAATTATGAATGTATCTATGTAATGAAAACAACAAAATAGCAATTGTAAATTTCATTTTAATGTGAAACTCTATGATTTTTTCTTCCAATTCCCTGGTGTTCTTCACGTCTCAAAAGGGGATCTACCTTCAAATTCCAAAATACATGTGTGTGTGTGTGTATATATATACATGTATACACACAGAGATATATGCACATGCATGTGTGTATGTGTTCCTGTGTACACATGGGTGCCCTGTGTGTGGTATGTGCAGGTAAGGGAAAACCCTCAGTCGCCATCCACCATTTTTTTGAGACACAGTCTCTCACTAATCTGAAGTTCACCAAGTGGGCTATGATGGCTGGTCGGGAACCCCAGCCACCCTCCCATCCTTGTCTGCCCATGGTGGGATTACAAGGGCATGCCTTCATTCCTGGATTTTTAAGTATGGGTTCAAAGTTTTAAGTATTGGGATCCAACTCAGGCACCCCACTGAATAAACCATACCCTGAGCCCACAGTTAATTCCTTTCCATCCTGACTTTAGAGCAGAGGTTAGCAAACGTGGGCCCACCAGCCAAATCCAGCTCACCACCTATTTTTGTAAACAAAACTTTACTGGACCGCAGCCACGACTATTCATTTACAGGGTACCTCTGGCTGCCTCCCCCTCGCCAGGCAGAGTTAAATGAATGTGACAGAAAGTATGGCCCAGAAAGACTTACAGAATTCTGGGCAGCTCTTTATAACAGTGTTGCAGCCTGATTAATAAGCATTTCCTCAGTCTGGTCTCTTCATGGACACACTGTTGCAAGGCCAGTTAATGAGCATTTCCTTAGTCATCTCCTTGCCTGCCTAAGTGGATGCTGCTACTGCCAGCCCTGCTTTCACTGCCAGGTTTTGGGGGATCCCCAGGATGACAGGCACAGTCACAAAAAGCTCTAAGAAAACACTGAAAAGCAACCTAGCACCCAAGGAAACCCACGTGGCCTTCTTTTCTTGGACGAATGGCAAGAACCCTGGCAGCCAAGACACATGTGTTTATTATGTGCAGCGACTGCTCTGAAATGTCTTTCCCCTGAGTGAAGAAATCTATAAATGTCAAGGGGTGGAGGGAACTAGCCTTCAATTGCAAAGTTCTTAATAATACTTTGACGAGGAGGTACTACATACCAGGTTACGATACGGTTTTGCTTAGTGTTTTAAACCCAATGTTCTAAAGCAACTAATAAACCTTTCTTTTTCCGTTATCACGAAGAAGACAAGGCAGGAGGAAGACGAGGGGGTGGGCAAGATGGCTCATCGGATCATGACGCTTTCTACCAAGGCTGATGATCTCAGTTCAGTCTCCAGGGCCAGCACAGTGCATGAACGGACTTATGTTGTCCTCTGATCTCCATAGTGTGCCTTGGCATGTATGACACATACATACACATATGCACACACACACACACACACACAGTAACACTTATTTGGGAACCCAGAGATTTGATATATCTATCATTTAGGTATCTTAAATAAACAAAAAGAGATGACAAAATAATTGAATTATTTATAAACTATTTGTAGCTATGATTACATATCTGAGTATTGAGAATAACAAAAAAGAACGCTGTTAGGGCAAGTCAGTTATTAATACTAAGCATTAATGATTGAAAACACAATAATAACTTTTTAAAACCTTCTACCTATTGAAACTATGGCTGGGGGTGAGATGATAATAAAAGGCTGCAAATTCCCAAATCAATCTCGCAAAATGCTGTTTGGACCTTAGCCAGGTCCTAATCGCTCCATTAGTCAGTCATTCAACAAGTACTGGGTTGAGCACCTAGCTGTGCCAGGCATTACTCTAGAGTCAAAGTAGTGTGTGAGAAGCACTTGCATGGCTCTGACTTGCCAGTGGGGAACAAGGTACCACAGAGGCTTCTACCTGGTCCAGAAAAGCAGAACGCAAGCTCCCAGATCTAAAAGAAATTAGATAAATCAGAGGAGATCGCCACCAGCTGCTGAGACGAGGTTCGAGCCTCAGCACGCCTTCCTTTCTCAGTTCCTTTTTGATTCTGAACTTCCCCTGGGAAAGCCCTATCCTAGGAAAGGGTCCTGTCAGCTCAAAGCCACTTCAACATGAATTCTCCTCCCAGGACCCAGGGAGCTGACGGAGGCCTGAGGTACTTTGTTCGCGTGTCAGGTGTCCTGCTTCTCAGAAGCACTGACAGAGCTCCATGGCCAGGCAGCACCCAGCTGGAACATGGACATGAGGCAGGCATGAGGCAGGCAGCTTGACGAGAAGTGAGTTCCTCATGTCCCATGGGCCCAGAAAGCCGGTCTCTGGGGACTAGATTCAAGGACTGTGGTCAACTGCCTACCGCAGTGGTTCGAAAGCTTCCTAACGCTGTGACCCTTTCATACAGCTAATGTGTGGCACGCTCCAAACATAAAATTATTCTCATCGCTACTTCATGATTGTAATTTTGCTACTTTTATGAATTGTAAATATCTGATATGTAAGGTATCGTATATGTAAGATATCTGCTTTGTGAACCCATGGGTTGAGAACCACTGGTCTAGACTAATCCATGGGGAAGCATCCACAGAAGATGGGGTGGGATAACAAAAGGCCAGGTCCTTCCTTCCCTCCTTCCTTCCCAGAATCCTCCTGGCAGTAGAGACTCCCATCAGAGATCACAGCTCCATATGGAAAGGGAGGTTTCTCTCAAGCCACTTCAGCTTCTCCAATCGTCCCCTGCCTGTGACCTTGAAGGTGTGCTCGCACAGGCACCAACTCTGGCAAGCGTTCTCCACTCCTGAGCGGGGCCCCAGCTTGCAAGCTTTTGCAATGCCTTCCCACTCAACTCTAGGGACACAGACTGTAAAGTCAGCTCTGCTCTCAGATCACAGCACTGGCTTCTTATCTAGAAACCTGGAAAAGATGCAAAGACGGCAGAACATTCTAGAAACAGTGCTTCTACTCAGAATCAGCTGGGCCTCACCTCCAGGCAGAAGGAAGATAAGGGAAGTAGCCACAGTGGCCCTGCCCCCTCCGGCAGAGAAGCACAATGGCTCTGAGTGGCCGGGACTTACTTACCTTTCTGTGTTCAGTGGAAGGCTGCGGGCAGACAAGCTGAGAACCAAGCAGCAGCAGGAGGGTGCTCAGGGCACTAGGGAAGAAAAAGAGCAACAGACAGAGAGGTGAGCATGATCCTGGCAGTACCTGGAGGAAGCTGGCATCACCAGCTCATTGCTGGAAGGGAAAGGTCAGTCCACCCTGAGTCCTGAGATAAACTCGGAGAAAAGGAAAGAGCCCCACCCCAAGGACGGCCATGGCATGGGTGCAGGTGTGGGGGTCAAATCCCTGACCTATACCTCCCAACAGTGCTGTAGGTCTGAGATAACTTCTAGCAGCCTCGGTCACCCCGCTTTGAGAGATGGGATTAGCAGTTGGCTCAGGGGTATGGAGAGGGCTGAAAAAGATGGTCACCGTCCCTCGCACAGACCATAGCGCAAGCCAGTGTGTGTAGGTTAGCAGGGTAATGAGGTCAGCATGAAGAAAGGGTCTCTAGTGCTGGCCCAGGCCTGCTCCAGCATCTGTAGCCCTTTGATATCTCAACATGCTCTTCGTGGTGGGATTGACAACCTTAAGTGGGATTACTGTCACTGCCCCTGATTAGAACTTGTCATCAAGCAAAGGAAAAATACCCCTTTTAAAAAAGAGTCTGGCCCAGAGATAATAAAAAACAGTATGATATATCTAGGCATGGATCCTGATGCTGCCAGCCCCTCCCACCTGGGTGATCCTGGGCAAGCTAGCATCTCTAAACATGAAATCTTCTCATCTTCTGGGAAGATCCTGGGAAGTGGGAATGCACAGGGAGGAAGCTAGAGGAGATATGGGTGGGGTGGGGCCAGGGCTGGAGAGATGGCTCAGTCAGATGGCTTTATAGTGCTTAGCACCAAGCACAAGGAGCTAAAGATAATCACCCCAGAACCCACATATCAAAAGTCAGGTGTGGTGGTGAGAATTTGTAATCCCAATGTTGGAGAGGCAGACACAGGAGTCATCCTCGGGCTCTCTGGCCAGCCAACCTAATGTGGCTACTCAGTGAGTCTCACAGCCAGTAAGCAACCTAGTCTGAAACACAGGGGGTACAGTGCCTGAGAAATAGCATTTAAAATTGTACCCTGGCCTTCACCTGTCCATAAATGTACACACACACACACACACACACACACACACACACACACACACCAGCCACAAACACACACACATACACAAACACACACACATATACACACATACACACACATACACACACATATACATATACAAACACATACACACACACAAACACATGCACACACACACACACACATACACACACAAACACACAGAGTCTGGGCTTCTAATCAACAATGCCATTATTTTAAGCAATCTTGGATCACTGCATCTTTTGAATATTTTTAGTGCTTAACCCTAAAGGCATTTAAACTAAGTTGTACAGCAATTCCCAACCTTTTTGAGCCCTCTACCACTGAGGAGTACAAAACATTGCCCCATCCAAAAAAGCCACTGTGTGGGACTAGGAATGAGGAGAACAGAGAGTGGCAGCCAAGGCTACCGAGTTAGAGGCAGGTTCCACTCCTCCTTCAAGCAGCAGGTGTGCCACCAGGCCAACTGTATTATATGAGCGTGTAATATTAAGTTCAGGACACAAGTATGAAAGAGCTGAGCCTCTAGCTAGACCACTGCAACCCAGTAGGATTCCCTCTTGTGACCACATGCTCTATTTGCACTCTCCGATGAACAGTTACATCAGTGGTTCTCAACCTGTGGGCCGCAACCTTTGACTCAGAGCTCAACTAAGATGATCAGAAAACCCAGGTATTTACATTACAATTCATAACTGTAGCAAAATTACAGTTATGAAGTAGCAACAATAATAATTTTTTTGGTTGGGGGTCAGCACAGCACGAGGAACTGTACTAAAAGCTCACAGCATTAGGAAGGTTGAGAGCCAATGATCTACATTGTTTGGTAGCCACATGGCTTAGATTAAATAATAGATCTAGATGGTAATGTCACAGAGTCTTCAATTAACTCTAAGAATTATTTACTAAAACAAACAAAAAAATTCATCTATCGAAAACACCCCAAACACATCTTCATTGCAACATTTGGTTTCATTTGTTTCAGTTTTTAAGAAATGTCTGTTAGGGCAGTGCCTTATTCTAGATACCCCAGGCTGGGCGGGCACTCGCTGTGTAGTCCAGGTTAGCTTTGAACTCTCAGAAATCCTTCTACCTTAGCTTAGTCCCATCTGGGTGATACTGGGCATGCTCAGATCTCTAAGCCACAAATATTCTCATCTTCTGTGAGGAACGTAAAGCATGAAGCAGATGCAAAAACATCCAATACAGGCAGTAAAGTCAGAGAAGAGATGATTTCAGCACCTGGTGTTGGGAGACAGCTCGGCTGGGAAAGCACTTGAGGTATAAGTGGGGAGACAGCACTTGGGTCTCCAAAACCTCGGTGAAAAAGAGGCATGGTGGCACAGGCTTGGGTTTGTCTTCTGTTTTTTTCCTTGTGTTTAAAATATCCTTTCTCACAGAATATATCCTGATCACCTGATTGCAGCTTCCCCTCCCTCTACTCTTCCCAGGTCCTCCCCACCTCCCCTCCCATGTGTCTCTGTGTGTTTCTCTGCATAATGTCTAGCTGAGGGTATCTATATCTAGATTTGCTCCCCCTCTGCATCAGGAGGAAGCCTCTCTGATGATGCTGAACAAGGCACTGATTTGTGACTATAGCAGATGTCACTGGGGATCATTTTGTTACTATGGGGTCTTTTTTTTTTCTTTTTTAAACTAGTAGCATTTGGTCCTTGAGCTACCTAGTCTTAGGTTCTTGGTCACCCAAGCAGTGCCAGGTATGGGTTCCATCTTGTGAGATGGGCCTTTGGTTAAATCAGATATTGGTTGGCTACTCTCATAAGCTTTGAACCACCATTGCCCTAGCATACTTGGCTGGCATGACACTGTTGTAGATCAGAGGGTTTGTGGGTGGATTGGTGTTTACATTTCCCTTATACTCTCATGTGCCAAAGCATGACGAGTACCTTCCTGTAGCAAAGATGCTAGAATGTAGGGACGAAGGCTCTGTGTAGGGACCGGCTTGACTTCTCCAGTCCAGTGAGTTGTTAGGCGCTGTCTACAGCAATGGGGCCCTGCTGTCAGTTTGTAGAGAGCAGCCTGTAGTCTTGGCCACAGCCTGGGTTGTTTGGGGGTTCTCAAGAGACAATCCCTTTTCACTAATAGTTCAATTAGATTTAACCCAATTCCAGCACTGGAAACTTTATTTGTGAGAAAAGATAGCCAGTTGGGACTTAGTTGTCCCCATTATTCAGTGATTTCATTTAGATCACCCTCATATGTATGCATGTGTGTGTGTGTGTGTGTGTGTGTGTGTGTGTGTGTGTGTGTGTGAAGTTTCTACTATATTAGGTTTCCATGCTACCTTTCAAATGTCCCTTAATTTTAACTGTTTCTCCCTCAACCCCCTCTTCCCACGCTGGACCTAATCTTCCATCCCAGCCTCCCCATCCATCCATAATTACCTATTCTATTTCTCTTTCCTAAGAAGATCTACATGTTCCCTCTAGTCCCTTACACTATACCTACTCTCTATGCTTCTATGAATTGCAGCTTGGCTATCATTAAACAGCTAATTTCTACAAATGAGTGAATACATATGAAATTTGTCTTTCTGGTCTGGGATCTCTCACTCAGGGTGGCATTTTTCTAGTTCTATACATTTGTCTACAAATTTCATGATGTCATTTTTTTAATGGCTGAATAGTGCTCCATTGTGTAAATGTACCACATTTTCTTTATCCATTCTCCTATTGAGGGCCATCTAAGTTTCCTCTTTCTTGTATGAATAGAGGAACAATAGACACGGTTGAGCAGGTGTCTCTGTGGTAGATGAAGTGTCCTTTGGGTATATGCCCAAGAGTTATGCAGCTGTAACTTGAAGTAGATTGACTCCCAGCTTCCAAAGGAACTGCCATACTTATTTCCAAGGTGGCTATAGTAGTTTACACTTCCACCAGCAATATCTAAGTGTTCCTCTTACTGCACACATCCTTGCCAGTATGAGCTGTCAGGGGTTTTGGTTTTCTTTGGTTTTTGGTTTTCTTTTGTTTTGCTTTGTTGTTGAACTTATCCATTCTGACAGGTGTAAGATAAAATCTCAAAGTAGATTTTATTTGCATTTCCCTGATGGCGAAGGATGTCTAAAATGCCTTTAAGTGTTTCTCAGCCATTTGTATTACTTCTTGTGAGAATTCTCTGTTTAGATCTATGCCCCATTTTTACCTTAGTTGTTTGTTTTCTTGATATCTAGTTTCTTGAGTTCTTTATATATTTTTTTAGATATTAGCCCTTGTTGGATGTACAAATGGTAAAATAAGTAAGGGAGGGAGGGAAGGAGGGAGGGAGGGAGGGAGAGAGAGAGAGACCGACCATTCTGTAGTCTGAATAGCATGGATTTGTAATTCCAGCACTAGGAAGGGAGAGGAGGGAGGGCCTGGGGACTTTCTAGGCAGCCAACCTAGCCAAAATGTCCATCTTCAGCTCAGTGCGAATCCCTGTCTCAAACAGTTCCTAAGCAATGGCATCCTTATATGCACACACATTTATATAAACACACTTATATACATACATGTATGTATGTATGTATATATGTATATACACACACACACGCAGAGAGAGAGAGAGCGCGCAATGGACCAGAAAAGCCACCCAACATGTGCTCCAGTGTACAGAGAGACATCTGGAAATTGGCTCCCCAGACAGTTGGGAGAAGAAACATCTGGAGATTGGCTCCCCAGACAGTTGGGAGAAGATGGTACTGTCTACTTGTATCCCCACTAGATTTAGTTTATCTAAGAACTAAACACACACACACATCTCAGCTTGAGAGCATAGGCCCCCAGGTTGCATGACCTTGGTTAAACACATTCTTTCCCATACCTCAGTTGCCCAAGTCTTTAAAATGGGAATCATGAAGCCTGCCCAGGCCACCTCAAGGGAGCTAATGTTTAGGAACATACACTTTGAACCCGTGCCTGCAAATCAGCATAATTTCTAACCCAGCCGGGCACTGTTTACTCTTTTCAAAGAAAACCAGATTGGTGTGGCTTCATTACTAAGCCAGCATCAGTTCCATAAATGTGGCCATACCTCAGTCCCCAGAGCCCTTGCCTCACACAGTAGCCATAAATGTGTAGTGCCAACAGGAGCAGTTCTACGTACCCACTGGTTCCAGACTGCACTGCAGCATTCTCAGGGACAAACACAAGCGGGAGAGTCTGTGTCTTCCTGTCTCAGAACCTTCTCGAAGTTGCCTGTCCATTCCACCTCTCCCTCTCAGCTGCTCGGGGCTCTGCTTAGAGTTGTTTGTTTGTTTGTTTGTCGCCTCCTGTGAGTCTTTGTAGTTTCTGCACAGAACCACCTCATCTTCCAGCCAAGACTAGTACTTTTTCTCTAAATGACTCTTGTTAACATTTCCCCATCACTCTCTTCACATTAGAAAGTCTCACAGGGCTGGGGAAATATCACGGAGAGCAGAGTGCTTATCACTCAAGCACAGGACCTGAGTTCAGGCCCTACAGCCTGAGTGAACTGGCTGGGTAAGCTCGCTCTCCCTTGGAATGACACAGCGCTGGGGAAGAGCTCCAAGCCAGTGAGAAACACGCACACACACACATACACACACACCACATACACAGACATGCACCTCCACTCACATACACACACATAATACACATTGACACACATGCATATACCTCTACACACATGCATACACCATGCACACAAACACACACAAACACATGCGCAGATTGTAGCATGAAATTGGAGGGGGACATTGATTTTTGTCTCTGTCTTATCCCCAGTACTTAGCAGAGTGATGATACAGAAAGTACTTGATACATTGAATCAATGAATAATGTATTGAATTAATGAATAGTGCACTGAATTAATGAATGGTGCCTTGAATTAATGAGCGGTGCCTCCCATCCAGAATACTCCTGAAATTTTAGACAGATGAAACTCATGGGAATGAAAAGATTTTTATAATATCCAAAATAATGTCTAAATGTCCTTTTATAAAAGTTCCTTTTTTAAAAGAAGGGTTTAAAATTTTTTTCTATATGAAACCCACCCAAATTCTCACCAGATTTCCAAGAGACATGTCTGCTGATGTGTCACATTTCAAAGACACAACATGAACTATACTTAGATGCTCCAGTGTCTCTTTCCTTCACTAGCTGAGCCTGGTGAAGCCCAAACACATAGGAATCCCCAACAAAATCATTGTGGGATAAAAATCTTAGCTATTAAATGGGCTCTGCTCTGAATGGAATAAAATAAATTCCCCCAGAGGGGAAATTATTCTTTGGGCTGCAATAACAGCAGTCGGAGCAATATATAACCCCAGGGGCCAGAGGAAGCTCTGCCAAAGGCTGAAGGCTTCCACCCCTGCTCAGCAGAGGCTGTCTTGGGCTACCCAACCCTGCTCACACATACCTCACTAATTGATAGTCTGTCTCTGTGCCCACACTTCTTCCAAACACAGGACAACCCGGCACAAGCCCTGCTCCTCCTGACCCTGTTCCAGATGACTGCTGGAGAATGGGGGATCGTGTATGTGTCTGCGTGAGGCTCCTGGGTTATTTCACTTGGATAGTTTGCTTTGGCAAAGGGCTCTCTGCTTGCAACGTTCTGACAAATTGAAAGCTACCAGGACCTTTGGCAAATAAGTCAGGAGCTCCCCTCAATATGGAAGTGAGGAGCCACATACTTCCTAAGACTTTCTGATCCACCTTGCAGTCAAAACCACCAGTATTTCAGAGAGAGAGACAGAGAGAGAGAGAAGGAGGGGAGGCCATTTGTCCACTGCTGGCATAGGTTTCAAACACTCTATGAAAAAATAATGCTCAGTGAAATGGCACATGATTTACATCACGGAACCAGGGCTCTAGGCTTCTGTATTTGCCTTGGCCAACTCTGATGCCCTCACCCCACACCCAACCATCCAACTACAGCATGGGCTGTGTCTCCACACTGCCTAGGCCGCATCCCCTCAATGGGCTCAACACCATTTGAGCATCTCAAATACCCAAACCAGGGAAACAGGTGGGAAATACCCCTTCATTTCTTTTCTCCTTCTGTTAATCCGACCCAAGAGATACATTGGGAATGACCTAGAATTGAATCAACCTGTGCCAAAAATCTCAGCAATGACATGCAATCCCCACCTAGGGTGGCCACACCCTTGGCCCCAACACTGTCAGACACTGGATCTGCCTAGGAACAACAGTTTTATCTCTATAAACTAACTACGTGCTATTTTAATATATCCATTTTCCTTGCCAAGGCTATCCTTACCTACATAAAAAGTTCTAGGCCATCTTGGGCTACATGAGACCCTTTCAGGAAGAAGACAATAAGATGGAGAAGAGGAGGAGGAAGATAAGGAGGAGGAGGAAGAAGAGGAAATGGTGGCAGCAGTGGTAGGCAATCATGTGAATTCCAGTGTTTTAAACTAATCTATGTATTTCCCCTATTCTCTTATGCAGAGTGCTCTGCCCTTAAGGGACTTATCTTCATTATCCAGCATCATCATGTGAGTGTCATTCACGCACACAAAGTCTCCAGGCTTCTGGCGAGAGACAGAGGCTCAGACTTGTCACTGCCTCCTTCCTTCTCTCAGTTGAGACATTCACTATACAATTGTGTCCTCTTAATTTGTCTCCCATCAGGTGCCCCTGCCTGAGAAATCTGAGGATGACCCTGTATTTACGATTCTTCTGCCTCCACCATCTGAGTGCAGGGCAAACTGGGAAACTCAGTTTCAAACAATTGAGGGGAAAGAAGAACAGGGAAATGCAATCAAGCTGCAGCCAGACCAAATCCAACAGACTGTGGGGAAAGGCCAGCGTGGTCTGTGAGAAGCACATTTTATGGCATGGACTTAGACACCTCTCTAACTGCATGTGGGTTTTATTGAGTATTTACAGGTTTCCAGGGCTTGCAGCCATTCGCGTTCGCTGGGAATGCAAGGTGCTCTATCACACCACAGCTTTTGGAGACGCAGAACCCTTGGGTGAGCTCCTCTCTGTCTCTCCAACTTATGGTGTCTCCCTGAAGCCAGCAGAAAGATCAGTTCAAGGCAATTGAGGGAAGGCAAAAACAGGGGGCAGAATGAAGAGGTGGAGGGGAAAAAAAAAACAGGGAGGAAATAATAATGAAATGCTAAACGAGGGGCTGGGGTGTGGCTCAGTGGTAGCATATGGACCATCATGCTTGAAGCCCCGGGTCCATCCCCAGCACCACAGGTACAGCCCAGTGGTCTGGTTCTGTAGTACCTGCACACAGATGGTGTAGGCAGGAGGATCAAAAGCACAGGGTCCTCCACCGCTGCACAGTACATGTGAGGTCAGCCTGCGCAACATGACGTGACACCTGTGTTCAAAGAAGAAATCAAGAGGAGGAAGAGCAGGGAGGTGGAGGAGAGGAACAGAAGGAAGAGGAAAGGGGGGAAGAGGAAGAAGAGGAAGAGGAGGAGGAAAGAAAGGAGAAGAAGCAACAAATCAAAGTGAGGCTGTGAGATGCAACACTCCTCATCAGCTTTTTTTTAAGGCATCCCAGGATTCGCTGTGGGAGAGACAGCAAAGCTGGTAAAAGGAAGGCAAGGGAAAAGAAGGGCCCTACAAATTAGGGCAACTGGCTCGAAGTCTTGAGGAGGGAGGCCAAGCCTTTACCTGGGGAGGCAAGGAAAGGCTAGCTGGCAGCCCAGCAAACGCACCTTGACACGATTCAACTCCATCTCAGTACAGAATGTTCTAGCAAATCCTACAATCAAGCACTGAGTGATGAGGACGGGGTCCAGGTACGGGGCTGTGCCAGGCATAAGGCAAAAGCAACCCTGTCTGGACGCTTGCCGTCATTTTATAGGTAGGCCTTGCCAGGGCTCTCCTCCAGAAATTCATTTTATTTCCTCTGGCCTCGATGTCTGCTGTTCAGATGGCTCCCACCAGAAACCCACAGATGAGATTCCAGTAGGTTCTTCCTGGACAGACCTCCACACTCTCCCTATCAGGGTAGGAACACTCACATGCCCTGTGTTCCCAACCCTGTTTACATGGGTAGCACAGCTCAGCGAATGCACAGAATACCCAAGCGGCTTGCAGAGCCATGAATCAGAGCGGCAGCAGGAGTATTTGATGGTTGTCTCTACAAGAGTGAGCTCAATGCTGTGGAAAGACTCGCTAAAGGCAAGCAGCCAAGGGGGAGGGAGCGGCTGGCAAATTAGGTGTGGATGGGACAACTGTGGATGACTAGGGGCAGAAAAGAAAACCTGTAAAACCTAGACTAGCTCTGTCCTCAGAGCGCTTTGCAATGTCTTTAAACTCGCACACCACTTTAAAGTGGGAACCTCATTTGATGCTTACGGGTGTGGTTTGTGCAAGAAAGACGATCAGGGCCTCATGCGCAAAGAAATGCTCTTGGCCCCACATCAAAACGGTCTGTGCGCTGTGCTCGGATGAGCATGTGTTTTAAGTTTAAAGTAAACTGTTGAAGGTGTGCTCGTTCCTACGGTTTCCCTGCTGTAACCTAATTAAGTCACTGATTGTCCTGGTCAGGAATATAAAACTCTGGCCTAATTTCTTTCATATAAAAGGTAATCAGTACTTCCCGAGCTCGACAGGTCACTTGCAGTGGGTTATCCTTCGAACTGCGGGCCAGCCAATGTATGTACTGTCCCCTGAGTAGTGGTATGGGGGGCAGCTAATGCAAATCCTGGTCTGACTCGTGGTTTGTCTTGCTTGTTTGAGGTTGTCTTAAGACACGGTCTCATTACATAGCTTCAACTGTCCACCCTCCTCCAACTGTTCAGCCTCCAAGGGCTAGAACCATAGGCAGGGGCTTCCATGCCTGTCTGGCCTGCCTTAGGAACACTAGGAAGTTTAAATACTTGACTCAGTGCCTCCTCTTCCTTTTCCTCCACTTCCTCTTTCTCCTTCGTTCTACATTCCCTCCTCTTCTTTCTCACTTCCTCATCTATAGCAAAAGGAACGCTGATTCACCTCTGCCCTTTCCAATTGCCACGTAGGTCTTCACCCTGGGGGAGACCGCAGCATCCACTGACTGACTGCACCCCAGATCGCCAGCCCTATCTTGGACACTCTCACACACAGGCAAACAGTTCTCTGAGCCCACCTCCCCTCACATTCGTCCCCGGGGTCCTTTCCTACAGTCCTGAGAGCAACCACCCTTCCCGCTCTCGTTTCCTCAATCCCGTTCGGTCGTATTTCTAAGTGGAATGGCTGACAGGCATTAAAGTAATAATACTTTACTGGAGTGTATATCAAGGAAAAGAGAAACTAATGTTTTCAAAGACTAAAACCAGACACTTGACCTAAGGCCATGGACTGTAAAATCCTTAAAATGATCCAGACCTCTCCTCCGTAAGACCTATAAAATCCACCATCTAGCCGTAATGGCCCTAATTACATCTGCATTTCTTCAAAAACTACCGTTCAAAATAAAAACGGCCAAATCAGTTCTATTTCCTGCCAACGTAACCACCTCCTTGGCATTCTGTACTTCTGTTTCCTCCTTTGTTTTTATTGGAAATATGAAGTTTGTCAGCTCTGCTAAGGCACTCTGAGAAGTGGACGAAGAGCACCTGCCGCTCCGGTATGGCGGTGCCTACAAGAAAGGTAGGGCTAGCAAGATGGCTCGGTGGGTAAAGCACTTGCTAAGCAAACACGAGGACCTGAGTTCAGATCCTGAGGGTTGGGGGCATGGCGGCTGACATCTGTAATCCTAGGACTGGGGAGGTGGGGATGGGAGGATCTCTCAGGCTTGCCTAGTCAGTCAGTCTAGGGAATTGGTCCGGGTTCAGAGAGTTACTGTGTCTCACATGGAGGACCGGGAGACTAGAAGAGGCCTGGCTTGAACCTCTGGTTCTTGCATGCATTCACCACACATGCATGCACACTTGAATGCATAGGTGCATACAAGCATGCCCACATATACCACACAGCACACGCAAATGCATATATACACACAGGGCGTGTAACTTGAAGTCTTAAGAAATGCAGACACTTCTATGTCATATAGCACACTTTCTGTCTTGAAATGGATGTAGACAAATTTCACTTAAGCTGGTTTCCTCCAGTCCTTTGATCTGAGGAATTTTACTCATCCTGAAACTTCCATGTGCATCTGACCCGCCAACCAGCTCATCCAGAGTTAAAATCTTCACATATCTCCCAGAGCTGGCTTTGCCTAGGGTTCTCTGCATCACTATAGGCTCTGAGCAGAGCAGGGGTCTATGTTAACTCCGGGGCTTCACTGTCTCTTTCAATGTGGATGAAGTTGACTTTCTGTTGTTCTGTGGCTTGGCAAAGACTGGGGAGGATTTTTAAACTAAATCTCTGCCTGTGAGAATTGTGAATCCCCCTGAATTTTTTCTCCCCTCTCGGATTCTGTGCAGCACGTGTTAACGGCAACCTGCTTTCTCTCTAGGTAGAAAAATCCTCCGACTCTTCCCAGCCATCTTCACGCATTGGGTCGCTTTGATAAATATGGAAACGTGCCTGCTCCTCTCCTACCAGCTCTGTCAGAGGCACCTCACTCTTCATCGGAACCCAACCCCAACATTTGGAAGAGCATTGCAACAAAAAGCATGGTAGCACTGGTGTTATTTGCTTCATCTGTAAAATTAAAAAATGCATTTACATGGTCCTGGAGAAAAGCGTGCGCACAATGGTCGGGCCAGTGAGATGGCTTGGTGGGTAGATGTGTAATGCCCAGCAGGGTGGCATCCAAGGTCACACAGTGGAAGCAGAGAGCTGATGCTCAGACGTTATCCTCTGACCTCCACATCTCCCTCCCTCTCTCCTCTGTCTCTCTGTCTCTCTCTGTCTCTGTCTCTGTCTCACTCTCTCTCTCACACACACACACACACTTTTAAAGATATTCAGCGGGTAGTTCATGTCTGACTTATGATACAGGGGTTTAATGGAAATCTCCAGTTTTAAACTCCTGCAGAATTGCCTGCCCACCCACATAACTGACATTTTCTTTCTGCCATCCTGGCAGCAGAACCCTTGATAGAGTGCCTACCAAGAAGACCTGTCAAGGCAATCTTTGCCACAGGACCCAACACAGGGCCTGCCAAGATTCCACAGCCCCACCAGCCACGTAGCAAGGCCACATGCAGTTTCCAGTTGCTCCACCAGGCTAAGTTTAGAGGTGTAGGCAATTTCTTAGAATCCATGCCCAGTGCAGAGGTAAGAGGCAAGCCTGCTGTGAGGCCTCCCTCACATGGGGCCAACTACCACCCTAGCCCATCAATACAGAAGGGACATCCATTCAGATTCCAGGACATAAAGGAAAACATAGCAAACGGGACTTTTCCCTTGAAATGCTCTGCCTGTGTGGCCTGGGTGGTCATGTGCTTGGGGGAGCCTTTTTGATGACAGTACACTTACAGCTATTAGCTGTGTAGGGACGCCCCCTCTAATCCTCCACTGGCTTTCTCCATCCTTTCAAGGTCTGGACGTAACTTCTGATGCCTCATGACCCCACTAACTTGCCTTCAGTTCTCACTTATGTGCAGTTCTGCAGCAGCACTTTGGGACCTCCTAGTAGTCTGGCACATACTGTATGTTCAGAGATAGTGTATGATTTGGGGGTGACAGCTCAGCTGATAGAATGTTTGTCTAGTACACATCAAGTCATGGGTCCAACCCCCAGTACCCAACCTTCATGGTGGTACACACATACAATTCCAGCTCTTGGGGGGGTGGTGGAGTTAGGAAAACCAGGAGTTTAAAGGCCATCCTTGGTTTCACAAAGAGTTTAAGGCCAACCTAGGATATACAAGATCCTGTTTCAAGACAAATTTCATGTTTAAGTGGTAAGCTTTAAGTGTTAATTTAGGCTGCTCTGTTGATATCTGGATATTCCGTAGGTTGAGAATGAAACTTCCAGGCCCTCTCTTGCTGGCATGTGACATACCTATGACCCTGTCATCAATGATAAGTTTTGTAGTTCCTTCCTGTGGGATTTTGGAATTCTAGCCCACACATGACTTGCTTGTGTAAAATTTTACAAGCAACAACATAGTAAAGCACACATATACACTGCACTCCATTATATACTGGGTATGGGCTCTGAAGCATCTGCCTGGAAAATGCTGCAGCCTCACTGGGCAATTGCATGTGCTGACATCATAACACATTACAGACCGCTTGCATGTGCAGCACGAGTCACCGGAATCTGAAGCTAATGCATGGTTAGAGAGGAAGCAAGGCTAAGACACCCTGAGGGTGTGGCTCTTCAGACAGCACAGTTTTCCTTCCTCCCCTCTATACATATTGGCAATCAATTAAATGTAAAGAGCATCCCAAGACCTCAGAGTGACCTTGTCACAGAACTATCAACTGCGAGACCTTACTTGAGATGTTCAGGATGCTCAAAAAGCAATGCAGCTAAAACAAACATTGAATAAATTCAGTGTGAGGAAGATGTGTGAGAATCATTTAGAAATCCTGACTTCAAACGTTGGTATTTTAAACAACAGATTCATCGATCTGACAATGTGTAAATGTTACAAATCTGTTCCTAGAGAGTTCATTTTTATCAATAAAATCCTGTTGTCTATTTTATATATTGAGATCTCACTAGGATTTTGATGAAATAAATTTTAAATTATTATTTGTGTGGGGGTGGTGTGTGTGTGATGTAAAGTTCGGAGCACAACTTTCAGGTGTCAGTTCTCTGACCAATCTTACATCAGGTTTACAAGGCAAATGCTTTTACCTACTGAGCCATCTCACTGACCCTGATTAAATAATTTTAAAAATACCATTAGTTGACTAGACCAGGCTGGCTCTGAATTAGTCATACAGTCAGTTTCTGACTCTCATGCCACTGTTTCTTGTGTGCTGGGATTATCACCATATACAATACAGCCCAGATAATTCGATGCTGAGAGTCCAGCACAACCAACTGAGCAGGTAACCTACAGCCCCAGTTCCCTACCATCTTCTTATCTTAAGTATGAAAATGACATGCATTGCGTTTCCAATGGCTGGAGCCCTTTTCCGAGTCCACGGAGACTGCAAGACCATGTCCATAGTTTATTATCTCTGAGAGCTGATTCTCTCAAGTACAAAGTGAAAATGCAGTACTTACCCAGCTCTCCATCTGCACACACTTAACATAAGAATCAGGTTTTTAAATTAAAGTAGAAGGACATGGAAGTTTTGAGCAGAAGAAACTAGGATATTAATGATACCAGATAAGTTGTGTTAAACTCTATGGGGTCATAGCCAAGGTTACCTGTGGTCACAGAGAACCTTGAAACTTCTCAAGTTCCTTAGGTAATTCTGTTACATAAGACATGTCATATACATACAATATATAAATAGGAAGGACATTCTGAACTGCAGACAACTGCACACCTGGTCTACTGTAATGAATACTAATGATACACACAGCCAAGGGGCCAATTACTTCAAGGAACCATATAGTAAAACACAAATATCAAACACCATGTTGAGCCAAGGGGACATGCTTATTTGCTACGGTATAGACTGAACCCAGAGTCTGACCATGCTAGGCAAGTGCACACCACAGAGCTGCACCCCACGACTGTTTGTTTTTAAGAGGTTTTCTGCTCACCTGAGACAGCTCGTGAGATAGGAAACCATGATGCTGCAGGTCCAGGCTAAGACACGGGTTCCTCAGGGGTGTCCCCAGTTTTCTACAGGCTCAAGTGGTGTTCAACTCCTATAGAAATGAATGAGGTCAAATTTTAGTATCACTGGCTTAGAAAAGTTCTAGAGCCCAATCAGATGAAAGACCTGGAATTAAACAAATAAGAGAGGGTCGAAGCACGGTTCAGCAGGTAAAGACACCGGCCACCAAACATGACAGGCTAACTTTGATCCCCAGGTCCCATCCCTCATGGTGGGATGAGATAACTAACTCCCACGAGTTGTCTTCTGATGTCACCTTGGCAAACACACGCACACATGCTTGTGTACCTGTGTGTGCTTGACACACACACACAAGCTATTAAAAGAAAAAAAAAAGCCACTTTCCAGTTATGGTGACCAGGATTTCTCAGCTGAAGATGACACTGAATAAACAGGAGGGGACAGCCTTCTGGGACTCTCAGTACAATGCGTGACTATGACAGCTAATCTTCATTGCCAAGTTGAGTGTATTTAGAATCTCCTTGAATACACTCCTCTGACTGTGTCTGTGGAGTCATTTCCAGAGAGGTTTAACTGAGTAAGGAAGAGCCGTCCGGAATGTGGGAGGCACCACCCAGGAACTAGGATCCCAGACTGAAGGCAAAAGGAGACAGAGAGAGCCAGATGGCCATCAGCACTCATCTTTATCTGAGTCCTGGTTGTGAGCACCATGGGTGGTGGTGTGAATAGGAATGGCCACACAGACTTAGGTGTTTGAACGCTTGGCCCATAGCTATGGAGTAGTGCTATTGAGGAGGTGGGGCCTTGTTGGAGGAAGTGTGTCACTCTGGGGGTGAGTTTTGAGGTCTCATGCTCAACCTAGACCTAGCATCTTTTTCGCTTCTGCTGCCCACAGATCAAGATACAAAACTCTCAGCTCCTTCTCCAGCACCATGTCCGCCTGGATGCTGCCATTCTCCGTACGATGATAATGGACTAAACCTCAGAAACTGTTAACGAGTCCCAGTGAAATGTTATCCTTTATAAGAGTTGGTGTGATCATGGTGTCTCTTCACAGCAACAGAAACCCCAGCTAAGACACCCTGTGACCAAGAACACCTTGCTCTCACCATCATACCCTCCATATCACGATAAACCTCATCCTCTCAAACCGTGACAATAGACCTCTCTTCCCTTAGTTGCTTCTAGACTTGGTCACAACTGCACTGGAAATCCAGTGGCTCCTGTCTGGCTACCTGACGAGAGAAAGTCATCTGGCCTGTCTGAATGTCGGTTTCCCACCCGTATAGTATGGTAAAAGTACCGCCTAACAATTCAAAGCATGGAGTTACTCACATGGGCTATGGTACAGATGAACCTGGAGAAGAGCGCTCTAAATGAGAGAACCCCGACACAAAAAAAACACGATTTATTTATTTATTTAGTTAGTTAGTTATTTACTTTGGTTTTTCGAGACGGGGTTTCTCTGTGTAGCCCTGGCTGTCCTGGAACTCACTCTGTAGACCAGGCTGGCCTCGAACTCAGAAATTTGCCTGCCTCTGCCTCCCGAGTGCTAGCATTAAAGGTGTGCACCACCACTGCCCAGCTAAGAACACAAATTACATGACTCCATTTATAAGTTGTATTCAGAATAGAAAACCGCATGGAGACAGAGAGTAGATGAGGAGCTGTCAGGAGCTGGGGGAGGGGAGGAGGGAGGAGCTTGTAGGAAAGTACACCATTCACTCCTGGGGTCTACTAAAAGTAACATAGTAATTACCCAACACTGTGAGTAGACCAAAAACCATTAAATTGCTGATGAAATACATTATATGTCAATAAAACTGCTTAAAAATACTACCTAGGGCTTAGACTATAGCCCAGAGCTAGTGTTCAACTCCCAGCACAGAAATGAACAAACAAAAACTGCCTAAAACACCTCAGGTGAGTGTGGATTGCTGTCTATATGCAGGTGAGGGCAGGCACAAGATAAGGCTAGAGCCTGTGATTGAGCAGTGGAAAAGCAAGGTGGGCTGAGAGTTTTAGAGACAAGTACAGAGAGACAGAAAGACAGAGAGACAGAGGAGGGGGACGGAGAGGAGGAGTCAAGATGGAACCTATAGGAGAGGAAGAGGAGCCAGAACCACACAGTCCTGGGAGCCGTGAGTACTGGAGATTTCTTAGATAGATGGCTAAATAATAATCAGGATGTGTTTGCCCCATCTAGGTGTATAGTTTGTGTTTATATCAATTGAGTTTTGAGTTCTTTGTGTAGGCATTTTGTGGGTTGAGAATTTACTAATATAAATCTGACTGATAAATTACAAGCCTCTGGAAGTTTTGATTTTACCATGTTACAGGGATTGGTTGGCTGGGACTGTAAGCAGGATCTGCTGAAAGAGAAAAGCAGGTTGGGCAGCAGCCGAATGGAGACCCTGGTGGCGGGGAAACTGCCATGCTAGAAATTAGCTGGCACTAGCATAGGGGCCGTTTTTATATATTTCACGCAACAGGTGAGGTTTGCAGATGTGGTTCATCTGGTAGAATACTTAGCTAACACGCACAAAGCCCTGAGCTCCACCCCATCACCGTGTTAAGCAGGGCGAGCCTGCCTATAATCTTAGCACTTGGGAGATAGAGACAGGGGTAGGGTTCAAGACTGTGCTCGGCTACTTGGTAAGCTTGAAATGACCGTGGTGTACATGAGACAGAAGCAAAGGCTGTCGAAGGTGGTCATGGGGATTAAATGAGGAGACGTGTGAACATATGCCTGCCCAGCAGCTGGTGCAGGGAGACACTGACTGACTAAAGGGTGACTCTGGGGGTGCTCAGGCAAGAAGCAGAAGTGACACTTAGAGTATGTGATCACCACAAAATTTAGTAGGTAGAACCCCTCACCTACAAACACCACTTTATTCTGGGATCCTTGCTAGATAGAATTTCTAAAAACTGGCAAGCAAGCCAGTAGTCTGGAAGCAAAGTATAAACAGCATCAGAAAGGCCAGGTTAGGAGCCTTGGATGGAATGGAATGGAACTTGAAGGAAGAGAGGATGGCCAACCCCTGCTCCCCCCACTGCTCCTTACAGGAAAGTCAGATGCATGAAGCAAGAATACAAGGTACGGGGAGGGGGGAATGTGGGGCCACCCTCTCTCACACAAAGGCGGAGTTTTCAAAGACTTGCTCTCCACGATCTTCCCAGTCATGAGAATTGAACATGCCTATGTACAGGGGGAAAGAACCCAGATTTTAAGTTAGCACCCACCCCTCCTGAGGTTCGGGAAAGAAAGCCTCTTAACTGTAATCAGTCCTAATTACCCATCGGCAGCTCATGCAATTAATTACTCAAGGTATTGAAGGCCCTTTCAGTCTTGACTGTCAGCCAGAAGTTCCACCATGATCTACCAGGAAGATGTCAGCAAACCAGATCAGTTAAAATCCTCTCCAAATCCCAGCACAGCCTCTGCGGGTGGGTACAGGGCAGGTACGCACCAAGTCAAGGCACTGAACTTGGTAGGCAGAGCAAGCTTTGCCAAGCTCCTAAAAACCACTGGCTAATAAATATTTACTCACGAAGAGATGTGTTTGGGTCCCCTCCACAGTGCAAGAGATGGGGAGGTATCAAGATTAACTCACAAGGACAAGTACTGGAAACCTTCAATCTATAATATGTAACAAATATATGGGACAGAGCATGCAAGAGAGGGCCAGGTGCTATGTAAAGGACCCAGAAAGAGGACTCAGGTGGCCTAGGGCCGTGAACTTATCATCTTCCACACACCATGCCCGGTTTGCGCGTGCTGGGATTGAACATAGAGTCTCACGCATGCAAGGCAAACACTCTGCACAGGCTGAAACAGCTCTAGAACCTGTCACCATTGATGGCGCCATTCCAATCTCCCTCCATGTGCTTTAAGGGATTTACCCATCAGTAGGAAGGCATCCATTTGCATGCCATTTAAAACATAGCTTCTTTCATCTTTGCTTCACCTCTTTAAAACTTATATTTGGAGTATATTTTTATGTGGCTGGATAACACATTGATAGGTAAAAATAAATAAGTAGCCAAACATCCTGGAGCTGGATGCTCAATTACATTTTGACTAATGCTTAAAAATAAAAAAATTAACTTCAAACTTAAAAAAAAAAGACACTACTTCTTTTGATTAATTTCTTAGTTTTGAGACAGTCTTACTAAGTGATGATGACCTTGAACTTCTGGTCCTCCTGCCTCAGACTTCAAAGTTCTGGAATCTGCTACACCCAGCTCCTCATCAGATTTCATTAGTCGTCCCTACCTCCAGTTTGGGAGCTTCCTGTGGGAGAACTGCAAGCTCTGTCACTTCCTTGGCTTCCATGAGGTATCTTCTACCCAACCAACTCTGTTTATCTAACTGTGTGTCCCCACCTCCCATTTACACCATGAAATTAATTTTGTGAGTCATGACCAGCATTTATTAACAGGAAAATAAGTTAATTAGAGGAGAAATGCCAGCATCTATCACATATAGGGAGGGTATGCCTCACTGTGGCTTACAGACCTGTAAGTTCAAAGTTCCTTCTTGGAAAGGGCAGACACAATAAAGGGTTAGAGCTGTGGCTGTGTGGAATAAAACATGAGGAGCACAGTTAAGCCTGTTATCTAAGACCCTGTAAAGGCAGCATGGAGCCGATTCTGATGAGTTGGACAAGAAAGAGCTATTGTGAGCTCTGGAGAGGGGGAGCCTGGTAAAAGGAGGTTCCCCCAAGATACTTCTGGCAACAGTGTGTGAGCCACTGAGTAAACAAGGGCTCCTTGGGGCTGAGGCTCCTTCTGGGGTTTGCTCATGATTTATAGCTTTGACATTGAACATAAGGCCTAACAATGCGGTTTCTGTCAGAGTGGATGTTCCCGAGAGATTGGAGAGCTCACCTTCTCTCAGATCCAGTAAGATGCCAGGAAGGCGGAGCAAGTCACCTGATGTGGGTCAGTCACAGTCCCCACACCCTGGGAGGCCACAGGGCTTGAGTCGGAGAGGACAAGGGCATGTTGGAAGATCCAAGCCAGGGCAGACTATATTCCTTTGACCCCTGAAGATGCCAATGTGCCCCGAGCTATGATACACCCACATGGCCCCTTCCTCTGAGTATTTTTCCTGCCCTTTGTCCTCATGCTATGAACAAAGCTCCTACTCGACTCATCTGGTTCTGAAAGGGGGGTCCGCTCAGCCCCTCAAGTCAATACCAGAAGGGCCAAACTCCAGGTCCCTGTTCTCCACCTCTTGGCCCTCCTCCCACACAAATGCCTGGAACACACACAACGTAAGGCAAACACCCAAGCAAACAAAGGGCACAAAGGAAGTGACTCATAAGCAAAGAACCAGGGTCAAGGATTTTAGAAGGAGCCTGGCCATGTCCCAGCCACCCGTGTCTCCAAATATAGGGTAGCTGACGAAGACTGAAAACCATCTCTCACTAAGCACCTGATTTGGGGCGCAATGTGCTATCCAACCCATAAACAAACTGGGAAAGCAACATCTGGATAAGGGACGAGGCCTGGGGGAAAGGGCTGAAAATGATGAAAGCTTCCAGAGTTGTCATGGAGCTTAATATGTTTGGAATGGATGAACCTTGCCCTATAGAGAGGATGGGAAAATGGCAGAGGGCTGAGGACTGAGGGTCCAGTTGCGCCTGTGGCAAGCCACAAAGTAAAGACCAAGCTCTAGAGCTACTGGGAAGAGATGATACTGTTCCTTGAGGAGACATGGGTGTCCCCATACCCCAACAAAGAAACCACTATGGGTAGGAGGAAGCTTTGGCCGGAGAAGGGGAAAAGCTGCTAGAAATAATGCCCAAAAGCAGGAGGCAGAAAACGAGGCTTTGTTTCTTCAAGGGAGCCCTGCTTAAACAGAACAGGCTACCCTGAGCAGGCAGAAGAAGGCATAGCATTCTAGGCTGTCCAACCGGCAGCCCGCCGGCTACATGCAGCCAAGCACAGTTACAAATGCAGCCTAACACTCAATTATACATTTCTTTAAAACATTATAAGGATTCTTTGATTGATTGATTGATTGATTGATTGGAACTAGAGTTGCATCGTTCTCAATAGTGAACTTTGTAGACAACAACGTCCTACTGCAATGTCAAAAGGCTGGGCATGGCAGCAACAGTTAGCATTAACTGTTAACTAATAAAATAATGTGCAAACATGCCAGCTGAGAGGGAGGGGCACAGCCTCGAACCTTAAGAGAAGGAACTCTTGTCTTTGAACAGGTATCAGACACCATCTGCCTACACTTGCTCCTAGAGAGTTAGGAAGGTCTCTAAAGGCAACAGATAGATATAGATACAGTCTCTAAAGGCAAGAGACTGTAATTACCGTTATAAACACCAGCATCCAGATACACTGCCTGGGAGAAGGCAGGGAGCAAGAAAAAGCTGGCTGGATGGATGGACGAGTGGCTGAATGATAAACATGATGTTCTTCTCTTACTGGGATGTGCACACATGTAGAAACCAGAGGTCTGTGTCAAATGTCTTCCTTAATTGCTAGCCACCTTATTTTTATCCCTTTTTTTCATGTTTCGTGTGTGTTGTTGTTGTCATTGTTGTTGTTGTTGTTCTCTTCTTCTTCTTCTTCTTCTTCTTCTTCTTCTTCTTCTTCTTCTTCTTCCTCTTCCTCTTCCTCCTCCTCCTCCTCCTCTTCCTCCTCCTCTACATCTTTATGCACAGGCATAGATAAGTGGAATCATGTTTGATCAGTTTCCCTTTTCACTGGGGCAGGGACTCTCTATCAAACGCAGAGCTTTCCAATATGACTAGTCTTGCTAGCCAGCTTGCTCTGGAGAACCCAGCTCTGCCTCCAAAGGCTGGAATTACAAGCAGATACCACACCCCCTTGTTGTTTCACATGGGTTTCTATGGACCCAAATTCCCATCTTCTGGCCTGTATGTCTAGTATTTAACAGCCAAGCAAGCCATCTATCTGTCCAGCCCTTCACCTCATTTTTTGAGATAAGACCTGCCACTGAGCTTTGCCGCTGTCCTGTTTGGCGACATTGGCTGGCCAGCAAGCTCCGGGAATCCACCTGTCTCCACCTCAGCAGTGCTGGGATTACAGATCCCTCATCTGTCTTTTTCTGTGAGTGCCGGGGAACTGAACTCGCGTCTTCGTTCTTGCCAGCTCCCCAGCCAGAGCTTTACACAGCAGAGGGCAGGACTCTCTCCTTTCTCTGGAGATGCTGCCACGCATGTTCAGCAGATATTCACAGAGAGGCCTGGGAGTAGGCAGACAGACTAACCACTGCAGATACAGACAGACGCTGCTGCCTCTGTAGAGGCTCTGACCTCTCAAATCTTCTCCAGGCAGTCAGGAACCCACACAGCCCTTTCAGGAAATCCAGCCCCAGGCCACAGGGTGTCCACTGAAACTGACCTTGGGGCCTCCCCTGACCTTGTCACATCCCCAGCTTCTTCTCCCCTGGATGGAGGACAGCCAGAGGAATGTTCCCCGACCAATTTGTCCTTGGCTGATGGTCTTTCCTCCCACCGTGTCACGTCATAGGGCCCAGCCCTTTTTTTTCCTCTTGTCACTCAGCCACAAAACTCATTTCTTCCCATGGATCCCCCATACTGCAGAACGACTAGCTCACCCTGAGCAACGAGGAAACACACAGAATGTGAGTCAGGAAAAAAATGTGGCAATACATTCAAACACTCTGGCTCCTAGCAAGTAAAGCTCGCCACCGGCTTTGTTCTCCATCAAGGGAAAGCACCCTGGCAGCTCCTTCCTCACCTGGAGAAAGTTGGTGACCGCACAGACAGCATCACCTTCACGGTCATTAACACTGCTGTGGATTTATGTTTGTTTTCAACCCTAAAAGGAAAAAGTGTCTCCCAGGTAACTAGGGAAAATATTCAAGTGTCGAAATAATCAGGCAGGAAGGCAGGCAGGATGTTTCAAATGCATGAGCCATGTGTGCCGGCCTCTGGAGCATTGCCTTGTTCAGCGTCAGAAGACGTATCAGATCAAAGGGGAGGGACTTTCTCCTCTGGCTTCATCATCTGCCTGACCACAGAAGTCCATCAGCTTTGTGACATTGTTTCAGTCTAAATCTCATAAAAGGAACTCCAGTTCAGCTGCTGTCACAGTGTATTGTTACCATTAAGACTTCCTCCTCTTTTCTGAGTTGGTGCTTGGCACAGCGCTCATGCACAGCAGGTACCCATTTGGGTGACATCCAAGGCTAGCACTCTACCTCACCAGGAGGGTCTTCTCTTCAAGGTAGGCTGCCAGCAGGGGATCTGAACAGCAGTGGTGGTCTGTAGTAGCAAACACTACATGTTTCTAAGTGCTTCAGAGATGTGTAGTTCTAAAGCCCTGAACACCCAGGAAATAGTTGGGTCACAGGTAACCCTCCCTAGGATTCAGACACCTAGAGGCTGACGAATCCAGCTGTTCCCCCAAATCAGTTACAACTTCTCCAAGAATCCTCTTCCATGAACAGACTATACTGCCTGGCTTGGGGCTATCAAAGGAAAAAGAGCAGACTGCTTCTGCCCAGCTCTGCATGGGACCTGCAACTTTTCCAACGGGCTGTCCTGAGCTTCAACAGTGAGCTATACCATTCCTAACACCTACGTTAGGACGATCTGGCCAAAAGCAAGGTAACCCTGGGACAAGGAGAGTGTCAGCTCAGACCATCTTCCCCTTCTTCTGACTTAGGGTCTTAGCCTGCCTTTTCTTCATTAGAATCTATGTCCCATTACCTATAATGCCTTTGTCATTCTGCAGAGCATCTGTGTCCATACACACACACACACACACACACACACACACACACACACACACACCCCAGGGAAGGAGGGTTCACGTATGTGTTAACAATACAAGAACAAATTCCTAGAGAGCAAGTGACATGACATGCTCACTCACAAGTGGACCTGGTGAAACTTCAGAGCTGAGTTATGGATAACATGGTTTTTCTATTAGAAAAAAAAACCCATGTATACAAAATTATGCATGTTCCTGGGTACCAATCCCTATCCCCATTAAAAAAAAAAAAAAGCACATTAAGAAAAGCCAAAAACCTATAGAAAAAAAATGTAAATAGAAGAGTGCTAATTATTTACTGTCTCATAATCTAATGTCAAACGGCTCTGAAGCCTCCCCCGGCACTCAGCATCAACTGTACATTCCCCAAAGGCCTGATGGCCAACATTCTCCGCTGCACAGCACCCAGGCTGCAGCTGGGCTCCAGCCAGGGGAGGTGTAAGCTGTGCTCTGCCCAACTCACTGCCTGCCAGCTCTGGTCTTGAGTCTAGGATCTTTCCCCAGTTCCCTGCACGCCTGCTCGTGAGCATGAGCCATAAATTAGCTGGGTCCACTTTCTGCCCTTGGTACTTCCAAGTGTCAGGGGGATGAATTTGCCTTTTCCTGCTCTGCCCTGAGGCCTACACCACCAGGTTTGTATTACATCCATCTTTCTTTTCTCTTTCTTTCTTTCTTCCTTTCTTCCTTCCTTCCTTCCTTTCTTTTCTTTTCTTTCTTTCTTTCTTTCTTTCTTTCTTTCTTTCTTTCTTTCTTTCTTTTTTAAAGCAACAGAAATCTGGTCAATGATTTGTAGCAACCACAGCTGCAGCCTGTGTGCTGGAAGCTCTGACTGGCCCTTCAGAGAGAAGCAGAAATTGAGCACCTTAGACTTATGTTCTTGACAGGATCCATGACAGGCCAGCATTAGGTCAAGCTGGAATCAGGTATGGTGATTAAAAGATTAAGTCAATACCAAAGAGATGCCCAGCACATAAACTAAGGTGGCTTCTAAGGAAACTGAGCTCAAGCAAAACTATGAAGGGAAATTGAGCTTCGGAAGAAGAAAGCTGTTAACAGACCCGTCACTTGAACCCCATCAGCACTGCGGGGACTCCATTCACATCTGTCTCCCTTTCCTGGCTCACTCTAGCAGACACTGGAAAAATTGCTAGCAATAGCACAAGCACCACAAACTCTGACCGGTGTTCTCTCATCCTGACCTCTGTGACCGGGGGTCACATTGAGCTCCCGGGAGCCCCACATCTCACAACCTATCCGCCCATCAGCTTCTAGTTTCCTCCTGTCGATGGCTATTTCCGTGCAATGTGCACCAGCTGTACATTCAGCCCTGTATGTTAGTAGGGGCGTCACCGTGTCTCCAGAGACTGGAGCTCAGTGTTCACCCAGCCTTCTGTGAACCTCACTCCCTGTGTGTCAGGCTCAATCTTTTGCCAACTCTTTTCCTCCGCATTCTTTCTCCCATAACCTCTCCTGTGCAGTTTCCACCTGGCCTCATCCAACCCGCCAGTCATTCAACTGCAGTCCTCGTTTCTCCAACTTCCCCCACACACCTTTCTCAGAGACCAAGTGGGGAGCTCAAGTGATGACTCATGGGTAAAACAGTGGCTACACAAGTATGCAGATGAAAATGTGACCCCTAGGAACCCCCATAAACAGAGGCCAGGCACACACCTGCAATCCCAGCATTTGGGAGGTGGAGACAGGGAATCAATCCCCGAGAAAGCTGACTACCTAGACTAGCACAATCTGTGTGTCCCAGGTACACCGAGAAACCTGGCTGAGCAAGGAGAGTGGAACAAGAGAGGAAAGCATTCAGCACTAACCACTGACCTACACACACACACACACACACACACACACACACACACACAGGTGCACGGGCGCACGCACACGCGCAATCACAGATGAACAGGGATACCCGTCACTGTGATCCAAGTACCTCTCTCCAATCACACCACTCCCTCGCTACCCCTCCAGCTCCTCCTCCTTTATTCCTCTTCAAAATCAGTTTTCAGAAGTTTGACCGTGACCTTGTAATCTCAGCACTTAGGAAGCTGCAGTAAGACAACAGCAAGCCAGAGGCTAGCCTGGGCTACCCAGCAAGAGATTGTCCCCCAAATCGAAAGTTGACTGTTATGGGTCTTGGTGCTAGACTTCTGTGAGTTGAGGTTGCGTCTTATGCTACATCTGAAAACCTTTTTGGGAATGACTGCATCCGGGAAGCCTCTGGCCCTGTCTACTCTCTTCTCTCCTGGGACTGCACAAGCACAGACTTCGGATCTTTTGTTATAGTCCTACAGACACCTGACTTTTAGCCCAGGTCTGCTTCTCTCTGTGCTTCAACTTGGATAACTAGTTACATCTTCAATCCTCCTGCCTCTACTCTCCTAGGCAGTGCATCCAGTGAGACTTGATTTCAGTTATTATGTGTTCCCCTTCTAAAAATCCCACGCAGAATGAAAAACTTGAGACTAGAAACTATTTTTATAAATCGCAGAGATACTGCATAGCATCGCTGTGAGTAATGACTCTTTAAAATCCGATCCCCAAAGCACAGGCAACAAAACAAAAACATGGATAAGATTACAGCAAACACAAAAGTATTTGCAAGCAAAGGGAAAAGGAGCGGTGTGAAAAGATAGCCTGTGAACTAAGAGAAGATGTTTACAAACCCTGAATCTCGGATGGGATTATATCCAAAATACGAACAGGACTCCACCCAATAGCAACAACAACAAAGGGTGAGAAGCGGGCGAAGGGCCTTGATAGGCGGCACTCAAGAGAACATGAAGAGACGCTGAACAACTATAATCACTGGGAAACGGAACTTTACAGCAGGGATGAGTTTCCATCTTACCCATGTCAGGATAGTGACTATCAAACAGACTCAAGATGGCAGTTGTGGCTGAGAGTCACAGGGGTGGAACTTTCAAATGATACCAGTTAGAGCAGGATTTAGAGCAACAATCATGAAGTACTGCTGTATGGAAGTTTCCCAAAAAGCTGCAAAGAAAGTTTGGTACAGCAATTCCTCTTGTCGTATTTATTCTTAAGTACTTAATCTGTCTAGTGAAGAGATGTATGAGCTCTCAGGCTCTTTGCTGCCTTCTTCCCAATAACCATGATGTAGAAATGAATGCGAATGCCCTCAACCAAGGGATGGATAAGGAAATGCTAAGTGGAACACTACTCAGCCTTTAAAAAGGAAGGGAACCTTGTCATTTGCGACAACGTGGATAGAACTTGAGAATATTATGCTGAGTGAAATAAGCCAGACACAAGAAGGCACACCCATGTTCTCACTTACATGTGGATTCTAAAGCCATTCAACTCATGGAAGCACAGTGCAAATGATGGTTAAAGGTAGCAGAGTGGAGACAAAAGGAAGAGAAGATGGAAGGGTACAGACAGTGTCCCTGTTTAATCTATGGCATAGTTTAGTGAGCAGTTAACAGCAGCAGAGTAGACAGTTCATACTCACTGAGGCCATCTCAGATGTCCCCTCTGCAGAAAATGACAAGCATCTGAGATGAATAAGAATTAACTCGATTTAAACACTTCCCTTGGTACCCAAGAATCAGGCATTACTACAGCTTGTTAACTTGTAATAAGTTTAATATTTAGAAATAAAATTTCCAGGGCTTAGTGGCAGAACATTACTTATCATGTGTAAGACCCTAGATTCAATCCCAGCATTACACAGATAGTGAGAAGTCCAAGATATACATAATTGACAACTAGAAAGATACATAGCATATGATTGATTGATAGACAGATAGATAGTAAATTATGGTGGACACAGATAATTGATTGATTTATGTGTGAATGAATAAGATAGATAGATAGATAGATAGATAGATGGATAGATAATAGATGGTAGACAGATGTTTGATAGGCAGATAGATTGACAGATAATTGATGGATAATAGAGTCTTCTTTTTCTTTACTAAGATGTTTTTTATTTATTTCAAGCATATAGATAATTATTTATTGAGGCACTTTCATGATGGAACCTTCACTGGGTATCTCTAACATCTCTGTCAGCTTAGTGTTGGCCTCCACCTATTGTCCTTTTTCATTCAGCAGAAGACCTGCTTGGTTCTCGTGACTGCTTCTGTGCTAACCCTGCACATCATAGGCATTGTGCTATGAACAAAGCTCTTATTTAAAGCCTCCATTTAACTGTCTTCTTTTGACATGCTAAAGTCCTGGAGGGGCTTTTCCCTCAGCACGCTCAGCCAGAGACAAAACCCTAAGTCCCCATTTGGTCTCTGCTGAGGAAGGGGGAGTCACCAGTACTTCTGGCCAGGATGTGGTAGTTCCCAATCTCCATCAGATCCCCACGAGCGTTTCTCTGCTGGGAGGGGAAGGATGAAATAAAGCAGGTGCACGGGTCCTCGTGTGGTCCCCATCGAGGCCACAAGCAGGAGCAGAAAAGAGGGGATGTGTGACGTTGCTTCTGTGGGTGGTGGTCCCTTAGGTCCTTATAACCGACCACTCTCCGGAAAGAGAAGAAACATCGTATCACTGCCGGGTAAGGGCGAAGGTCAAATATCCACGCCTGTCTCAGTGATCTAGTCAATCGCTGTTCATTCGGGAGTGAAGAATTAGTGATACAACAATAGGCAATGACTCTGGCAGTCAAACGGCAAGCCAATGCCAAAGGAGAACTCAAAATTCAGGCCCACATCGCCAAGACCACTTGTCTATACACCAAAGAGCTCTCTGCCCAAGGACACCAGCCCCCTGCCCAACAAAACAATGAGAAAAACCCTCCCTGGCCAAAGGACAACAGCTGCCTCCCTTCACATCCTACCACCACCACCCCCCCAGGCCAGAAAGCACACATGCGCCATCGCCCCCTAAACAACACAAACGCACGCTTGCTCAAGTCGGGGTTCCATCCAACACATACAGTGAAAGCAGGTTTGGGAGCCAAGAACCACAGCCTCGCAGTCACCTTCAGGGCTGGTGGTCTCCCATCTGGAAAGAATCCCACTTTTCTGCCCATAGGAATCTCTGAAACCAAGATCCACCCAGGAGCTGTGGAGATGGAAGCAGTCAGCAGGCCTGCTGTCTCCTGTCTGGAGAGCCGGGTCTGCACCCAGCTGGAGCCTTGGTCCCCGGAGCTGGGGCCTCTCCTCTGGCCCCAACCAGCAGTCTGCACAGAGCTGTGTTTTGTCCAATGAGGGAGAGCTGGTGACCCGGGCGGGGAACTCAGCTTTCCAACAGCCTCTGTTTTTGTTTCCATTTAAAAAGGTTAGTGACTTTACTGCATGTGGAAAGAACCAGGGAAGCAAGCTCAAAGAGGCTCAGCGTGTTTTTGGAGCTGACCAAAAAACACAGGACTTTTGAGTCGGGTTGGGAGAAGAGGGAACAAGTTTATCCTGCATTCACCATGTGCCAAATGCAAGCCTGGGAGTGCCTTCCGTGCCCTTCCCTGCTGGATTCAGGCAGAATCGAGTCTAATTCCATACCACAGACCATCAGGATGGGAGGAGTCAGAACTACTGGACTCCCGGGATCAAATACAACAAGAGAGCAATGTGAAAAACACCTTTTAATTGGGAACTAGAACAGGATACAGTGTATTTACCCATCAATATTCTTAGCCTTGTCAGCATCGCCAACAACAACAGTATCCATGAATGCTCAAGTCCCTCATATAAAATGTCATGGTATTTGTATATAACATATATATGTATGTATGTATGTGTGTGTGTATATATATATATATATATATATATATATATATATATACATACACATACACACACACACACACACACACATATATATATCCATCCTCCCATATGCCTTAAATTACTCCTGGGGGCACTGATACTATCTCACACACTGCAGATACTATGCAAAAGACTACCTTATATAAATGGCATGGTACGGCATGAGCTGTGCTCATCCTCCTGCCTGGGCATTTTAAACCATCCCTGGATTACTTATACTGCCTCATGTACTGTACATGTTAGGTAAATGGACAGTGTACCATCTATCTCTAGTAGATAAAGACAAAAATCAAGGTCTGACCATATTCAATACTGATATAAAGTTTTAAAACTATTTTCAATCTGAGTCAGGCAGTGGTGGCATGAGCCTTCAATCCCAGCACATGGGAGACAGAAGCCATGTCTGAGTGTGAAGCCAGCCTGAACTATAGAGTGACTTCCAGGACAGCCAGAACTACACAGAGAAATCATCCTGAAAAACAAGCAAACATATATCTTTTTCAATACACACACACACACACACACACACACACACACACACTCTCAATCTGCAGTTGGCAGAATCTTGGAAAGGTATAGTATATCACTAAAGTCATTGATGCTAAGAATTTTGAAAGTCTATTTATATATACATACATACATATATATATATATATATATATATATATATATATATATATATATATATATATATATATATTATTCACTACAATGACTACTCAAAGTATAGCAAGTTGTATTATGGCGATTGCATTAAGTTGTATAACCCAAGCTCACAAATAACCTTTTTTTTTTTTCTAAAACTTATGACTTGAACTAGATTCTTAGGGACACTGGAACACCTATGATTTTTGTAGACTACCTGGGGCACTGCTGTATTTTAATTGTAATACGTCTACACAGTTGTGTATCTGAGCTTGGTTCCCAGTTGGTAGTGCTGTTTGAGGATGTGGTGGAAACTTTAAGAGGAAGCAGGCTACTGTGGGTGGGCCCTGGGGTCTTACAGGGTGGCTCTGCTTCCTAGCTGTGGGTGCAAAGAGACCATCCAGCTTCCTACCCCTGCTGTCACTCCTTCGTTACTGCAGTGTCTTCCTGGTCACCCTGGAATCACCCTCTTGAACTCTAAGCTGGGTAACCCATTCCTCTCTGAAACTGCTTGTCAAGGATTTTGTCACAACAGCAATACAAATTACTCACCCGATGTTCACAGTCACTCTTCCTGGCACTGAAAAGGCTTTCAATAGTGTGTGGAACTAGACTGGAAGGCATGGGTCAAGCCTGACTGACTGCCTGCCATTTAGGGGGAAGAGAGGGTCACATTTTCAAATGGTTGAACAACAAAGAGAGAGAGAGACAGAGAGACTGAGACAGAGAGAGACAGTGAGAGACAGAAAGACAGACAGGCAAAGACAGAGACAGGATAAGAGAAAGACAGACAGAGACAGAGTAAGACAGACAGACAGACAGAGAATTTGCTATGATGTAATATGGATGCCAGGATCATCAGAGTATCCATACAGGATTTTAGTGAGATTTTATTTTCCTTTAAGAATATGTGCATGTTTATGTATACAGGACCCCGAAAGAGGTCAGAAGACGCCAGATCCCCTGCAAGTGTAGTCCCAGGCAGTTGTGAACCACCCAATGCAGACGCTGGGAACCAAACACCAATCCGCCACAAGAGCCGCAAGGGCTCACAGCACTGGGCCACCTCTCCAGCTCCTAAATAAAGTTTTATTGGATTGCACCTATGACCTTGCCTTTATGGACTTCCCGTGGCTTCTCTCATGCTCAGAGGGCAGCACTAATTAGGTGCACCAGAGAACCATGTCCTGCAAAACTCGGATATCAACCCTCTGACCCCTTGTAAGGAGCGTGCTGCTGAACCCCGCCTGACACCATCTGTCAGGCTGTCATTCATACGTGCCAGGCTGAGAACACAGCAAGATAAGGAGGACGGCAGAACCTCACGGCTTCTGACAGAGCAAAGGAACCATTGTGGCACGCTGAGAGGAGGGGGTGCTAAGAGATACTGTGGGCTAGAAGCAACTGCACAGTGTGTGGAGGCTGTGTTGTGTACATAGAAGCAACTGCACGGTGTGTGGAGGCTGTGCCAGGCACAGGCATACACTGCATTCATCTGAGGCATGGGAAGTCTCACTTAGGAGAAGCTGGATCCTGCAAGCTAACCAAGGATATAGCATTCTCATAAAGGACAAACGGCTTCAGCTTCCTTTAGCCCTCTCTTCCCCCCACCCCCAATGTTTTCTACTGGGTCTTGCCTCCCACCCCATGTCTTTCTAAAGTCCCACCACTGAGTCCAGTGCCTTTTATTTGGGTCTGATGGGCTGTCCACTATAGTTATTATAATGATTTTCCTATTACCTGCCTCTGCCTATGGCTGTAAGAACCACCATGCTTTTAGGCAGAAATAACATCTTCCTACAAGACTATAAGACACACACACACACACGTGTGTGTGTGTGTGTGTGTGTGTGTGTGTGTGTGTGTGTGTGTGTAGATCAGAGTTTTCATGCTTATTAAGGAACATAGTAGCCCCTTCATTGTCTACTTTAATTTGAATGTGCCCCTCAAAGGCACATAAATTTTTTTCTTTTAAAATATTTGTTATCATTTTTATGTATGTGTGGCATACATGTACATGAACACCGATGCCTAAGGATGCCAAAGTTATAGGATCCCCAAGAAGATCTGAAGTTTACAGGCAGTTGGGAGTCACCATGTGGGTGCTGAGAACAAACTTGGATCCACTGAAGAAATAGCATGTTCTTAAACACTGAGGCACTTCTCCAGCCCACATGTTAAGAGTCTTAGTCCCCAGTTGGTAACGCCAATAGAGGGTAACAGCACATTTAGGAGGTAGGGCCTAGTGGAAGAAGAGAGGTCATATGGGACATAAACTTCGAAGCATACTGACATCCAGCTCCCTCATCTCTCTCTTTGGATTTGGGGCACAAGGTGGACATCTTCCTCTACTGTACGTTCCTGTCATGATGTACTTTGGTGCCACAAATAAAACCATAAGACCTCTGAAGCCATATGCCCAAACAAGCCCTTATTCCTTATATTGATTGCCTCAGGTATTTTGTTACAGTAACAGGAAGCTAACAAATGCAGTGTCTGAGCACACACTAGGCTAACTCTACTACGTTTTCTTATGTATAGAGATTACTGGCCCACTGTACAGGAGAGGAAACGGATGCTCGACTGATGCTGTCCAAAGCCACACAAGCAGCAGCTGGATCTAGATCCACAAGTTTTTACAATGCATGGTGTTGGTCCCCGGTGCATAGTAGGGACTGGGAGAGGGTTAGAAGCATGAATGAATGGTTACACAGCAAGGCCCATATGGAATCAGTAACGTGTGAGCATAATCTAAGAAGTTGCCAACATCTTCCTTCAAGGAACCTCTGAGAACACTGACATAATTTCCTTCTGTGGAATTCAGAAAGTCCCCACCCTACCATGGGTCTTCCTGGCCCAAGAAGCAAAGGGTGTTGAGTTCCCCTGATCTGGGCCTGAGGCAGGAACAGAATAAATAAGAAAGAGAGGAGTGGGTCACCGATGAGTCCTCCTCTGCTTCTGGTACTCACGTGGGCCTCCAGCTTGCTCTCTATGGGTTCTTGAATACCATGGGTCAGTATGACCGGGTGACCATGTGGCCTGGATCTGACTCCAGAGCAGAACATGAGGTCAGAAATAGATAAAGAGCAGCAGCAAATTGGATGCCTTTACTATTGTGCTGACTTTTTGAGATTGGGGAAGAAACAAAAACATTCCGGCTCCTAACACAGTGTATGGAAGGGCTATGGATATCATCACAATGGCGCACGCCTTTAATCCCAGCACTTGGGAGGCAGAGGCAGGCGGATTTCTGAGTTCGAGGCCAGCCTGGTCTACAGAGTGAGTTCCAGGACAGCCAGGGCTACACAGAGAAACCCTGTCTCGAAAAACCAAAAACCAAAAGAAAGGAAAAAAGAAAGAAAGAAAGAAAGAAGAGAAGAGAAGAGAAGAGAAGAGAAGAGAAGAGAAGAGAAGAGAGAAAAAAATGAGCCTGGAGAGGTGGCTCAGCATCAAAAAGCACTGGCTGCTCTTCCAGAGGACCCGAGTTCAGTTCCCAGTACCCACATCAGGCAGCACTCCAGCTCCAGGGGATCTGACGCTGTCTCTGGCCTCTATTGGCACCCATACACACACATGCACACTCTCACACACAAGCACATGCTGAAATAAAAATGAAGTAACTCTTCTTTATAATTGTTTAAAATGAGAAATATTTGCACACACCCATGTTAGCAAAAAAAAAAAAAAAAAAAAAAAAAGAGAGAGAGAGAGACAAATGTGCATCAGCTCATCTGGTAACTGAGCTGCACATTTGTCTTTTTTCTTTTTTTTTCTTTTTTGGAGCCAAATCAAACCTTCCCTCCTCAAGGTGCTCTGGGTCATGATGTTTAACAAAGCAACAGGAAACAAGTAAGGGCACTGTGCCTCAAAAAATAAAGTAGACGGCTACTTGGAGAAAACATCTACCATGATACTCTGGCCTACACACACATACATGCACATACATGAACACGTACACACACATATACCATATATACATACATACATACATACATACATACATACATACACACACATACACACATACATACATACATACATACATACAAACAAACAAAAATATATATAAGCATATAGGAAGGAACAAACAGACCACTAGATGCAGCTGGCATACTATGTGCAGATGAGGCACAGCTGGCATACTGTGTGCAGATGAGGGATGGAGTTTTACTCTCTGGTTGCCTATTATTCACTAACTGGTCTGTCTGGTCCCAGAGTATCTGTTTTAGAGCCAGGTAGAGCCCAAAGGTCACCCAGCTGTACACTTGCTACGTGAGCCTCTGCTGTCTAAGCTATGGAACAGGGTAATGTCTGGCTGATCGTAGAAGACCTGAATTCACACAGGTGAAGCCAGCACCTGATGTGGAGCTCCATGCACAGTAGGGCCCTCTCCCTCAGGTAGCTAGAAAGCCTCTGCACTTGAAGCAGGAGAAAGGCCTGGCCCTGACTAAAACATCGTAAGCGAAGGAGGGGTAGATAAGAGTCTATTCCAGACTTTCCATGGCAGCGAAGGCTGCATTGTTGGTACACAGCAGAGATGAGACTTCGGTTCTTGCCCTGCAGGGCTGGGGAGGTAGCTCAGTAACAGAATACTTGCCTGGCAGGCCTGGTCAGGCCCTGGGTTCAATCCCTAGTACCAAAAAAGGAGGAAGCAAAAGAGTAAGAACAAAATATGTGCATCATGGAGCTACCTGGCACTCAGCCGATAACTAGCAACAAGCTCTTCGTAGCTCCCAGGGGTCCTCCCATCCACTGCGGGGATTGATCCTAGTATCAAACATTATCAGCCCATATCCAGCATGAGGTGACAGGAGTTCAGGGAAGCCAGGATAGGGGAGGAGCTTGGGTTTGCATCCTGGCCAGATGGTCTCCACAACTCCTGATTTGACAGTCTTTCCTACTCTCAGTCACTTGGCCTGGGGATGCTGTGTCACAGCAAAGCTAACAGTGAGCAGGGAGGAGCAGAACTGACCTATGCCACCAGAGGTTCCGGCTGACATCACCACCCGGCCCACCAGCATTCTGTCCAGCTAGCACAGAGTCAGGGGGCAAGAGGGCTGGAGGTCTTATCAAAAGGGCAGCAGGGGGCCATGGGGCCAGCAGCAGAGGGTGGAACCAGAATTTAAAGCATGCAGGGTCAGGGGTCAAACAAGCCATATCAATCATAGAGTTAAGTCACTTCACAGAAGTGAGCCTCGGAGCCCCGGAGGAGGGGAGGCTTCTGTCCTGATGGGCTGAGATTCACAGGGATAGGAGAGGATAAAAAGATAGCTATGGTTGAAGCAGCCCTGGTGTGTGCTTGGAGCTGCGTGAAGCATTTTACAAAGTGGTGGATCTCCCCCATGGGGTATGCCGTGCTATTAAGGCATCATTTTATAGGTAGGAAAATTATAGCACAGTGGTTAAGGACCTTGTTTGAAGCCTATGGCATGCTGGGACGTAGGCTGGGACTCAGGCAGCTGCCTCTGGAGAGCTGTCATCTTCTGTTCTCCATATACAGGCTACTGGTGTAGGAGTGGACAGGACTCTGTTGTGGAGAGCCGGTCTGTAGCCCAGGGGCAAATGCCTTCCTTGTTTATCTTCCTGGAAAGGACAGGCTGTTGGCAGAACTGTTTCAGGAGAAGCTTGTCCAATAACTGTAAATTTGCCACTTGCGGATACCATCAGCAGCTTTCCAAGGAGGCTAGCAGGTAGCTTCCCAGCAACCCATGCGGCCCCGAGCAGCAGAAATTAATCATCTCTCTCATGATTTCACCTCAAAGAAAATGATCACAAAGCCCAGGCCCACGATCATTCCTACAGTAGTCAGACACGTGGCTGCATCCCCATGATAAATCAAAAGCGATGCCCAGCTTTCGTCAGATGCCTGCAGATAATTCCCCTGCCATTTCCCTGCTGGGACTCAGAGAGCCTTGGCCTAAAGGGTTAACATCTCATTTCCTCTTGTCTTTCAAGCCTTAATCCCCATCCTGAGCTGGGCACATTCCAAGCCCACCTGGAGCAGGTCAAGACCAGCTCCCAGCCCATGACTGGTCCTTCATTTCCCCTGGCAGGAGATTAGATGAGGGGCCCATTAATCACTCATTACCTCTGTCTTCCCTGCTGGCCAGGCCTCGGGCAGCCTGCCAAGGGGCCTGGGAGGGTGCTTGTGAGCTGTCCAGTGCCACCCTTCCGGGGACAAGACACAGAGGCTCAAGCCTGGCTAGGGACTCCATGGACCACACCCAAAAGAGGGAGAAAACCGCCTGGCTTCCACCTAAGCTATCCTTAAAGCTTCCCATCTCTGAAAGATTAGGGAAAGAGAGAAATAAGTTAAAAGTGGCTACTCTCCCAAGACGACTAAACACTAGGGGGTTGGGGGGGGGGGACAAACTCACTGCCTACCCAGTGCTTGTGCACTTTAGAGGACCCGGGGACACTGGGCAGGAACCGAAAGAATAGAGGATACTGGCTGGCTGGATGGTTACATAGGACAGCTGTGTGTTTAGCGGCTGGGCTGGAGTGCAGGGCTGAGTCCTTCAGACAAAACTCTGCACCTGACAGGGCTGAGATTATATGCAGGTTTCTTCTGGAGTGTTTAGTGAGTACCCACTTCTGGCAAGCACTGATCAGTCAGGGTAGACGGGAGAGATAGGAAGTGATATTGAGCACCTACTATGTGCCAAGGCTTTGCCTACGGGGCCTCAACCTCCCACCAGCCTTCAGCCATCGTTACTTGTAAAGATGGGCAAATATGACAGCTATTAAATGAGAAGCTGTCAGCCACCAGTCTAGGGAAGGAGAGTCGCTGTGGCTAGCCTGGCCAAGCCTACTTGTAATCTTCCAGCTCCTGTCACACCCCCAGCAGCTTAGGAATTTTCAAACCACGGTATTCCGAGCTTCTTAATACTTGTTGAGAGCATGGGCAGAAGGCTGGGCTCAGACGCTTTCAGGTAGGGCGAGAAGGAAGCGTTTTGCTTTCAAACACTTCGTCCAAAGGCCCCTTTAAGAAAAAAAAGGGGGGCTCTTCTAAGATCACAATTCCAATTCCCCACTACTTGCTCCCTAAGGTCCAAATGAAGGCCTCTGCTAAAACAAACAAACAAACAAACAAACAAAGCCAGTCATGTGCTTGGGCAGGCAAACACAGGCATCCCCCTGAGACTCAGATAGGCATCCTATGGCCTCTGTACCCATGTGGCACATGCACACTTGCGTACAGAAGGTGAGGGGGAGGAGGAAGGATGTGGTATTTGCAGTAGACCCTGCATCTGTCATAAAAGTATCATTCCTAGTTCAAAAGGCAGCCTGCAGCTGAGGTCTTCAAAGCTATTATGTGCACACAAATCAATTTCTCCCTCATCTGTGTCTGCACATGGATATTCTCTCTCTCTCTCTCTCTCTCTCTCTCTCTCTCTCTCCCCCATCCCCCCTCATTGTTTGTCTCCTTTACTTCCCTTCTTTCTCCCTGGGTGGTCATTTATTAGCTACTCTCCTCGCAGCCCCTGGAGGCCAGTGATCCAGCCAGTCTTGCTCCATATAAGCCCCCAGCACGCAGTAATAGTCGCTGGCACACAACAGATGCTCAGAAATATTTGCTGAAGACAAATTAAATGGAAGTGAATACTGGAGAGCCATTGTGATTCCTTGCAGGGAATGATGTGGTGAAGTCAGAATTTCAGGAATATTAATCTGTCAGCATGAAAGAAGATGGATTTAAAATGAAGAGAGCCACCCATGGCTGCGAGTCAGGAGGGAGATTGTTACTGTAATTTGGACATGGTTTAAGGTAGGGGCAGGAAAATAATTGGAGATATCATGAAAGAATGCGGAAGGGGCATTGTGATAAATGAGCTCTGCATGTGGGGAATGGGATACGGGTGCTGGGGGTGAGGGGCTTGAACATGGACACCAACAGCCAATTGGGATAAAAGTGAAGTCCTGGGGAGAGGAAAAGAACCATACTAAGACTCTGTGGGTAACAGACAAGATCACTAGGCAAAACAAAAACTTCAAGCCCTGATCTTCCTCCAAAACTCTCTGGTTTTCCTTACTTCACACCTGGCTAGAGAGACTTCCTAGCTCCGAAGAGTGAGGGAAAGACAGTCTGGTACCCCGCCCTGAGCTAGGCATGGAGATCATGCAAGCGCATCTTCCCCCTCCCTGAGGCCGATACACTCACTTGTGTCAGTAGGGGCTCCATGCATTCTCGCCACCCAAAACCATTTTGCAGGCTGGACCTTTGGGGATTCCCTGCTTCGGCCCTGCGGAGGTTTATAGGAAAGTCCCGGGACTCTCATCTGCTTCCTCACATTAATTTCCAGGGCAGAACTGTGCTTTTCAAAGGAATTCAGCTATGGTGCCAACAAAAATCTATAGGAATTGAGTAGGGCTACGTCTAAATCACATTTGAAAACTGTTTGCACCTTTGTACACAGAGACCCAATCAAGATTCTCTCAGGGCCAGCAACTGCATCCCTTCAGTCTCTACCAGGTCAGAAACATCAGTGATGTCCAAGACAACACAGTGGCTCTAAAAGGTGGGAGATCTTAGCTGATGCCCAGATGTCTCAGATGCAAAGGAAGTTGGACTTGAAAATTCCTTGAGTTCTGGCTATTTTACTTACTCCAAAGTCTAACGGGCTTCAGCGCCACAGATCCAAGACTTTATTTAATTCACCTACTGCCTGCAAAAGGGTGAGCCACTATCTGGCAAGGGATGCACTTTTTTAACAGCACAGAAAGCTTCAGGACTGCTTAAGATCTCACTAGACCCATAATTCCACGTGCTAAGTGGGTACCTCGAAATCCTCTTCCCAAGACACAGCTGAAGCTATTTCTAAGAAAACTGAAACTCCACTTCCAGATCTCTCCCACTTCAAGGTGAGCAAATTGATCAAAAGCTAACTGTTCAGTCGCATTCAGGGCCACGGGTATATGAGCTACATTTGACGTACAGAAGCAGCAACAGGTCCAATTAGGGGATCACTGACGCTGGATTGCAATGATTAACCTGACCTGGGGATCAGAGGCTTTCCAAGAAGCCAGAATGATGGAGGCCAGGGGCTGGGGCTCCAGAGGTGCTGACACTCCATCAACAATCCCAGGCTAAGAAAGGGAGAAAGGCTGGGGTGGGGACTACAAGTGCTATAGGTGCAACTCACCAGTTCAGCTCTGAGCTGCTGCGCATACCTCAGGAGGGCCAGTGGCTGCTTCCCCCAACCCCAGGGGGCCAGGCCCTAAAGTTGAGGGTCAAGGATGGAGAATAAAGGCAGAGCAGGCCTCCAGGAAAGAGAAAAGAAAGAGAAAGGTAGGGGAAAGGAAAAAGAAGAGGAAGAGGAAAGGGGAAAAAGAAAGGAAGAAAAAGGAAAGAGGAAATAGGAGAGGATGGGAAAGAGAAAAGGAAGGGGAAGTGTGAAAGAAAGAGGAAGCAGAAGAGTAAAGAGAAAGGGAAGAAAGAAGCAGGTACGACGTCCCGAGCTGCCGCCGGCCCCGACGTACCCACGCGCGCCAGTCTGCGGGGCTGCCCCGGGCTCCGGACTGCGGCCGGCCGGGCTGCGCGATCTGCTCACCTGGGCTAGTCCGAAGCGGCCGACTCCTCAGCCCCGCGTGCTTCCCGAGCGCCGCCGCATGGACGGCCGCCCGCCCCGCACGGGCTCCCGCTGCGCCCCGGTGTGTCGGGTGCGCGGGCGGCCAGCGAGTGCCCAGCGCACGGCTCAGGCGCGGTGTCTGCGGGTCGAGAGCGCGGTCCGCGCGCCCTGCCCTCCCGCGCGGCCTCCCGCTGTCACCTCCAGCCGCCCCTGCCGCCCCCTGGCGGCCGCCAAGGGGAGAGTCGGCCCTGGCCCACCCAACTACCCCAGGGACCCCTGGGAACCTGGTGAAGGGACATCCACCAGGAGAGGCAGCAGAAGGAAAGACTGTCCGGACAGAGGCTAGAGGGCAGGAGAGTGGTGATCATGGAACTTAGAGGGGGCCCGGGCTGCCCAGGGCCGTCAATGGGAGGTCAAAGAAGAAGGCAATGGAGACCAGAGTCTGAAGGCAGTCAGAGGCTGCCTTCATCTTAGCCAGCAGTTGGTGGGAGCCTTTGAAGGACTGCTGCCCCAGAGAGACAAGGACATCCTTGAGCATTGAAAAACAGCCATTCCGGTTGCAACCACGGGGTTGAGGCTAGTTTACAGTGAAGCTTTCCTTTCTAGCTTCCTGGGCATCCCTAAGACAAAAACTCCCTAAGCACCAGGACAACTCAGCACACCTGCCTGATCTAAGGTTCTCGGACTTGGCTGCAAGCAAGTGCATTTGCCTGCAGAGCCATCAAGCCATAGAGCTGGTCGCACTCCCAGGTTCTTGAGTCCAAACGATGCTAAAATGTTTCAACTCAGCCCATGTGTACTAGAGCTGAGAGAAGCAAGCAAGAGAAGGAAAATCTCCCCCTCCCCCTTTTCTCAATCGAGAGCAGGTTGACCTTAAACAATTGAAGAGGCCTCTAGGCACAGACAGGAGTCTCTCTCCCTTGAAGTGAATGAGCCTGTTTGTTTATGGCTGCCTCAAAAGCCTGCCTGCAGGGGCTGTTGGAAAAGGGCAGGTGTACCCTTGTGCTAATGTGGGTGGTGGCAGAACGCAGTCCTACTTCAGGGCCAGGCCACATCAGGGGTGGGTGTGGTGTGCTTTGTGGGAGCAGGAAAAAAAAAAAAGAGAGACAGGAAAGATACCCCACCATTAAAACAATAACAAAGAGAGCTGGGAAACACAGGGATGAGGCCAAAGAGGGAGAGTGGATTTTGAGAGCCTGGCACCTGGATCCAGCTGGGGCTGACGGAGTCCATCTGGTTCAAAACAAACAACTTTTGATGAGAGGCACCTGGGCGTGTGTGGTTAGACAACTCCAGGGTGTCTCACATCCAGATCCAGTGAATCAAAGAGATCTTGCACACTAACTCATTTCATCCATTTGAAACCAATAGCCAGGAGATGGCTTCACACCTGTAATCCCAACACTTCTTAGAGGAGGCAGGAGGATCAGGGGTCTAGGTCATCCTTAGCTTCATATCCAGTTTGCAGCTGGCCTGAGCTACAGGAAACTATGTTTCAGACAACATAGTTGAGGCTGGGAGTACAGGCCTATAATCCCAGGTACTAGGAGGCTAAGGAAGGGGCATTGAAAGTTCAAATCCAATGTGGGTAATTTAGGGAGATCCTATCTCCAAACAAAGAGCATAAACAGGGCTTGGGGTGTAGTGTAGGGCAGAGTGCCTGCCTGGCATGAATGAGGTCCTGGCTCTATCCCCAGCACCACTAGAAATCAAGAATTCTTAAAGGACAGAGTGGACTTAGTAACAGAATGAGGCAGGGACAGAGCACAAGGAAAGGGCAAGGTCTTCTTTATTGTTTTACTTTTGAAGAAATGCTGGACTTAAAGCTAATGTTGGAGAGATGGCTCAGCAGTTACAAGCCCTTGCTGCTCTTCCAGAGGCCAGAGCTCATTTTCCAGCACCCACGTTACCTGGAACTCCAGCTCCAGGGTACTTGACACCCCCTTCTGGCCTCTGTGAGCGCTCTCTCTCTCTCTCTCTCTCTCTCACACACACACACACACACACACACACACACACACACACACGGCAGTCACTCACACAGGCATACACATAAATAAAAATAAATCTTTAAAACAAACTCCAGTCATTATAAGATGAATTGTTTATATAAGAGCACTTCTTTATGCTAGAGGGGGAGGTTTCCTATTTCCCACTATTTACTGGCAGTCCTGTTCCACATCTTGTTATTAACTCATGGATGTATGCACATATGTATGTTTATATATTTGTTTATATATGTATCTATGTATGCATGTGTGTGTATGTTTATATATGTATGAATGTTTGTGTGTGTCTATATATGTATGTATATATGTTTGTGTGTGTATATATATATATATATATATGTTTATATATGTATGTTTGTGTGTATGTTTATATACATATGAGTCAGATGGGGAGGATTTTGTCCCATGTATGAAATAAGCTACTAACTCTAACCCAAAGACTGGGTAAAGAGGGCAGGTGTTTCTGATGACAGTCACAGGCCAGCTGCAGTCACTTAACTCTAGTGTCTGCCTGAAGTGCCAGTGTCATCTATATATAACATACCACTTTCACAAGCTAAGGACATAGGAGATATATATATATATATATATATATAATGTATCTATGTATCTATGTATCTATGTATATATATATATATATATATATATTATGTATCTATGTATCTATGTATCTATGTACACTGTCCCTGCATTCAGAGGTACCAGAAGGGGATATCAGATCCTGTTACAGATGGCTGTGAACTGTCATGTGGTTGCTGGGAATTGAACTGAAGGCCTCTGGAAGAGCAGTCAGTGCTCTTAACGGCTGAGCCATCTCTCCAGTGCCTAGGACGTAGGATTCTTACCACTTCTGAAAACAGCCCATGCTCTTGGTGCTCTTGGTTGAAACTCTCTGATTGAAGGCCCCTTTCCATGTTCCATTAAAGCCTCTACTATGTGGCTACAACCAATTGGCCCGTTGGGCCTAGAGGTGGCCCCTAAAATAGTAAATAACAAAAACAAACAAACAAACAAAAACCAACCATAATCTATCTGTAGTGTGTCAGCTCTGTACATGGAGGAGAGCCTCTGGATATACCGGTTTTCCCAAAATAATTTGCCAAAATAATTATGCAACCATGTTGCTCAGGATGCAATGGAAACAATGTAGTCACCCTATGGGGGTTGCCATCTCCTGAACCTGCCCTCTTCAGAGAGCTACACAGCACTGTGTTTGCTCATGCACCCCCAGGCTCACAGGACAGTGATCACAAGGGGTGAGGGAGGGCTCCTGAAAAGGTCAAGAGTGCTGTGCTGGGGTCTCAGAATTCCTGGATGGAGCAGGAGGCAGAGCTCAGTGAGGCAGAGCTCAGTGTGTCCCCAGGGAAGGAAAACAGCATGGGGTTCTGGCTCCTCCCCTCATCAAGGAGCCCTGAGACTGCCAGAGGGGAGACAGTGACAGCATAGCCCAGAGTCATTTGGCTATAGGTCTTTTAACCAGTAGACAGTTTCTTGAAGCCAGACGCCCAAGCTCTGAACACAGCAAGGTACTTCAGGGGCTGTGTCCCAGCAGGAAGGGAAGCCAGTATGTTAGCTGCTAGCATTTGAAGGCAGAAAGAAAACAGACATGGATCCAAACCCCTCAGTTCAGCCTCCTGTTGAGTCATGAGAATCCATCACCATTCTTATAAAGTTCTCTTCCTCTTCTTGCTTGGAAATTTGGATCCACGGTAAAGTCAAAGCAGGCTTGTGCTCAGCAAATGAGTGACAGGGAGAGATGGCGCAAAGGTTGATCCTGCCAACTTGACAGAATTTAGAATCACCTAGGAGACACACCATTGTGTGTGTGAGAGGGGTTTAATGAAGGGAGGGAAACCCAACCTGGATGACTGCCAGGAACCATAAAATCAACAATAAAGTCTCTTCGAGTGCTAGGAAACAGTATTGTTTTAACCCGTTTCTTGGGGGCCAGCAAGATGGGTCATCAGGTGAAGACGCTTACCACCACGCCTGATGACCTGAGTTTGGTCCCCAGGACCCCACGTGGTGGAAGGTGAGAACTGACTTCAGCACGCTCTATCGTATGTGTTTCCCTAGTATAAATAAAAAGGTGCGGTTAAAAATAAACCATCTGTAAAGTGGACCTAAGTATTTCAGGATGAACATTCCTGCTTGTCTCCTTAACTCGCTTCTTCTCCTTCCTCTTCCAGGGGTCTGGACTCTAACCTGCACACTGAGCCTGTGTCCTTTCCTATGGCTGGCTGCAACTTGACCTGTAACAAGACTACACAACAGTCCAGAGACTAATTTGTCTGCAGCCACAGTCTCTGAGGTCACGGGGTCAACATATTTAGATGGACTGTCCGGGGACTGTTGAAGATTCCCATGAAGTGTCCCAGAGGCTTCAGACACACCTCAAGTTATCTTGCTCTGCCCGTTCTATTTCCATCTCTCTCTCTCTTCCTCTCTCCTGCTCACATCCTGTCAGCAGAGATAGTGAAGTGGCCTTACCTGGCACAGCACAACTTTTGGAATTCCAAGTATTCGGATTATTTCTCTTTTCCCCACTTTCAGCCAGGAGGCAGCCTTCCATCTGAAGTTGCCCCTTGCTAAGAGAGGCAGCCCTGAAAGGAATCAGGATGGAACGGGATGAGCAAAGTGACCCAAGCAAGAGAGGAGAGAAGGGAAAGGTCTATTCTAGAAAGGAAGCCACCTGTGAAGGGCCAGAGGGAGTCAGAGGCAGCTTGGTGTGTCCAGGGCTCAGAGTGCCAAGAAAGAAAAAATGAGTGATGTGAGGCAGGGGATTAGCTGGGATGACCGAGAAGCACTTGCCAGGTGGATAAACACTAGATAACCACAAAGGCCTTGTTGTAGCGAAAGCAATAGAAGCTAAAGACTACGGCAGGGGAGACCTTGCTGTCCTGGATGATGAATTAGGGAGAGGCCCAGTGAAGAAGCGGGAACAGCTTGAAGTGGTAGCTGCCAATCAGCAAACAGAAATGTATATGGTTTTAAATGATGGAGAAAATTGTTCTGTGCTAGCCCATTCCATGTCAGGGATGTTCATGAGCACTTCTGGGAGTTGTATCCTCTCCTCACAAATAAAAGGAATCCCAGTGGGGGTGGCCCCTTTGTTGATGTTTTTTTTTTTTTTTTTACAAAATATATATTCAAAGTAATGCAAAAAGCGATCCCACAATTCTCTTTTAATGAAAATATTCAACGAAAAATAAAAGAAATCCATCACTCTAAAGGAATGTTGTTTGCCCTCCCTGCTTCCTGGGAGACTCTCCTAATAAGGGCTTGTCCTTCACACATTGCACACAGTGCCTCTTGTACCCGCTGTGGTCAGTACTGCAAACCCCAGAGACAGTCAGTGGCTGAGAGCTCCTCCAGGAAGCAGTTGTTAATCAACTTAGATCGCTGGAAATAACTATCACTTTGGCATCCTGGGCAATTTTCCCTCTTAGCAAACTAGCTCTCTGGTTGAAGGTGACATTGAGTAAAGCCTGTGTGACAGAGCAAAGCCAGCGTGCAGGAGTTTCCTACAGAGCCTATGTAGAAAACCAAGGCACCACAGCCCAGGAAGGCCAGTGGAGCCAGCGCTGATGGCTTCACCTGCCTCACACACTCACCTTCGTCCCGCCACTGTGCCAAAGCCTGCCTGCCTACTGGGGGCCAGTGGTGACTCCTCACCAGACGTGACTGCCTCAGTATAAAGTTTGTGTGTGCAGGTATGTGTTTATGTTTACATACGTGTATTAGCACGTGTGTTCATGCATGCAGAGCCTGAAGTTAATCTTGAGGCTATTCCTCAGAAGCTATCCACCTTGGTTTTGAAATGTTTATTTTGTTTATGTGTCTTTTGCCTGCACATGTCTGCGTGCCACATGTGTGCCCGGCACCCTCAGAGGCTAGAAAAGAGTGTTAGGTCCTCTGGTTGGAGTTTTACACAGATGTGAGGCACTTTGTAAATGCCAGGGATCAAACTCAAGTCCTCTAGAAGGGCAACCAGGGCTCTTAACTGCTGAGCCATCGCTTCATCTTGGTTTTTGAGACAAAGTGCTTCACTGAGACTTGGGGTTCACCAATCAGGCTAGAATGGCTGGCCAGCAGCCTCCAGGGACCTACCTGTCTCTGCCTCCCCAGCACTGGGGTTTGAAGCATGAGTCACCACAACTGGCTTTTTGCATGGGTGTTGCAATAGTCTTCATGCAGGCCATTGACAAACTATTTCCCTGGGGCCCCTCTGCTCCTTTTTACCCTTTAATGTTTCCAGCCTATGGCTCTGACTATGAAATAGGGAAGACATTGTTTATAAGGAGCAGTGTGTTATTAGACAGCCGAGTCTCAAAACCTATGTCAGCATTAGTCTTGGCCATCCATTGTTGAAAAACATGCACTCTACATCTGTGGTTGTCCAATGGGGGAAGCAGAACCACACCTGTTGGAAGAAAGAGACGCCACTCATGCATCTTCTGAAGCCTCTTCTAGCTCTCTGATCCACCACTGGCTCAGAAAATGCACGAGGGAAATTACATGGCTCATTGTGGATCCATCTGGGGAAACATGACATACACAGAGAAGTATGTGGCTTCTTTTTTTTTTTTTTCAAAAAAAAAAAATTTCAAGCTGCATTTGAAATCACTTCTTTCATTCACCACAACATGGATGACTGCCATATAGCCACAATGGCACATCAGGGCCGCAGGATAAAGCCCCCACAGCTTATGTCTTGGTCATGAACCAAGCTCCCATGCCTACTGATTTGGGGAGAGTCACAGGGCTCCTGTTGGAGACTGATCCTGAACAGCTCCCCCTGAATTAGGTGCCCGTCCAAGGCCACAGGATCGTGTCCAGGGCCAGATTCCTGCTATGCCCATCTTTTCCTATTTAAACTCATCAAATCCTAGTGTTTTTTTTTTTCCCCTCTTATTCTGCGTGTAGTCCAGGCTAGCCTCAAATTCATGGTTTCCTATGTAGCTTTCTAATTCTCAAATTTCAAATACCATACTCATTAAACCTCCCTTTCTTTCTTCGTGCGCTCGCGTGTTTGTGTGTGTGTGTGTGTGTTTACTAGACAGGTTTTCTCTGTGCAGCCCTAGCTCTCCTGGAAATCTTTCTGTAGATCAAGTTGGACTCAAACTCAGAGATCTGCCCACCTCTGCCACGGAGTACTGGAATTAAAAGAGTGTACCACTGCCCAGCTAAACCTGGGTATTTTCAGGGCCCATGTAAAGGGGATACTTCACCTAATCAATTTGCTTTTCTTCTTTGAGAGTAAAATAAAAGCACCACTAGACCACACACACACACACACACACACACACACACACACACACACACGTTTGTCCTGAGACCCAGCTGGGTAGCTTGCACCTGCAGTTTCGGCCCCGCCTTACATGTCTTTCCAGAACTTAGCTTTGTTTCCCAGGCTTCTAGGTGTTCATGACAATTTCTGAGGTCCAAGAAACAATATCCCTTAAACCTGAAGCCCAGCAGCTGAGCTACATGGCTACCACCTCACCCTGTGTCTCCTACACAATGAGTGAGACCTGCCCCATGTGTGTTGGTCAGCAAGCAGTATGGCCTTCTTTCCTGGCAAACTGTCAGACTTCCGTGGGAGAAAGCTGCTTTCCCTTTAAGAGACTGTCAACACACCTGCATGGGAACCAGCCAAGGTCACCAGACCACTGTGGCTCATTCCTTCAGGCTACCTAGTGTAAATTTTGCTTCTTATACTACATTCTCCGCCCAGGAGCATGCATGTCTACCACCTCTTCTTTCTGGACGCATGCTCTTACAACCTGAAGGATATATCCAACAGCCTCCCTCTTTGAACAGTGGTGAGCATGTTTATACTGAGCATCCATCCTTACACTGAGCATGCTCAGGAAATCACTTGCCCCGACAAGTACCCTTCTGTATGTACAAGCTCGCCAACAAATTCCCACTTTAAGAGCAAATAACCTCACAGCTCTTACTCGCCGCAAGTAATAAAACATTTCCTGGATTGTGGATGCCATTAGACAAGGTGGAGAACCCTGCATTGTCTGACAGGTATCAAGGCAATTCTAGGGGTGGAAGGATAGATGCAAGGCTGCCAAGTAGAGAAGATAAAAAAAAATAGTTATTGGGGGTGGGGAGAGTAATAATAGCTGGGGTTATTCTGGGCTCTAACCACATGATGTTGAGCAGACACTTAACCTCGCTGAGCCCCAGAACTCTCTTCTGAAGAGAGGCTTAAGTCTAACTCACTGCTAACTTGACTCCAGTGGCGATGTGGGAACAGACTCTCATGCTCTCGACCTTCCTGCTGGGGAGGTTTGAGGCATCATCCTTGGTGTGCTTAGCTAGGCTGCCATTCATGGGTTGTCACAAGACGTCTCTTAAGGATGAAGAAAGGGTATGAAACCAAGCAGGGAACAAACTCGGAGCAAGCAAGAATTAAGTATGGGGATTAAGATATAAATGTTTTCTGACCTTGCCTTGTGGATGGAAAATGCCACAGAGTGGAGGGAAAAACACATCACCCAATAGTCTGCAATCTGATATTGTTAGTGGGTCAAAGGGTGCCGGCCCGGCCCGTTTCCCTCCCTGCCTCCCTCCAGTCTTCCTTCCTTCCTGCAGGTTGTTGCGAGAGGAGGAGAGAAACCCATTCTCACAAGATAAACTTTAACTGGGGGGGTCAAAGTTTTTCCTTGTCAGCATCTGAAGTTCCCTTGAAGCTAATAAAAACTATTCCCTGCAGGAGGGCTTATGACGAAGGGGTCCCCACGTCTTGGAAGACGCATGCATGTGCACGCGCTAAGAGAACGTGCACGCGCCTGTGATCCCTGCTCTCCTCGCTTTGTCGCCTTTTGGAAAAGTGACTTTATGAGTCTGAGGGTTTTTTGCTGTTGTTCTTATTTGGTTTTGGTTTTCCCCACACTCAACTCACTCGTGCAGTTTGGGTAAGGTCACCTGACTCGGGGGGGGGGTCCCCACTCCCTCTTGGTGACAAGGGAGGATTTCACCTCCCTGTCCCCTTGAACTTATCGGTGGTCATGTGATGTGCTTTGAAAAAGTAAATGTAACCACATTCTTTGGGTTGTTTTGGTTTGTTTTAAATAAAAGAACATTGGTCAACATTCAGTGAGATAAACATATAGAACACAGTCTTCATTCACAGAGGGGTCAAGATGGTGGGTGCCTTGTCTAGCCTGAGTCTCAGAGGCCTGGGACTAGCCCAGAACCCTAAGTCCCCACTGGATCTTTTATTGTATTAAGCCATGGAGATTGGAATTTATTACTGAACACTATGACTGTTAACACAGTTGCTACAGTAAAATACTTTTAGTCTTTGTAAATGAAACCTGGCAACCTGATTGCTCTAAAAGCAACCTCCGCTGATTCCTAAATACCACTGCCGCCTTTGAATGCACCACAGACTGTGACCCAAAGAGGGAGCTTAGGGAACCACCCGACTCTGAGGAGTAGAGGCTTCTGGGAAACAGCACAGGCATACGGAGGAGGAATCAGTGCTAAAAACACAGACCTAGGGCCTCCACTGACTTGCAGGGGAGCCATGCTCTGCACGTGACCACATCCACATCTGCTATGCCACTGTCCTGTCCCCATGTTCTCCATTGGAGTCTGAAGCCACTCGTCACAAGTTCCTAGATTCAGGGTCTAGATCAAAGTCAGAATACAAAACTGTAACTTGGTGAATCGCAGTTGGGTCTTCATTTGTTGGTTTTCTTCAGCACTAAGATCAGGGCACACTCTATTCCACCAACTAGATGCATGTTCTAGTGAGTGGAACAGCTCAGCTGGCTACAGCCAGACAAGGGCAGGAGGAGAGCAACAACTTGCTCGTTTCAAAGCCACCATCCTCACATCATGGCATCAGTGGCATAGAACAATAAACAGAACACATAGCTCTCTGTCGAACATAAGGTTACTGCATGCTACTCTTTCTTCCTGCCATATTAAGATATAAAGCCAATCAATTTGGGAAACCAAGTTGTTATCTTTCCAGTTCCTGAGAAAGCAGGTGAACAGTTTGGTTTCACCTTGCCTGTATGGAATATCAGTAGACAGACAACTCCACTTTGATTTGTGTATGTGTGTTCATGTGTGTGCCCTAGAGGTTGATGTTGGTTGACTTCTCCAAATGCTCTCTGTCGTGACATTTTTGAGAATTATGCAGAAATGTTATAAGAATGTGCTTTCATTTTAACCCCAGGTGCAGAGATGAAGGGTGGCTTCGGACTGTCCACAGCAGCTGGCTATGATTTGCCTCACACAAATGCATGGTTTTGCCAGCTGCGATTTGTTTCTGTGATTGTGTGGTGTTCAGAATTCTGGGACCTCTAGAGAGGGTTCATAAATGCCAGGGCCCTAAGCAGCACGGTGTAGTTGTTGGTCATTTTGGTGGGATGGTTTCTATTTGTTAGTAGCTATGGCTTAGACTAACAGAATTTCAGAGAGGGGCCCTAGATAGCCTAGAGCTGGGACTGATTACTAACAAAGCCAAGTGGTCTGAAGGCTGGAACTTTTAACCTTCCTGCAAACTTCCAAGAATGGGTGGAAAGATGCGGGGAGAGAGTAAGGGCAGAAAGGGCATTGAACAATGAGATTGGATGAGCCTCCACGTGGTAAATGAATCCACACACCAGGAAGATAGCACATCCCTTTTGCATGGGACAGAAGCCTCTGTTTCTCATTGAACCCTCTCTGGCTCTTAGATGTACCCTATCCAATGAGATAGGAAGCTTAAACACAGTCTTTCCCTGGGTGCTGTAAGCCACCCTAGAAAACTGCTGAACCGGAGGAGGACATTTATGGAAAGCCTGGTCTACAGCTCCTTAGACTTGTGATTGGCATCTGAACTGGAGACAGTCTTGTGAAACCAAGCACTATCGTTGGGGTCTGATGCTGACTTCAGGTAGACGGTACCAAAACCGAATATGCTGTAGCAGGCTGGGCTGCTGTAGGCAGAGCTGGAGAGCTGCTTATCCCCAGAGCCCACATATTTTCTGCTAGAAGCATCCTTGTGACGGTGTCAGCTCCTTTGTGAGAGTCGCTCGTGCAAGGTCTGTTCCTTCGCCCTTGCTCAGCGTTCTCAGTGCCGAAGAGCAGCTGTAATGGCATCGCGAAGAGCCGAGCTGCTGAGTAATCAATCGCTCTTTTAATTCCCAGGCTCCAGAACACCTGGTGTCCTTCTTGTCCTATCAACACAGGTAATTCTCTTCCCACTGTGTTAATCCCGCGCATTAACTAACACAGAGCATATACACTGCTGTGGGGTAACTTGAAGGGAAGGACCATGGCTGCTAAAGATACAGGAACCCAAGAAGATGCTGGCTTAAGATGTTTCCACAAGAGGAATGAAAAGGAGACGCACGCCCTGGGCAATAAAAATGAATATTCAACATGAAGTCTTACCTCACCTCTTTTCCCTCATTATAGAAGCCCTGTTACGAGTTGGGGAGGTGGCTTAGTGGTAAGAGCGATGCCTGCAAGAGGACCTGAGTTCAAAGCCCCAGCATCCATGTACTAAACTACACGTGGCCCTGTGTACAGCTCTAATACCAGCACTGTAAAGACAGACAGGAGGACCACTGCAGCTTCCCAGGCTCCGTCCAGGTTCAGTTAGAAACCATGCATAAAAGAGACAAGGCGGAGGGCGGTAGGGCTGATGCTTGGCCTCTGGATACACACATGGGCATGCACACCTGCACACATATGCCCACATATACCTCCCATGCACATACATGAGCACATACTATTATATAACTAAGTTCTGAGAGATGGACCTCGCCGTCTCAGGATGCTGGCTGTCAGAGAGGCTGATCTTCTCACTGACTGCTCCCAGCTGTTGCCTTTTGAGTGATGAACAGCCAGGACCTAAATCTAGATACATTGTGAATGGAAAATCAGTCTCTGATTTTTTTTTTCTGTTCCAAATGGAGTGCCCGATCATTTCGGGCTATGAGAAAAAGCTATTTATTGGTGTCACTAAAAAATTTTTAAGTGAAACTCTAGAGGATAATAAATATCTTTTAGATAAACTAAGATCATTTCCCACATACTGATTATTTCTTTAATTTATATATCACATTTATTTACTTTATTATTTGTTTCATATTTGCAAGAATGTGCGTGGATATGTCTGATGTGGACAGAGAACAATTTTCCAGAGTCAATTCACTCCTTCTATCATGTGGGTCTTGGGGCTAGAACACAGGCTTGGCAGCAAGTGCCTGCACTCAATGAGCTGTGAACTTAAACCCATAGGAGCCTCATGTGGTCTGCGGATTGTATCTTGGGCATTCCGAGCATTTGGGCTAATATCAACTTATCAGTGAGTGCATTCTGTGTGTGTTCTTTCATGGTTGGGTTACCTCACTCAGGATATTTTCCAGTTCCATCCATTTGCCTAAGAATTTCATGAATTCATTGTTTTTAATAGCTGAGTAGTACTCCACTGTGTAAATATACCACATTTTCTGTATCCATCCTCTGTTGAAGGACATCTGGGTTCTTTCTGGATTCTGGCTATTATAAATAAGGCTGCTAAGAACATAGTGGAGCATGTGTCCTTATTACATGTTGAAGAATCTTTTGGGTATATGCCCAGGAGTGGTATAGATAGATCCTCAGGTAATCCTATGTTCAATTTTCTGAGGAACTGTCAGAATGATTTCCAGAGTGGTTGTACCAGCTTGCAATCCCATCAACAATGGAGAAGTATTCCTCTTTCTCCACATCCTCGACAGCATCAGCTGTCACCTGAGTTTTTTACCTTAGCCATTCTGACTGGTGTGAGGTGGAATCTCAGGGTCGTTTTGATTTGCATTTCCCTGATGTCTAAGGATGTTGAACATTTCTTTTGGTGCTTCCCGGCCATTTGATATTCCTCAGTTGAAATATTTTTGTTTAGCTCTGTACCCCATTTTTAATAGGGTTATTTGATTCTCTGGAGTCTAACTTCTTGAGTTCTTTGTATATATTGGATTTTAGCCCTCTATCAGATGTAGGATTGGTAAAGATCTTTTCCCAATCAGTTGGTTGCCCTTTTGTCCTATTGACAGTGTCCTTTGCCTTACAGAAGCTTTGCAATTTTATGAGGTCCCATTTGTTGATTCTTGATCTTAAAGCTAACCATTGGTGCTATGTTCAGGAAAATTTTCCCTGTGCCATGTGTTTGAGGCTCTTCCCTACTTTCTCCTCTATTAGCTTCAGTGTGTCTGGTTTTATGTGGAGGTCCTTGATCCACTTGGACTTGAGCTTTGTACAAAGAGATAAGACCAAACTGTGGGTGTGTGTGTGTGTGTGTCCTTCTTAGAAAGGGGAACAAAATACTCATGGGAACAAGTATGGGGACAAAGTGTGGAGCAGAAACTGAAGGAGAGGCCATCCAAAGACTGCCCCACCTGGGGGTCCATTCCATACACAGTCACCAAAGCCAGACACTATTGTGGATGCCAAGAAGTGCATGCTGATAGGACCCTGATGATATAGCTGTCTCCCGAGAGGCTCTGTCAGAGTCTAACAAATACAGAGGCAGATGCTGGCAGCCAACCATTGGACTGAGCACTCGATCCCCAATGGAGGAGTTAAAGGACTGAAGGAGCTGAAGGGGTTTGCAAATTCATAGGAAGAACAATAATATCAACCAACCAGACACCCCCCACAGAGCTCCCAGGGACTAAACCACCAACCAAGGAGTACACATGGAGGGACTCATGGCTCCAGCCATATGTAGCAAAGGATGGCCTTATCATGATGATCAAATCCCTGGAGATGTTCCTGTTCTCCCTGCCCACTAAGGATTCTGAGATTATTGGCTTTTTCCTGGGCAAATCCCTAAAGGATGAGGTTCTCAAGATCCTGCCAGAGTAGAAATATCCTGGGCTGACTGGAGGTCCAGGTTTAAGGCGTCATCGATACTGCTCACATTGGTGTTGGTGCTAAGTACTGCAGGAGGTAGGCACTGCCATTCCAGTGGCCAGCATCTTGGCCAAGCTCTCCGTTGTCCTTGTGCAGAGCGGCTATTGGGGGGACAAGACTAGCAAGCCCCATAAGTCTGTGCAAATGGCAGGCCACTATGGCTCTGTTTCGAAGACACTAACTCTGCTCCTGTAGCCAAGAAGCTACTAATGATGGCTGGTGTGGATAACAGCTACACATCAGCCAGGGGCTGTACTGCCACCCTGGGCAACTTTACCAAGTCCACCTTTGATGCCATCTCCAAGACCTACAGCTACCTGACTTCCAACCCCCGGAAAGAGACTGTGTTCACCAAGTCCCCTTATCAGGAATTCATTGACATCTTCTGTAAAACCCACACCAGAGTCTCTGTTCAGAGGACCCAGGCTCCAGCTGTGACCACCACACAAGGGATTTTATAGAAGAAAAATAAAGTGAATTAAGTCTGTTAAATAAATAAGTAAACAAATAAATATCATACAGAAGACAGGTGCAGTATTTGCCTGTGGTCCTGCCTACTTAGGAAGCCGAGGCAAGTCCAGGACTTGGAGATCAGCCTGGGCAACACAGTGAAACACTGGCTGAAAGACAAAACAGAAAGCAAGAGCAAAAGGGATTCCAATCCAGAAAAGATGGAGTAAGGAAGGATAATCAATGCAATTAGAAAATCTGAAAGAATGAATAGAGTGGTCCTTCATGATAACAAAACAGGTTGAGCAGGCTGACTGGACAAGAACCCAAAGTTCCACTGGACCAGCACTGGCCTTCCCCCTCCTGCACTTTTGCTTGTGTGTGAAGCATTCTCAAAGACTTAACCCACAACCAGTTTACCTAATTATTGAGCGGTAACTAGATCATGAGGGTTCTAACGTCCCTGACATGTTAATCCATTGATGAGTTCATACTGAATGAGGTATTAGGAGATAGGACTTTGTTAGAGGAAATAAGTCCCTGAAAACATGTCTGTGCCTGGGACCTCTCATCCCAGCCCCTTCCTGTCTGCCTCTCACTTCTTGTTTGCCATAATTGAAGATCAATACACATGTACACACACATGTCCACAGAAACACACATATACATTACACATCAACACACATGTATACACCTACACCACAGAAACACACACACATACATTACACACCGAGGGAGAAATGAAAAAAAAACATTTGTGACAGTTAAATAAACGGTCACAATATAATTCAAAGTTATTCAGCATCTAAAGAACTATTAAAGTCCTGACCCCCTAACACCACATATAGACGTTAGAATTGACAGTCAAAACCCTTGAAAGTAGCGAGAACAGCCATGTTGCATGAAGTAAAGTGGACTATTCCAAAAACAACATTTTAATTAAAGGCAACCACAGAATGGAAGATTCAACGACAAACCAAATGGAAAATTTATAATTAAAAGGTCACACTAATTCCCTGAGGGGGTGAAGGCACTTCAGTTAGTGAAACCCTTACTCTGCAGGCATGAGTACTCAACTGTGGTCCCAGCTCATCAGAAGAAGCTGGATCAGCACAAGACCTGCTCAGGATCAAACTGGACAACATCCCAGCACGGAAATACAGTAGCATAAAGTCCCACTCCTAACCAAGAAGCCATTTGCAATTGACACCTGTTGGGAGAGGGCAATCAGCTTCTTCCAATGAAATGACAGATGTCGAGTCCTTGAGTCAATCAAGCACACTCTGGGGCAGGCGCAAGCTCAGGGGTCTTGGTCAACACAAAATGGACTCCGTGTTTTCTGTGTGAGTTTTGTGTTGTTTTGCTTTGTTTTGGTATTTTGGGCCTTATTGTTTTTGTTTGTTTTGAGTTTTTACTTTAGGGGGTTGTTTTATTTCAGAAAGGGAGAGAGAGGAAGAGGTGGGGGAGAGAGAGAGAAAGCATGAATTTGGGTAGGTAGGGAGAATGGAGGCTCTGAGAGGGGTTGGGGGACAGGAAAAAAAATATGGTCAAAATATATTGAATGAAAAACATTTTAAATGATAAGTAAACACACAGCTGTGTACAGCCTATAATCCCAGCACCAAGTCCTTGGGCTTAAGGTCCAGCCAGTGTAGCAGAATTGGTGAACTCAAGGTTCAGTAAGAGACCAGCCTCAAATAACAAAGTGAGAAGTGATGGAGAAAGACGCCTGACATTGACCTCTGGTCTCCATATGGATACACACACACATGAACATATACACACAAACAAATGAACACAACATATACATGCACACACACACTGACACACAAACACATGAACACACATGAATGCACAAACACATGAACACACAAACATACACACATGAACACAACACATACATGCACTCACATACTGATACACATATGAACACACACATAAACACACACTGGAACACACACACAATTCATTGAGTAGAAATGAAGTCAAAGTTACATCAATTAAAGCTATAGCAATAGAAAATATAGAAATAATCTAATCTTAACAATTAGAGGAAAATAATAAAAGAGCCTGGGGATACCTGTGGGGAAAAACAGGGCTCTAATATTTATGTTATTATACTGCTGGAGACTAAGAGGGAGGAGCTGTGTTGAATATGGAAAACAATATAAGCCACCATGGTAGAGTAACTTTCCACAGTTCATTTAAAAAAAAAAAAAAAAAACAGTCGAAGATGCTCAGCTTATCCAAAACTGAACATAGTCAAAGGAATCCACACATCAGGACTCAAACTGAAGTAAGCCAAAACAAAGTATTTCTGAAAATTACAGAATGACTCTTCTCACACAGGGAAGCCAGAACTCCAGTAACTGTACTTTTTTTTTCCAGCAAAGTATGGATGCAGAAAGGAACTAGAATAACACTTTTACTGTGTTGAAAGAAAGATCTGTCAATTCAGAATTCTGTGTCCAGTGCTGGAAAAAAATATTATCTATCAACAATTACATATCCCAGCCCGGGGAGGTTGCTGGAGCTGGTCAAAGCACGCCTACACAAGCCTGAAGATGAGTCAGAGCCCTGGAGCCCTGTAAAAAGGTGGACGTTGAGGCAAGCATCTGTAACCCCAGCACTCAATGAAAGGGAAGGCAGATGTAGAAAAATCTGTCAGGAGCTCCCAGGCCAGGAGTACGCAGGGCAGAAAATCCCTGCCTCAACACTGTGGAAGATGAGAACTCCCTCTGAAAGTGTCCTCTAACCCACACATACACACACCACCATGGCATGCATGCGCACCTGTACACACGCACACATACATACGCATACACACTCATACACACACACACACACACACACACATGCACACACACATACATACTCATACACACTCATACATGCACACACGCATGCACACACACATGCACACACACATACATACTCATACACACTCATACACTCACACACGCACGCACACACACATACATACTCATACACACTCATACACGCACACACACACACACACACACACATGCACACACACACACATACATACTCATACACACTCATACACGCACACACGCACACACACACACATGCACACACACACATACATACTCATACACACTCATACACGCACACACGCACGCACACACACATGCACACACACATACATACTCATACACACTCATACACTCACACACGCACGCACACACACATGCACACACACACATACATACTCATACACACTCATACACGCACACACGCACACACACACACATGCACACACACACACATACATACTCATACACACTCATACACGCACACACGCACGCACACACACATACACACTCATACACGCACACACGCACACACACACACACACATGCACACACACACATACATACTCATACACACTCATACACTCACACACACGCACGCACACACACATGCACACACACATACATACTCATACACACTCATACACGCACACACGCACGCACACACACATGCACACACGCACGCACACACACATGCACACACACACATACATACTCATACACACTCATACACGCACACACGCACACACACACACATGCACACACACACATACATACTCATACACACTCATACACTCACACACACGCACGCACACACACATGCACACACACATACATACTCATACACACTCATACACTCACACACGCACGCACACACACACACATACATACTCATACACACTCATACACTCACACACACGCACGCACACACACATGCACACACACATACATACTCATACACACTCATACACGCACACATGCACGCACACACACATGCACACACACATACATACTCATACACACTCATACACACACACACACACACACACACACACACGCACATGCACAGGCACAGGCACAGGCACAATGGTATTTACAGTAAATCTCTTAGCCAGGGTAGAGTATGCTTACAATCCTAGCACTGTGCAAAGGCAGGACAATCATGAACCACCTTGGGCTGCATCATTCTCTCGTCGAGTTTTAAGTAAGATGAGCTTTATAGGTAGTTGCATCTTGCTTTTAAACATCTGTCTTCTGACTATCAAATCTGGTGGTCGAATCCTAAAACAGCCCCCACCCATAGTGAATGTATGCCCCTGCATAATCCTTCTTAGACACAGGTAGTTGCTATTAATTGCTTCTAACCAGTACTGGAAAAAAGAATATTATCTATCAACAATTACATATCCAAGCCCGGGGAGGGCTAATGGCCAACGCTGGACATCACTTCCTTGATCACATGGCCTAAGATATAACTTCCATCTTCCTTTCCCCTGTCACATACATTTTAAAGAACTTACATTTTCCTAAATGTTTACCACATCAACTGTTCCTCCTTCCTTATTATTATTGTTACATATTGGCATCACATTTCCCTTTACTATGAAAATGTTCTTTTAGCATTTCTTTTAGGCAAGATGTGGTGACCTGAAAGTTCCCTCCACCTAGAAAACTCTTCTGTCTTCATTTCAAGGGATATTAACTAGGAATAGTGCCTCCCACAGTGGGCTGGCCTTCCCATAACAATCATTTATCAAGACAACCTCTCACAGATATGACCTAGGGATGCTGCTTTCAACAGTGGGATGGTCTTCCCATAACAATCATTTATCAAGACAACCTCTCACAGACATGACCTAGGGATGGTGCCTCCCACAGTGGACTGGCCTTCCCATAACAATCATCAAGGCAATCTCTCATAAATATGGCCACAGGTCACTCTCATCTGAAGGTTCCCTCTTCCCAAGTGACTCTAGATGGAATTAAGTTGACAATAAAAACTGTCATAGCAATCAATAGAACTTAATGAATAAATAACAAATCCATAACAAGTGTTATGGATTTTCAACAATAGCGAAAATAGACAGGAAATCAGAAAAAAATACAGAATATCAAAAACCACCTGACATCTTAACTAACATTTATTGCCCTCCCTGTCTAAGAGCAGAATACACATTCCTTCCAAGGGGATGTGGCACATCTTCATATGTACAAATGGATTCTTTCCCAGCTAGGTCAGAAGCAACTCTGCCCCCAGAGAAATGGGGCCTTGGTGGGTAGTGGGGACTCAGTAGGAGGCAGACATCTTATTCAGTCTGGCCAAGACCTGACCTCCCTGAAGGTCACTGTGGGACCATTGAAGGGCAGTTCTCATTTTAATTCAATTGCAACCAGTTTAAACAACTAAGGAAAAATTGTATTTGCAGAGAATTGTTTAAACAAGTTTGATCAGATTAGACCTGGTATGAGGGCTAGTGGGTATCAGGTTCTGAAACACCAAGTCCAATATTTTCTTTCTGTCTGGGAAAGATATATGTTTAAAATGTGGTTCATGTGAATTATCTTTCCATTTTAGTTGTTAATCTGAATTGGGTTATACTTTAACCTGACCAGTCTCTAGCGTCTTGGATATATAAGTATCATTACTAATTGTGGCTCCTAGGTGGTCAGCATGAGTCTGAATTCATTTTGTCCCTTATCCATCAGCCAGTGAGTCTGTGACTCAGTATAAACAGCGGTGGTCCCTGCAATGGGTGATTTAGATCAGAAACTCTCCTAATAAAGGAACGTGAAAGGGTTTTATCAGAGCTTCATTCCCTTTGAGATTACAGAAGGATTGCTGAGCAGTGGCCAATTTATTTAGAGAGTGACTCTGCCCAGGGACACAGTGTCCTCTTGGGTCCTCAGGGATTTCTTCTCTGAAAATGTACCCTCCTGAGGGTTTGGCATCTCATGAATTACTTTGGATGAAGTCACTCAACTGTTGTTCCCATGAAAAGAAAACCTTTCCCAAAAATATCTCCATGCAAAGGCCGGCCCATGGACACAGAGTTTCCTTCCACTTGGAGGAAGTTCATCTCTAGATAATTAAGGGGGAAAAGTGGTTTTAGGCAAACAGATCACTCCCAATGTGATTAAAACTTGGGGTAGTAAAAAGTGTAAGAAATAATTTAAGGGATAAGTGCTTTCACATCAAAAGGAACTTCTAAGTCCGTGGACAAAACAACTTATGTGTAAATCACTAAGGAGTCTTTAAGTAAGAAACAAACAGGGTGTCAGTATGTAGCCCACACTGGCCTGTGTGTGTGCGCCTCCTCCCTCAGCTTCTTGATGCCAAAGTTATTGATATATTTCACCACACCTACTTGTGAAAAAAATTCAGTTACATTGACTGATTGATTGATTGATTGATTGTTGGAGGGGCTGTCATAGAGCACTTGTGGAAGTCAGAGAGAGGACATTTTCAAGAGTCACTTCTCATCTTTCCTCATGTGTTTCTCAAGTATTGAACTCAGGTGTCCAACTTGGCAGCAAGTGATTCTACCTGCTGAATCATCTCATCAGCCTTAGCCCTAACATTCTTCTTTGGATTAAATATAGAGAGGGCAGTCAGAGAGAGGAACAGTGAGAAACAATTCTATAGCCACAACTTCAACTCCATGGATTTAACCAACAACAGGGTGAAAGTTGTATCTGGGCTGGAAAATGGTCCAACCCTTAAAAGCCCATAGTGCTCCTGAAGACCGTTGCTCAGCTCCCAGCACCCACATCAGGGCTCACAACCACCTGTAACCCTAACCCTAAGGGATCCCCTGATGCTCATCCTGGCCTCTGAGGGCACCTGCACACACACACACACACACACACACACACACACAGAGATTCCCACAAATCCTACACAAACACACACAATTAAAAATAACTCAAATCTTCCCTTAAACATTGTATCTATGTTGATAATGTACAGGAAGGATGTCTGCCCTTCCTAAGCAACAGGTCACAACAGCTATCTACATAATTGATATTAATTAGGTATGATTAAGAATCTAGTGCTAACTTACAGGTTACATAAGGAAGTACATGCAAATGAGCAAATATCATACCGTTTTATACAAGGAAGTTAACATCCCTGGGGTTTGGTCTCCTCAGGCTGCTCAGAGACTGACACCTGTAAATACAACTCTATAGGTAACTTTGTATTTCAATAATCTATGAGAGGAAAATATAGATGATAAGTTGCAGTGAAGCCTCAGAGTGTGTGGTTAACATTTTTTGAAGTTCCAAGTTCTGTCCTCAGTGCCAGAAAAGGTAGAACACAGAATAACAATAGCACTCTAGTCATATCTTTCCTCCATAGTAAATGTATAATTGTAATATTTGGGAAACCATCTGGCAATGCTGCTAGATCAAGCTGGTTTAAACTGGTCAAAGCTGGTTCTAATCAGCTGAGGTAGAGCTTTTGAAATCAGAGCCGATCTGAGGCAGTTTAAAGCCGTCTGCTATGATATATGTGATCTTAAACTAGTTTCATTTAGAGTCTGTTTGCTCTGTTAAGAGTCACTTCACACCCTTTACCTCAAGTTAGGCGGCCATGGGAACCACGCCCAACTTCCTTTCAGAATTGCCGGCTGCCCACTCCGGGTTTAATCCACTGAGCAGGACGGATGCAGATTTATCTGGTCTCAATCAGTCAGTCTAAACTGAATCAGGTCTGTCTCCTTCTGGAACCATTGTTTCTGTTTAGGCTAGCTTTCTCAAGCTGGATCTTGGGAGGTTGGGTCTGACTTGCTTGGAACCAATTTAAACTGGTTTTAAACCAACTTCCACTTGGTTCTCAGAGATCTCTGGCAAGCAGCAGGGCCTTGTTCATCTGAACCTGAATAAACCTCCCTGACTCAGATTAAATCAGTTTGGTTTAAACCAGGAAGGGGTGGTGTTGGGAGAAGCCCAGGTTACGCAGGGTTAGAGAGTCAAAAAGGGAGGGTGACCTCGAAGGCACTCCATTTAGGTTCGTTCTTCTGGTTACCTGTTGAAATGGCCCATCATTTGGGACTAAGAGATAACATTTTTATGTGTTTTATTGTACATATGGATGAAGATCCCAGAAGACATAGAAAGACGTAGAATAAGGGGCCTGGGTAGGAAGCTAAGGAGCTAGGCATGTAGCTCAGTTGGCAGCGTGCTTGCTTACCATGTGCAAAGCCTTGGGTTCTGTGGCTAGCACCACATAAATGGGCCACAGTGGTGCACACTGGGATCCTGGCACAGAGGCCAGAGGGTCAGAAGTCTGAGGTCGCCCTTGCTTATATAGAGAGTCTGAGGCTAGCTGGAGCTGTATGGATCCCCATTTGTTTTAGTTTTTAAGTAAATTACAAGGGGAGATTATATGGCTCCTGGTTAGTTTAATATCACATGAAGAAGAAGACAGCATGTTTACCACAGAACTGTAACTCTAGTTCAACAACTGAAACAATGATTATTTTGATGACTGTATTAAATGTTCAAGTCTTCGTGGACACTTGGTTAGCATGTGCACATCTCTGTTTTGCCATCTTCATCCCTCCCTCAACCCCATGGAAGGATAAAGGCGAGGAGAATGAGGTGGACCATGGCTAGCCACAAAAGACAAGTTCCAGAAAGTTCCGGTCACAATGGGCTCCCAGTGAAGGGCTTCACACCCTGGGCTGTGTCCAGGTGACTGCCTGACCCCTAGCTCCTTCTGTCATAAATTTTGTGTCAGGGCTTCACAAATAGCAGAAACGACCAGCAGCCTGCTCAGTAGACTAATTCTGATGTTAGCATAACCACATGCCCTGTTTGTTCAATGCAATCATGCTCTTCAGATGATCTCCCAGGCTCCTTACCAACTATGGCTCCCTGTCACACTTGAATGTGCTGCAGTTTGGGAACAAATTAAATGATCTTCACTTTTAAGGCCCAACACCTTCATCTATCTCTTTCTTCCTTTGTTCTCTTCCATGGAGATTCCCCACCACCATCACCCCACCCCACCCCCAGCTTAAAACTCCTTCATTTGGAAGAAAACGCTAAGATCTCGTCCCTACATTCATAGTACCCACAGAAATGACATGTGACGATCCTTTCTGTTTACCCACCCCCAAACCCAGAAAACTGTCACCTGAATGCTCATCAAACCTGGTCCCGGTGCTAAAGAAAGGCAGAAAGTATTTGTTAATGTTTATTTGGAAAATAAAAAGGCATTTGTACATGTTGCCAGGGTTCCTCTGGAAAGTATCCAGGAACCGTTCAAGAAACTCCATTTCCGGGCGTGTTTCTTTAAGGCAACATGGTGGGGCTCAGAAGGGGTGCATAGGGCACCGCCATTGGCTGTGGGTCTTGCTATGTGGATCTACCATTAAAGGATTGCAAAGGAAGGAGTTGAGAGGAAAGAGGGCATGGACTTCCGCGTGCTCCTCTGCCCTCAGAAGCCTTATCAGGTAACTCACAGGCTTCCCTGCTTCCGGGGTGTGGGCGTGGGTAAACAGTGTTCTGCAGGGAAAGGGGGTGTGTTCTGGGATTGGGGAGTAAACCTGTATTTCTGGTGACTCTGGAGCTCCTATTTGAGGCTATTTTGCCCCTAGGAACTTGCCTGGGAGCTCAGAGGGTTCTTACCTTCTTCAGGAGCTGGAGAAGAAGCAAGACCACCTGGGGCTGACATCACGGGGGACCGGCAGTGTACAGCAACAGGTCAGCAGCTGTAGTCAAGACATTCCAGCCTCTGCAGACGGCCAGCTCCTCTGGAGTCACTACTGGTGGTTATTTCTAATCCATCCCTGCGAGAAGAGAAGCAAAGATCCCTGGGAAATTGCTGAATCATGTGCCTAGCACTGTTCAAGCTGCATCTATCTGAGTATGAAATATGAGCCCGGCTACGCTTAAAAATTATCTTAGATCATTTAAAATTTGATAGATGTTAACAATAGAAAAAGAGTCTTAATTCTGGCTGAACTTCCATTCAGAGGGAGGCTCTGCCAGGTGTTTGATGAAGAAGAACTGACCTAGTTCTTACATAGACCTTCCTGGCTAACAGAGACTCGCATGGAATCCTTATGGTCAGGTGGCCAGGTGCTTCTCATGCTCAGATGAGCCTCATTTTCACATCCACCCCCCCCCCCCACACACACACACACTGCACATGTTGACCGCAGAGAGACTAGGGGCACTTGATAAGGCGCTGGAAAGGCTGTACCTTGTAGTATTCTGAGATATAATCTAGTCTATGTCTAGAGGGAAGCTGGCTTCCTCTTCCCTTATGACTACTGGGTATATCCAGGTCAGCTGGTAGGGCAGATAAGGAAGGTGTCTGTCTGGGTCAAATCCTGAGATAAGACCTTCAGTAGATAAAGTTTACATAGGTGTCTGTATAGAACACAGCTCTCACCTCAAAGGAAACAAGGTGGGGTAAATTCTGAAGCCAAATGTGAGTGATAGTGACTGAGAAACTAAATCAGATTATTTCAGTGCCATGGTCCAATGTGGTGACAAAATAATTAAGTATTTACAGGAACAGGACAAAGAATGTCATGAAAAAAAAAGTCATGAAAAATGTCATAGATGGGTTACAGAAAAGCAGGGGAGTGTCTGTAATGGGTCTCGGATGCTCTTGGATGAATCCTAGCCTTTGGGTTGGTGGGAGATAGAGGTCTGCTTGTACATCTCCTAGAGCCCCAGAAAAAGATTTACCTAAGGCAAAGGGTGTTAGGAAAACACAGAGGCGGGTCACGCGTGGATTTAAGGAGTCTAACAATAGCTAAGATCCTTTGGGTACAAACCTACTATGTTCTGGCTCTCCTCAGTCAGGAATTCAACCAATCAACCTTGGAGAACTCCGTTCACGAGGGCCCGAGAGACTGCGGAGGTGAAATGATTATTAAAAGTCCTTCCCTGGGAGAGACGTAAACAGCATCTGCCCCTCCTCCTGAGGTCCTGACAACAAACCAAGATACAGTTCACCAAAGTTCCCCAGGGGAACCCAAGAGTATTAACCCATGAGAGGGTTATGGGCAGGTCTCACTGGAAGGTCTGTGGCACCCAGCTGTGAGGACAGGTTCCCCGTGACTACATAGATGGAGCCCTGCCCCCTCGTCCTTCCCCACCTGTATTCTCTAGTCCAGTGGTTCTCAATCTGTGGGTCTTGATTCCTTTGAAGGCCAAATGGCCCTTCACCGGGGTCAATCCTGCATATCAGATATTTACATTATGATTCATAACAGTAAAATCACAGTTATGAAGTAGCAATAAAAATAACTTTATGGCAGGGGGGCGGTGTCACCACAACACAAGGAGATGCAACATAAGAAAGGTTGAGGACCACTGATCTAGTCCCTCCCACTTCTACCTTGAAGCCATAAGCAATAGGGCAGATTTTCGGGTAACTGGTTGCCCAGGGTGGCTGAATACGCAGGTAAGGGTTCCATGATCCCCTGCCTGCCTTCCCACCTTCGGTGAGGGAAGGAGAACAGACAACAGGTCCAGCTGTGTCAGCTGTGACCTTTCGCCAGCAGGCACAGCAGAACTCTTGAAGATGGTAGCAGTTTGACTCTGGGGGAGAGTGCTGATCTGTAGAAGGACGGTTGACAAAGAGTATGTTGAGGGGTAGTTAGGGCGGTGGGCACCTGAGGACCCTCTAGCACGCTGTGAGATGTACCTCAGCTTTGGCTGTTGAGGGAGGGGCTACCCACTACCTCCAGCCTCTCACCGGGAGAAAGCCTTCTTAGAGTGTTCACTCGCTGGTGCTTTAGCTTGCGGAAGTGTCTTCAGGTGACTTCTGGAGCAGGCTAAGGGATGCTTTCCCTTCCAGGCCGCAAGAGAAAAGTAAAGCTTAGGAATAATGACTGTAGGAAAAGCGTGTGGAGTTGGCCCAACTTCACAGCCTAGATGGGAACCATTAGATGAACCAGCTTCCGGGCTGGAGCACGGTTTCGTCTACTTTATCCGTAGGTAGATAAAGTGTTTGCTGGGCTTGAAGTCCTGAGTTTATCCTCAGCACCTATGTAAAAAATAAGCCAGGCAAGGTCCAGGTCCAGGGAAAGACCCTGTGTTGAAAATTAAGGTAGAGATGATGCTATTTTCAGGTTCGGAATGCCATGCCCAGGCCATCTCCCCAGCAGGCTGCTCACCTTTCCCAGGATCGCCCCCTACAGGTCAGAAGTCATTTTTTCCATCCCAGTCAGTAGCCATATCCCACCAGCAATCTCAGTGGCAATTACCAGGAGCTAGAAACTGGGCTGCACTTGGAGGTTATCCAGCTCCAGGCTAACCATGCAGCCAGGGGGAGCTGCCGCCTATCCGGCAGCACAAGGAACTGGTGCCCCACCTGGTGGTGGAGCAGGCTTTTATGCCTATGTCTTATGGTGATGGAGCAGGCCAAGCCCCAGGACAGGTGGCTTTCCTGAAGGACAGATACCTTCTCAGTAATCCTGGGGGACTACTTATCCTACTTACCCTAAGCAGTCCACTGCAATGACCCAGGTCACCCAGGGGACAATGTGGCCAGCCACCAACTCCAATTCTATGAAAGATGCAGAAATTCTCCACAAAGCAGCAGAGCAGGTTGGGACAGACAAGCAGGCAATTGTGGATGGTGTGTTCAATTGTTTCAATGGTCAGAGGCAGCAGTTTTTATGACCATGTTTGGCAAGGATTTCATGAAAGATCCCGAGTCAATTGAGTGGAAATATGGAAGGAGTATCCCTCACCCTGCCCATGCCTGGAGTTTATGGGCAGCAATGCAGAGAGCAGAAACTTGAGGACCTGGAATAATAGGGAGTGTGTGCATAGGAACAAATCAGGAAAGTTGAGAATCTGAAAGATGTTATCCATCAGAATTCAGATGAGACCTTAAGAGGGACAGCAGGTCAGATACCTTAGTGCATTTTGAGTGTCTGCCCATACCCATGTACCTGGGAAACCATGGCGAGAACCCGAGTGGATACTATCAATGGCTCAGGGATACCCAGCACTTAGCTAAAAGCTACTGTCCACAGCAGCCAATTGAGAGATATTAAGCAGTGTGAGCCATGAGTTTTCTGGATTTGTTGGAAGTGATTTAAAGACCACTATGTGTGTAGTATGTATGTATGTATGTATGTATGTATGCATGCATGCAGTGCGCTCTCAGCTGCCCTACCTTCTCTGCTGAGTGATTCTTCTATTCCACAGAAGGGGCCAGCACAGACAACTCCACCCTGGCCAGAACCGCGGTCACACAGAGACCTTGCCATACATGGTCATAAAAACTGCTGCCTCTGATCATCAAAACAACTGGACACAACAACACCCACAATAGCCTGCTTGTCTGTCCCAAACCCCTTCATTGCCTTGTTCAGATAAAACCCGGTGGTCATCAGATTCATCAGAAGCCCCAAGCATGATGGTTGCAAGTGACAAGCGAAGATGACAGAAAGCTCCTTCTGGCCATTGTTAGCCAGTGAGAAACGTTCTTTTCTTTTTTGTTTTTTAAATCGAGTGCATCCTTCCAAGCAATGGCGCCTATGTGCGGTACGGGCAAGCATCACCTCCCCAGAGCAGCTTCTTACTAAGGACTGTGTGCAGGGCTATGCTTGTTTTGCACACGCTGTAACTGCCTTCAATCTAATGCTATGTTTTACTTCTATATCCAATCAGTATAGAAGTTTATCAATAACATAGTAATCTTACAATGTTTGTAAAGCTTTGTTTTTTCACTATTTGTATTTTTTTTCCATTTTAAAATTAGGTATTTAGCTCATTTACATTTCCAATGCTATACCAAAAGTCCCCCATACCCACCCACCCCCACTCCCCTACCCACCCACTCCCCCTTTTTGGCCCTGGCATTCCCCTGTACTGGGGCATATAAAGTTTGCGTGTCCAATGGGCCTCTCTTTCCAGTGATGGCCGACTAGGCCATCTTTTGATACATATGCAGCTAGAGTCAAGAGCTCCGGGGTACTGGTTAGTTCATAATGTTGTTCCACCTATAGGGTTGCAGATCCCTTTAGCTCCTTGGGTACTTTCTCTAGCTCCTCCAGTGGGAGCCCTGTGATCCATCCATTAGCTGACTGTGAGCATCCACTTCTGTGTTTGCTAGGCCCCGGCATAGTCTCACAAGAGACAGCTACATCTGGGTCCTTTTGATAAAATCTTGCTAGTGTATGCAATGGTGTCAGCGTTTGGATGCTGATTATGGGGTGGATCCCTGGATATGGCAGTCTCTACATGGTCCATCCTTTCATCTCACCTCCAAACTTTGTCTCTGTAACTCCTTCCAAGGGTGTTTTGTTCCCAATTCTAAGGAGGGGCATAGTGTCCACACTTCAGTCTTCATTCTTCTTGAGTTTCATGTGTTTAGCAAATTGTATCTTATATCTTGGGTATCCTAGGTTTGGGGCTAATATCCACTTATCGGTGAGTACATATTGTATGAGTTCCTTTGTGAATGTGTTACTTCTAAGAGGGAAACTCATAGTTCTGAGTGCCTCCAAGAAGAAACGGGAGAGAGCACATACTAGCAGCTTGACAACACATCTAAAAGCTCTAGAAAAAAGGAAGCAAATTCACCCAAGAGGAGTAGAAGGCAGGAAATAATCAAACTCAGGGGTGAAATCAACCAAGTGGAAACAAGAACTATTCAAAGAATTAACCAAACGAGGAGTTGGTTCTTTGAGAAAATCAACAAGATAGATAAACCCTTAGCTAGACTCACTAAAGGGCACAGGGACAAAATCCTAATTAACAAAATCAGAAATGAAAAGGGAGACATAACAACAGATCCTGAAGAAATCCAAAACACCATCAGATCCTTCTACAAAAGGTTAGACTCAACAAAACTGGAAAACCTGGACGAAATGGACAAATTTCTGGACAGATACCAGGTACCAAAGTTGAATCAGGATCAAGTTGACCATCTAAACAGTCCCATATCACCTAAAGAAATAGAAGCAGTTATTAATAGTCTCCCAGCCTAAAAAAGCCCAGGACCAGACGGGTTTAGTGCAGAGTTCTATCAGACCTTCAAAGAAGATCTAATTCCAGTTCTGCACAAACTATTTCACAAAATAGAAGTAGAAGGTACTCTACCCAACTCATTTTATGAAGCCACTATTACTCTGATACCTAAACCACAGACCCAACTATTTGTATTTTAATCAGGATTTCAAATCAGTAATCTCCAATAAATAAATAAATAAGCAAGCCCCCCCCTCAGTGTGTGTGTGTGTGTGTGTGTGTGTGTGTGTGTGTGTAGATGGCTCTGTGCTTAAGCTGTTCTTCCAGAAGTTCAATTCCCAGTACCCATATGGCAGCTCACAACCATCTGCAATTCCATGGGGTGTCATGCCCTCATCTGGTCTTCTTGGGCACTGCATGCACACAGTATGCAGACATACCTGCAGGCAAAACAGTCTTATACATAAAATAATGAGGAAAAGTGGAGGTACGATGTGGAAAGCACTTGTCATTGGCCTCATAGCTGCACACACGTGCGCGTGCACACACACATACACAGACACACACAGAGTCATGCACACATACACACATGCACACACACAAACACATGCACACACATACAGACATGCACAGACACCCACACAGGCGCACACACACACACACACACACACACACACACACACACACCCCTAGACTTCCAGAGGTGAGCATTTCATCCCCTTTTCCATCTCAGGACTGCTTTCTCCTGCCTCCTCCTTCAGTCTAAGCATCACAGGTGCATCCAGGAACATGGGAGAGGAGAGGGTGCTCACAGCTCCTCTCGGGGCAGCCATGGCCTTCTCGACACTTAGGGACAGTGTAAGCAGCTTTTATGGCAGTCATATGCAATTTTTTTTAAATAAAAAGTTTATTTTACTTTCTGTGTATGAGTGATTTCCCTATATGTATGTCTGTTCACATGCATGCCTGATATTTGTGAAGGTCAGAAAGTCATGTCAGATTCCTTGGAACTGGAGTTACAGATAGCAATGAGCTGCCTTGTGGGTGCTGGGAATCAAACCTGGGTCCTATGAAAGAGCAGTAAGTTATTTATTTATTTATTTATTTTGGTTTTTCGAGACAGGGTTTCTCTGTATAGCCCTGGCTGTCCTGGAACTCACTCTGTAGACCAGGCTGGCCTCGAACTCAGAAATCTGTCTGCCTCTGCCTCCCGAATGCTGCCCAGCAGTAAGTATTCTTAACCACTGAGCTCTCTCCAGGTCCCTCACAGGAGAAATTCCTAAAAAAGGTATCATAAACTTAATGTGGTGGACCCCACCTGGCAGGCTGATGCTACTGGGGTCAAATAATTCAGTGACCAGGAAAGGAGTTTGGGAATGAGACCAATCTGGAATCAAGGTCCAATTCAGTCTCTTGGTGGCTGTATATATACTTTGACACATGGTGAAAGTGTCTTCACTTGCTTATGTTGAAGTTTCCTCATCCATAAAATGAGATCAAACAGCAGCCAAACACTACCGCATTCAGTGGGAATTCAGAAAGACAGTGCTCATTCTCCAGTATCTGGTATGTAATAAATATCCGGTGGGTCCTTGTTTCTTAGTTAACAAGCAACTAGTAAATCCCCGCATGTTGAACCCTCCTTCAGGGGCCAGAGATACATTTGATGAACAAGATTATGATAGTCAACTTGATGGAATTTAGAGTCACTATGGAAACAGATCCCTGGGCATGTCTGTAAGGGATGCTTCAGCTGTCAGGGCGCCATTGCATGGGCTGGGGTCCTGGACTGAATGAGAAGGAGAGAGGGAACTGAGCACATGCATGCATGGCCATCTGCTTCTGGGTTGAGCATGCCATGCAACCAGTCTCTATGAAGAGGCTCCCCTGCCTCCACGTCTTCCCCACCAGGGAGGAAATGTGCATCAATGTCAACCCTTTCTTCAGTCAGCTATTCTGTCTCAGCAGCAAGACAAGTAGTAACCAATTCAAAGATAGACTCGATTTTTAGAGATTTTTATTGCATGTATTTGTTTACCATGCTTGCAAGTGTGTGGCATGAACCTGCCACAGTGTCACACATGTGAAAGTCAGAAGAAAATGGATAGGAGTTGATTCTCTTTCTCCTGTGTGAGTCCCGGGGATTGAACTCGGGACATCAGGTTTGGTAACAAGTACCTTTATCTGCTGGCTTCCTGGACTCCATCCTTGATGGAACATTTTGATTCAATTATCTTAGAGATAGTGAAAGCCTAAATGCAGTAACTGCCATTACACTTGGGGGTAGCAAGTGTGAGAGCAGAGATCTGTATCTCGTGGAGACGGTCTTAGAACAGCTCTGTAGACAGCAGATCCAGGAAACATGAAAATCCATGAAGTGAGAGAAAGTTAGCAGGCTGAAAAACAGTAGGGGGTCAGTAGAATAAGAGAATGAAGGACCGGGAAGGTGCAGATGAGGGGGAGACAAAGTAAGCTCACCTTAGACATTAGGGCTCCTCTCTAAGTTTTGAGCAGGACTGGCATGATTTGTTTTACATTTAAAAATTATGTGAGACAGGCAGATCCCTGGGGCTCACTAGCCAGATAGTTTAGGCAATTGGCAAGCTTCAGTCCAGTAATAAACCTTACCATAGTGTGTGTGCATGTGTGTTTGTGTGTGTGTGTGTGTGTGTGTGTGTGTGTGTGTGTGCCCCACGGTGAACAGTTTCTGAGGAACAAAATTCAAGATTTTACTTCTGGCTACTACATGAAGATGAACTCATGTGTATTAGTACCTGTACTGGCTAGTTTTGTGTCAACTTGACACAGCTGGAGTTATCACAGAGAAAGGAGCTTCAGTTGAGGAAATGCCTCCATGAGATCCAACTGTAAGGCATTTTCTCAATTAGTGATCAAGGGGGAAAGGCCCCTTGTGGGTGGGACCATCTCTGGGCTGGTAGTCTTGGTTCTATAAGAAAGCAGGCTGAGCAAGCCAGGTGAGGCAAACCAGTAAAGAACATCCCTCCATGGCCTCTGCATTGGCTCCTGCTTTCTGACCTGCTTGAGTTCCAGTCCTGACTTCCTTGGTGATGAACAGCAGTATGGAAGTGTAAGCCGAATAAACCCTTTCCTCCCCAACTTGCTTCTTGGTCATGATGTTTGTGCAGGAATAGAAACCCTGACTAAGACAGTACCTAAATACATATGTATCCAAACAAACATGAACACTCACACACACACACACACACACACACACACACACACGAACAGTCAAAAGATGGAGAGCAAACTCATCAAAAGGCAAAGGTACACACGGAGAAGCCAGTGTCACCTTTAGGCAAGCTCCTAAAAGTCCTTTGCTCGTGGAATCAGGATGGACATCCAGAGTACCTCTGCAAGACCCACCTACAAATGTGCAATAGTGTCTATTGGAAGTTCAGTGAAGATTTAGTGCCAGCTTTCAACTAGGGGCTGCTCACATAGGCTTGTTCTGCCTAGCAGACACTGATCATAGACTCTCAGAAGGAAAGGAGGGGTTCAGAGTGAACCACTGGGTGCATAAAAACCCTGTAGGTGCTGGAAGAAGTCTTTATTATTGAAGGAAAGGTTTATATCCAGTTTATGGGTCAAGTTCCCACATGCCGGGCAAGGAACCCTCCTAAGAACAGCAGCCTCAGGCAGTATGTGAACTCCTTCTCCTCAGATGTATATAATTATAAGGACACAATGAGTATAATGACACTAGACAGTTCTCATTCACAAGCCACAGTGCAAATATGAACAAACCCTTCGCTATCTTTCTGAAGTTTTAAGATAAAATACTAGCCCCAAATATTGATACAGATGTATATTTTTATCACAAAGAAGATCCCATTGAGACAGTAGGGCTTTGGAGGAGAAGGGGCTCATGAACCTCCACCCCCGACCCAGATGAGGGACTACGGGGAGTTGATGGCTTCTGGGAGAGGAGAGTCGGTTTTCTTTAAGGGTGTACCCCCTGGTAGGCTGACCCTGCTCCAGTGGATGACCCCACAGCCAGGAGTATATGGGCAGCACAAATTGGACTCTGTGAGTTATCTTTTAAGAAAGAAAAAAACCATGAATTTCCGAGGGAGCCATGATCACAAGGGTGGATCTGGGAGGAGTTATGGAGAGAAGTGTGAAGGGGAAACTTAAGGGTTCTTTGCTGGGGCAAACATGTTGAAGGAGTGAGTATTTTTCCTGAAGCAGACACAAGTGAAAGGATGTTTTGCTAAAGCAAGCAGATGAAAAAAACGTGAGGTGAAGGATTCTTCTATGCTAAAGGTGTGCATGTATTGGTCTGCCTTACATTGCGTAGTTGAGCTCCATTTATTATGACTCCATCGAGATCAATGAACCAAAAAAACTTCTGGTGGCGTGCTTCGCCTTCTTGCCACTTCTAGGGACTCAGGTTGATTGGCAGAGGGATGTGTCCACTTCCCCCGTATGCTTTCTTTCCCACTACCTCTGGTGGGTGGTGGGCTACAGGGAGGTTAAAGCATTTAAGAACCATCATTAAAAATAGGCTTTGAAAACATTAAAGTTACGAGAGTGGGGTGAATATAATCAAAGCACACTGTGTGTACCAAGAATTCTCAACAGAGGAATCTCTAATGGCTGAGAAGCACAAAAGAAATGTTAACGTCCTCAGGGCAATGCAAATTAAAATGACTCACACCTGCCAGAATGGCTAAGATCAAAACTAAAGTGACAAGTGACTTCACATGTTGGTGGGAACATGGAGCAAGGGAAACACTCTTCTATTGCTGGTGAGAGTGCAAACTTATACAACACTCTGGAAATTAATTTGGCAGTTTCTCAGAAAATTCGGACTAGTCTCCCTCAAAACCCAACTATCCTCCTTCTGGGCATATACCCAATACATGTTCCTCCATACCACAAGGACATTTGCTCAACTATGTTCATAGAAGCTTTATTCATAAGAGTCAGAAACTGGAAATAACCTAGATTCTCTCAACCAAAGATAAAGAAAATGTAGTACATCTATCTACACAGTGGAATACTACTCAGGTATTAAAACCAAAGACATCATGAAATTTGCAAGCAGATGCATGGAACTAGAAAATAATTGTCCCGAGTGAGGTGACCCAGACCCAGAAGGACATGCATGGCATGTACTCACTTATAGTTGGACGCAGCCATAAAGCACAGGATAACCATGCTAATATCCAGACCCAAAAAAACTAAGTAACAAGGAGGGCTCAAGGGAGAACGCTTGAATCTCACTCAGAAGGGGAAATAAAATAGACATCAGATGTGGGTGGAGGAGAGAATTGGGGGTAGAAGTAATGAGGAAGGGAATGGAGATGAGGATCAGATGTGGAGAGAGAGGGGCAGTAGAGGGCAGGGAGAGAGAACAAAAGTTGGTGTGTGTGGGAGGGGGCATTTCTGAGACCTGAGACCTGGGATGGTGGAGACTCCTGGGAGGGAGTCTATGGGGGTGACCCTAGCTGAGATTTCTAGAAGCTGGGGCTATGGAGACTGAAATGGACACCTTCTGTAGCCCGATGGAACTTCCAGTGGTGGGAGGGGTACATCAACCCACCCACAAAACCTGCAACCTAATTTGTCCTATCTACAAGATGTGTGTGTGTGTGGGGGGGGATGGAGCAAAGTTTAAGGGAACAGTAGTAGATCACTAACTGTCTCAACTTGAGACCCGTGGGAGAGAGTCAACGTGTGACATTGTTGATAGCATCATTAATGATGATAGTGATGTCTGCTATGCTTGCAGACAGGAGCCCAACATAACTATCTCCTGAGAGGTTTCATCCAGCAGTGGATGAAGGCAGATGCAGAGATCCACAGCCAAACATTGGGTGGAGCCTGGGGAGTCTTGTGGAAGAGTAGGGGATAGAATTGAGCCAGCCAGAGGGGTCAAGGACACCACAAGAAGACCTACAGAGTCAACTAACCTAGCCCATGGGGGCTCACAGAGACTGAACCACCAACCAAAGAGCATCCAGGGGCTGGACCTAGAACCCCTAAACATTTGTAGCAGATGTAAAGCTTGGTCTTCATGTGGGTCTCCTAACAATTGGAGCAGGGGGCTGTCTCTGACTCTGTTGCCTGCCATTGGATCCCCTTCCCCTAACTGGACTGTCTGTTCTGGACTCGGTAGGAGAAGAGGTCCTCATTCCTGCTGCAACTTGATATCCCAGAGTGGGTTGCTACTCAAAGGGGGCTCCCTCTTCTCTGAGGAGTAGGAGGAGTAATGGGGTGAAATATTTGTGAGGATGGAACTGGGTGGAGAAAAGGGAGGAGAGGCTGCAGCAGAGATATAAAGTGAATAAATAAAAAATGGGAAAAAACCACATTGTATGCATATATGAAATTCTCAAAGGATTAACAAAATATTACTTTAAAAAAATAGATGCTACAGCTCTAAGTTAGAGCTTTGGTTCCACCCATATATCACTGGATATTTGAGCAACTGTTTTAAAAAAAATTGACTTGGATCCAGCCTGATCTAGGGTTTGGTTTGCTTCTAAAAGATCAAAGCCAATCAGTCACATCGAGTCACGCAAGTGTGGACGGAGTTGGACACTGAAATAAGGGGACAGAAGAATCAGTGGAGTGTGCCCTTCAATGACTCAGAGAGGGAGGGGCTGTCTTTCTATACTGAGTGCTACTTCAAGGAGAGTCACCTACACGGTCCTCCAGGGGAAGGGGTGAGGTCCTCTCCAGGGTGTGCTGGTCAGTTCTGGTCTGAGCACAGGTGAGAAAGGGGTGTCGTGTGAGTGATGTTTGGAAATTCAAATTGAATTGTGATAGAGTTGGATATGCTCGCCATGGGCTGGTGTGTTTGAATACTCGTGCTGCTGTTCTGGAAGCCTATGGAGGGTTTGACTCCTGCGGTTGAGCCTTGAGTGTGGCTATAGCTCGACCGTGCTTTTGGTCCTTTCTATGCTTCCTGCTCTGTCAGAGGAGACGCTGCTACGTGATCTAAGCACCCTAACCTCCATCATAGCTTCTCCTCTGCGATGCACGGACCCTCAACCTGCGGCCCTAAGTAAATCCTTCCTCCCTTAAGAGGCTTCTGATAGCTATTCTGTCACAGCAGTGTGACAGGAGAGTGACATTAGAGCCCGTGTGGTGCACAGCAGTAGAAGAGGCAGGGGTCCAGTTCCTCCTGGATCCAAGTCAACTTTTCTTTGAACAGTTGTTTGATTATATAAATGTATGAATGGAAATACCCTAAAGTCAACCTTGAATGTGTGTGTGTGTGTGTGTGTGTGTGTGTGAGAGAGAGAGAGAGAGAGAGAGAGAGAGAGAGAGAGAGAGAGATTCATACATATTGGCCCTATGGAAATCCTAATTTGCAGCATTGTTTCATCTGATAATGACTTTGTCTGGTTTTACTTGACTTTCATCCTTTCTCCCACCCCCCATTCTCTTCAAAGGACAGAGCTCAGGGAACCAATGAGGGGAGATTGTGTCTCCTTTAATCAATTGGTCCATTCATAAAAGTCATATTTGGGTGTTCCTTTTAAATCCAGAACACCATCCTGGTGGGAATTCCCCTTCTGGGATCTTTTTTCTCGCTCCCAATTTAGAATCTGTCTCTGTGTGGGACCAGGGTGTTTCAGAACAGATGACATCATGAAGACCCACAGAAACAGATGTTCAGACTCTCTGTGCCTGTGAACTCAATCCCGTGCCATCTACTGGGGTTGAGAGTGGCTGGGCCGTGCAGAGGGAACTTCTAAGAAGAGTGGGTGGAAGGGCCCTCTTTCTGGCTTTGCTTTATTAAACATGAAGTGTCTGGGTTGACCACTCTGGCAAGGGCATCCAGCAGTGGGCACATGGAGCTGGTGATCAAACCTGCAGTAGGTAAGTGCTCTGGCTTCACTGAGTGGATTTCTAAGCTAGATGTTGAAATAATTTTCCATTCCACCCCACCCTGCATAAAGGCATGAGATAATGGGATACTTTTAGCAAGAGGGGAAAAAAAAGTCCTATAAAAATGAACACATACATACCATACAGAAGACAAGGTACCTTCCACCAGTTGCCAAGAGACTCATGGAGTAACGGTTACATTCATAACAGGCTATGAAGCCCAGTACAGGAGATGGACACAGGTCATCATGGGTCTGTAAAGAGTTGAAAAAGGAACACAATGAAGAAACTGGTCAGAAGAAAGCTTTACATAGTGAGAAGGATGGCACACATCCATGATCCTAGAAATCGAGAGTTTGAAATAGGATGGCTGTGATTTCAAGGCTAATTTGGGCTACATAGTGAAGCCCTGTCTCAAACACACAGACAGACAGACAGACAGACACACACACAGACAAACAGGCACAGAGACAGAGAGAGAGAGAGAGAGAGAGAGAGAGAGAGAGAGAGAGAGAGAGAGATCACAGGTCACTAAGTGTGGTTGGCACATTGTGTGACTATGTCTATGAGCTCCTGACCATCTTGAATTCCTAGACCCTTGGTATGCACATCCCCCTAACCTTGTGGAACTATCTCTGGCCTCTGTGGAACTTCCCTGTCTTCCCTCACTCCCCTATCCCTACCTCAAGCTAATAAATCAGCTTGGGTCTCCTCTCCAACCTAACTCATCTCCTCTCCAAGACCCTAGGCTCCAACCCAGTTTCCCCGAATGACTCTTCCAACACCCCACATTTACTTTATGGTGAGTCCTGCTGGCTGAACTTTCTGATTATGCTGACATTGGGCTAATTCTCTATACTCTGTGCCTTTCTTGCTCCCATGCTCTGTTTCCCAGGATCTGTCACCTGGGTCACTGAATCTGTTCCCGATGCCCCTACTTGTTTTGCCTTGTCCCTATGGACGAGGGTACGGTACTTTTGACGGTGTTAAGATAAAGGCAGGATGATGTCATTCTCTGCTCAGACTTCTTGTTCTGCATGGTGCCTTGGTTAGTGGTCATCAATTTGGCATAGCCTAAAGACACCTGAGAAGGTGTCAGCAGGGCCTGGTAGGCAAATGGTCGATGGTCTTGCTGTTACTTGATGTGGGAGGGCCCAGTCTACTGTGACTGGCCATTTCAGGGGCAGGTGATCATGGGCTGTATAAGGAAGCTAGCTGAACAAGAGCCTGTGCCAGCCGGCAAGCAGAGCTCCTCCCTACCCTTGCTGCCACCACTGTCTTTCCATTTCAGTTTCTGCTTGAGTTCCTACCCTGACTTTCCTCATTGGCAGACTGTGACCTGGACTTATAAGCTAAATAAAGCCAGTCTTCTCTATGTTGCTTTGGTCGGAGTGTTTGACCTCATCAATAGAGATAAAGGTAGAACAGAGCAGGAAGCCAAACTCCTTGTGATGGCCTTCAAGGCTCCTTGTGTTCTGGTCCCTAGTTGACACTTCTGTCTTTCTAGAGAGCCACTGTGTCACTGCACTGAAATCCCACAGTCTCCATGCCAGGTCTCACCCTCTCCAGACCTGCTCTTTGTCACCTACCCCTTGCCCTACTTTTCCCTCTGCCAGAAACACTTGTCCCTCAGATGCCCCCAGGACTCTTCCACTTCCTTCACGCCTTTACACAGGTGCCCCGTTCCTGTTCACACCGCCCAAAACCGATGGCCTGGACATGCCTTCTGCCCTGAGGTCCTCTGTGTCTCTCCCAGCTCCTAGCACCATCTTGCTGACTACAGAGAGCGCTTACTTACTCCTTCATTACACACCTCCCACGAGAATGCAAGTCTTATAAAGTCGTGGCTTCTTGTCTCTTGCCTGCAGTTTTATTGCTACAGAATATGTTCTTTTAAAAACGTATTACATGTATTTAGCTGGGAAGAGGAACATGTGCATTCCACAGCAAAAGAGTAGAGGTCTGATGACAAGCTGAAAAGCTGTTCCTCTACTTCTGTTATGTGGGTCTTTGGGACCAAACTCAGGTCATTAGACTTGATAGCAAGTGCTTCAACCCCCTGATGCAACCATCTCGGTGAAACTAGATGAGTCAGAGATAGTCACTCCAAACAGACAAACACCGCAAGTGGTCACCTGTGCAAGTGATGCTGTCACAGGGACTGCTCAGTAAACACTGGAGTAAGGCTGGCCATGAAGCAAGTCACCAGCTGAGCTACCAAACCCACTGGAGACCTGCAAGCACCACAGGCTTCGTCTGGGTCTCTGGGTCATTACATTAGCTGCCTCTAAACATAGAGGGTCCCTTGCCTCTCTCCCCATACCCTCTTCACTGTCAAATAGCCCTCAGCACCCTTGAGGCCTCTCAAAAAGATTCTCAATGCCCCTCTCCCACAGTACAGAATCTGCCTATTTATTTATCAGACTGATCTCCAATCTTGACTGTGGACCCTGTAATGAGGAGTCATCTGGGTGAGCCGAGTGCCAAGATGACACGAAATAATATTCTCTGAGTGAATGGGCAGCTAAGTGGGTAAAAGCGTGGATGGCTCAGTAGCAAACAGCAAATGTCACCTCCGTCAGCCCAAGGGAAACTTCATGGGGAGAGAAGAACACAAGCCAGAAGAAGTGTGCCTTGGGGAACGGGCCACCTCCCGGCTCTTGGTCCTCTCCTGTAACCCACCATGTGCTCATTTTCTCAGAGCTGTCTTCTTGGCTCTTCCTGTCCCAGTATTTCTGATTCCCAGAGCAACGGTTCCAAATTGTGTGCCAAACTTAAGACAAGCTTTTCCAAAACCACATTTCTTGCCTGTGGCTTTTCCAGCCGATTTTTCTACAGCTGTTGTTTCTCCATGATGTAGCTTGTCTATCTGGACTTGGGCATGCTTGCCTCCCAGGAACAAGCAGCTTTTCTGTGTGGCTAGAGAATCTGCAGGGCTACTCTTAGAGCCTCCTTCTCTGGTAGCAAGAGGAAAATGCATCCCCTGTTGCCATGGAAACATGGTATTTCGCAGCAACAGAAAACAGAGAAGCAAAGTTAAAATTAGTCGAGGTTGTGGTGATAGTTCATTCCAAAAAGTGTGTGCTGTGCATGTATGGGGATCTGAGTTAGACCCCCAGAACACTTGTAAACAGTTGGGTGTGACCTGTGTTATAATCCCAGTGCAGAGAGGTGGAGAGGTTGGCCCCGGGGGATTGCTAGCCAGCCAGCCAGTCTACCTACTTGGTGAGCTCTTGGCCAGTGAGAGACCGTCTCAAAAAAACCATGTGTAGTGAATTCTGTGATGGATCTCTGGCTTACTTGAGACCCCCCTCCTCCCCCCAGCACGTGTGTGTGTGTGTGTGTGTGTGTGTGTGTGTGCGAGTGCACTCGCACACACACACACACACACACACACATCTACATAGATGATAGACCCTCTGACACACATATAAAGTTAAAATTACTTGCCTCGCAGTACAATACAGCAGCTCATGTAAACTCACAGAGCCTAGCTGTGGAGAGCAGGTGTGGGAAACTTCTCCGGGCTCCTGGCTCCCTTTTCTCAAAGCCTTCTGCAAACATGACAAACTGTGGTTAAGTTAATGAGAGAGATGCTTATCGGTCAGCTACCCTCCTGTCTGGATACACCCGCAGCCAGCTGGAAAGCACACAGGCACTGAGGCGTTTTACAAGCATGCGCTGCTCTGTGCATCGGAATGCACCTGGGCGTCTTACCTTTCAAATCTACTCCTTTGCAGGCGCCTGCCCCTGCTCCAGCACCCTGTGCTAGATTTCAGAGGAAGTGTTCTGTGCGCTGCTCTTGTTTTACATTGTTGGCTGAAGTCGTAAAGTCACAAGACATGAGAGAGCGACAGACCCTGGGAGATTTAGCTGCTCTTACCTCCTCTTTTTTTAATGGAAACTGTCAGAGTGACTTTCATTTTGGATTTTATGGGTTCTATTTGTGTTGACATGACTGATGGCTCTGCTTCCCAGACAGCCTCATAAAAGGCGGCAGCTTACTTCCTGATGTGCAGGCGAGGACGCTACAGTGCTACCATCTTAACTTCCTGCCTCATATCCTTCCCCGGATTTGGGATGTAATTGGAGACTTCTACCCATAGCCTTTCCTCAAAGGAAGAAAAGTACGGTCTGATCTGAGCCACTGCCCATTGACCGCTCCAGTAGGCATCCATGGTTCCTGGAGTCTGTGGGCTTCTCTTTAAATACCTCAACTCCTGCAGGATGGCCTGCAGCTTCCCTTCATGGGGCGGGGCTAGAAGGCTGGAGTCGGAGCCTTAACAGTGGGCCCTGGTGGCTAGAGTTGTGTAGCACAGGCAAGGTGCTCTGAATTGGTGCATTGCTGGTTGGAATCTGGGAAAGACTAGAAAAACAAAAATCAAAACCCGTTTTCAGAGCCCATGGATAAGATCTGGTATGGAAAACCGGTTCCACATGATAGCTGGGGTTGGCAGTACTGAGGGGCTGAGAGACCAGAACGAATGTTAGGAAGGGTCAGGAGGGCGGCTTGGACCTGAGATTGTGGAAGTAGTGAGTGAACCGTGCCTTTTGTTTCCTTTTTTTGATTTAAAATTTATGTTATCCCCAAAACAACATGCACACTGTTTAAAACGTCAGGGGCTGGAGAGATGACTGCAGGAATGACTGACACTTAAGAGGTCAGACTTCTTTTGCATCGGACCGGAATTTACATCTCTGCACCCACGCTGGTAGCTCAGAGCTGCTCCCGCTTCAAGAGATCTGCTACTCCCTCTGGCCTCTGCAGAAACTGCCCGTGTGCACAGACCCACACACAGGTGCACCTGTACACATTCCTCTTTGAAAATCTTAACAGCTATAATGTAAAAACTCAGCGTTTCTACAGTTGTGATCTGTAAAATTTGTGTGTGCCTGCGTGCCCTGTGTGTATGTGTGTGGCATGAATGTGTGGTTCAGAGGACAACCTGCGGGAATCCGCTCTTCCCTGTTCTCGCCAGCCCTGTTTCCAAAGTTTGTAATATCTCTTCCACATCTTGCCAGTAGGCTCCCTCTCCATGGTGAGGAAACCATGTTAACAATGAGCTTTCGGTAGGGAAGCCTGGAGGGATACCAAAGTACGGAGATTATTCTGTGAAAATAGATGGGCGATCTGATAGTAAGAGCGGGAGCTGTTGGCACAAGTCAGACAGACTGGGTAGCAAACAAACCCAAGACTTGCTGTTGTAATCTACTCAGGAGACCAGGTACAGACAGTGAGGGTTGCCTTAAGGTAGTAACAATTTACCTGGCAGAGGACAGCCCTACATAAAAAGGCTTTCAGCCATCACTGAGGGATGTGGAGGTGAGGAGCGGGTAGTAGGTGCAATGAGGGAAGAAGGGCTTGATAATGTAGGTGTCCATGTGACATCAGATATCCCACTATCTTGGCTCTAGTGAAACCAATCTCCTAGGGTGGGAATCTGGTGGCAGATGGGGCTATCATACCTAGTAGGTAAGATACCTACTCCCTATACCCACCCACAGGAGCCAGCCTGGATGTACAAGTCCGGAAGCAGTGATGTATCAGTGAGGGGAAGATTCTTGCTCATTGTTCCTCCGGAGACTGTACGGATCGGCTCTTCCAGACATCCCGATGTTTTGTGTGGGAGCAGAGACTATGTCTCTGTATCTAATCAGAGGATAGTCTGGCTTCTTCATTTGTCCTTAATACGGTGAATGGCACTAGTTTGCGTTTTTTAATGTTATGTTAACATTACATATGTGAAAGCCATGCTGCCTTATCTTTTTGTGTTATCAGGTTCCATTCACTAAAATACTATTAAGAATTTTTGTGTCCGTGTTCATGAGGGGCTGGAAATGAAATCTTCTTCTTTAAAAAAGTGTTTGTGTGTGTGTGTGTGTGTGACGTGTATGTAGGGTGGCCACAGAAGCCAGAAAAGGGTGTCACATTCTCTAGAGATGGGATTACAGGCAGTTGTGAGCTGCCATGTGGGTGCTGGGATTCGAACTCAGATCATCTTCAAGAGCAGCACGTGGTCTGAACCACCAAGCTGTCTCTCTAACCCTACAGAACTTTCTTTTTCACAATGGCCTTGAATTTTATATAAGGGTCATGTTAAAAAGAGAGTTGGGAATTTTGTCTGTCTGCTTAAATTTTCTGGAAAAAAATATGTATGGAGTTAGTATTCTTTATTCCTTAAGTGTTTGATACAACTTACTAGGGACACCAACTGAACCTGGAGGTTTTCTTTGTGGGAAGGGTTTCAAGTAAAAGGATGCTTGTTACGTCATCCTGCATCTTGAACTTTGACTGTGTGTTTCAACTAATTAGCTCGTTTCATCTAAGCTCTTAGGTCCATGTGTGTAGACTTGCTCACTCATTCCTTTTGGATCCTGCCTATGTCTGTAGAAACTGCTATCTGTGTCTGTTCCTATTTCTTGACATTATTGTACTTTCTGATTTCTTATTTTTCCATTTTCATGTGTGTGTGTGTGTGTGTGTGTGTGTGTGTTTGTGTAGTTTAAGTGTATGTGTGTATGTGTATGTTTGCATGTGTGTGGGCACATGTGTGGGTAGGTGGGTAGCATGCACATGTATGTGAAGTTCAGAGCTGGAGGTTGACACTAGCAATCACCACCCATGGCTTTTTACCTTCTTCACTGAGCCAGGATCCCTCAGTTAACCCAGAGCTGGCTGACATGGTGGGTCTCACTAGCTACTTACTCTGGGGATTCCCTGTATCTGCCTTCCCCAGGCTGGAGTTAGAGATGGACCACCACACCCATGAGGCATTTCTGTGGGTGCTAGGGATCCAAACTCTCTGCTAAGCACTTTAACCAGTGAGGCAGCTCCCTTCTTCCTTTTAAAAATCTTAATTCTGATTTTAAAAAAAATCTTAATTCAGATTTTTAAAAAATCTTAATTAGTTTATTTCCATAAGACTAGGGATTATGAAGCTTGTCAATTTCTTTAACAGTAAGTATTCTAATTTTCATTAATTAAAAAATTGTGTGTGTGTGTGTGTGTGTGTGTGTGTGTGTGTGTGTGTGTGCAGCGCATATGTACCTAAGGAAATCAGAAGAGGGTCTCAGATCCCTTGGAAGTGACACAAAGGATGGTTGTGAGCCACCATGTAGGTGCTGTGTACTGAACCCGGGTCCTCTGGAAGAGCAACAAGTGCTCTTAACCACTGAGCCATCTCTCCAGCCATGGCTTTTCATTACATTTGAAGTTTATTTTGCACCCCTTCCTTCTTCCCTCCTCTGCTTTCCTTTTTTGGGTGTGGTTATTGTTGCTTTGAGACAGGGCTCACTCTCATTCTGGAGCCCAGGGTGAACCCCAACCCAGGATCCTCCTGCTGTGTCTCCCTAGTGCTGGGATTAGAAAGCTATGCCTCCAGCTATTCCTTTCTTAAGGGGGAGACCAATAAGTTGAGACCTTTCTGCATATTTCCTTCAACTATTAACTTTTATATGTACTTTAGTTTGTAAATCTGTGTGTGGAGAAGGTGTCTGTGTACCTGTGGGGGTCAGAGGATAACCTGTGTCTCTCCTCTCACATGTGGATTCCAGGATGTGAGCAAAGGCATCGTGTGTGATGGTGAGGGCTCTTACTTGTTCAGTCATCTCCATGGCCCAAATATTATTTTATCATCATATTTGTATATTTGAGATGGTATGTTTTTATACTCATGTGGTTCAAATACTCTTTTGGTTTCTTGTGTGTTAGTTTCCAAATACTTGGTTGTTTTCCAAGTATCTTAATCTTAAAAAAAACAAAAAACAAAACCAAACCAAAACTTAATTCCATTGTAGTTAGAGAATGTCCTTTGAAAGAACTGACTTATTTCTAATTCCTGGTGGCTCATTCCATACCCTAGAGCTATGTCTGTGACATCCACATTCACTTGAAGAGAATGTGTGTCATGTATTGGGTGGAATCTACAAGTACGGATCTATAAATGTCTTGATGTATAGTGTTTATTGTTTTGGTCAAGCGTCTTTGCTTTTATTGGCTTTCTACATGTGTTAGCAATTACAGAGAGATGGTAACATGTGTTGATTTCTCTTTTCAGGTCTATCAGCTTTGACTCTGGAGAGTTTGAGCTGCTGCAACTTGGTGCAGAAGCACTGAGAATTATGATGTCTGTATTCAGTACTTCTGTGTCTCTTAGGCCGGGATCCCCGACAGAGACAACTTAAAGATAGACTGATCTTGGCTCCCAGTTTCAGTCCATCACAATGAGAAGAGCTGACAGACCAGCTCGGTTCCTAGGGTTCCGAGGGTGTGCTGGAGCCTTCCTACATACCATGGCAAGCTAGGAAGCTAAGAACAAGGCAGGAAGTATGGCCCAAATATTATTTTATCATCATATTTGTATATTTGAGATGGTATGTTTTTATACTCATGTGGTTCAAATACTCTTTTGGGATTAAAGGCATGTGCCACCACTCCTGGCTTGCTTTTGTTTTTTAAGACTCAGGAAAATATGAGTATGTAATGACATCAAATGGCAATTTCATGTTATGCTATGATACACTGCATGGTAGTTATTATATGCTTTTAAGAGCATTATCATTCAGATATTTATTAATCTTGGAACCTATGGTATCTGAGATTTTCTCTGAATTCCCCCCAACAAATTATATTTTGTAAATATGTAATACACAACAAAAACTTTGAACAAGTTCTCTTGCTAGTTTAAGATTATGTTAATTTGATTAAAATCTCTTGAATCATTAAAAATACAATTACAAATTCACTATGGCTTCCTTTTTTTCTCTTCAAACCTGCACAAATGCACAACTCTCATTACTCTTAACGCAAGCCCAACCTAAGGCCACAAACAATAATAGGCTTATTCATTTCTTTGATAATTCATCTCACACCTTCCTAGGGGATACTGGTGTATGTATTTTAATATCTTCCTAAGGTTTCAGTTGCATATTTGTATATCTTCCCAAGGGTGGAGTCATGTTACCAGACCCTAAAGAACAAGTACTGTGCTCAGTCCCACCAGCTGTGCTGGTCCACTTTCAGTCTGGGCCCAGGGCTTAGCATCAGGGCGGGGGCAGCATCGGGGCGGGGGTGCAGTTTCCAACACTAGGAATGACCATAGCACCATTTTTAAAGCGACACCTTCAACCTGGCTTTGCCAACATTACTACAGTTGTTGCTGTTCTTTCCACCCTGGTGTCTTTTTAAGAAATGATGAGCCTTTAAAATCTTACTTTGCCAAAGTTACAAAACCCGCTGTCTTATCAGCATGCTATACTGACCGGGTCTGCTACCTTTCTAAAGAATTGTGCATTCTGCATTGGTAGTTTATTATTGAAATGAATAGGATTGATTGGTGCTTTCGTTTCCTGTGAGATGAAGCACTGGGGAAGGGTCTAGCATTCTTCCTCTCTGTGTATTAGGCAGCTCATCTCCTTTAGAGACCTTCACTAGGAGCCAACTGTGTGTCCCCTCATCCACATGTTAAAATTCTAATCTCCAAAGCCAGAGGGTCAGAAGGTGGGGAGATTGGCCATGACTACCCCAGGAGTGGTGTCAATGCTTGAGTAGACGAGAACTCTAGGAGTGTGTCTGTCTCTTCCACCCATGAAGGCATAGCAAGAAGTTGCCTTCTATGAATAACAAGCCCTCACCGGACAGCCAGTCTGTTGGTGTCTTGATCCTGGCCTTCCAGACCTCAGAACATGAGAGATAAGGGGTTGTTTCTAAGCCACCTGCTTTACGGCACTTTGGTATTTCAGTCTACTGAGTCTTCTACTCAATGATTTTGTGCAATCATGGATCTGGATTAAATATTGGAATGTTTGCTTGCCTGACTTATTATACATTAATCCCAGGCCTAGGCAAAGCATTCCTCCCTTCCTCTGACACAGCTCATTACTCTCCAGGACTATTGACTTGTTTGTTCCTTCATTCTACTTTCCCCTCAGAAATAAATGTGTACACATATTTATGTTTTTATGAATAGTAATTTAGTGGGAGTAACAAAATACCTGTATAAAAATGTATAAAACTTGATGACAATTTAAAAATTCATATCAAGAAATATATCCAGAACTGAATACCTTTTTTTAAAAAATTACCACCAGGGCTGGAGAGATGTCTCAGCAGTTAAGAGCATTCACTGCTTTTCAAAGACAGTTCCCATTTGCACAAGCACACTTGTATATGTGTCTCTCACACACATATGCACACATGCACACATGTGCACACACTCACACACCACATATACATACCACAGAAATGAAAACAAAAGTAAATCTTAAAACAATTACTACTAAGGTTTAATTTTATATAAATGTTCATATTTTATACTAACTTTAATTTTTCTTTTGGCCTATAATTATGAAAACATTGATCCTTCAAAGCCCTATCTTATTTCAACTTCCCTCAAAAACCATGAATACTGTGTGCTTGAACAGTCGCAACATCACCCACAAAGACCCTTAAGTTGGGTCCTTTGGTCCTCAGCTACTGCCTCTAACAAGTTTTTAAATAAAATCCTGACTTTCTGGTTACAAGAGGCTATTCCAGACTCATTTTGACTCTCTGAACACAGGCCCATCTGTCTCTGAGGGGTCCTGGTTTCTTTTACTTCAAACAGTGGGCCTGGGAGGACGTAGATGAAAGGAGACCCAGGGGAATCCTGCCAAGGCTGCAGAGCCATCTGCTTTGGAAAATGACTTCTCAGATAAATCATGGTTTCCACTGTGTTTGATGCTATATGGGGCTGAGGATGTGGCTGAGTTGGCAGAGTGCTTGCCTAGCATGCAGGAAGCCCTGGGTTCCCCAGCACTGCACAAAACCAGGTATGACAGTGAGCATTTGTAATCCCAGCACTTAAGATGTGGCGGCAGGAAGAGTGGAAGTTCAATGCTAGCTACATAGTGAGTTTGAGCCTCACACTAGGCTGTATCCAAATAAAACCAGAAAGATGCTATATCACAAAACCCAACTTTTCATACAGTGGGTGGCGTCTCCTGGCACAAACACTTTGTACCATACACCAACAGCCAGGTTAACAAACAGGTGAAGAAGTCCATTAGAATAGTGGCTGCCCAAGTCTGCTGCCTCATTGTAGTGTGGGAAGACAGGTATAAACCCTTGACATCTGAAGATGGGTGAAGTGACTACTTTAAAGCTTTTTAGACAAGCTTTCTTTGAATGTTTCTTCTTGTTGCAAAACCATTTCCTCATATTAATACAGGCCTATATCATTTGGCATCTGATCAAGTAACATCGGCGGTGTAGGTGGGTCGTGTTGCAGGGCCTCCTTACCTGACTTCAGGGACTGGCTCGGAGGCACTTGACTCAAATGACACCATTGGTCAAAACACTGGTCTCAAAATGTGCTAGGCAGAAGACTCCTCCAGGAGCCTGTTCACAGGTTGGTATGGAGACAGACAGCTCAAATTAAAGACTTCTCATAGCTCATCTAAGAGCAATGCTCTGAGGAAGGCATTCCCAGGCCAGTCTTCAAGAAATGTTTCTCAGGGTAACAAATCAATCTTGGCCAACCCTTAGGAAAGCGTCTTGCCAATTCTGAACCAAGTGCTGCTTGTGTCTTGCATAGCTCCCTTGAAACGGTCACCATCACCAACGTAAGTTCTCAGGACAGGTACCCAGCCACTGTTGAATGAGATGGGCAGAGCTGATGGAGACTTGCGATGAGCTGCCAAGGTGTCCTTGTAAGCCTGTTAAGAAATCAAAAGTTCAGGCTGGAAACGTGGCTCATATGGAGATAAGGGTAAAAAGCACTGTCTATGCATACATGAGGACCTGAGTTCAAATCCTCAGTACTTACATAAAAAGTCAGGACCACTCATGTATGACTATAACCACATCACTAGGGAGCAGACACAGGCAGATCCAAGGTGCTTGCTAGCTAGTCATCCTAGCTGAAATGGTGAACTCATGGAATAAAGGCAGAGAGCGATAGAGAAAGACTACCAGTGTAATCCTGTGGTCACACACACACCGGTATAAACACACACAGACACATGAATTTGCACATACATGTACACTCATATACCACACATATGCACTGCCTCACACAACATCCAACAACAATGACAAGGAGATTTTATGCATGATGAGGGACACGTTTCCACTGAGAGAGAGAGAGAGAGAGAGAGAGAGAGAGAGAGAGAGAGAGTCTGTCTTTGAGAGGCATTTCCAGCATTTGGTACACATGCTTTGCATTTTTATTCTCTTCTGCCTTACAGCACTTTCATCATGCCTAATGATTTCCATCTTTGGCCACTGCAATACCCGTGAGGTCTTCTTATCTAGTATCAAGAGTACATATTTTCCTCTTCTGCTCTCTTTGTTGTGCACACATGGTGACTTTGATAAGATGTAACGGTTGTCTGTTAGGAAGAGCCACCATGGGATTGCTCCGAATGCTCTTTGATGCTTGCTTCTAAAGGTCTGAGCTTGGCATCTGGGAGTTGCACAGGCCGGCAGCATAGAGATATTGGAAGAGCAGGATGCAGAGCTGCTGCCCTGGTTTTGTCAACTTGACACAAGCTAGATTCATCTGAGAAGGGGAAATCTCGTTAAGAAAGATGTTCCCATCGGATTGGCCCAAGTGTAAGTCTATGAGCGCATTTCCTGGTTAATGATCAATGTAGTAGAGACATCCCACTGTATGTGTGTTGGGTGGGGGAGCAGCTCACTGTGGGTGGTGGTATCCCTGGGCAAGGGGTCCTTGGGTGTATAAGAAAGCAGCCTGATCAAGCTATGAGGAGTAAGCCAGTTAGCAGTGTTCGTCCATGCCTCTGCTTCAGGGTCCTGCCTTGAGTTCCTCAGATGAAGGTCTGTGCTAAAACTGTAAAGGGAAACAAGCCTTTTCCTCCCCAAGTTGTCATGATGTTTTACTACAGCAACAGAAACTAAATAAGACAGATACTAAGAATGGGGACTGTCTGTGAAACGGGTTTATCTACAAAGACCGTGGGAAATCTTTAGCAGTCAACTGATATTTTACTAACTGCCAGAGACAGAACAACAAAGGAGAGAGACACTCCCAAGGAAACTTAGGCCACAAGAACAGGTACGTAGAAAAACATCACATGACACAATTGAGTGCCCAAAGAAAGTAGAACTTCCCACTTCACCATGTGTATTCTATGTTGGCAGTGGTCACTGTTCATGGGAATCACACAGCCATGCGTCATGTCTGCCATGTGTTAAAGACTCAGTAGATTTCTGCTGAGTATACTTTTTTCAAAGCCTTTATCTCTGTTGTGATTATCCCCATCTCACAAAACTGGCTAGAGGATGGCTCAGTGGTGAAGAGTGCTTGCTGCTCTTGCGGAGGACCCAAGAGTGGTTCCCAGAAGCCATGTCTCCAGCTCTAGGAGACCTCTTCTGGCCTCTGTGGACACTGCATTCAGGTCGTATACACACATGCAGACACACATAAATACAAATAAAAATATACCTGTAAAAGGAAACTTGTTGGAAGAGAAATGATGAGTGAATCAACATTACAAGGTAAATGAACTAAAATAGTGAGCTGAGGCCAGTGTACACACGGGATGGAAAGAACACTCCAGGGAGAATCTACGAACCAATGGTTTTACCCATGCACAAGGACCATCCTGTGACCTGAAAGCACAATTGTAGGTTAGCAATTCTATATAAAGTTTGGGCTTCAGGGAGGGGCAGGAGCAAGGGCTCAGCAGTTACACATAGGAGCTGCTCTTCCAGAGGACCCAGCACTGGTTCTCAGCACCCACACGGCAGCTCACGACCATCCACAACTCCAGTTCCAGGGGATGTGTTGTCATCCTCCGACCTCCACAGACTCCAGGCATGCAGATGATGCACAGACAAACGTGCAGGCAAAATTCTCGCGCATGTTAAAAGATAAATCTTTTTAAATTGGTTTTTATTTAATTGGTGGCTTTTTCACCTCTAGCTCTTCACTTCTTATGTACTATGGAACTACCCTAAGTGCTACATTATTTTTAGACAAAAGTTAACTTTGGTAAATAAGTTTACTTTTCCAGAACAAACAAATCACACCACTCTACCATATGAAACTCTACTACTCAAGGCAGAGACTGGAGTGGCTGATATTTCATTCCACAGAAGAAAACAGGTCCAAGCCATATCACTATCTACAAGGTATAAGCTAGCCATAAACAGGATGATGAATGTTTTGCTGGATGGAAAGTTGGAATTCCTCTATCAGTTGTTGTCATTCGGGGTTGCAAAACATCCCTGGCACTTGAAGTGGAGCCCAGACACTCTCACGTGTACCTATGGGCAGATGTTTGTGGTTGTATGGAGGACAGGCTATGTGGAGTTCAGATCGGAACTTGGCAATCGGTGTGGCACGTAGGAGGGGAACAGATTCAGTGACCATCTTCTCCAGAGAAACTTTGGGCTGAAGAACATTCTCTGTTTCTCTAGTTGATGCCAAGTTTGTGACGTAAACTGAAAATGAGGTCGTTTAGGTCCTTGTGATTGGCTGAATGTCAGCTATATTTCCAAGCAAGAAAGCTGATGTTAATAAATGGGTTCTATTCCCACTCTATTTTACAGAAAAAAAACCCCACTGGTTTGTATTTTCTTTGGTTTTGTGTGTGTGTGTGTGTGTGTGTGTGTGTGTGTGTGTACACAAACACATGCTCATAGGGAAACCAGAGGTCAGCAGTGTCTTCCTCAATTGCTCCCCATCCTACTCTCTGAGACACAGTCTCTCACTGAGCCTGTAACTCACTGATTAGAATAGATTGGATGGAAGTCCTAGGAAGCCTCCTGTGTCCTTCTTCCCAGAACTGGGATTACAGGCGTCTGTCACTACCACCTCCAACCTTTCCATAGGTGCTGGGCTAGGGATTTGAACTCAGGTCTTCAAGCTTGTGCAGCAAGCACTTTATCAGATGAGCCATCTACCTAGCTCTCTGGCTTCTATTTTCTCTGCGTTGATCATATGATAAAACAATTGACCAAAAGGGGGTTACTACGTGTCTGACTTTTTACCATGCTAGGTGAAGAAATGAACCACACTTTGGGAGACGTGATGGTAAGGTTTGTTTTATCTGGAGACAGGAGATATTCTATGACTTTGACTGGTCATAAAGAATGTCCTTTATCTCATCACCCACCAACACCACACACAGATACACACAAACACAGACATACATACACACACACACACACACACACACACACACCAAGGCTCTGGGTTCTATGTGGTAAAGTCAGCAGATAGATTGTAAGAGCCAAAGGTGGTGAATGCCTCCAGGCTATTTGCAGTGCAGTTTCTCCAGTGGAGTGTCACTAGGTCTATCAGCTCACTCCAAGGCAGACCCATGCCCAGGAGTAGTTAGGGAACACAAAACAGACTCCATGTTGTTTTTGGTGGGCAGTGAGGGCTGAGGGAGTTGCTGGTTTTTGTTTGGGGACTTTTGTCTTACTGTTGTTTTGTTTGTTTTAATTTTGATTTTTTGTTTTTTTAAAGGTATATCATTTATACATATGTGTATATCAAATTTAATAACTAACCTTTTTAAAAGGTGAATTTAGTTCACCTAGATCTGCTAACTGCAAAGTTCACTTGGGTTAAATTAGCACCTAACGGATGCTTTTACTTGTTCTACCTATTGCATGTTGTATGTTCCTCTTTCAACTGCTTAGTTTATGATGACCAAATTGTTTGTGTTTGTTTGTTGCGATGTTGCCAGTCAAACACAAGATCTCACACAGACTCGCAGGTGATCTACCTACGGCCCTGAGAATATTCTTTAGCCACACAGTTCACTGTTAGTAGCTGGACACCATTTAGTAGATGAACAGTGTGATTCTACTTTTGGAACAATTTCCCAGGAATTTACCACACAATCTACTGCCTTTGCATTAATTAACATTAATTCTAATGCACATCATGTTTATTCTCCCGGAATAAACATGTCCTTTAAACACCTTGGGACAGTTTCTCTCCATCCACCTCATCTCCTTTGGGTATGGAGCATTGCTTTGGGCTCAGTGTGTCCCTACAACCATTCATGTGTCGGAGGTTTGGCATGTCACCCTGGAAACTTTCAGACCCCCTTTGTATTTACCAATCCTAGTGACCAAGTTTTATTCTACGTATTTTGAACTCAAGACAGATTGGAGTCCTGGAGTCCATCCAGTGTATAGGAAGCCACAGTGTTCGCTTCCTTCCTTGTCAAGCTAGATTATCGAGTAAAGGTGGACATGGGGGAACTCCTTCCCATCTGTGATAAGAATCCTCATTTTCTGTCCTTGCATTATTCAGTGTTGGCTACCTGAGGGTACTGGTGCCAAAGGATCTGGAGAGGAGCATCCTCAATACCATGTCTCCTTCATCCTGACAGGACAGACAGCCTCCCCCAGTTGCCTGAGCCACAACTGGCTCTAACTGATCTACCATTGCAGCCTCTGAATTTCAGTGTCCGGAGCCCAGGTGGTCTATTTTTCATACCTGAGGCACTCTGACATAAAGTCTCATTCTTCCAGATTAATTGTGTTAGGATCGCTTAGGACTGTGCTTCCTCCAGGTCCACAAAGAACAGATTAGCTAAGTTTTCCCCTCCTTTTTATCCTATATCCTCCTTACCTCCCTATCCACTCAACTCCCCCCTCCCCTAAAAAAAAAACCCAATATCAAAACAAAAACAAAAAAAGAAACATGGAGGCTGGCTGTGGCAATATATGCCTGTAATTCCATCAGTCAGGGGGCAGAGGCAGGAGGAGCAACATAAACTTTGGGGAAGCCAGACTACAGAGTGAGGCCTCGTCTCAAAGAAAACATAACTGCACAACTATAGTAGAAACACAACTCTAGCTTCAAGGTATTAAATAATTGATCAGCCACGTAGACAAGTGAAAGGATCGAGATGATTGGAACAGGTGTTTAAGAATTTTGGCCTAGTTGACAGTGACAGATGTTATGGTCCTCTTTCAGAAATGGATGGATCTCCCCAGCCAAATTTCAGGTTAGATGTCAATGGCACCACATACACGTATCAAGAGAACAGAAGGTGTAGGATCCACCTAGTGGGATCAAAAACTTGGAAATTAAACAGTATGCCTAAATAGCCTCTGGGTCAAAGAAGAAATTACTAGAAAGTGAAGGACATATTTTAAAGCATGTGGCTCTGCCAAGTTTCCTTAAAAATTGGAATAGGATGGAATATGGAGACAAAAAAGTTTTATAGACCAATACTTTTAATACACAGAGATACAGACACAAATAAGTATCAGCCAGTAAAATCAAGCAATGTTTGAAAGAATAACATATAAATATTCTAGGAAGGCAATGTTGGTTTGAAATTTGAAAAGTCAGTGAGTGTAATCCTCACCAGAGGACTAAAGAGGAACTGTGCAATCATTTCAGTAGAAGTATGTAGTATTAATACAAAAGTTGTGCAAGTGTAAACACCGAAACGGTGTATCCTCAGAGCATTTTATGTTCTCCCAAAGAAACCTTTTCGTATCATGAAGTCACCCTGCCTCAGCTCTGAACAGTTATTAACTCGATTTTTGTTTCTATGAATTTGCTCATTTTGGGCATTTTATATGAATGGACTCCTCAGTCTTTGTGTCTGGCTTCTTTCACTTGGCACAGTGTTTCAAGGGCAATTAATGTTGTAGCATGTGCCAACACTTCACTCCTTTTTATGACTCTTAAGTATTCTATTGTATGGGTAATCCGTATTTGTTTATACCACAATCACATGCCTCATATTATACCAAATATATCACTATTGTGATGAACACTGCTAAGAATGCTTATGTAATGCTATGTTTGAACACTTAATTCTCTTGGGTATTATTTGTGAGAGAAACCACTAACTATTTCCACACTGACTGAAGCATTTCATATACTCACATTGTTCTGAAAAAAAATATTTAATAAATTCCACTGTGGGGTTGCTTCCTGCCCAAATGGTTTATGTGCCCAAATGGTTTATGTTCCCGAATGAAAGACACACACATAGCCTTTGTATTTATTATGCCTTATACAGCATAATAGCTGGGCAACTGTCTAGCCTCCATGTTGCTAGAATCTACCTCCCACCGATAATTCAAGTTACTGCTTACTAATACCTATATTCCATCTTGGCTGCTTCCAATTGAGCAGCCCTCTGGGCTCCGTTCTCTCAGCCCCTTTACATGGCAGCTCTGCCTTTCTGTCCAGCACACTCCTCAAGCATGGTGTCTCTATTCCTTCCTCCTTCCTCCAGGTCCCAAGCCCAGAAATCCTAACTCCAGGCTGTCTCTACTCCCCAGCTATTGGCTGCTAGCATCTTTATTTACCAATCAGAGTTAACTGGGGGCAGCTTCCCAGAAGCTTCCTGCATGAGAACTTGTAGCTGTACCAACCTTGGTCCTAAGACACTCCTGGCAAACCTGGAGTTCTTATGTTTGATTATGGCTAGACATGGTCAAAAGAGACTGAGATTTGTGTGGGTGATCTACTCTTACAGGCAGAAAGGACAAGATAACTTTGGTAGCTGGAACTTTCCCAGCTCCAATTAACCTTGCTTGATGTTTGAATAAAGAAACTAGAGTGAGCTAGCTGGGTGTTAGTCTTTTCCAAGAAGGCTGAACCCCTCTGCTCCTTTGTAAAATGAAGGCTTAGCATCTTGATAAGCTTCTCTCTCTACTGCAGCACCTGCAACTGACACTAATCAATAGCTTCCTTAGACATCGAATTGGCAATTCTAGCCTATGCAATAAGACAAGAAGGAAAAATAATGAAAATCATATAGAAAAGGAAGATGTATGTAACAATATCACTATTTGTACAAAAATAATTTTGTTTTGGTTTGAAAAGTCCTAAGAAATAATATGGGATGGCTCTGGGATACAAATTCAAAAAAGCAAACTTGTATCATTTAAGATTTTAAGATAGTTGTTTTCTATAAAGTTGTTGTGAACATGAAACTTGAAACTAGTCAATACCAAGTATCTGTCCCTATGGGAAAAATAAAATTAGAGTCATGTATTTTTTGTTTTGTTTTGTTTTTTGCTTGTTTGTTTTGTGTCAATCAAGCAAAGCATTCCTTTGCTTTAAAGTGTGTTTCTGCTTAAAGACATCTTTTCAAGTGGACGCTGCTAATTCATTAACACTGAGCTCATGCAAAGAGCACAGTGATTTCCGATCCAAGCAGAGTTTATCTAATAAATGCATCTTTTCTAAGATGCACAACATAACTTTTTTGAATTTAGGGACACTGGAGAATTAGGAATGGTAACTCTGTGGGGTATTTATTTATTTATTTATTTATTGTTTGTGAGTACAGCATTGCTGTCTTCAGACACACCAGAAGAGGGCATCAGATCGCATTACAGATCGTTGTGGTTGCTGGGAACTGAAGTCAGGACCTCTGGAAGAGCAGTCAGTGCTCTTAATCACTGAGCCATCTCTCCGGCCCTGTGGGGGGCATTTTAAACAGCAGAATCATCAAGAAAAGGCATAAAATGCAGTAACTATAGCAACAAATAACAAATGAAAGTGCACTTGTTTATATCTTGAAAAAAACAAGAAGGCAGTTTGCCATGTAGACTTCTGGGAGCATGGATATCGGGTTGCTCATGCTTTTAAACCACTTTGTGCATTTCCACTAATATTTGGGAAAACTATGAGTATTGACTTGAAGATTATGAATAAATTTTATCTAGGAGACAAATTTCCAAATATAGACGTTGAGAATTCTAAGAATTAACTATATATAAAACAACCATGTCTTTGGCTATGAGAATATAATAAAACTTTGATAAATAAAATATACTGTTATTCAGTTAAGTTAATCAACTTGTGTGTGTGTGTGTTCATGTGCAAATACATGTGGATGTGCATGTATTGGTGTATATATTTGTGTAGGGGCCAAAGGTCAACGTAAGGAATCTCAATTGCTCTCCACATAATATTTTTTAGATAGAATTTCTCATTGAACCTAGAAATAATCAATTCTTCTAGACTGTGCAGCCAGCAAGTCCCAGGGACCTTCCTGTTTCTGCTTCCCCAGGCCTGGGACCATGGCACCTGGAGCCATGCCTGGTGTTTACATGTGTGCTGAGGGTCAAACTGGGATCTTTGTGCTTGCATAGCAAACACTTTACCCATTGAGCCATCTCACCAGCATAGATAGTTAACTCTTAGAGATAGTTTCTGTAGCTCATGCTTTTAGACACTTTTGCCCACGGTCTGTTGGTTTTGTTGCTTTGCTTCTGAAGGTGGCTTTTGAAGCTATGTTGCTTCATGTAAGCTTCTTACATTGTAGCATCCATGAAGCAAAGAAGGAAGATTAGGTCCCACTGACTCCTTCCAGGACAAACACTCCAACACCTTCAGTTTCACTCCTACACTTAATTTCAATTTCCCCATCTGTTAAATGTTCCACCCCTACACAATCATAAACAGATCAACCAAGCCTTTAGCACAGAGGCCTTTGGGAGACAATGAAAGAGTCTAACCACAGCAATGCTAAGAAATAAATTTGCCTCGGAATAAAATGCAGTCTTAAAACTTAGGGCTGGAAAGTTTTTAAATGCAGAAAAAATATATCACATAGCAAGATAATAGTCATGGTTTGAGAGCCTCTCCAGTTCATTGTAGACTGGATAGAGTCCCAAGTCTTTTTAAAAAAATTATTGGCAAGACATTTCTAAAATTATATGAAAATACAAGAGACAGATTAGCTAAAGCAACTTTTTAAAGATTAAAAATGAAGTTCAAAGTATTATGATACTTGTTTTCAAGACTTATTTAGAGATGCAGTAATCAAAATAATGCAGGATTTGTGTAAAAAGTGAAAAAAGGACACAATAGTAATGAAAAAGAAATCTATATGAGCATATCTAGGTGAGTGGCTTGCTTTGCTTTTTCTTTTCAAAAGGTAAGATAGTTGAATGTGGGGAAGGAAACCCTTTGGAACAGTCTGTTTTGGAACAAGTGGGCTTCCACATGGGAGGCAAAATAAAACTTGACATGGGCCTCACACCACTGACAAGATAAGCATGGTAGGTGCATACTTGTATCCCCAGCACTTGGGAGGCTGAGGCAGGAGGATCACCAGTTTGAGGCCAGCTTGAGCAACAGCCTTGAGTTTTGAATTCAGCCTGGATTTCTTTATCTCAAAACAACAAAAAATCCAATCAATGAATCAATGCAAGAAGGGCCATAGTCCCAAGAGTAACCAGCACAACTATCCAGCACAACTGTACAGGAAGGAGAGCCAACCTTCCTAACTCTGTGACCCTTAATACAGTTCCTTATGTTGTGGTGACCCTCAACCATAAGATTATTTCATTGCTACTTCACAACTGTAATTTTGCTACTGTTATGAATCAAAATGCATATTTGGAGATGGAGGGCTGCCAAGGGGGTTGTGACCCACAGGTTGAGAACCACTGAAAGAGCGGCACGCTCTGCAAATGTGGGGTGGGAAGAGCATTTACAGAGAGATCATAAAAATCACACAGCATAGAAATGCATACACTGTTGCTCTATCTAGAATCCACAGAGGACTCACGTAAATCAGTACCAAAGACAGTTCAAGGATTTATAGAAAAAAAGAGGGTCACAGTCCTGAACATTTTACAAAAGATTTAAAGATGATCACGAAGCACACAAAAATGTGTCCAACAGAACTCCACATCACATCCACACACAGCAAAAATACAGTTAAAGCAGCAATGAACTGCTTGGAACAGTCACACAAGCACAGCTCACATCGTTTTAAAGCTCACAGCAAATGAGGGCAAAAGCAGATAGCTCTTGGAGCCCTTACCCATTGCTTTTGCTAGAGGCTGGGTAGAATTGTCTGTCCACAGTGAAAAAATGCACAGCCATTCCTACTAAAGTTAAACTTGCAACTATTTTGTGAGGAGAGGTTGTGCTGCAGAAAAGGATACCTGCAAAAATGTCTACCTGTCTGGAACCAGTCTGGAAACAGCCCAGCAGAACGGATAATCAAAGTGTGATATGTTTGCACTAAAACAAATCAAAGGGCTAGCAATACACAGCACAATCTAGTTGATTCTCGAAGCACTGTGTTGGGGGAGAAACCTGTATTCCTGTGTGGTTCTGCTCTCACGGTTTTACAGTTGTGCGGCTTACACAGGAGCGCAGGATGTTAACTGTTTCCAAACTGCACCAGGTTGTGTACTTGTTATACTCTGCTGTGCGCTAGTTGGCTTTCTAACACTGTGATAAACACTATGACCAAAGGTAACTTGGGGTGTGTGTGTGTGTGTGTGGTGGTGTTTGGCTTACACATTCTGATCAGCCAATCACTAAGGAAAGTTGGGGCAGGAGTAAACTCAAGCAAGAGCCATTGCAGAACGTTGTGTACTGGCTTGCTTCTCATGGCTTGCTCAGCCAGCCTTTTTTGTATCACCCAGGACTACCTGGCCAGGGTGGCAACAACTACAGGGGGCCAGGCCCTCACACATCAATCATCAATCAAGAAAATGCTTTACAGACATGCCCATAGGCCAACTCAAGGAATCAATTTCTCAACTGACATTCCCTCTTGCCCAGGAGACTCGAGCTCACTTCACATTAACAAAAGTCTAACCCAGCCCAGTTGTATTTAAACATCATCTTAATACAAGTTCCTTGAGTAATCTTTCCTCTGTACAGAAGATACCAACTTAGTATACAATATACACAGACAACTGCCACACACAAAACTGACACACAGCCTGGCACACATACATGAACATACATACATACATACAACCTGGAATACACAAACAAACACACACTCTGGCATACATATATGAACACACATAACCTGACACACACACCTAACCTGGTATACACACACAAACACAAACACACAAAATCTGGCATACATACACATACACACACACAACCTGGCACACACACAAACACACACACACAAAACCTGGCATACATATACACACACAACCTGGCACACACACAAACAAACAAACAATCTGGCACACACACATGAACGCATCATGCATACAACATGGCATACACATCCGAACACACAACATGCTGTTAGTGATGGTGTGGGACAACTGGAGATTGTCTGCTTGTGGAAAGCTCCAGTAGACATCTCTTTCTAAAGCAATGTGACAATAGTGAATACGGCTGCATGTGCTGCAGGCCAACAGGTCCCGTGCATGCTATGTAGCATATGTTCTTAAACATATTCTTAAAATACAATATATTATGTGTGTTCACGTGTGTATGCCAAGTTGTGTGTATATATGTTTATGTGTGTATGCCAGGGTGTTTGTGTGTTTGTTTGTGTATGCCAGGTTGTATATATGTGTGCTCATGTGTGGATGTCTGATTGTGTGTATGTATGTTCATGTGTAGATGTCAGGTATGTTTGGCAGGAAACTTTTTTTTTTTCCTCGAGACAGGGTTTCTCTGTGTAGCCTTGGCTGTCCTGGAACTCACTCTGTAGACCAGGCTGGCCTTGAACTCAGAAATCCGCCTGCCTCTGCCTCCCAAGTGCTGGGATTAAAGGTGTGTGCCACCACTGCCCGGCGACAGGAAACTCTTAATGTCCACTCACAGTACCCAGCCTATAGAGGAGTCACAAACAATATCAAACAGGAAACAACTACTATCATCAGTAAGGATGATCCTCAGAAAAATTGAAAAGAAAATACAGGGAGAAAACTGCATGTGATTTATACAAATTTGGAAAATATGAAACCCAATTAAATAAACTCCCTATGCATTTATGCATAACAGGAATAGTAGGGAAACAGGAACGGATAATCAGCATGAAATCCAATATAGTGGTTACCTTTAGGGAGGGAAGGAGGGGCTCGGGGGCTCCTTCTCTATTTGTAATGTGTTATTTTAAGAACCTGAGGCAAATGTGGAAAATATTAAGATCTGTTATGCTTGGTGGTGAGCCGGGTATTTATTTGAGATACTATTCAGTACGCATTTCTGCATGGTGAAATATTTCAAGATAAACACCAAGAAGGAGTCAGTTCTCTTATTGCTGAAGTTTAGAGGAACCATAATAAGGAATTCCGTTTCATTGTCTCGTAAAGAAACGAATCTGCTCCCTAAGGAGTGGACTTACTCTCTGGGACTCATTTACTCTCTAGAGCTTTCAGTGCACTTTGGAAAGGATTCGAGGTAGTTTGCAAGAAAGGGCACATACCAAGAACCAGGAAGACATTAAATATAAGCAGAAGGTCGGGATCAAAGATAACAAATATTCCATCAATACTGCTTGACCACAGTGGTTGTGATCAAGTTTCCAACTTGGCTCAGAATTTCTTGGCAACAGTACCCACCCCTCCATCTCAAGCTGACCCAGAAAAGCAGGCTAGGAAAACTAACCTTTGTTCTTTAAGGTTTAAAATTAATATTTTCCTGAGCACCCTTCCCTCTGTTTCATCTTATATTTGTTTTGCTGACTAGCCAGGCCCCTCTCTCTCCTCCTTTTCATCCTGATGTTTCCTCTTCTTCCCCGACTCCAACCCCAGAGTATCTTACTGAACAGTCTGAGAGACGGGAGAACTACAGCCGGAGTTTACTCACAGAAGAGCTGACAGGAAAGTGTGGGGTAACAGTAAGGAAAGGGGAGGCCTGGGAAGATGGCTTAGTCTGACGTGCTTCCCATGTGAGCATGAGGGCCTGAACTCCATCTTTAGCATCCAGGTGAAGCAGCCAGGGGTGAAGGAACTGTGCCTGAAATCTGTAATTGCATCTGTAACGCCATCGCTGGGGAGGTGGAGATGGGAGGACCCCTGTGGCTCATTGGCCAGCCAGTTCAACCAAATCCAGTGAGAGACCATGTCTCAAAAGATACGGGAGGGAGTGATGTTAACCTCTGACCTCCATACTTATGTGCACTAACACACACACACACACACACACACACACACACACACACACACAGAGACACACACACACAGACACAATCCCCCTCACATAAAATATAAGAGGATATGAATTATTATCAACTCTAAATCAGCTTAATTATAATCAAAGAAATCATAAAACACTAACAGATGTGACTACATTAAAAATATAAGAAGCCGGGCAGTGGTGGCGTATGCCTTTAATCCCAGCACTTGGGAGGCAGAGGCAGAGGCAGGTGGACTTCTGAGTTTGAGGCCAGCCTGTCTACAGAGTGAGTTCCAGGACAGCCAGGGGAACACAGAGAAACCCTGTCTTGAAAAATAAAAAAATAAAAATAAATAAGAAACGGTAAACTAATTTCCTGAAATATAAAGTAGTATGACACCAGCTGCTAAATTCTATTGGCTCAAAATTTTATAATTTAGTTCAATCCAAGCTTCCCCTTCACCTCTCACCTCCTATAGTCACACCCACTAAGGGTCTGTGCTTGGCTGCCGAGCCATTATCTGCTCCTCCCCATGGGCCACTGGCCTCTGTGGTTGGCTAGCAAGTATTCCCTTTTGCCCAAGCCAATCCCCCAATATTGCCACTCACCCCTGTATTCCCTTCCCCACACCCCACCAGTCAGTACACTTATTACCTCTGCCAATAAAATAAAACCAGATAGCAACCACTCCTGATACCCCCCACCAATGCCATCTGGATCCCACCATGATCTCTGCCTAGATGGGTACAGTACCGGCTCAACATGACCTGCTTAGTTTCTTTCTTGTACTTGACACATCATGTTGCCTATCCACACATTATTTATTGGTAACAACGCGGCCGGTATTCTTACACTTTCCATACATCCTCACTGCGTCACAGTATGCATGAGCTCATATGTATTTCATGTTAGACTTTATACTTTGTGTCCTTCAGTGTCTTTTTTTTTTTTTTTTTTTTTGGGTTTTTGAGACAGGGTTTCTCTGTGTAACCCTGGCTCTCCTGGAACTCACTCTGTAGACCAGGCTGGCCTCAAACTCAGAAATCCACCTGCCTCTACTTCCCAAGTGCTGGGGAGTGTCTTAAACATATTGGAGAAATGCTGTTTTAAGTTCTCAACATAATAACAAAACAAAAAAAGCAGATAAAAAGGCTACTAGGAACAATTATTTTTGAGGTTGGTGAGATAGCTTGACCACCAACCCTGATGACCTGAGTTCAATTCCTGGGTCCTAAATGACAGAAGGAGATAACAGACTAACACCAGCTGTCATCTGACATCCAAATGTACACTTTAGTGCACACACACACACATACATACACACACACATTTTCTTGACAGTGAACAGAGGACCTGCCTTCTAGTTTTTGGCTGAAATGTGATTAGCTGATCTTTTCTGCCCAGTTGTTCAATACTCAAATAGGTGTAACTAGAATACATATATTAGATTGTTAGTTTAAATACGTGGGCACTTGTAATGAGCCCTGAGCAATCTAAGACACTGCTCAAAGAATCTTGGTTGTCGTGGTCATTATCATTCAGCAAGGAGAATACGCATCTCAGAGTAGTGGCTGGCTTGATCAAGAACTTGGCAGGCTTGTGTTGGTCCACATACCAGGCATTCAGTGGAGTGAAGTACCATGAGTGCAGAGCTGATATCAGCTCTATCCTTGGCTCAGTAGTAGTTAAGTAACTTTAGATCACACTCCAAGTGTGTGGGTCTGACTGCTGGAGCTGAACACGGATGGGCGTGTGTAGGGGTCTGAATAGGAATGATCTCCATAGACTCAGGTGTGTGAATGCTTGGCCCAAAGGGAATGGCACTGCTAGGAGGTGTGGCCTTGTTAGAGGAAGTGATACTACAGGGGTGGGCTTTGAGATCTCCTATGTTCAAGCTTCACCCAGTGTGGCACATAGTCTCCTGCTACCTTCAGATCAAGATGTAGAACTCTCAGCTCCTTCTCCAGCACCATATCTGTCTGCATGCCACCATGTTTCCCACCATGACAATAATGGACGAAACTTCTGAAACTGTAAGCCAGACCCAATTAATGTTTTTCTTTATAAGAGTTGCTATGGTCACAGTGTCTCTGCACACCAATAAAACCCTAACTAAAACAATGCAGTATCTCCCTATTGAGTGGAGAATGGATGTTCTTACTTTGGGGGTAACCATGGGCTCAACTTCTGCTTGAGATTGCACAAAGAAAGAAGTGATCCTTTGGCACACAGGAACCTATACTGGGGCTAGGGGTGGGGGTTGGGAGTATTGGCATTTATTCTCCTTGCCTGATGGTCCTGGGAAATCCCAAGTAGAAAGAGAAGTTTGTTCCCTGGATCTCCACTCACTCCTGACAGAGTGCTCTAGTCCCTTGGAGGCCCTTTCATCCTGAGGTAATTCTCATCTCAGAACTCCAGTAATCAAGATTAGCTTGGAGGGTAGAGCTCGAAGGATATGAGAGAGAAAGCCCAAGGTCTAAGAGACTATGTTTAGAAGAGATGGAAGAAGAGGGAATGTGTCACCTTTTTGAGGAACTCTCCTTAAAGGAATAATTATTCCTCCTATCTGTTTAGCATGTCTTAAGGTGACTCCATCTTCCTGTCTGGTGGTCACTTAGCCAGGTTACTGCCCAGCCCGGCTGGAGTCTCACGTCTCCATCCAGGTCAGGAGTAGATACCATTCTCTTGACCAGAGGGAAATGACTTTCCCTTAATGGGTCTGCAACACAATGAAGAAAATCAGGTTCAGGTGGGTCCCAAGAGAGCCAGGCAGAAACCCAGATGCTGAAGCGCTAACCCAGCATAGAGATGCAAACATCTATGTTCAGAAACACCATAGTAACCTATGAAGCTGGAACCTGGGTCTGAGGGGCTGACAGGGAGGTGGGTCTTCCTTAGTGATGCAATGGCAGCGCTCAGCTTCCTCCTGGGCCTCTCTGCCTGGCTTTATGGTCTTACATCTCCTCTTCTTGTCCGCCCACATCCGGTGTTCTTACTGACAACAGTAGCTTGTAGGCAGAGTCTGAGCCCATTAGACAGAGTTCCCTTATTTACCTGTAAGATTGTCTTCCCGAGGTTGTATCATCCACTCTGATCAGAACGGATCAGCCAAAACCTCTCATTGTCTTATTTCCCTGTTTGATTTTCAAATTGAACTTAAAAAAACTAGAGTTTTCTATCCTTAATATTTCTGAAGGATGAGTGCACATGTGTGCCTATTAATCAAGACCCACAACAGTCAATGACAGGGGGAAACCCCTTTCAAAGAAGCACATTATATACATGCCTGCATCTGACGTGCCCTCCAGAGTCCTTAAGACCAAGCACTCCTTCCTGTGAAGCGCTCATTGCCTTCACATTTTCAGCCCGCACTGACTCCCTGTGGTACACTGAGGTACTTGCATAGCCTCTATCAGGCACATAGGAGAACAACAGGGATCCCACCAACAGGAGAAGAACACAACCATACAACAAACTGGACTTTTTTTTTTAACTAATGTATTTATTCTTCACTCATTAAAAAAAGACATATGCTTGGCTTTGAAATCATGACATAAAATAAAAAGGCAAAAAAAGAGGAAAGTCTCAGCTGGAGGTTGGTGGAGGCATCTCATGCTAGCCCATCAGCACACAGCGAGCTTGGGACTGGGGCAGACTCACCAGTCAGAGCGGGAGCCGAAGAAGCATTTCTGACCCAGCAGCCAGGCCTCCTCCAGTCGCTGCTTGGTTTCCCAAGGTTGTGTGGTCAGCATGCACGGGAAAGAGTCCCCCTCTCTCCTGCCTCCCTCCTTTCTCCACAGTGCGGGGGGGGGGGGGGGGCAGGCTTTGATGCCACTCTTTCTAGACTGTGCGGTAGTGGTGGTGTCTCATCATGTCTAACCTGCATCTTACCAAACTTCGAAAAAGCTCCAATTGCCCAAGTCTGAAGTAGCAGCCATCCCTATTTCTGGTCAGTGATCTGCTGCAGGCAGAGTTTCATGTAGGAATCCTTGCTGCGGATCTCTATGACAGCGTCTCTCACAAGCTCGATGAACATCTGTGGCCACAGCTTCTGCAGAGCCTCGTTTTTCATGTTGATGGCTGTGGCTTCCTTCACCAGGTCTTCTACATACAACCTGCAGAACTTCTTCTTGTCCTTTATTTCCTATTAAGAAAAGAAATGTTTACATTATCCCAAAACTAATCCAACAGCCAAAACAACAATTAACAGAACTGGAGAGGCTTAAAAGAATAATTCTGCAGGTCCTGGTCCTGGTCCTTCAGGGCGGGAATTCTTTCCCAGAAGCTCTTGAGAGAGGGCTCTGCCTCAGCGGGCAGCAAGTAGGGCCTCACTGCTTTCCAGCCTTCTGCTTCCACTGAGCCCAGGGCTTTGCAGAGGTGAACATGTTGGGGTGTTTGTTGATGATGAACATTCTAATTAGTCTGGGGTTAGCTACCATCTGCACAATCCTTTATACTCATACCTCGAGTTTACTCCTTGTAGAGAGAACTACAAAACATCACACTATAGTGGAGACTATTTGGGCAAAGTTTGAGAAAAGTGGCAAAGAGGAAGAAGAAATATCACAAGCCTTGGACCCACAGCAGGCCGTCACGATAGAAAGAACAGCATTCTTACTTAGCTTCGGGATCTGGCAGTCTGAAGGTAAGAAAGCTGTCTTCTAAACACAGCATGGTGAGTTCAGAGCCAGAAGACATTTGGGTATTCAGCTCCAGTTTCATCAAGGGTTCTAATAAAGCTATTCTTTTGGGGTTGGGGGTTTAGCTCAGTGGTAGAGGTTTTTAGTTTAGTATGCTTTAAGACCCTGGGTCTGATTCCCAACTCTCAACTCTCTCTCTCTCTCTCTCTCTCTCCTACTCATGTTATTAGAGGGAAACTTTGGTGTAATACATGTGATAATGAGAGCTGTATCCTAGGTAACTTGTGTTGATCAGGGTAGGAAGGCTAGGTGCTGATATGAAACTTGAGAAAAAGATCTATTTAAACCTCAAACTCAGCTGGGCAGTGGTGATGCACGCCTTTAATCCCAGCACTTGGGAGGCAGAGGCAGGCAGATTTCTGAGTTCGAGACCAATCTGGTCTTCAGAGTGAGTTCTAGGACAGCCAGGGCTACACAGAGAAACCCTGTCTTGAAAAACCAAAAAACCAAACCAAACCAAACCAAAAAAATAAACCCTCAAAGTCAAAACACAACATTTCTAAGATGAATCTAATTAATGGCACTGATATCATTGTTGAATGACATGGTTAGTCAGCAATCAACCAATGTCTAGCGAGGACAATCCCTGTTGTAGGCCTGAAGATGGTAACCTTCAGGAAGCACAGGAAACAGCAGGAGAAGCTGGGCAGGGCGCCCAGGAGGCCGCAGTGCTCCGGGTGGCTGTCAGAAGCTCACTCCATGGCCCTGGACAATTCCCGAGCTTCCAGTTTTCTCCTGGTCTAAGAGAAGACCTGGATTCTTTAACGTCCCTAAAATCTCTTTTAGATGAGGCACGAGAATGGATGGATGGGAGAGCCTCGGACACCACGACGTGCAATGAAAGGGACTGTTTAGCCTGATTTGTGAGCAGCTCACCTCCATTACTTTCCCCAGCCCCTCGTGCACAGGAGAGAGGCTGAGTCCTCTGGCTGCACTGCTCTAAGTGATTTTCAAGATGTGGGCGCTGGGTGTAGGAGCAGGAATGCTGGGCTGTGAGTCAGGAGACAGTGATTAAGGGACTTGGGCAAGGTCTCCCAGGTAATAAGTGGTGATCAGGGCTCAGGGCCAAGTCTCCTGACAACTAGCTTGGTGCTTGTCCCAAAGCGTCATGTGGCTTCAGATTTCTTCCTTTGCCTTTGAGCTGTCTCAGAATAGAAGCCCACATCTCCTCAAGTTACTTCTTCATTGTGTTTTTATCGATTAAGCCACTTTAATCCAGACTGTTTGTTTGATTTTGCTGAGGCTATTTTTATTAAAAATTACCTTGACTGTCAAACTTATAAAACAGTCTTCCTGTATAGTCGGTCACTTAGAGTGTTCAGAAGTTACATCTACCTTACCAAGGCTGTAAGGTCTCCTTAAAAACAACAACAACAAAAGAACTTCAGAGTTTTAATTTTATGCTTGATCTGGAGTTAATTTTTGTTGTACCATAGGGGTGGGTTTAGTATGTTTCTCTCCACAGTATCTATGAGGTAGACTGCCCCCACTAGTTTGTAACGGCTGCTGTCTGCCTAAGTCTCCCAAGCATGCACAGTGCGGCTCTGGTTCTGTTGTCCAGAGTCTGTCTATTCCTGCCTTGCCTTACCTGCAATATTACTCTGCTTCCAGAGGTTCTTTTCAACCTGACAGAGCCAGAGATATCTGGGAACAAGAAACTCAACTGAGAAGACAGGTCCATTAGCCTGGTCTGGAGGCAAGTCTATAGGTCATTTCCCTGACTAATGGTTGCAGTGGGAGGGCCCAGTTCATTCTGGGCTGTGCCACCCCTGGGCTGGGTGTCCTGAGTGGCATAAGAAAGTAGGCTGAGCAAGCCATTGGGAGCAAGTCAATAGGGAGCACACCTCCATGGCTTCTGTTCATTTCCTGACTCCACTTTCCTGCCTTGAGTTCCTGCCCTAGTGTCCCTGGATGAAGAACTACATCTGTAAGATGACATAAACCCTCTCCTCTTCAAGTTGCTTTTGGCCCAGTGTTTTAGCACAACAGACACCTAACGAGGAAGGACACATGCCCTTATCACAGTTACTTGGTATCTGGCAAAGCACCTTTACTCTTGTGTACTTACGGTTCTAGTGCTATCCAATAACGTTTAGGATTAAATAACAGCACAAACTTCAACTAGAACTGCATTATGAAGATTTAACATTTAATAGCAGAGAATGTGGGCTGGAGAGATGGCTCAGAGGTTAAGAGCACTGGCTGCCCTTCTAGAGATCCTGAGTTCAATTCCCAGCAAGCACATGATGGCTCAGAACCATCACATAATGAAATCTGATGACTCCTTCTGGTATGCAGATGTACATGCAGATATACATTAAATAAATAAAGCTTTAAAAAATAGCAGAGAATGCTTTTCCTATGAATATAAACTTTTTTCCAGTTCTTCTTCAGTGACCTGCAACAAACATTCAATTTTCCCTTTTAAGGGCATTCATTTGAGTGTTTGTATGCATGTTGAACCAAAAGGTCAATACCATGTGTTTTCCTCTGTTGTGTTCCACCTTATTGCGTGAGGCAAGGTCTCTTACTGAATTTGGAGCTCACTGATTCAGTGAGACTAGCTGGCCAATAAGCTCCGGGAAACTCCCTGCACCTGTCTCCTCAGTGCTGGGGTCACAGTGCACACCGCCACACACCACCACACACCACCACACATCGCCACACATCGCCACACCAGGCTTTGCACACTGGTTTGGGAATCCAAGCTCAAGCCCCCTGCTTGTGAAGTGAGCACTTTGCTGCCTGAGGTGTCTCCCAGTTCCAGCCTAGAAATATTTTATTATCGGTTCTCACAGTATATCAGTTTATTTTTTATCATTACAGTAAATGATATCCTATTTTAAATTTATTTTTACACTGGCTGTAAGAAATGTAACTCATTTAATGTTCTTTTGTATTCTGCCTGATATTTTATTTCACTTTTATTTTTAAGTGTGTGTGTGTATGTATGTGAATGCAGTGCCCACAGACACCAGAGGAGGGCACCAGATCTTATGAAGCTGGACCTAAAAGTGTTTAGCTCGGAATGAACTCTAGTCCCCTGCAAGGGCAGCCCGGGCTCCTCACTCCTGGGTGACCTCTCTGGCTCTAGCCTGCTGTTTTAAAGGACTTTGGTGTCCCTATGTCTAAGTATCTGGTCTGGCTCTTCTTTTTCTAACAATTTGGTAGATTTTAGAGTCAATGCTGTGTTATCTACCTTAAAACAAGAGTTTACTTTTTAAACATTCCTTACAAAATCAAAGTTAACACTCAGAAGGATCTAGTTCTCGAGGACAGACTCGATAACTTCCCCCATGAAATTGTCCCTGCTTGCAGGCAGCAATTTTATATTTTCTAAAATTCTTCCATGAGAATTTGTATATTAGACTTCCTAAGTATATGTGTGTATGTGTGTGTGTATATATACATATATACATACATATATATATACACACACATATAAACATATACATACATACACACATGCACATATACACACATATATATTTATTATTATTATTATTATTATTATTATTATTATTATTATTATTATTAATTGACTCACAGGACCAACTCTCCTCAGGACAAGGGCCCATAATCCTTCCAGCTCTCACTTTCCTCTTCTGGCACAACTAGGAATCCCTTATTAGTGGCACTGCGTTCTCAGCCTCACAGGGGTCTTGATCTCCTCATCTTATCTGACAACTTCCTCTAAGCTCTGAATCATTTTACATTTGACTCTGTTCAACTACAGAAACACTGACTGCGCATGTGCCTGAGTGATGCCTAGAATGAACCCTCAGCCCTGTGCACTCGGCAAGTGCTCCACTGAGCACCCCAGACCTCCCACACTAACTTAAAGCAGAAGCTAAGCACCCTTTAGGATGCTGCAGAAATGTTGAGAGATGGGTCGCAAACAGTTTCCAAGCTGTAACCCACAGGCTTCTATGGCCTCCAAAGATGCTTCAGATTGAGAGCAGGGTGAAGGGAAAGGGAAAACCCAGAAAATCCAACTACGTTCTGATTAGAGAAAGTGCAGAGCGCTCCCCACTGCGTTTCCTAGGGCACCACCACAGCTGCTGTTAGGCACAACAGCTTTATAGCCACTTCTCAATACAGAGCTTGGAGATGCCAGATAAAACACATGAACGCCACCTGCCTGTGGTTTTACTTCTAATTTATATATACATCTGTGAATCAATCTCTCTCTCTCCCTCTCTCTCTCCTTCAGTCCCTCCACCCCTCCCTCTCTCCCTCCCTCTGTTTACAATTGTATCTAACTTGTCTGAAGAGCTACAGTGATTTACGTAGCTCTCATACACAGGCACTGGACATGTTGTCAGATGCCACAATAACTGTGCCTGCTCTTTCTTGCCCTTTTGTCTTCTGTCACTGCACGGATCTGCTGCAGCGTGGCACTCTCTTGCTCTTCGGGTGCACAGCACTTCTTCAGCTATCTGGTGAGTGCCAGAAGGGCAGGCACTGCGCACTTTCTGCCCCGTGGCTCTGGGCACAGCAATGCTGTATCCCCTCAGTGAGCCTCACAGAAGAAGCCCATGCTTGCCCCTGCCTATGAAGCTCTGCTGGGAACGAAGCGGCCATACAGTGACATTAGGAAGTTCATGGTAAAGAATGAAATGCATAGGCTAACACACCACAGGCCGAGCCAAGAGCTCTGGAGTGGAGACTCTGCTGAGCTCTCTGCTGCTCGGGTACCAGCTGGACAAACACCCATGGACACATCTTTCCCTTTTTCTTAATTTAGACAGATCAGGCCTGTGCGGCCTATTTTGGGCCAGATTTTTGGCACAGCTTTCCTTTGAAGATGCTTTTGTGCTGAGATGGAAACACTGAAGCCAGAGCCTTCCTCTTAAGCTTGATGGCCTCCTGTTCTCTGCTGGTGTTCTCGGAGTTGTGTGTAAGGAGGACCAAATACAAGACCTCCAGCCCCGTGTGTGTGTGTGTGTGTGTGTGTGTGTTCTCGAGGTTGTGTGTAAGGAGGACCAAATACAAGACCTCCAGCCCCGTGTGTGTGTGTGTGTGTGTGTGTGTGTTTGTGTTCTCGAGGTTGTGTGTAAGGAGGACCAAATACAAGACCTCCAGCCCCGTGTGTGTGTGTGTGTGTGTGTGTGTGTGTGTGTACTACAGGAAGCAACAGACCCACAGATTCACGTACTTCCAGCTTCTCGTGGTAGAATTCTCGGGTGGTGTAATTCAGGGTAGCGCGGTTCGTGTTTTCCCCCAAGAACCTCTTGCTGTCACTGGTCTCCTCACAGATGATGCCAGGCTTTTTACCTTTGCTTTCCAGTAGATATCGGAATTGCTTTTTCCTGCAGAACATAGTAAAGGGACTCAGAGTTATTTATCAGAATAAAAAGGTCACGTGCAACTTTTGCTGACTTCAGAGGCAGTGAAGCCTTTGTTGAAGTCCAGATTTCTGAGTTTGAATAGTTGCTGTTTGAGCTCAGCTTAGTACCCCAGTGTTTCCACTACTTAAGGTATCTGATGCACAGTCTCACTACTGTAGCCCAGGCTGGCCTCAAATTCTCAGTCCTCTGGTCTCTGCCTCCTGGCAACTAGAACTGAAGGCTTGTTAGCCCCGCCTACATTCTCTTGTGACTGTCAATCATCAACACTAACACATCTCAAACATTTCTTTTTTTTTTTAATTAGGTATTTTCCTCATTTATTTCTAACAAAGCTAAATGAACTCTACCTTAATGTGAAATAATTCAAAAACTGAATCAAAGCATAAGCAATCAAAGAGGTGTTGGCCACCTCTACACAGTCTGTATAGCTTTATACAAAGCGCATTAGTTTGCTGGAGTAACCATATACACAGATCTCTCTTAGTTCTTTTATTTACCTGTGTTATGTTCCTAGCTAGAACATCAAATCAAGTGTGGAGTTAACTTTAGTAAGAGCGAACTGAGAGCAGTGAGAGTCCCCATGGGTGCTGGCAGGGCTAAAAGGAGGCTACAGGCACCTTGCAATCCAAAGGGCAACACCAGGGGGTCCTGGAGTGTAACAGCTGCCTGCTCAGAATCCCATTGCCTAGCACTGTGGTGCACAGACATACATGCAGGCAGAAACAGTCATACACATATAATAAAAACATACCTTTTAAAAAACAATAATAATATTGAAGAAAACACATACACATAGACACAGATACACACACACACAGACACACACACACACACAGACACACACACACACACACACACACCATTGGGACTCAAGGTATGAAGAGTCTTCTTATACTTATGAGATGGCCAGGCGCCAGAGACAATAATACTTTTTTTTTTTTTTTAGGAGGGGCTGGACACCATGAAGACCGGCACTCTGGTCTAGCCTCTAATATTGATCTAGTTGGCCTGATGTTGTACCTCCGTTCATTATGGTATACTCTGACTACTTCCGGCATGCTGAAGTTGAGCAGGCCTACCCTGGGGAGTCAGTATGGCTTTCTCATCAACCTCTTCCTATTTTTGTTTGTTTGTTTTTTAATTTCTGGCTGCTTTTCTGAGTCCTTCCACTTGCTTTTGCTTTAACTCTGGGATTTTTCTAGGTTCTCTTGGGGACACCTCTTTCATGACTTTCTTCCTCATCTTTTATTAGATACAGAAAAGACACACACGGCGTTTCCACTCAGTGCTTTTGGTCAGACCCCAGTGGGTCTGGCATACAGAGCTCTTGCTGTTAAGTGTGAGTTCCTTTTTCAGTTCAGCAGTGCTGAAACACGTTTAAAGCAGAACACACAGCATGAAAACGCTGCAGCCTGCAGTGCTTCTAACTAGAACTCAGGAAGAAAGTACTTTCAATGTACTTCTTAAAAATGAGAAAAATTTAAAAACAAAAACCAAAAAACAATACACACAGAACAAAAACTAAAGAGAAACCAGGCAGCACACACGTATACAATTTAAAAGATCTGTATACTTCCGCCCAGTATTGGCCCTTTTTCTTATTTGACATTTTTAGGTAACCACCCCCAAAACAAACCAAAACCCAAAACAAATATTTAAAACGCCAGGATATTTTTGAGCTGTATACCCTACTCTCACAAGCTGGGGCCTGCCACACAACTGTTCTGGTACTTCCTCTCTGGAACATCATAACACGCCCTAGTGACATTTCTTTGCTGTGACAGAAACTGACTGGAAGCACTTCGGGGAGGAGAGGGTTTAACTGGCTTACCCATTTAGGTCACAAGCTGTGGAAATTTGCATACAAATTCAAGATAGGAACCTAGAACCAGGAACATGGAAGAACACTGCTAGCTGGTTTATTCTCTAGCTCAGCTAGCTTTCTTACATAGTCCAGGCCCACCGACCTAAGCCTGGCGCCACTTACGAGTGGGCGGGGCCCTCCCACATCAACCATCAATCAAGATAATCTCTCACAGACATGGCCACAGGCTCATCTGATACAGGCCACTCTTCAACTGAGGGTTGATCTTCCTAAGTGACTCTGTTGTGTCAAATCAACAATAAACAAAAGGACAGACCCACTGTTTCATATAGGAACTGCTATTCAATTTTACAGCTACAAGTAGCTGGTCTTGTTCCACTAGTCTCACTACTTGTTATAAACACAGGCCATGAGAGAAATCCTCGACACATATTTATGTTCATGTGAAATAATTTCTAGGAAGAAATTCTGCTCAGTGAAACAGCTAAGTCGAAAGGCATGGCTAGAGCTGGAGAGATGGCTCAGTGGGTAAGAGCACTGACTGCTCTTCCATAGGTCCTAAGTTCAAATCCCAGCAACCACATGGTGGCTCACAACCACCACTAATGAGATCTGATGTCCTCTTCTGGTGCGTCTGAAGTCAGCTACAGTGTACTTATGTATAATAAATAAATCTTTAAACAAACAAACAAACAAAAAGGGCATGGCTACAGCAAGTGTGTTAGCATCGCCAGGCTGCTGTGAAAAGAACCACAGCATCAGCCATCATGGATAGCAGCATGTAGGACCCACCTTGCTATGTGGCTTGTTGTCACAGTTGTGGCTCTCCCCACAAAGTTAGGTCATTATTTGTATGGCTATAGCTTTGAATGGAGACAGATGGGCTCGTTTTTTACTTTTTAAAAGTTAAAGTTTCCTATATTTTATGTTCTGGCAACTTCACTTTTTTGTTATTTTTCTAGTTGCACCAAGTTTTTGGCTATCTCAGCTCATTAGCGACAGTGCCTCTGTGTCAGTGTCAGCTCTGTGACTCCATGGCCAGCAGTGCCATGTTAACTGTGTGCTCCTCCACCTCCACCTCCACCCCTTCCCCCGTTGTTACCACGGAGCTGCACACTCAGGCACCTGCCTCCCTGCAGCTCCTTATTTTCCGCCAGTAGACTGTTGATTGAAGACAATAATCTGATGACTATGGTCATTAAATACAGAGATTTTCTTTGAGTTTAAGGTGTATTTGCCTCTACAAACATCCCAGACATGCTTGGATACATTTTCCCAATCTGACTTTGGGCATCATATTCTGGGAAAAGGGTTTGAAATATATCTATTTGATAAATTATTAAAAATCCTTCATATTCTTTATTTTAATTTATTTGATCTGATTTATGAGGGCCTTTTCTTTTCAAGTTATTAAATCTTCTGAATATTATACCAATTCAGAAGAGCATAATTTCCGTTGATTTGTCTAAGCTATCACTTCTTAATTCAATATCTCTTCAATATCTTTTGTGCTCCACCAAGTATATTTGTGTATGTGTATTATGTGTTGGACTGTGTGTACATGTGTGTTTGTATGTGTGTGGTATATGTATGTATGGTGTGAATGTGGAGTATGTGTGTGTGAGAGTGTGTGTGTGTGTGTGTGTGAGTGTGTATGGTATGTGTGTGATTATGGGTATAGTGTGTGTGTGTGTGTGTGTGTGTGTGTGTGTGTGTACATGCTGCATCTATGTGTGTGTAGGCCAGAGATTGGCATCTGGATATCTTCCTCAGTTGCTTCTTCACTTTGTTTTATTGAGACAGGCTCTCACTCAACCTGGAGGTTGTCATTTCAGACAGACTGGTTGGCCAGTGAGCTCCTGGAATTTGCCTGTTTCCGTCCCTCAGCTCTGGGGTTAGATGTGCACTGCCACAGCCAGCTTCTGCATGGGTGCTGCGGATCCAAACTCAGGTGCTTATGTTCATTTAGCAAGCACTACCCTCAGGATGTTTATACCCAGAACAGTTCTGTGTGTTGTAGATGGGATGTACATTGATCAATCAAAGGCATTGAGTAAGATTTGAATTCAGAACCTATCCACTGTATGTATGTATGTATGTATGTATGTATGGTTTTTAAAAATAAATCTCTTTTCTCATATTCTAAACCTAAAAACCCTCTACTCATTCCCAAATAAATAAACAGAAAGCCTTTTCCAGTGTTCTCAAATGCAACTAGTGTCTCCCTCTACCCTTGCTGCTGCCCCTGACAGGCTGGACTTTAGTGGTTTATGCGCATCTCTAGCTGTGAGACTATAACCACAGGAGAACACCGACTTTGTCTTAGTCACACTTATTCCTTCTAAGTCTGAACATGGCCAGCCACAAGATTAGCCTGGGGTACGTTTTCTGCTGGTTACAGAAGTGGCACAGTTAAGAGCTAATTCTAGTGCAAAGGCAATCTATAAAAAATTCAGAGTTACCTGGCATCACCCAGAATTGAAATCATGCGGTACTGGGGCAGCTCGGAGGATGCTACATGTGCTAAGATTCCAAAGAGCCTTTCAGCCATTATCATGTCATTTTGAGTCACCTGAGAAGAAAGAGCAGAGAAGGATCAAGATGGCATTGCTTCTTAGCTAGATATAGCAAATACAATTTCAAAGAGACGTCTCGATTGGGCATTTTCTTTTAGTGCAGAAAAGTACATTTCCCAAGGCTGTGGAAGTCTCCACAGCAACTTCATTTTCCTTTGAGTCTAATTACAGAGGAGATGCTCAAATGTGACTCCTGGAAGCTGACTAGGGCCGGTGAGATAGCTTTGATTGGGAATTCAGGTGTCCTGAGGACTGTGCTTGAGGCACCTTAAGTTCTTAAAGGATGGCTTTTCTTTGTGTTTGTATGTGTGTGCATGTGTACATGCACATGTGTGTTTGCAGGTGTGTATGTCTGTGATATGCAAGCATGTGTGTAAGAGTGTTTGCAAGTGTGTGTGCGTGTGCATATGGTTTCGTGCGTGTGTGTGTGTTATGGTATACATGCACGCATGTGTGCTTGTAGGTGTGTGTGTGTGTGTATGTGGTTATGTGTATATGTGTGTGCAGTATGCCTGCCTGCATGCATGTATTTATGTTGGCAAGTGTGTGTGTATTGTATGTGTATGGTATCTATGCATGTACATAAGTGTGTTGCAGGTACAAGTGTGTGTATGAGCATGCATGAATGTGTATGTGTGTATGTGTATGGTACACATGCATGTGTGTAAGTGGTTTACAGATATGTGTGGTTGTATGGTTGTGTATGGGTGTATGGGTGTATGGGTGTGTGTGTGTACGCCTGTGGAGGCCCAAGGCTGATGTCTGTATACTTCATCAATAATCCTTCCACATTACATTCTGAAGCAGGGTCTGGGTCAACCCCAGAGCTCACCAGTACATACATTCTCACTGGCCATCTTACTCCAGGGATCCCATCTCTTCCTTCTAAGAGATCACAGGTGGATATTTATGTGGATTCTGGGAAGCCAAACTCCAATCTTCTTTCTTGCTTAGCCAGCATTTAAACAGCGCGAGCCATCTTCCCATTCCCTTAAAGATTATTTTTAAAAAGAAATACGAGAGTATCTCCTCTCTTGGCTATGGAGCAGGTTCTCATTCAGCCTGGATCTTATAGGTGCAGGAAGACAGGCTGGCCATGAGCCCCTGGGACCTACCTTTCACTGACCCACCCAACTGTAGGGCTCCTGCAACTGTGCTGCAGGCCTAGCTTTTACCTGGCTTTGGGGAATCTACCTAGGTTCTCATACTTGCACAGCAGGCACGTTTCAGACTGAGCCCTCTCTGCACTGCCCATTGCTCTTGTCACCAAGAGACAGGGTCTCATAGCCAACTCCTGTCTCAGCCTCTCCAGCGTTGAAAAAGCAGGTGTGTGTATTTGTGATAACACATTACAGAAGCAGCCTCTGAGGAAAAAATACCCATAGTTCACATATAATTCAGTCACATCAAGTGTATACATCAATCAGTGTAGACCACTTCCTTATCTTGGACCTTCATGGTGAAGGCTGCGGCTCCTTCAAGCCTTCCTTTAGCTGACTGCTAAGTTGTCTGGTCCAACACAGTCACCTAGTGGCCAATGCAGGCCACTGCTCCATCTTCTTGATGCTCATCATTCAATTCTCCCTCTAGCAATACTGCTCTACTACAGAAAGAGCAATATAACTGTAGTATATATGGTATAAAATGACAAGACTATGTGAGAAGGCATATCTTTCAGGCATTTTAATAAAATGTCAAATATCCCTGGTGCTGACATTTTCTAAAAGTTAAACTAGAATGCTGCATTGCTTCTGATTAATTCCCTGTACAATTACAATACTCTGTCTTTCCCAGCAGTTCTGTAGTAATGCAATCCCACATCTGGGCAATCTACTATTTATAGCCAACCAGCCAAACAGTCAAGCCATTAATGAGGAAGACTCCTTCACTTGCAGCCCCCGAACCTTTGTGTTTCCAGTCCAGATCAACTGTGAAAACCCTCCCACTAATTACCATGCCCTACCGGAGCTACAATCTCTGTCTGATGTAGAACTGAGGGGCACACGAGACTGAATGCAGACTCCTGAGAACTAGCTGGGGAGCTGTGGGGGCAACTTTTGGTCATCTCAAGGTTCCAGACTTTCCTGGCAATTTGATAGAAGGCTGATCTACTTTGGTTGAGGCATAGCATGGTTGCTTTTGACACGGACCCACAGATCTCCGTGCTACTAAGAACATGCTGGATTTTTGTAGGTCGAGGCTGGAGATGGCTGTGGTGTCCTAGTTGTGAGCAATACTACACCAGCACAGCTGACTACCAGTCATCTTATCATAGGGAAGTCTCCTGACCCTCAAGAGGCACCATAGTGAGAGATTAAAGATTATTCAGCTTCAACAATGATAGAAGCACAGTTCCCCTTTTTCCCTAAGTCATTATTTAAAGAGAACACAGTCTTTGAGTAGCTGGAGGCTTAGGCTTATGACAAACTCAGAAAAAAAAACCCATCTAAAACTCGCTTTTCATGAATAATTTTTCAGTTATTCAGCTGGGTCCTGAGTGATTCTACATCATGCCACTGCACCATGATCAATGGTTAATGGAGTAGTCCAGATGTGTGCTTGGACTTTCTCTCTCCACTTTCTATCACCCCATCTTTATGAGTGGACACTTAGTTTAGCTTCCCCATCCTCTCTTGGGTGCCACAGTCCCAAGAGCTCTGTGAAACATGAAAGGCTGCCTCGCCTGCAGAAGTTAGAGATTTTTCTTTTTTCTCTTTACAGTGTCATTTTTCTTCCAAGGTTTCTCTTCTCTGGATGCTTACAAACAACAGGAAAAGTAGCTACGATTCACCAGGAAAAGAACTGTTCACTGCTTTAGATCCTATACATGTGGACATGTGTGTGTAAGTGTGTGCAAGTGTGCGTGTCTGGAGGAGGATTGGGTGTGTGTTCATGTTCATGTTGGGGGGTATGAGCATGCGTGCGAGTGCACATGTGTTGCCCATGTGTGTTCTTCCTTTTTAATATTGTGAATGCTGAGATTTTATTTTGTAAGAAATGGTGTTTCTGAACAGTTCCATCACATCTGTATTCCCACCAAGTGTGCTGTCAGAGGCTCCATCAGGTGGGAGCTCATTCTGCAGTCTGCTTTGCTTTTTCTTACCTCTGTTCCATTTATTTTCTGCATGCTGAAGTGGCTGAGCCTGAACAGCACGTAGTACTTCCAGAGTGTAAAGTTGACCACTGGGTTTCCCTGAGGATCGATTGTCAACTGGTCAACCCGACGCAGCTGTGCCAGGGCATTGAACTGCTGCAGCATCACAAGGTTGGTCTCCCTGAATTTAAGGTGCTGCAATAGTAAACCACATACAAGGTCTTGCTCTAAGCTGAACCACCTTCAATACTAACCTTAACACATCACAGGCCATTTCCTGTGGGACCCTGGAAGCCTTAGGCTTAGGAAATAGGTCTTCAGTCACATTAAATCACTGGACTGCTCTAGGCCCATTGAACTTCAATGTACCCAATCCATCAGTCACTGGCGGCATCTACCCAAGACTCAAGTCTTAGGTGAGTCCTTCTGCGAAGGACATCCTCGTCTATCAGCAACTGGGATTCCTTAATGTTACCTAATAACTCAGACTCGTTCAATCATCACAGATTCTACACATTTTACATTAGTACTAATGTATAAAGGAAGATTCCAGAAACTTCTAAGCACAGGACTCACCCTGATGCTGAGAACCAGTATTGTCAACACTGCATCCTTCTGAAAGCCGTGCTGGTTACTTAACTTGGCCAAGGAGAATCAAAACACTAAAACAGAACTCCTAAAGCAAGCCGTCTACTTGCAAATTTGAATATTCTTTCTAAACACCTGCCTCTACTACAACTTATCTTCTTTAGGATGACAAAGAAGAAACATCATCTACTCTAAAAGGGGAAGTAAAGAAACACACGGTAGGGAAAGCTCTAGAGGAAACTTGCTGTAAAAGCACTGTTTCCCAATGTCTATCGCTAACTAGTGCAATACCCACAGTCAGGGAGGCTGCCGGCGAGTCAGCAGACTGAAGTAAACAGTCAGTGCTGTCAGAGGTCTGCGTCAGATCACACAATGAATATACGCACGCCATCCACACCGGTTTCAATGCCTGAAAACATGCTCGAGGGCTGTGTGTGGCTTTCTTTGTAAAATTGAGGTAGATAATATGCATAAAATTCCATTGGTCTTTTCTACTGAAAGAAGGACTGTCTTTAGAGATATAATTTCTAATATTCATACAAACCCACAAGGCCATTTATGGAACTAATTTAAATTCCAGTGCCAGAAAATCAACACAAAAGAAACTACAGAAAATGAAGTTGAAGCAGGCTTTGGCCTGAACACACAAGTTGTAATGAAGAACAATTCAAATATGCTTCCAAAGGAAAGTGTTTACCAGAGAATTTGGAAACTTCATCTTCAGTTTGGGAAGTACTTGGACAATTTCATCAAACTCGATGAACGTGAATGAGACCGTGGTGACCATGCCGGCTGTTTGAACACTCCAGTTTCGATCCAGGCATTCCAGCGCCCCTGAGCCGTACAGTGAGAGGGTTTCTCCGTCTATCTCCACCAAGTGTGTTTCTGTGACAGACAAGCCTTGTAACGCACTGCTGAGCCCTGCATCTAGAGACCTGCAAAAGTCTTTTTTTAAGTAACGTCTCAGGCACACAAAGGAAGTAACAGGCTAGAACAGCATGTTGGAAAGTGCTTTACAGTTTATACTCGTTACCCTCTGTTTCCAGTTAAACCTAGAGCATCCTACATTAATTACACTTAAAAAAAATCACATTTCAAAGTAACAGGCTTGTTGTGGTGTGTTCCTCTTCCGATGTTGAGCCTCTTCCTGCCCTCCTCCCCTCATCCCTCCTGCTGCTTGCTGCTCCCCTCCTCCCACAGACTCCCTGCTGCCTTCATGTCACATGTATCCTTACACTAATTCACTGGATTATCTGAAAGATTAACATTAACATCCAATCATGGTTACAGCTGAAATAGAAAAACTATCATAGAAACCTATCTCCAAGTCCAAATTAGTCATCATATTAATAAGATAATAATTTTATATATCTTAAATATGCTATTAAGATATTTTTATAACAACATAGTTTCCTGATTTATAAAGCTATATAGATAAAAATACATTTTAATATGTTTCCATAAGAATGATGAAATATTATTTATAAAATACAATATAGAATGTTTATAAAATATGTAGCTTTAACCTAGTTTCTATCTTGGTTACAGAGTGAAGTGAGAAATGCTGACTCTCTTTCTGAATAGTCTGATGCCTCAAAAACTCTAAGCATATTGTTCAGTTGTAATCAATAAGAATCAAGCATGTCTTCCCCCTAAATTGAAACAAGAGTGATAAAAACTAATTATGCTACACACAGTACCAGACTGGATACTCTACTGATAGGCCACTTCTGTTCTTTCAAAAGCAGGCCATGCTGCCTGTAAGAGCCAACCTGAACGGCCGAGAATTAGTAAAACTCCTTGATCCAACTCAAAACTCTGCTCTACAAATAGAGGTATACACAGAGCTCAAAACCTGGCCAACGCTCGACTTGCCCTGTGTGTCGCCACTGGGGGTTTGTTCTCTGCCCTCGACTGCTCTGTGTACAGTTAGCTGGGACTGGTACACCTGTCCAGTGCTTCCCGTCTCAGACTAATTACAATTATATGCTGGCAATTTTGTTTCATCCTTTACATAGTGAGTTCATGAAGCTAACAGCCAAATGTCTTCACATCTGGAGACCCGTGGGTTCACTAATGGGCTTTTCACAACCTAGTAACTGATTACAAGGGCCCTCAACAGTTTTAAATGATGATGTTGGACAGTAAGTCTGACAAACTATTATCCCACTGGTTTATTAGATTTATTTCATAGGCATCAGTGAGTTGTGACACATCTGGCTATCCATTAACAAGTTGGCTAATGGCATTTGCGTATTCAGAGTGAATGTGCAATTAAGAAAATACACACAATTATTTTATATGTCATCCTTATAATCAGTATCAAAGGATTAAGATGGGTAATAATCAAAACACCCATGAGTAGAGGTGTGGACCAGCCTTAGGTCTTAAAAGGTAAAAGCTGATAACAGCATAGACTAAGAAAGAACTATCTCCATCTACTGTGCTTTGAACAAGACAGTGAAGTGGGGGAGGGGGCAGCATGGTTCCTGCTGTGCTGGACAGCCTGCATCAGCATTTGCTGTACTGGAAGGAGGGAAAGTGTTGGTACACACTCACAGTAACAGCACTGACAGCGGCACACTGCAACAGTGCTCACTGAACACGGGTCTTTGCTAGTGTCAATCCTGCTGCCTGTACCAGGGCAGAGTCAACATCTAGCAATGCTCAACTCAACACATATATCTTGAACTAATAAACTGAGAAGACTTTCAAGGGTATCTATTAAGCCCTTAAAGGATGCTCCAACCATAGGTATAATACGGGCAAACAGGCCACAGGACAAACAGAGTGATGTGGACACACAATAAGAGCTAACAAGGCTGGCCAGGTGACAGAAGCAGGCGGTGAAGGAAGGTGAAGGGAAAAGTGGCGTTCGCTATGGGTGTGCTTCATGGCCACAGCACCAGACAAAGGTTAGTTTTAATGTTATTAGAGTGGAGAATTAGCTGGCTAAGCAAGCCCACTGGGAAGGGGTCTTGCCCCACATCACATATCTAAGAGAGGTTTGTTTTCTTCACCTATGTGATTAAATGACTAGAAACATAAACTCAATAGTAAAAAGTTGGGTATTACAAGGTGATTATTTTGTGCACACTTTTGGAAAGCACACCACTGGGTAGGAGTGAAAATGTAAGTGAGCCTACAGGCAGATGCTGAGACACCATTGGGAAGCAGGGTCAAAGGGAGCCTCCGAGGCCCTAGACCTCACAGAGATGAGACACATGGCTGCTAGGTGGCATACAGCTTACTCTTGCCAAGAAGAAACAGAACAGCTGTTACCCAGGCCACGCCAGGCCAAGCCAGCTCAGGATCAGGCTGCTGAGGTTGGCCTCAAATTCAGGCCACTGCCTACTAATTTGCTTCTCTAACAAAGCATGCTTGATTTCCACAAAAATGACAAGCTTGTCAAACAATGTCTATGTTGGAGAGAATCATTCCACTTTTCCTTATGTGAATTATTAATAGGTTCATGTTTTTTTTAGTTAGAGATATGCACATATTCATTTATTTTATTTACAATTCAAAGGCTTCTGGTTTTTAAAGACCTAAGCCTGAAAGCTGTTATGTTCGAAGTTCTATGCTAAGTCTTCTGGTACAGGTGACCAAATCATTTGTATTGATAAAGACAGACACAAGAGCTTGCGCATGTGCACGCACATACACATACTTGATATACATATGTATATCAAGACATATGTATAATATATATACATATATATGTATATCAAGACATTTATATATATGATATATCAAGACTATTGCTTTTAAAGCCAAATTGCAGAGCTATAGTTCTCCAAATATAGCTGCTGTGATCCCATCAGGCAAGCAACCTGATAAGTGCAGGGAATGTAATTTCCAAACAAAAATGACCTCACTATGTCATTGACGTAATCAGTAGGATTTTGCAGAAAGCGTATTATATGTCAGAGGTCTTATACTAGACATTGGAGATATTAAATAAAAAAAATACACCTGCTCTCAAAGATTTTGCAATCTGGATAGAGGAAGGAAAAGAAGATAAACATATACATTCAGTATAATGTGCTTGTTGTCACAGAATGGGTATTCCAAGCTTACGCCATGGAAACAGAAGAATGACAAATTCCTTTAGAGGGAGAAGCTGGGCCTCAGAAAGCAGCAGCCTTTGAACTGACCCTTGAGTAGTGGGCCCAGTTTTTTTTTTTTTTTTTACCAGGAGCAGACAAGGGACAAGAGGAAGAAGGGAAGGACAGAAGCCTGAGCATGTGTCACTGTGGGGAAAGTTCATTTCAGTATGTCCAGACTGTGAGACATAGTAACACAGACAGACAGAATAGCCACGTGGGGGCAAAGCTGAAAAGTCAGGTGTCATCCCATAGGGAGGGTGAACAGAAACAGCTGTAAAGTTGGGATTTAGCTCAGAAGTAGAACACTGTCATATTGTCATGTCTGGGGCCTTGGGTTCAATCCCCAGCAAAATACACATACACACACACACAGAGAGAGAGAGAGAGAAAGAGAAAGAGAGAGAGAGAGAGAGAAAGAGAGAGAGAAAGAGAGAGAGAAAGAGAGAGCGAGAGCGAGCACATGCACCCCTCTGTTTTCAAGGACCCGCATGAGAACGACTAGCACATGTACTTTGTGAAGAAGTTGGGAGGAAGAGGCTGGAGGTGGGGATATTAATAAGAAGACCAGTACAATATCAAGCAGCTCACAGGAGGCCATGAAAGAAAGACATGATAGCATACATTAGAGGTGGCATCGTTAAAAAATAACCCTTGACTAAGCCTCCAGACCTGCCACTCTCCCAAGAAGCTTCAGGATTTCTGAGTTTGAATTTCCTTGTCTGTAAATGGTGATCCCATTAAACTGTTTTCAGAGGTTTGTGAAGATTAGAAATAATGAAGGCATAAAACTGTGCCTGTATTTATCTCAGTGCATTTAGAGATCATTATCAATGAATGACAACATATTACCAGGTATTTAAGAGAAGGTAAAAGGAGGACTTATTGGTTAATTGACCATAAAATGTCAGGGAAGGAAGAATTAGGTATGAGTTCAGCTTCTACTAGGTGACTGGGTACTGGGCCCAGCCAGACTCCTATCCCCACTCAGCCTGAGCTACGCCCTGAGAAAGGCAGGGCTGCTTCTGTGGAATCAAACTTGATTCCACCTCACTACTATGTTTCCAACTCAAAGGTCAGGGATGGCAGGCAATAGACAGCCAGTGGAGATTATCCTCAAGCTCGTTGGTGGTTAATTCCAAGTCCAACTATCCTCAAACAGCTCTCTTGATGACAACCAGGAAACCTCCTGAGTCTCTCCAATTACTGGAGGAACCTACGAAAAGATGGAGAGTTAACTCGATGCAGTAAAGTATCAAATTCTTACGAGCCAGGCAGCTGCAGACCACACCCCAGTGAACACCATGACCAGAAAGGCGCTATTCCAGAGGCCTGCATTCATTTTTGTGTCTCTAGCCTTCTTATACCAGGCAAGAACAGGGACACTTCAAGTTTTTCCGAAGATTCTTTTCCCACAGAGTAAGTGGTGCTGATCCCTACAATAACTCAGTTTATGAATTTTCTATTACAACATTCATGAATGTGGAAATTCGTTTTATGCCTTAGATTTTATTATAGCAGCGTTGGCTAAAATGCTAGTGTTCATAGACAGGAAATGACCAAAAGTAAACCAGCTTCACACACGCATCCAATGGAAGCAGAGGAAGCATTACACTTAGTGCTTTGCCATTTCTGCTCGGCAAAAGACCTGTGCAGTGTGGTTTACTATTGAGCTGTCACAAGTTCAGAGAGTGGTAAAATCATTAATGGGACATAGCAACTTGCTAAAGAAATCCTTTCCTTTATATACCCATAATGTTTTCATGCACACTTGTTCCTAGGCATTTAGTTATATGCCCACAGGTCAAAGGCCATAGACACTGGAACACAAGAATGACCTTCCTTCCTTTTAGCACTATGAAATCCTAAGGACTTTCAATGATGGTTTAAGAGAGAAACCACTTGTAATATTTAAACACACATTGAAACACTGAAGAAAAGACCGTGGCTCTCTATATTAGCTTTCCACCTTTAGGAAAAATGGCTTACATCACTCACCACAGGAAAGTGTTAGTTTATTTTAAAGATTTGTAAAGAATGTGGGGATACAATCTCTAACATTTAAATGATTTACCCTGTATTCTCAGGCAAAATACCAGATTGGAATGAGCACACATGTCCAAATCTCTTCCCTCCAAGGTGCCATTTGGGAACATAAAGCGACTGAAAGGGTATAACACCACACAAGCTCAAGACGGAAGGATGGTTGGCAGCAGGGAGCCCAGCAGCTTTAGGAAGCTGGAAAGTGAAGACTGTCCAGTGCTGAAGGAGGAGCAGATGGCAGCCTTGACTGCAGTGGGAATAAGGTAAAGATGGCAGCCCCCCTGCTGAGAGAGCCCTCCGAGGGATGAACAGGATGGAGACAGGAGTGAGATGATGCAGGGGAGTGACTCAAGTGCTGAGGACCAGACTTGGGACTGAGCTCTGTGGAAGAGCTCTCAGTGAGAGTAGTGATGCCTTGGGTCAATCCACAGTACTGAGTTTGGAAGAAAGAAATTCTCACCTCCTCCCATGGTTAAAAACAAACAAAACATCCAGATAGATCCCAATGGGAAAAGGAAAGAGTATTTTAAATTTAATAATAAAGTGGTTGTTCCCATAGAAGGGAATAAAAAAACTAGCCCTTATCCCAAACATGCAAACCATGTTTGTAACAAACTGATGTAACAAAGACTGATGAAGACCAAACTTTAAACCTTTATAATGAGAGTTAATTTTTTCCTAATATCTTTCTTATGCAACATCTAAATGGGCAAGCCATAAAGGAAAAGATATACATTTTGGTGACCTTGTCTATAAATGGCATTTAAAGTCACCAACTTGCACAAGTTTCCTGGGTTGGATGGTGGAGGAGAAGGAGAAGAAAACCCCAGTGCTAGAGCTGAGGGCGTCCTTCCACCTGAGAGGCTGCAGGGACAGAAGGAAGTGTGAGAAAAGAAGAGATCCAAGTACAGAACAAAGTATCAGGGAAAGGGCAGTCTACTAAGGACTCGATAGAACAGTAAAGTGCCAAGGACATGGCACGCCTGGATTAGTCACGGAGACAGCAGACTTCAGGAAGTGGAAAAACACCTGAGTGACATGGAGAGCAGAAGGCTGTCACAGTACATAGCTTAACTCTGAAGTCAAAAGACCTATGTACCCCAGACCCGTGAGCTTCGCTGAACAGTTTTCAAGGTTTCGATGCTATCTGCTGTCAAGCTTTATGCCTGCAGGACAGACGTAAACGTCACTGATCTTTCAGTGCAGCAGCATAGGTCCCAGACTCTAACTAGAGCCCTACAGAGGGAGGAACGGGGGAAGAGGAGCTGGATTGTGGACCCAGTCTTCTCAACACGCACCCTGGGAAGACCAGTCACAGCCTTGTTCTCCGAGTGCTGACGTCTAAAGAGGACCATGACCATGGGAGAACAATGAATGCTCTGCTGAACTTCAGCGGGACGGGCTGGCATCCTCACTCCCCTGTTCATATTCTGCCAGCCCTGGCTTGCTGCTGCTCCTAAAGCTGACACACAGGGACGCAGTCCCCAACACTGTGGCAGTGTGTTCCCGTGTCTGAATCTGACCCTCCAAGGCCTGCCCTTGTTAAGCTTGCCTTGAAGCATCCTTGGGGCTAAGGCAGCTATTAGCTAGCATTTTCAGGGCTCGGCTGGAGCTGCCTTCTATATGCCTGGCAGGTACTTTTCCAGAGACCTACGCCCCAGTCTCTTGTCACTTTCTTTTTCTTTAATTCTGAGATGAAGACTCATTAAGTTGTGGGAATAGCCATGACATTACTCTGTAGCTCAGGATGGTTTTGAACTTGCCATCCTCTGGCACCAGCTTCCCAAATAGTTGGGACTTTGGCACCAGGTCTGGCTGTCAGGTGCATGTAGAAGCTGCTACTCCGGGCACAGGATAGCAGATGCGTCAAGCAGCAAGCTCACCCAAAAGCCTAAGATGGAAAAGGCTGAGGAGGGAGGTGCACAAAGGATGGGGGCTCTCACTTGGGCCAGGGCATCTAGAACCCATGTGTGTCAACAGAGGCTCACAGGCTATATTTAGACCTCTAAACTTACCCCTTACAAAACAATAACAAACCACGGGAGGGCTTTTTCATTAGGGAAATGTTACAGCCAGATAGATATTTTCAAAATTTCTCTTCTTAATTTCAACTTTGACTTTCTTTAAAAAATTATTCCTCAAAATCAATTATGTGTGAAACGGTCTCCCATCTCCATGTTAAAGTCAATTCTGGAAATGCTAGTAGTGAGAGTGTACCATCGCGTACCCTGCTTCCTCTGGAAAGGCAGAGATGTTGCCTCCGTCGAGCTGACAGGATTCCTGAGGCGGAGACTCCGAGTCCTTTCTGTCCTGAGTGCTGGCAATGTTGGCTACTCGCTGCTGCAAGTCCCACTTTCGAGCGACATTGTTAATGGTTAACCTTTTCTTCTCCTACAGGAAGTTAATGGAACGATGGTTATAGGGTGCATACTTAGCAGAGAAAAGCTTCTGTTACTTTCTGAGAGGGAATTCCTGTCAGGCAAACAACCAACACAGCTTCTGAAGCAAGCCCATGCGCTGTGCTCACCTCGTGATCACATTTCTTAATAACAATGCCAGCCCGCATGGAAAGTTACCTATACGATGAACACTTCTTGTTCTGAATAGTGAGCTATATATTTATTTCACTAACTAAAACTCTGACTTGGGAAAGTCATATGCCTTTAAACAAAGCAAGAAAAAAATACTTTCATTTTTTACTCAATAATTGGGGGAGGAAGGGTAGGGACTGATCAGTTTTTCATAGTTCACGGTATAACTTGGTTTTGAAAATATTTATACAAATATTTGAAATTTTTAAAAGTATTTTTATTTACATGAATGTATGTGTGGGTGCCCAGGGAGGCCAGAAGAGAGCATCAGATTCCAGGACTGGCGCTACAAGTGACTGCACCATGAAACATGGTTGCTAGGGACTACACTCAGGTCCCCTGCAGGAGCAGCAAGTGCCTCTAGCTGCTGAGCCATCTCTCCAGCCCTCACGGTATAAATCATGACATTTCAGGGTGCAAACAATATCATCTAGGCTACTAGAAGAAGTTGTGGAGTAAAATAATTTTCTTGACAACTATTATCATTCTAGAAGAGCAAGAAGGAAGAGTTAATTAAAGCAATGGATGCTTTAGGCGGTGGTTCACAAGCTAGGGTGCCTCAGCTAACCTGGAGGGTTTTACAGACGCTGAACCCGGTACTTGGAGCAGTGCTTGGAGGGCTCGGGAGTCTGCCCCTCTAATGGGCTCCAGCATGGCTCACACACTGAGATCCACTGACCTGTGGTCTTGAAACTCAACTGTTTCATAGAAACCCTGCTGAGAAAAGGAGACTGAAGCAGAAGAAGCTATGCTCCATTAACATGTCTCTAGTCTATATCCATCCAGCTTATAGTGACAGGGTGAGGGAGGCCTATTATGGTACTATCACCATTAGTAAAGGGTAATACTTTAGTTTTATTTTATTTTTAAAAGATTTATCTATTTTATGTGTATGAATGTCTTGCCTGCATGTATGTCTGCACTGCATGGATGCAGTGTCCATGGAGCCCAGAAGAGGGTGTCAGATCCCCAGGAAGTAGTGTTACAGGCGTGAACTGCCATGTGGATGCTGGGAACTGAACCAGTGTCCTTTGTAGGAGTAGCTAGTATTATTAACTGATGAGCCATCTCTGAAGCCCTTATTTTCCTTACATTTTGTAGTGTGTATATATGTGGTGTGCATGCATATGTGTGTGCGTGTGTGTATGTGTGGTGTGAGTTTGTGTGTGTGTATATATATATATACACACACACACACACACTCATATATATATATGAGTGTGTGTACATGTGTATGTACGTGTGTATGTGTGTGTATGCGGTGAATCGTAAGTCACATGTGTGGAGGTCAGAGGACAACTTGCACAAGGCCAGTTCTTACTTTCTAGCATGTGAGTTCTTGGGCCTGAACTCAGGTTGTCAGGATTGGTAGCAAAAGCTTGTATTTACTTAGCAGTCTTACTGGTCTCAAAAGTTAATATTTAAAAATGTCATCTTAGTTATTTCAGAATGCTGAAAATAGAACCTTTTTTCTCTTTCATTCAAAATCTGCCCTTAAAAGACATCTACAAAGTGAGCCACTAACAGCTCTCCAGGAGTCTGCTCTGGAAAAGGAAAGGGGAAGGGAGAGGGGAACTTTCCTCCCATCCTCCTGCACCTGTATAAAGGAAAGCAAGCGCTTCCCGCTGTACTTCTGCATTTGTTTACCGAAGAGTTTGGCAAATGTGTGTGACACTGGATGGAAACCACAAGTGATGGCTTGTTTAATGGAACTAACCTTTTCGAAATTCAATTTCTAAGTTTAGAAATGTTTTGAGCCTGAGTTCTTTGTTCTGCAGTTTTTTATTTCAAGTGTCTATGCAGTTAAGAGCACTGTAAATACTGTGCATGTGTTTCTGAAATGACTTGCATTTTGTACATAATGTTCTTGCACAGAGCAATTGAAATCCTGCTATACTACAATACAACACTATTACAAAAATCTAGAATTTAAAAAAAAAACCTTACCATATGAAATTCTATTTCAGTTATTTACTGATGGCTATGCCAACCCAACTCCCAATCTAAACAATGCAATTATTTCTACCTAGTGGTAAGAGCACATGCTGTACACATTTGGCTTCCTAGCTGGCAGGAAAAAGATCACAATGAGAGAGATAGCAGTGTTTAGAAAAAGTCATAGAACATGTTTCCACCATTGTATATGTTTACAAATATATAACAAGGTGGTCTCTGAACATACAAACACATTCTCGTGCCCACACCAAGTGGGGCTTCCTTTCCATAGGTTATTGAAAGCAGTCTGGCACTAGGCTGACTAAGTGAGCAGGTAATTTTGTTGGGGTCTTGAGAAGGAAAAGGGTACAGTAAGTCAGGAGTTTATCCTGCAATCAGGTGGGCATCCCTGGTTGGGCAGAGCCATCTGGGGGCTCAAGATGCCTGTGGAGCAAGAAGAAAGGATCTGGATTATGCCTCTGCAAGACTAAAGGGTACCCAAGTGTGCTCTGTTCTCAGAGATCATGAATGCTTTGACAGGTCAGCTGTATTCATGCCTATCATTGCTTAGGTGGCTGCCAATTGCCAAGTATATGTAGAAGTGGAAAATATCTGGGGAGTGAAGTTCATGTTCTTCCAGTTGAGTCTACTTGTCACTGTCCAGGCAGAACCTTATCAGTGTATGTCACAGTGATCACCTCAAAGGTGGCAGGTGAGACGGGAAGACATGAGGATGTGGCTGCAGACACAGGCTTTGTGCGTCATGGTCCCTCCCACACAGCTTCCAACATCTCCAGGATCAGTACTTGCATCTACAGGGATGCAGCCTGAGATGTGCTGAAGCTCTGTTCTGATGTGGCTTCAGCTCTCAGCAATGGCTAAATCTGGGCCTGCTGATGCCAACACTTCTCTTATCAAAACAAAAAGCTAAAGTTCATAATCAATTGGAGCTCCAGGACTTCAAACAAACTGCTATTCTCTAAAGTTGTCACTAAACTTTCCAAACACTCTTTTAAATGTTCACTAAAACCCATGGTACATATAATGGTAAGAAGCAGCTGAATTAGAGGATGGGGGTGGTAATACTGAGATAAAGTTTCAGTTGCACAGAAAGTCAAGTTGATCCTGTGCCTGGCCCCCATGTATGTTCTGTTCACATGGGCAGGTTGGCAGATGCCTAGCTAAATCATCAACAAGACTACGACGCTCATTCTTCCTTGCCATGCTCTGGGTCAATCGCACAGGAGGGTTCAGCAGGCCTCATCTTTACTCTATGAATGTACACACGTGTCTCAGGTTATCACTAACTCACTCACTTACACAGGAGCTGGACAGCAGCAACAGTGTGACGCAGAAGGCTGTGTCCCCGCCATGAGCAATTTGGGAAGGCTTGCCCACAGTGTGGCCTGGCAAGGGCAAATCCTACTCTTCAAAACTACTACTGCAGCTATATTTTTATAAACAAAATATTAAAAATGTACTTTTGATAAACTCTTAGGAGTAGTCCAACATAAGAAAATTAAAATCCTCTTAGGCAATGAGTGAAGAGGCATCTGTGTCAAGAAAGGGTTTAGGCACATGGGCAATGGAATCAGGGAGAACCACAAAGAGCTAGGGAGGACCTGGGGTCAACAGGAACAGAGAGGAAGAGAATCATGTGCAGTTGGCATTAACTCAAGTTATTTTTTACTTTCAAATATGTTGTCTTGAAATGCAAGGTGTTGGGGACAGGTTTGGATGTGAATTCAGGAATCATTTTCATAGCATAGAACAGTCTACAGCATGTCCTTGTGGAGCCTGGATCCCTACCACATAACACAGCCACCGTGGGGAACTAAGTAGAGTTCATACACATAACTGTGCCCTTCCTGGTCACTGAGTTTTTCATGTCACTTTAAAGAGAAAAGCAGCTACATAAGACAAGGAGTACTGCTCAGGACAACAGCTCCCACTACCCTGTGTGACACTGCTAAAAGCTAACCATTCTAACCTGGCTTTATCAAACTCTGTGATGGTAACATCAAGTATTTTAAGAGAAATCACTACTCAGGGAAGTTGATATCAGGTATGCTTGATCACCTAGAAATACTTTAAAATAAATAAATTTTCATTTCTGAATTCTTCAAGATTCTCCCCATTTCTGTATCAAAGAAGCTAATGAAGAAACACTTTAGGTTTTAATAGTTGTCATTAAAACCTCACAGCAATGCTCATAAACGCATATCAGTAAAGATGGCTGTCAAAAGCTATCCAAAGTGGTATGCTAATGCCAGGCAATCACGAAAAGCCATGCTGGCATGGGAAACTCTCTACTTCCCTTTCTATTGCTGCCAAACCCTTTCTTCTACAATGCCCATCTTGCACATCTTGTATTTCCGAGCACCTCTATGCAGGTCTAGTCACCATAGTAACCCATGAGAGTTTCCAGGAGTGCTTGCTTACAAAACACAGACTTAGTTTTGAAAGCCATGTTCCTGTGTGCTGGCCAGCGTCGAGGTGTCCTCCTGAGCAAGTGGAGGCCTCACTGAAGGATGTACCTTCAGCAAGGACTGCTTGTGACTCTCCCTCTTCTTCTCCTCCTCTTTTTTGGCCACAACAGATGCCACGCGTCTTTCTTCTTCCTAGAGACAAAATGTTTTTTAGAGAAATTATCCTGAGGAGTTAGCCATGTTGCAATGAGGTGTTGTGCTAAAAGAAAAGAGACCCTGGAAGGAAGGTTGGTATTTTCTTTATACTTTGTTCTCAATTCTTAATTCTAAAAAGAATTGCGTATTTCTAAGTCCACACCTATTCTGTAGATGAACTAAATCAGCTAATTAATACAAGAAAGAAAACAATATGAAAAAGAAAGGGGAATCCAGATATTTGTCAATTATATTTCAATAAAGATGGGGGGGGGCTTGTGAAAAGAATCCAGGACATATCAGAAAGATTTTTCACCACAGTCAAGATAGCTTTATTTCAGAGATGCAGAGATGGCTTAATACTCAATACATAAAAATCAATAAATACTATATATTACAAAAATGAACTGAAAGACAGAAAGATGATCATTCAATTTGATAGGTAAAGAAAAGAAAGTTAGAATAGAAAGGCCACATCTCAACACGATAAAGACTATACACAACTAGCCTGCAGCCAATACTATAATATGTAGAGAACTGCATACAAGCTTTCCCACTGAAATCGGGAACAGGAAGTGGGTGTCCACTTTCTCCAGTCTTACTCTAGAGTGCTAGAAGTCTAAGCTAGAGCAGTTCGACAAGAGGCAAATCATACAGATACAGACAGGAAAGGGAGAAGTCAGAGCATCTCTAGTATGGTCCTATACTTCCGAGATTCTAAAGACTCCAGAGGGGAACTAATAAATACCTTTACCAAAGTGCCAGGATAAAAAAAATTAATATACAAAGTGAGTGGCCTGTCTATATGCCATTGCCAAAAATAATGAAAACAAAACCAGGGAAACAATGCCATTTATACTACCCTCAAAAGAAACAGAGGAAGGGACTGGGAGGTGGGACAACCTCCCCACGCCCATGCTCATGGATCAGAAAGAATATCCTCAGAATGGCCACCCTATCAAACGTAATCTACAGATTTAATGCAATCCCAGCCAAAATTCTAGGGATATTATTCACAGAAATAAAAAAAAAAATCTTAAAGTTCAGTATGTACAAAAACAAACAAACAAACAACAACAAACACGAAACAAAACCCAAAAACAACAGTGCAGGGGGCATTGCCACACCTAACTTCAAGTCATTATACAGAGCCAGAGAATAAACACAGCATAGTAGTGGCACAAATGAACTCCCCGGGAAAAAAGGAAGAAGAGGAAAGGAAGAGAGGGAGGGAAGGGAAAGAAAAAAGAAATCTGAGGAAATAAAGAAGGAAAGCTCCGAACGGCACTGGCTCATAGTGAAGCACACAATCAGTGACAAAAGCCGGCCAGAGACAGGCTCGCTGGAAGGGTGACCTGTAATGTTGCCGCTGTTTAAATAAAGGCTTATTTTAGTTTCCTTTTCTAATTTTAGAGAGACAAAAAAAAAAAAAAAAAAAAGCTCAGAACCTAGCAGTTTTTGTCATACGACCAAGTTGTTTTAAAGGGAGTGGAAATTCAATGTGATTTTTGGTAATTTTAAAGTGATTTTTTTTTTTTACAGTATAAGTAAAAAGGAGAAATTAAAATTTCAGAGTTTTGCTTCCTAGCCTCACAAAAATAGCTGGTTTAGTAACTAGGCCAGATTTTTAGCCATTTTAGTTTATTTACTAACACTGCTGAGTGCTGACCACTATTCACTGTTAGAGGTCGTCTAAATGAAAAATATTCCCTATCTTTCTAGAAAAGGAAAACAATATTATGCCTGTGATTTTACGGATTGTGTAGCATTTTAGAGCCATGGAGCACAATGGATGTTTACAGCTCTCTGCTGAGATGGCTGTTCACCCACCTGCCTTTCCAGTTAACTTTAAAACCCACCCAGCCTGCACTGGGGCCACTGCTGAGACCATGGCCATGAACGAACTATTCTGGGCAGATTCTGAGGCAGCAGAAAGACACGACACCCCAGGGGCCTCATCTAGAAGACACAAACTAGAAACATCAGTTACTGCAAGGCTACGGACGTGCGCGGATCACGTAGGGCACATGCTTCCGAGATGATCTCATCTGACTATCAGAGAGAATGGGCGTCTGCTCAAGGCAGTAGGACTTTAAAAGGAATTCTAAACCCTGGAAAACTGGATTTATACCAAATCCATTTAAGCATTGAAGGTTTTAAGGATATATATGTATGTATGTATGTATGTGTGTATATACTGTACATATGTATGTATATGTATTTACATTTGGTGATTATATTTTAGCACATACAATTACTAAACAGCTAACATTATAAATAAAAAACCCCGAATCTCTAATTGTGAAGATGGGCCATGAATCTGTTGGCAAGAAGGAAAAGGAAAGCAAGGACTACTTCTGGCATCTCCAAGAGCCCAGCTCAGACTCTGGATGAAAGCCACATCCATCCTTTATGTAGCAAAGAAGGAATTGATCTGAACTAAGAGATTTAGACTTTTTTTCTGACTTTAGTTAGTGTGCCTGCACATGCACGCACGCACACACACACACACACACACACACACACACACACACACACACACACAAATCACATATATGAACACCCTAAAAACAACAGTTGAGTAATCAGACCATTGAAGAAAAAAATTGGGAGATTATTTCTATTTCCTGATTCTTTGTTTCTACAAATGACTATAGTTTGAAGCCATATTAGCTATCATTTCATAACTCACTCAATTTTGTGCAATCTTTTCCACACACATGGCTCAGACTCATCTCCATTCCCCACCCCCAGGGATTTTTCAGTCTGCTTGCTGTTATATTCTTTTTTTTAAAGCATATATATATATATATATATATATATTTTAGTTCTTTTGTTATTTTTTTTTAGATTTATTTATTTATATGTAAGTACACTGTAGCTGTCTTCAGACACTACAGAAGAGGGAGTCAGATCTCATTACGGATGGTTGTGAGCCACCATGTGGTTGCTGGGATTTGAACTCCAGACCTTTGGAAGAGCAGTCGGGTGCTCTTAACCACTGAGCCATCTCACCAGCCCCTAAAGCATATATTTTTTAAAAAGATTTATTTATTGTACTATATGTGAGTACAATGTAGCTGTCTTCAGACACACCAGAAGAGGGCATTGGATCCCATTATAGATGGTTGTGAGCCACCATGTGGTGCTGGGAATTGAACTCAGGACTTCTGGAAGAGCAGTCAGTGCTCTCAGCCGCTGAGCCAGCTCTCCAGCCCATGAGGAGACATTGTTAATGTGAATAGGGATTCTTCAGTCTGCTGCTGCTGCTGGAAAGTCAAATAATTTTTCAAATGATCCACTGTTTTACCTTCTTAGATTCTTCTCATTTTGCTAGAAAAAAAAGGTCATCAAAACTTTTCTGTAAAAAACACAGAACTGGGCCAACATTGGAGTACACATCTCACCCAGAACACAGCAGGCAGTTCTTTGTGAATTGGAGGCCAGCCTGGTCTTCATAGAGATTTCTAGGCTATCCAGGGATACATAGAAAGACCCTGTCTCAAAACAACAATGACAAATAAAATAAATAAAACTACAGGGACTAGAGAGACAGTCTAGTGGTTAAGAGTATAAGCTAGTCTTCCAGGGGTCCTGGGTTTAATTCTAGCATCCACATAACTGTCTGTAATTCCCAGGGGATCCAACACTTTCTTCTGGGCTCTGTGAAGACTAAGCATGTATGTGGTGCAAATATATACATACAGGCAAAACACTTGTATACATAAACAAATAAATGTAAAATAAAACAACACATGCATGCATTGTGCAATCCACACAATACAACTCTAAACAAACAAAACGTTAAAAATAAAAATATAAAAAGGAGATAAAAATGGATAATTTGCATTCTTCTACATGCAGACCACCAGTTAGATCAGCACCAGTTTGTGGCTCCTGAAATATATGTAGCAGAGGACTGCCTTATCTGGCATCAGGGGGAGGGAGACACTTGGTCCTATGGAGGCTTGATGCCCCAGAGAAGGGTGATACTAGAGGGGTGAGGCAGGAGTGGGTGAGTGAAGGGTGGGTGAGCACCCTCTTAGAGGCAAAGGGGAGGGGGGAGGAGGTTGGGGGTTCATGGAGGGGAGACCAGGAAGGGGGACATTTGAAATGTAAATAAATAAAATAATTATTTTTTTTTTTAAAAAAAGCCTCTACTGTATTAGATTTCCCTAACACCCCACATACGGATCAAACAGGGAAGGCACGCATACACACACACACACACACACACACACACACACACACACACACATTCCATATTTAGGCTTTGTGAGCCACATATGATTTTGTACTCAAATCTTTCTTCACTTTCTTTTATTCTAAGTAACACTTTAAAACTGTTAAACACTCTGCTTTGCTTGGCAGCCAATGAGCACGGCCTGGGGTGGATTTGCTCCCGGGCGGGTGCTGTTTCCAAACCCTGTCCTATGCTGTTGAGCTTCTGGACCCTGACTAACCACCCAACAGATCACCACTCTAACCTCTCCAGTTGCTATCCCTATATACTTCATCAGGGTAAAATCAATATTCTCTTATCTAGACATTAATGGTCAATCCAACGGGGTGTGGGGAAGTCCCGTGGTTTATCAGTGGAGACTTCTCAGAGGCTGACATCAATCAGCTCCTCTGTGTTCTGTGGTCGATGTGAACCGAGCACCCAGGCACCCAGCTTAGCTCAAAATGACAGCAACAAACTTATCCAAATGCTTTGCTCAAATACAAAGATATGGTCAATACCCATCTCTGAGAGGAATGGATATTAATAATACTATTAGTATCTACTAATTTATAATAATCTAATAATAGTAACAACCAGCCTGCTTTGACTGCTGTGTTATATGCACACACTGTAACTGTGTCCCATAAACATGGACAGGTATCATGTCAACAGAAAATGGTTCAGAGAATTCATTTTTCCTGAAAGGAACGATGCTCGGTGAATTGATGTTGACTCCCAGTGAGCCTGAAGACCCAGGGTCTAGTTCCTCAGTAAACCTCAAGCTGTCACAGCTGAGGATTTTATATTCTTCCCTTTTGTGACAAGGCATGCATTGCCCTTTATTACATATGAAATTTAGAAAAATTCCAAGAATTAATAAAAATCGTTATTGGAGCTTAGTAAATCCAACTCCACCCTGCAGCACTCTGCAGCACAGGAGGAGGGGAGGGGCATCAGTGCCTGTTTGCATCAGAAAGGGAAGGGGTGACTGCTTTCTCTAACCACTGTATATTGCTAAGACAGAGGTCTGATGTACAACAGTGCTAGCACACACTCAACTACTTAGCAGACGAGCCGTATATCTTTTCTGCATCATTTTCAGCAAGAAGGGTAATCGGAAGTATCAAGGATGCTCAATTTAAAAAGACACAGAGATAAGGGAAAGAGACATCCCTAAAATACAAATCACTGTGACGCAAATGTCTGAGCAAGCAGAGAGGACAAAGCACTGTCCCATCCTGTGAGCAGAGAATGAGGAAACCAGGACCCATGGTACTCATGAAGTCATCTACATGTTTAGCTGTTTGCCACTACTCGGGATGCCCACAGTGTCACTAATAGCAATGGAAATGACACACACTTCCATTGTGTGTGAAGCTGACATCCAAAGAGTCAGTCATGGGGCAATCGAGTAAACCTGCTGGAGAACCCACAATAAATCGCAGTTTATGAGAGGGGACGCAAGTAGAGGTTTAATAGTATTTTTAAGGACAGAGATGACCACACTGAGATTATCCCCTGCATATTTTCTGAGAAAGCAAATACTCCAATAAATGTGAAATGTCATGAAAGAGAGGCAGCATGTCTCATTACTACAGAATTTCTTAGAGCCAGTGCCATGTTGATACACCCTGAACACTGGAGAATCATATGCAGGTTTTCTTACAGCAGTGGCCACATCAAAATGTCTCACTATAGAAGATACAAACCAGAGACAGAATGAATAGAAAGGCCGCATTAGGAGGTCACAATATCTTCATAAGCAGCAATGACAGCAACCACAACACTATACAAAGCTCTCACTTGGAAGCTCTGTTTTCTCCTTTCAAAATAAATTACTAGCTAAATATTGAACAAGAATTTTAAAAATATGGAGTTTGATTTAAATATAAGCCTAAAAATTTTTAAGCTTTATTTGATGAAACTGGATGTGGGTGATAGATTAAAAAAAAATCCTGCACTTAAAATTATGAAGTTTATAATCACAATAACCCATAGTTTCCTAATTAGTTAAAATAACAAGCACTCATGCAACTGGATCCCCAATTTCCTAAGCCACATGCAAGGAAGCAGCAAGGTACACAGAAGGCCAGGGGAGCAGGGAGGGTCCGTGGGAGGCACACTCACTCAGGGGAGCAGGCAGATGCACAGAAGAGCACTAACCGTGATTCTCTTCATGTCTAGCTGGCGCAGCTGCATCATATTCTGAAGGACCGTGTGTTTGTACCATGACTCTTGAGCTATTGGGTTGCCATCAAAGGTGATGTCCGAGAGGGAAGTTGACTCGGCAAGGCAGGAAACACTTTCAAAGCTGCAGAAGAGATGCCACCACATTATTCTGAGACCTTTCAAGTAATATTTCCAGTTTTTAAAATAAGATTTTGGTTTGGTGTTTTGAGACAGTGTAACCCTATGTAGCCCTAACTGTGAAGGAACTTACTTACTAGGTAGACAGTGATCCTCAGCCACTCATGCTAGGATTACAGGCATGTGCCACCATGTATAGCATGTTCAACAGACCCTTTAAGGAATAATTTAGACCTACAGAAAAATTGAGAAGCTATACAGAGTCCCTATATACTCCCTTCCTCCCAATGTCTCTCTACATTTAGTTAAATACACCTGTGAATGTATGTGACTATCTACAATTAGTGCTCCTACTGTATTGGCACTACAGTATCTCTGAACTCATACATCCCTTGCTCCATTCCTGAAAGAGTCATTTCTCAGTGCAGCAGCTCCTGATATTAGGAACAGGATCACCAGCAAAGGCCTGGGAGGGAAGTGTCCTTTCTTGCCCTTGCAGTGCTGCTTCTTTGAGGCCCCTCAGCTAGAGAGGGAATGTGCGTGCACAGTGCCCTGTGTGGATGCATGGCACTCCTCGCTCCAACAGGGAGGGACCTGGCTCATACCACCCACTACCCATTTATTGGAATTTTCTTTTCCAGCATGTGTGTGTGTGTGTGTGCGTGCATGCACGCGCGCATGCATATGGAACTAAATTCTTTAAACTGCACCCACAAAATTATTTTCTTGATCAGATAACTGCACTTAGGTATCTAGCCCCCATTCCCAATGTTATGCAGGCTACCATGGCCCTCAATACTTGGGATTGCCTCATATGCTTACAATACAGTCAGAACTTAGAGAGTCAGAATCTGCACCCCTTCCTGGGATGTCCACGTCCCTTAAGAGTTTTTAAAGATGTTTTACACCTTGAGGTTCTCTTGTGACAAATGCATAGTGGCATGCGTTTACTACTAAAGTACTATATGGAATAATTTCCTGGTCTTCTGAAACTCCCCTGTGCTTTACCCCATCCCCCAAATTCCTGGTAAGCACCAATCATTTTACTCTTGAGTTCTGCAATTTCCAGAATGTTGGAAGGCTGGAACCAGGTTCTATGATACCCTCTGATGGATGGACTTCTTTACTTAGCAATATACACTTAACAGGCATCTACCAGTGACTTCTCATGGCTTCCTGGTGCCTTTCTTTTCACGACTGAGTAATAGCCCATTGTATGAGTGTATCACTTTCTCCATTCAGCTTTGGGGGTTGGTGAGTGAGGCTGCTGTGAGTCCTGTCCACAGCTGTCTGTGTGCCCATGTGTTAACCTCGGCCAGATGCACATCTCACATAAACATGGTTCTCTGGCTGTGTGAGAAACTCATCCAGTGCTATCAGCTCCCCGTCCCTGCCAGCACTTGCTCTCCATCGGTGTTTCTGGATGCTAGCTGCCCCAGCAGGAGAGCAGTGCTATGCCACCTTCTACTCTGCAGTTCCCCAGGGACAAGTGATTCGAGCATCTCTCACAAGCACATTTGCCCTTACTGTATCTTCATGGTGTTTTCAGAGCCTTTGCTCACTGTAAGTGGATTCTTGGCTTTCTTATTGATGAGCTTTACACGTTTTTTTTTTTTTTTAATATATGATGGTTGTCTGTCCTTTACCACATATATGCCTTGAAAGTATTTATTAGGTTTCTTTAAAAATATGTATTAATTTATGTAGTGTGTGTGTGGATGTGTACATGCCAAGGCACATGCGTGAAGGCCAGAGGGACACTGTAGGAGCCGGTTCTCCCCTTCCACCATTGGGATCCTGGGGATCAGCTCAAGCCCTCGGGTACCACTGCCTGCCTCGGGTACCACTGCCTGCCTCCACCTGCAGAGCCAGCCTCCACCTGCAGAGCCAGCCTCCACCTGCAGAGCCAGCCTCCACCTGCAGAGCCAGCCTCCACCTGCAGAGCCAGCCTCCACCTGCAGAGCCAGCCTCCACCTGCAGAGCCAGCTCCCTGGCCCCTCTTCACTCTTCACAGTGCCCGCACAGAGCAGGATGCTTTAATTTTAATAATATGTAACTTAATAATTTCTGTGTGTTTTTTTTTTAATCCTGTTTTGGTTCCTGAAGGCTGTCTGAGTTTTCTTCTACAATTTACAGTTTTGAGAGTTTTACATTTAGGATCACAACCCATTTTGAGTTAATTTAATGGGAGGTCCAAATTCACATCTCCACACACTGATGACCTGCCTGCTTTCTTGGTTGAAGTCCATCTGGTTGTATCTGTGTGTGTATTCCGACATGTTCTTGGTTCCACTGATAAATGTGTGTACACTTTTACCACTGTCCCACTGCCTCAAATGCTATGACTTCAGGGTAAGTCTCTGTAATGCAGCTTTGTAATGATTCTAAACACATCATAGTTCACTCTGTGAATGGCATGTGTCTCTGACAAGAATATGTAGTCTTTCTTTCCATGGAAATGTGACGCTAATGTACCTAATTAGGTCATACATAAGTAACTAACTGTCTTCAACAACTAGACTCCAAATATGTGTGAGTCCACACTCCCACAGACACTGAAGACCCAGCCTACGGCAGGGCTGCCTCTGTCACCTGTCCCATGTCTCACTCCCAGCATCAATTCCACTTGTGAGTGTGCAGGGACCCTGTGGGCCATCATGGATCTTGCCTGTCCTGGTCAAATCTCCCTTCACAAGAACATGTCATGGAAAAATATGCCTCGGCTTAATTGGACTTTCTATCTACAAAGGCTTCCTAACGCCAACACCAGCACCTAGATTATAGTTATTAGGTTCTAAGTGACATGGAAACCCCCTGTGCGGTCACTGTGCCCCATCTGTCAGGAGCGTCCCTTTCTCCCGCATCAAACACTGTGAATGAAGGCACAGGACTCCCCAAATAAACTGTGTGGGTAATGAAACCACAGGTTCCCAGTCACCTCTGCTCTCTGTACAGAACAGTCCTTAACAGGCTGGTGTGGATCCTCAAGCCCTGCCCTTCAGTATATGCCAGATTCTAGGTATTGGCCCTTACATAGGGGAGGTCGAAATCATCTTTTGATATCTAGAAAACTACACACTGGTATTTTGATTTTTTTTTGAAGATGGGAATAATCACAATACAACTCCTAAAAAACTCTGAGGAATTCATTTACACCAGACTCAACTACTACTACTCATGCTGAAGACTGCTTGTTCAGGATTTATATTCAAACCACAGCTCTATGATGACAGGACACAGAAAAGTATGCTATGGAAAACCACCTCATGACAGGGACGGTAAGCTTCCTTCCTCCTTATTGCCATAGTCAAACGGTTCAAATCAAATCATCCTGATGCTGCTCTTTAGTGATCTATAAGATGATTTCTGGATCTGAGTGTATGCCAAAACATTTGTGACATGTCAGGATAATTACAGGAAGGCATTTCAAATAGGAGAAAATGGGGGTTGACAAATTTAAATCTAATGATGGCTTGAAGTATAAGTAGACCTGGGGAGCTGGCTGATCTACATCTGCAACTCAAACATCAGAGATTCCAGGAGGAGGAGAAACAGATACTGTCCCTCAGTGCCAGCTCCAGCAGCTCCATGCCCCCAACACTCACATACACACTCACACACACCCTCTCTCACACATTCACACTTACACACTCACACACACCCTCTCTCACACATTCATACTCACACATACTCACACTCAGAGGCACACAGTCATTCATACAACAAACATGAAATCACTAGAAAGTTCCACAAAATATGTAAAACTGGTAGGATGAAAAACATAAAGGAAAAAGCATTACAGGAATTTGTATTGATGAACTTAAGAGGTGAATAAAATGTATTTGAAAAATCTCAACTGCTCAAAAAAATCAGGAAAGAAGAAAGGAAGAGGAGAGTAGGAGAAGGAAAGGGAGAGGAGGGGAGGGAAGACAGAGGGGAGAAGATGGAGGGGAGGAAAAGGAGGGGAATGATGAGAGGGAGATATAAAAAGGGAAGGGAGGAGAGATTTGTTACTTGGCTACCAATCTATAACAATTATTATTAAAGAATTACAACCTTTGATATATATGCATTATATAATCTGTATCTGCAAATCTGTATCTGTAAAGAGAGCTCTAACTACTGAGGGTTAAAAGTCTGGCTCACTTGAGCCAACATTCATGTATTTGAACAGCTAGTTCAGAGCTGTAAAAGGGAGAAATTCACATCAGTGCCTTAGCAACAGGATGGAATGCAGTGGTGAGGCAAGCAGGCTCCTCCAACTCTCCCAAGAACACAGTGAATGGAAGTGATACCTAGGCAGGGACATATGGCTGTCCATTCTTAGCATGCTAATCATCACTGGAGAATAGGAGTCTGCCCTGAGGAGGAAGCAGGAGCCTTTCCTATCTAGGTCAGGCAGACAGATGGCTTGGGGAGGTGAAAGAGGGTGGAAGTAGAGCACAGGAGGGGATGTGGGTCTCACCACACACACACACACACACACACACACACACACACACACACACACCACACGGAGGAAGGAAGGGACGGAGGGAGGGAGGGAGTTGGAGTTGAATTCAGAGTACTAGAGAATAGAAGGTTCTGCCATCTATCATTAATGTGAACACAAAATGAAGCTACGTGCTCACACGTGTAGCTACTGTTACTTTTCCACCCAGCTCCCTTTCCCTGTTAACAGACTTCTTCCCTGCAGTAAACCCTTCCACACTGGTATCACCCGCCCAGTTCCAGGACTGAGTGTGCTGTGCCCTTGGCCAGTGTGATCCCTTCCAACTGGTACCTAACCTAATTAAGGACACCCTTACTGGGAACCCTCTGCAGCAGCACCTCTCAACTGTGCACTGGAGTCACCACATCTCCGCAAACAGCAACCGTGATCCAGGAGGTCTATTATGTGGCTTGGCAACCTGAACTTGTAACAAGCTTCCCAGTCAGGGAACTGCTGATAGTTCAGAGACTTCCAACACTCCACTCCTCGGAAACTCCCCGACAGAGCTGTGAAGGGGCCTATTGGTACACACCATGGTGCTGGCTTTCCTTCACCCTGCCTGTCACTTGGGGTTTGGTGTGCTCTCTGTGACTGATCACACAGTTGTAGGAAACAAAGCCATACATTCAGCCCCTGCCACCCTCGATAATGCCATCTTTGGTGTTTTACACGAAGGATGTCTTATCAACTGGCTGGGATAAAAATGGTTCTTTAACAAAGAGGCGGGGAAGAGACTGTACTAAGCTGGGAAAGGACTCAGCAGAGGACACCCGGCCACAGCACTGGGCACAGTTGAACGTCCCTCTGTATCCTTAAGATTTACCTGACTCGCCCTCTATGAAAAACTGGGAGCACACTCAAGCCCCCTGAGCTCACTTAGGAGAAAGAAGCCAACCCCCTAATGTGTAAAACAGCAAGCTGCCCAGGAAGCTCCAGGTCACAGTACAGAAACCCTGCCCGGCTAACACATTCATCCAGCGCTTCCCATGAGCTGTTACTCAAAGTTAAAAAGGAGCCTCTGATTTGGAGGTCTACGACAGACACTGCCAATTTATTTTTAAGCCGTTACGTGAGAAGTTTTATGAAAAACAGGACCTGAATAGACATTTCTCAAAAGCATGTATGCGACCAGTCAACAGGCACATTAAAAAAAAAGAAGAAAGAAAGAAAGAAAGAAAGAAAGAAAGAAAGAAAGAAAGAAAGAAAGAGAGAAAGAAATCCCAACTGAAGCCAGAGACACGACCTCATCATCGTGTTTGTTAGAATGGCTACTTTCAAAACACAAGCAGTAGGTGTTGGCGAGGACCCTGGAGTCGTGATTTGATCCCAAGTGTGTCCACAGTGTTCTGAATACCTGTTCCCCATCCAGTGCTGCTATTTTAGGAGGCTTCTGAAGGCTAGGCCCAGCTGACACAGAGGTCACTAGGGCATATTTTTCAAGGTGACACTGCCCCTGGTTCTTGCCTTCCTCTTTGCTTTCTGGTCCTACTAAGATAATGAAGAGCCCCACTCCCCTCCCATCCACACGCGCACCAACACCTCAGAGCATGCCTTCTTCACCACAGGGCCCCAAACCCTCAGAAGGCCCATTCCTTCCAGGTATTGTGGTCACTTTGATGAAAAGGAGTACGTGGAGGAAGGGGACCTTTGGCTACCGTAAGCCAGGGTGGCCAATATGGAAAACAGTATGGAGCACCTTAAACAATTAACAAAGCTATGATATGACCCAGAAACCCCATTCTCTATCCAAAGGAAATGAAGTGACATATGAAGAGACATGCTGTGTCCTACACTCATGGGTACACTATTCACAACAGTTTCAATATGGGGCCAACTTTAGCATCTATTGACAGTTGAATGAATAAAAGGCTATGGTATAGTTGACACCGCTTTAGGAGCAACATCTGAGGGTGCTCTGTGCTGTACACATGTATATGTTGTACACATGTGCATTTTTACATGAATGTGTGTAAGCACGTGCATGCATGCGCACACAGGAAAGAAGATGTGAGGTATGAATACACAGCACAATTGCAGTCCACCTCAGAAGGAAATCTTGTCCTTTGTAACAGGGATAAAACTGGATGACACTGAACTGAGAAAAACACGCCAGAGACAGAGGGATGAATCTATTTGCTCTCACTTACATGTGGAATCTAACATAGCTGGCCTTACAGAAGCACTGAACAGAACGGGGGTTACAAGGCTAGCGTTAGAGCAGGATCAGCCAGTGCAATGATGCTGAGTGCAGAGCTCCGGTTCAACAGATGCTACAGTTCTATCAGAAGGAATGAGTTCAGGAGATCATGTTTAATAACAATGCATCATATGCTTGAAAAGTGTAAACTGGTCTGGTCATCCCACAAGATACACAAATGTCCCACTTTGCTTTCCATTGCTATAATAAACATCACCACCAAAAGCAATGCGTGGAGGAAAGGGTTTGTTCGGCTCACACTCCAGGGAAGTCAGAGCAGGACTCAAGGTGGGAACCTGAAGGAAGGAACTGAAGCAGAGGCACACAGCCCGAGTGGCTTACTCAGCTTGCTTTCTTATACAGCTCAGGACCACCTGGTCAGGGGTCGCACAGTGCACAGTGGGTTCACCCTTCTTACATCAATTAGGAATTAAGAAAATGCCCATAGACAAGCACACAGGCCAACCTTACAGAGGTAATGCTCAGTTTAGAGTCCCTTTCCCCAGGTGTGTATGACTGACAAAAGAAGCTAATTATGACAGCATATATGTATATTTCAAGTTGAACACCATTAATACACATAATTTTATAAAATAAAAAGTATCTTTTAAACACCAAAACAGTGTGCCCAGAGACTAGCTGAAAGCTTTGAACTATCCTTTCAGATATTTGGAGTTTATCATTAGTCACTGGGATAGCTTATCTCGTACTCAGGATAAACAAAGCTGTTAAGATTTCTCTTCAGTGCAAGAATCCAGAAGTTCCCTCACCTTCTTTATTTGCATGCAAAGGATCCTTTTATTTGTGTGTGTGTGTGTTTGTTTTGTGTTTTGAGACAGTCCCTCTACACAACCTTTGCTAGCCTGGAATTCACTATGTAGATCAAGCTAGCCTAAACTCAAGAGATCTGCCTTCCTCTGCCTCTCCAATGCTGGGATTAAAGGCGAGTGCCCCTAAGACAGACCAGCATGGAAGGGTCTTTAAAGAAGAAAATGGTGCTCTTCCCTCTTTAACACATCAAGTGCTCTGCAAGACTGGGTAAGTATTTTCCTTCCTGGACTGGTCAGGTTTCAGCACCACATTATAACCTTAATACTAAATCAAACATGAAGGAATGAAGAATCGGCCTGTCTAACAATCCCTACCCTGCATGCACAGCCTTTTTTTAGAGTTTGAATCTTTGATGCTACGGAAGAAGCTGGTATGTTAAGATCTGTTCCCTGAGGCAATGGTATTCAGAGGCCTTTGGGAGGTGACTGGGTCACAAGGGTTCTGATCTCAGGCCTGAATTCACAGCTCAATTGGACACTGGAGGAGTGCTTAGAAGGAACGGTCTGCTTGGAGGAAGCAGTCCTTGGGAATGTGCCCTCCAAGGGTATATTTTGAGCCCAGCTCAAGTCTCTACCTTCCCCTCTCCTTCCAAGCTGCCAGGAACTTGTGAGACTCCTTCCACAAGGCACTTCTGGCATGATAAACTGAGCTACTGCAACCTAACAGCAACTGGGCAAAAACCAGCGCTCATGAGTCAATCAAACCTGCCCTCCTTAGATGTCTCCACTGTTCTGTCACAGCAATGGGAAGATGACCAGCACACGTTCTTTCAAGAAGACCTCCCCAAAGAGGCAGACTGGGGGACAGGAGGGCTCACTGCACACAGAACCCCCCTCTCTGCTTTGCTGAACCACTGGTACCAGAGCTCTAGCTCTGCCCACCCCCCAGAAAAATGGCTCTCACCTTTCAACTCCTCTGCCAGCAATGGTGTAAACATTTGAAAAGATATATTGCCTGAGGCTGGGGAATTGGAGAGCTGCTATGGTATGCTATGGTTGGAGTGTTTGCTGTAGAATTATGGGGACTGAAGTTCTGATCCCAGCACCCAGCAAACAAGCCCGATTTCCCACAAGTGCCTGTAACTCTCGCTCTTAAGGATCTGATGCCCTGATATGGCCTTTGTGTGCACCCTCTCCACATACACACAAGTACATGCACTTGAATAGATCACACACACACACACACACACACACACACACACACACACACACACACGCATTCACATAGATCACACAGAGACAAACACACAAACACAAAAATACATTAAATAAAAATTTTAAAGCCAGGTGTGGAGGTGCATACTTTAAATTCTAGCACTCCTGAGGATGGTGCAGAGGCAGGCAGACCTCTGTGAGTTCGAGACCAGCCTGATCAACATAGCCAAGATATGTCAGGGCTTAGTAGAGAGACTCTATCTCAAAACAAAACCCAACTAACTAACTAACTAACAAGATAAATGGATCCTGATTATGCATATCAAAATTACATTCTGCTAGTTTGAACTCCACTTGTCTGACTCCTGTATCTCTTCAATTGATCCAGAACTTAGAGCAGAAGTTAAAGGCTAAGATTATCAAGCCCCAAGTTAGCAGCTTATGTAAAGACTCTCAGGAAGTTTGTTCATGCATAATTGACACAGCACAGTATTTGTGTTTCCATCACGAACAATATAAACAAACACATGCTCTTTCCAAACAGCACCATCCTGCGCTGTCAGAGGCAGCTCACTCAGCCCTGCTGATGGCTACATAGAGTGGGATAAGCTAACTACAGTGTAGGATGTCGTTTCTACAGGGAGATAAAGTAATGAAGACACACGTGTGGGGCCTTCTGAATGCTACATGACACTTGGGAGAGTTTAAAAATCTAAAGAATATATGTAGATTTAGTCCTTTTCTAAATTGCTCATCTCAATTATTAGGAAAGGTTTCGATAGAAGGCCAGCCTTTCAGTTGGCCTGAGGGGACAGACAAGCAAATGGGAGAGATGATTCCAATCAGAAGTCTGAAAACCTGAGAGACAGAATTGCAGTTTTAGCCACAATGATAGCAGACTTTTTATTACAATAAAAACTGCTGTAAAGCAAGAGAAAATATAGAATCCAAGTGTTAAATAAGGCATGGTATAGAGGCTGTGCTCCTTTGTGAGAGAGAAATCACAGGAAAGTCACAGTCACCTTGGCTTCTGCCTGGAGACACTTTCCAGATGACAGGATTCACTTGGCAGAGGATCCAAAGAGACAACAGAGGTCTCACTAGCGGATGAAACACAGCATATTCTGGGTCTGCTGCGAGTCCCAGGATGTGGGTGGTGGGTAGCGAAGATGGGTCGACATACAGAGGAGACCCAGAAGCCTGTAGAGGGTCTCTGAGTATCTGCCTGAGCACCAGGACATACATGCAGAACTGGTGCCATGAGCCCTAGCAGAATGTGACTGTTGAGGGGCCGTGGGATCAAGAGCATGTGTCAATTATGCAGGAACAAACTTCCTGAGAGTCTTTACATAAGCTGCTAACTTGGGGCTTGATAATCTTAGCCTTTAACTTCTGCTCTAAGTTCTGGATCAATTGAAGAGATACAGGAGTCAGACAAGTGGAGTTCAAACTAGCAGAATGTAATTTTGATATGCATAATCAGGATCCATTTATCTCGTTAGTTAGTTAGTTAGTTTTGAGATAGAGTCTCTCTACTGAGCCCTGACATATCTTGGCTATGTTGATCATGTCTCCCAGGAACTGGGAGACAGTAGCACTCTAGACAGAGTGAAGACAGCTCACTGAACAACCAGATTGTGCACTAGAGCACCCCAGTCCTCAAAGCCAGGCCTCAAGTACAAGGTGATCAGAGATGGTGACTATTTCAAGTTTCTCTATGATGGAGGCTTTAAAGGGTGATTAAACAGAGACCTTGAAAATAATCTAGAAATTTATTTCCCAGAGCTATGTGTTTACATTCCAAACAGAAATAAAATCTGGAGTCACTCGCTTACATTCCAGAGGCTAACAGGCTAGGAGACTATTGCCTGTTCATCTCAGGATGTATTTATATTAGGAAGATGAGGCCGGTTGGTCTCTCTCCCTTCTCTCCTCTACTCTCTCCACTGTTTCTTTTTCTTCTCTGGAGATAAGGTAGAGATATATGAACAGCTCCTATATAAATTCTAGGGCTAATAATTTGGGGTCCTGCTATGTATTGAAATCCCTCCCCATACATGTAGGTGGTATATGCCTTAGTCATAATAGCCTCATGGGGCAAAAAAGAACATGGGAAATACTGCAGGTAAATTATTGCTTCTCCCATAAGTCCAAAAACCCTATGTCTAATATAAAAATAGCACAAATACATAATTTAAAATGCATCATCTAGTTCTAAAATAAGTATTACTCTAGATCTGCCCTCTTCAATTAAAAAACAACCCTAAACATTCAGAATTTTAGTCTCAGCTGAATCAAAGCTGATTCTCCAGAAGGCTATCAAACAGGAGCTCCAGGCGTCTAAAGTCAGGCAGCATAAGCCACACGCTCACCAATGTCCTAGCGCTGTGGAATGCCCAAAAAATAGTTCTTAAGAATTGCCAGACCAAAAAAATCAACAATAAAAAATATAAAAAGGAACACATATTGAGAAGGGAAAAACAGTCCCAAGGAGAACCCGGATGCTGGTGGCAGTAGCCTAGGTCTCATCACGTTGTGCACAGTGACCTCTGTCCGGTCAGATCAGGTCAGATCTTCACACTAACAGATGTTTGCTTCACTTTGCAACAGATGACTTAGGAGCTATCACAAGGAAGGGGTCTGTTTTCTCCAAGAAAGAAATCTAAATCTTTTCAAATGTTCCAAAGTATGCATTTGCTGGTTTAGCCCACTGAGGAGATTCTTGGACTGGACGACCTTGAGACAGCTGTGAACAACAAAGTAAGCTGACTCTAACACAACCCTAACCTGGCTTCTCCGTATTTCCTTTTGAACAGATTTCCATCCTGGGCTGTGGCCACAGAAGCATTGAAGGACTGACTTCTGAGACTGCTACATGGCAGAACTTGCTGAATGAGGCTTTTAAAAGATCTATGAGAAGCAGGAGAGATCCAGCAGACCCAATAGCCTCTTCTGGCCTCTATGGGCATCAGAAACACATGTAAAACACTTAGCAAATGTAGGCAAAACACAGTTTTTAAAAAGTTACTTATGAATATTGAGAAACATCAGATTAAACTTGGCTTTATTCATTCATTCATTAAAGTGAGTTAATAACTATTGCCATTTGGTGCCAGGCATGACACACCAGAGTATCATGAACTGACTGGGGGCCCTGTATGTTATGAAACTGGATGTAGAGGAAGGAAGAGAAGAAACCATTTCTTCATTTGGGGTTGTATCCCTAAAGAATGAAAATAATTCTTTCCATTTAGGTTTGAGTTTTGATTGCAAAACAAAAACAAAAAAACAAAAAACAAAACAAAAAACCCACATTCCCTCCAGTAGATCAAACATAAAAGTTCTGTAATTGGAAGGACACATTTGGTTTGGGCATAATTGATTGTAGACAGGAGTGTCTGCTCAAATTAGCTGACGAACGTGTTCAGTCTCTTCAATGCTTTGCCTTGTCTGTTTGCCTTTGTATCAAGTAGCCACCTCTCTACAGTTAGGGTTTCATTTGAACACTGAGGAATTCATCTTGCCTTTGGCAGTGTTTCTACAAGGCATCTACACAAACACCATTAGAGAAGGTGAGCCACTTGGAATGTTTCTAGAGTTTGTTTTATAAACTGAATTTAATCAGTTCCCACCTTAAATTTGTTTCTGAATATACTCTTAATTTATTGCTGTTGTTAGAAAAATTTAAAAGGAAATCATAAGTATATATTGGTCTCAATTAGTCATACCTGTTTGTTTCTGAACCATGAAAGAAACTACCCAATATTTAATCACAAATAATTTTAAAGTTTAAGGGCCTTCCTTTTAAGAATACTCAACCAAAACCTTTATGCAAATTCAAGAACCTTTGCATTAAAGAAACCTCAGAGGGTCTTTGATTCATAATTGCTTTTTAAATGTCAATTCAACCCTCAGCTTCTGGGAAGAACACTATCCCCTGGGCAGGCTATGACAATTAAGTGCTCTCTCTCTCTCTCTCTCTCTCTCTCTCTCTCTCTCTCACACACACACACACACACACACACACACACACACACAACACACACACAGTTTCCATGCACCTTTTTCAAGTGTTAGCTATTCTTCCCCTCCATGCCTCCTCACCTTCACATCAACTGTGTTCTACTAATGCCTTCCCTCACGATTTCTCTCCTCCCACGCCCATCAATGGTCTCTCTGTTGTTTATCGGATTCTCTGAGTCCTCCAAGTTAAACAAGCAAATCTAAAGACTCAGTGCTGGGGACCCATGCATGCAGCATTTGTCTTCCAGGTCTGAGTTACCTCACTCAGTATAATTCTCTCCAGTCCCATCCATTTGCCTGCCAATTTTATGATTTCATGTTTCTTTATAGCTGAGTAAAATTGGATTGTATATAGGTACCACATTTTTATTAGCCACCCATCTGCTGATAGACACCTAGGTTGTTTCCATGCCCTAGCTACTGTGAACAGGGCAGCTATGAACATGGATGAACGTGTGTCGGCAATAGGAAAAAGAATACAGTGCCAGGTATGAGATACCTTCCTTCAAGCTATTGGTCAAGGGTGCCTGAGAGACCCACAAAACAATACAGGCTATTGCAACTTCTCTTGGTTGCTACCAGAACTAGATAAGACCTAACAGCTGATGACATCACAAACTTTGATCACAGGACATCAAAAAAAAAATTAAATTGGCCAAGAAGCTTCCTCCCTAATGGCTGGCTTTCACAGTGGGAATGTGCTGTGTAGACTGTGGGGGACAAAGTCATCTACAGTCTTACCTAGATGTGAGCCCTGTGCGCTACCATGACAACTGTGGCAAGACATGCCTATGGCTGCAAGTGGCCCAGTGTTATAAGGGTAACCAACCACATTCCTGTTGGATTTAAGGTCCATTCTAGGGGGTGGGGAGAGTACGCCTATCGTACTCTAACTCTGGCAAGAACCAGTGGTTGGAAAGCTCATGGGCCTTAAGGGTGAACCCACTACTGATATGTTGTTAAATGTGTCCTCTAAATTCAGATCTCTACCCATAGACAGCACAGCTCCCAGACCTCAGCAGAGAAGCTCTTTGTTCAGCAGAAAGAGGTTAACACCAAACTCATAATTGGCCAAAGTGCAGAGAATGAGTGTCTGTGACAGACAGACAGACAGACAGACACACACACACACACACACACACACACGCGCACACAAGCTCTGGGATCATCATGGAAGGAACACACACACACAAGCTCTGGGATCATCATGGAAGGAGAGGTAGAAAGACTGTCAGAACCAGAGGTCAGGGAAGACTGGAAGCAAACAATGTCTGCTTCATCATCACGGCAGTTATGGCTGCCTGCACAAGACCTGCACAGAATCAAGCTAGTCAGTGTTCTAGGGTGGAGGGACTGGGCTTATAATCCCTTATCCCAACATTTCTCAACCTGTGGACGGCACCCAGTTGGGGGTCTAACAACCCATTCATGAGGGGGGGGGTCACTGAAGAGCATCAGAAAACAGACGTTTATATTACAGTAGGAAAATTATAGTTATGAAATGGCAACAAAAATAATTTTGTGGTTGGAGGGGTCACCACAACATGAGGAACTGAATTTAAGGGCTGCAGCATCAGGAAGGTTGAGAAGCACTAACCTACCCCTTACTAAGAAGCTATGGATGGATGATGGCTTCCAAAGAGAGGGAGAGTCAGTTGTCTTTAAGAACTGGCCAATGGTTGGTATCTAGAACCCTGTCCTGTTGACCTGCTCCAGTGGATGGCCCTAAATCTATCAGTACATGGGCAGCACAGACTAGGCTCAGTGGGTTATTAAAAAAAAAAAAAAGACAGGAAATTGGTATGGGGTTGGGAGTAGGTCTGGGAGAAGTTAGTGGTAATTGTGATAATGCTTTATTTGCATCAATGGAATTCTCAAATAATTAATAAAATATTATATTAAAATTGTTAATGCACACCAGCATAATAGTACACACCTGTAATTCCAAACTTTAACAGTTCAATTATGCAGCAAGTTAAAGATTATCCTATGCTACACAGTAAGACTTTCTTTCTAAATAAACAATATACATACATTTATGCTAATCCATTGCCATAAATAGCTATCAGTCTCTTGGGCCAAGTGTGAATTCAGCCTGATGCAAGGTGTGGAAACAGCCAGCAATCAGGACCTTCATTTAATTTTAGTTTAAGAAGACTTCTTCGGGGTAAAACACCTCAATTTATTTGAACTTGTGAAAATGAACCTTTATAACTACAATAAAATGAGCTAGAAAATTCACTGTGACTTCAAAATCATTTGTGCTTATTTATAAGCTGGCTGAGAAGTCCCAGAAAATCTCCAATTGCTAATGATACCTGCTGAAGCGAGGTGATCTCTGCAGAGACCACAGCTGTGCAATGACTAACCTCAACAGTTTTCTCTGAGGAGCTGGACAGTACGCTCTGTGTCATGCCCTGCTTCAGAATGCCTCACTACAGCCAGGGCAGCATTTTTATGTACTTTTGTACCAGCAGAATTAACATTTTAAATAACTATAGGTAAAACAGGACAGAAGTAGAGGGTAATAAAATAAGGCATATAGTAACTGAAACAAACAAACAAACAAAGCAATGCTGCCCATTAGCGGTGCCTTGTTCCTTTAGCATCCATTCAAGGGAATAAATAAGCCTGAGAGACCCCAGACTCTCCGCTGACTTACACATTCACCTGTCCTTTTCATTTCTTCCTTCCTTCCTTGCTTTTTCTTTCTTTTTTTTTTTTTTCTACAACTGCTTTGTGAGCTCTGACCCTTCAATAAACTGCAAGGCTTATAAACACTGTCCTCAGAAAAAAAACATGTCTGAGACTAGAAAGAGGAGACTCCCAGTGTAGGAGGAAGCTGCTGTAAGGAAAACCACACTGTCAGCATCTCAATAGCCTCTGCAAACAACACTGCTACTGCTGGGACCAGCTGGTGTTCAGGGCGCCCTGATAACTTGCAGAATGAACCTCTATTCTCTACTTACATCGTGTAGATGCTTTCACTGGCAGTCAACTCCATACCCAACTTAGTGAATTAGAAGACACAATGTGAGTACATTCTGTCAAGAGTTCAAAGAGAACCTCACCCAAGTTATTACTGTACAATATACAAAAAGATGCAGAAGACGCACAAAGAAGTTGACTTCTAGTGCCTATTTATCTACAGAAACTTTTCCAGACAATGCTACACCATTCTGTTCTAGAGGAATGACAGTGATGTTTGTTTCCATAACAGAGGGAAATCTTGTACTTGCCTGGCATGTACAGGTTCTGAGCTTCATTCATCTCCAGCAACATACACACACACACACACACACACACACACACACACACACACACAAGGAGAAATAGGGGAACAAGAGAAATCATTAGTGGTTATAATTTCAGGCACACAATTAGAATATTTCCCTTTAAAAAAGTATTTTTATTTGGTATTTATGGGTACTTTGTCTGCACATATGTGTGTACACTACATGTATGCCTGGCCTACAGACATTAGAAGAGGGTGTTGGATCTCCTGGAATTAAAGTTACAGATGGTTGTGAACTGTCATGTGGGTTCTGGGATTCAAACTAGAGTCTTCTGAAAAAGCAGCTAGTGTTCTTCACTACCTAGCTGTCTCCCCTGCCACATTAGACTCTTTCTAACAGCTCTACTACTTCCTACAAAAACAAAATAGAAGCCTAGATTAAAAATTTCACCAGCTAAAGAGTACACATGGAGGAACTCATGGCTCCAGCTGCATATGTAGCAGAGGATGGCCTTGTCAGTCATCAATGGGAGGAGAGGCCCTTAGTCCTGTAAAGGCTCTATGCCCCAGTGTAGGGGAATGTCAGGGCCAGGAAGCAGGAGTGGGTGGGTTGTTGAGCAGGGGGAGGGGGAGGGGGCAGGGGGTTTTCAAAGGGAAACCAGGAAAGGGGATAACATTTGGAATGTAAATAAAGAAAAAATATAATTAAAAAAATTTCAATGTCAGAGTCTGGGAGATGGCTCAGCAGGCACCTGCCACCAAGCCTGGGAACCTAAATTCAATACCCAAGACAACATGAGGAGAGGAGGAAACCAACCCAGCAAGTTGTCCTCTGACTTCTATACTGCTGCTATAGCACTTGTCCCTGTCCAATAATAAATAAATAGATGGACAAATAAATAAATAAATGTATTTTAAAAAAAGACAGTGTTGAGAATAGCAGGATTGTTTTTATAACGTGGGGCTAAAGAGACAGCTCAGTGGATAAGAGCTCTAAATGTTCTTGGAAAAAAAATCCAAGATTAGTTCCCAGTACCCATATTAGGTGGCTCACAACTCCTTGTAACTTTACTTCCAGAGGGATCTGATACCCTCTTCTATCCCCCAAGGGTAAAAAAGCAGAAAGTTGTATGAAACAGCATTTCCCTTACAGTATAAAGTAGAATCTGGTATTTTTCTCTTTTGTCTTCTTTTCCTAGTCCTGAAGTACCAAGCTGGTTGTAGCATCCCTGATTATGTTCTGGACTGAGGTTACAAAACACAGACCAGTGATATTTTCAAGTCAGGTATAATTCCAGCTTTACCTATGAGTTCTTGAACTGAATTTAAAACTACAGAACTGGGACTGTGGGAGCTGTGAAATTGGAATCCACAAAAAGTAACTTCAAATTCTGCATTTAGCATGTGAACTCTTAGTGTCATTTAATCTGAGAGGTACAAGTTGATCTTGAGTTATCCTAACAGCAATAGGAAATGCAAAGGTGAAGGTAGACAAAAAGACCAAGTAGAGGTATAGGGTGTCTTTAAGGAGGCTAGGTAGGCCAGGATGTTGGGTGCTGTGGGGAAAAAACTAGAATGGGAAGGTAGGCCTGGCCTGTTCTGAAAGCTACCTCTTCTGGTGTATTCTACACTATGCCAAGAGAACATGAGTATTCAACGTAGGAAGGAAATTCTGACATGTAGCAACATGGATGACCTTGAGTAGATCATACTAAGTAAAATAGGCAACACATAAAAGTACAAACAGTGTAGGGTTTCATTCATGTGAGGAACCTCCCTCAGCAATCAACTTCAGAGACAGAGTAGAACAGAGGTTGCTAGTGTCAGAGGATAGGCATGCAGAGACTGGTTAGTGAGTATTGCGCTCCGGATATGCAAGATAAAAGAGCCCTTGAGACTGGCTGCAAAACACCATGAATATACCTCGCTGGCTTAGGGTTTCCATTGCTGTGAAGAGAGACCATAGCCACAGCAACTCTTATAAAGGAAAACACTTAATTGGAGCTGGCTTACAGTTTGGAGGTTTAGTCCATTATTGTCATGGCAAGAAACATGATCTTGAGTTATCCTAACAGCAATAGGAAATGCAAAGGTGAAGGTAGACAAAAAGACCAAGTAGAGGTATAGGGTGTCTGGTGTACAAGCAGACATGGTGCTGGAGAAGGAGCTGAGAGCTCTGCATCCAGATCATCAGACAGCAAATGGGAATGCCACACTAGGCCTAGCTTGGCATGAGACCTCAAAGCCCAGCCTTATGGTGACACAGTTCCTCCAACAAGGACACATCTACTCCAGCAATGCCACACCTCCTAACAATGTCACTCCCTATGGGCCATGCATTCAAACACAAGAGTCTATGGGGACCATTCCTCTTAAACAACCACATTCCACTCTCTGGTCCACATAAACTTGTAGCCATAACATAATGTAAAATATATTTAGTCCAACTTCAAAAGTCCCCATAGGCTGTAATGGTCTCAACAGTGTTTAAAAGTCCAAAATTCAAAGTCCCCTCTGAGATTCATGCAATTTCTTAACTGTAACCCCCTGTAAAATCGAAATGAAAAAGCAGATCACATACTTCCAACATATGACGGTATAGGACATAGACTACAGTTCCAAAAGGTAGGAAAGGAGCACAGTAAGGCAATACTGGACCAAAGCAAGACTGAAAACTAGTTGCACAAACTCCAAACTCTGCATCTCTATGTCTGATGTCAAAACATTCAGCAGATCTCCAACTCCTTACATCTTTGTTGACAGCAACACACCTCTATCTCTTAGGCTGGTTCCACTTCCCGTGAGCTTCTCTTCTTGGCAGGTATTCCACAGCTCTGGCATCTCCAACATCTTGGGGTCTCTAAGGCAATCCAGGTTTCACCTTTACAGCTTCACGCAATGGCTGCTCTAAGCCTCCATTTGGGGACACCCTTACCATGTGTCTGGCCTCAATGGCTTTCCTTAGTTGTGGAGGGGAGTTCCATAACCGCTTTCTTCTATCCTTGACTTTAAAGCCAGAATCATGTGGCTGGACCTGCCAAGTTCTACTTCTTGCTGGGGCTGGAACATGCCTGCCTTGTTCAATAACGTCTTCACCAGCTCTTTGGTTTCCTTCATTATCTAAGCTTGGTTGTCCTGGAGCTTGCTCTGTAGACCAGGCTGGCCTAGAAATTAGAGATCGGCTGCCTCTACCTACCAAATTCTGGGTTTTAAGGCGTGTGCCACCACTAAGCTTTTCTTTAATTCCTTTTCACAAATTGGAATCTTGGCTGGGCAGGACTTTGCCCTGAGATCAACACTGCATTTATTCCATAGCATCAGGATTTTCTATCTGTTTATCTCCATGAACAAAGGACTCAGCTCCATTCCACTTCCGGGTGCTCCTTTTCTTCTCCAGCTATGCATTTCATATTTTTCTTTGCTCAGTTCACCCCTTTTCACGGTAGATCTGCATAAGAGTGACCACTAATAACCACACAGCAGAGTCAATACTAGGCTGTTTTGAGATTTACTCTTTACTTGAACCTCAGGCAGAATTTTCTTCCAATAAGGGAAGAAAGCAGCCACACTCTTCAGCAAAATATCACAAGAATGATCTCTAGGTTACATATTAATATTCCTCTCCTCTGAAGCCTCTTGTGCCGGTTTCAGAGTTTAGCTCCCACAGTCCTAATCACCCTCAGCACCACTGTCTTTCATGCTCCTCCTAGGATGGCCCATTAAGCCCCACTTAAAGTGTCCAACTACTTTCCTAATCCAAAGTCCCAAAGTCTACATTCCTCCAATTTAAAACAAAAGAACAAAACAAAACAAAAAAAAAAAAAAAAAAAACTTGGTCAAGCCTATCACAGCAATACCTGACTCTTCATACCAACTTCTGCCTTAGGGTTTTTTGTTTTTTCCTGTGAGGAGACACTATGACCACAGCATCTCTTATAATGGAAAATATTTCATTGGAGCTGGCTTACAGTTCAGAAGATTAGCCTATTATTGTCATGGCAGGAAACATGGCAGCATGTAGGCAGATATGGTGCTAGGGCAGGAACTGAGAGTTCTACATCCAGATCAGCAGACAGCAGAAGTGAATGTTACACTAGGCATAGCTTGAGCATAGAAATTTCAAAGCCTCCCCCTACAGTGACACATTTCCTCCAACAAGTTCACACCTACTCCAGCAAGGCCATGCCTCCTAGTAGTGTCATACTTATGGGTCAAGCTTTCAAACACATGAGTCTATGAGGTCCATACCTTTTCAAACTACTACACTCACACTACTGATATTAAAAACAGCATTCCATTGCAGGAGTCATCATCTTAGCCATGGAAGATCCCTGAGAACAGTGACAGCAAGTGTTGGGAACTGAGCTCAAGCTGAATATGGAAAGAGAGAAGAACAGGGTTACAGGTATGCTCTGATGGCCAAAGCCAACAGGGCTCCTCCACTCCCAGGAGGCAAGTTTCATTACTGTATGTATATATCCTAAACAAAGACCAACTATAGATCAGATATGCTCCCTCCCTCCTGAACTTACCATCTGCACCCACAGAAATTTCTAAATAAGCCCGTGTTGAGCAAATAAGTTGTCTTAGTCATTTTTCTCTTGCTGTGAAGAGACACCATGACCATGGTAACTTTTATAAATAAAAGGAAGCATTTAATTTAATTTAACATAGGTTGCTTACACTCAGAGGTTTAGTTCATTTCATCATGGCAGGAAGCATGGCACCAAGCAGGCAGACATAGTGCTGGAGTGGTAGCTGAGACTTCTACATTGGTAGATTGGTAGACAGGAGGAAGAGCGAGAGAGCCACTGGGCCTGGCTTGAGCTTCTGAAACCCCAAGGCCCACCCCAAATGACACACTTCCTCCAACAAGGCCACATACACCCCAACAAGGCCATACCTCCTAATGGCACTCCCTAAGTATTCAAATACATGAGCCTATAGAAGCCATTCTCATTCAAACTACCACATAAGTCTATCTTAGAGCCCTTCATTTCCTAGCCTGGGCTACAGACTGTGTCTCGAAAGGAAAGAAACCAAAGAGAAGGAAAGCTTACTAATAAAGACACACACATTGTACTTGGTGGTTTGAATGAAGAAGGCCTCCAGAGGCTTGTATAGTTGGTGAATTCTGTTTAATTTTTAATTTCAAAAGATATTTTAATTTATTTATGTGTATGCATATGAGTGATCAATTTGCATGTGTGCCTGCATGACAGAAGAGAACTTTGGATCCCATTACAGATGGTTGTGAGCCACCACGTGGTTGCTGGGAATTGAACTCAGGACCTCTGAAAGAGCAACCAGCTCTTAACTAGTGAGCCATCTCTCTAGCCTCAAGGCTAGCATGTTTGAATACTTTGTCCCCAGTAGGCAGGACTATTTGAGAAGGATCAGGAGGTGCTGTATTTCTGAGGAGGTATGGCACTGGGAGCAGGCAGTGAGGTTTCATAAGATTCACGTGATTCAAAGTAGTGCTCACACTCTGCTAGTTTGTCATGGACTAAGATGTGAGCTCTCAGCTGTTTCTTCCCTCTGCCATGAACTCCAGCGTTCTGAAACTGTAAAGCCATTTAAACATTTTCTTTTTAAGTTACATTGGTGTCTTAGTCAGGGTTTCTATTCCTGCACATACATCATGACCAAGAAGCAGTTGGGGAGGAAAGGGTTTATTCAGCTTACACTTCCACACTGCTGATCATCACCAAGGAAGTCAGGACTGGAACTCAAGCAGGTCAGGAAACAGGAGCTGATGCAGAGGCCATGGAGGGATGTTCCTTCCTGGCTTGCTTCCCCGGCTTGCTCAGCCTGCTCTCTTATAGAACTGAGACTACCAGCCCAGAGATGGTCCCACCCACAAGGGGCCTTTCCCCCTTGATCACTAATTGAGAAAATGCCTTACAGTTGGATCTCATGGAGGCATTTCCTCACCTGAAGCTCCTTTCTCTGTGATAACTCCAGCTGTGTCAAGTTTACACAAAACTAGCCAGTCCAATTGGTCATGGCATTGTGTCACAGCCCTAGACAAGTAACGAAAAAAATGAGGCCCAGAACAACACTGAAAAGCAACAGCAGCTTAGAAGGGCTGGAAGACTGAATGACCCCAGCTAGATCATACAGCACGTACATACAGCAATCCTCCTGATTTACCCTGTTTCTCTCAGGATGATCATGAGCAATGTACTTTGGCAGATGCCCCTAACACTTTATGGGCTAGGTGAGGGCATAGAGTTAGTGCAAGATGAGTAAGGGAGAGGTTCCTACAGTGTGGACCTGGAAGCTTGAGCTCTCTGAGTCAAGTATACCCTTCTCTTTCCTAAGGCCTATTCATCACCAACAGCTCAGCCGAGTGGCTCTTCCTGCTCAGCAGCGGGTATGCATTTACCTCTGTGCTCCCCTGTTGTTGTCCCACATAACTAAGCCTAACACTGCACTGCAATGTGCTAACTTCACCTGTGCCTTCCCGTGTGAAGTCACGGATGCTCTGAGGGATACTCAGCAGAAGCACAGTCTACTGACAGAAGTGACATGGGATATGTGGGTCACTCTCTAACAGTAACTTTGATGCTTACTGACAGAAATCAGGGATGTTCTGCTATCTTCAGGCAAGCACACAATACAGGTCTATTTGATGCTCACAAGGAACCCACCATTAAACATAAGGACCTACTTCTCCCATGTTGGAGCTCTTTGAATTCCATAATAAAATCTCATTTTGGAAGTTTCTGCATTTCCACAGGGCATCTAAGAGTTGATGCTGATGGACCATTAAGATTCCAACAACTGGCCAGCCCCACAACACCTAGAGGCAGCTCCACTCCCAGGTGCTCCAATGCACCCAGGAGCAGAGGATCAGAGGTGAGGAGGACACAACATCTGTCCCCAACACCGGGAGTTACTAGGACCCGTGGGACCCAGGCACACAGGAACTCTGCCAGACCAGTGGCACGTGTTCCTTCCAGTCTGTCTGGGCTGGGGCCCTGAGCACACCTTGGATGCAAATTCCACAGCCAGCCCCACAATACCCAGAGGCAGCTCCACTCCCAGGTGCTCTAACATGCCCAGGATCCCAGGAGCTTGGTCACACCAGATCTCAAGGTCCCAAAGGCAGCTTGACTCCCATGAGCTCGGACACACCCAGGATCTCAGGATTGCAGGATCCCAGAATCACGGGATCACAGAGACAGCTTGACTTGGAGGAGTTCTGACACAACCAGGATCACAGGAAATGTAGGCTCCAGTCAGACATAGCCAGGGCAGGTAGCACTAGAGATAACCAGTTGTCAGGAGGCAAGCGTAAGAACATAAGCAACAGAGAAACCAAGTTTACTTGGCATCATCAGAACCCAGTTCTCCCTTCATAGCTAGTCCTGTATACCCCAACACACAGGAAAAACAAGATTAAGATCTAAAATCACTTCTCATGATGATGATAGAGGACATTAAGAAGGACATAAATAACCCCCTTAAAGAAATACAGGAGAACACAGGTTAACAGCTAGAAGCCCTTAAAGAGGAAACACAAAAATCCCCTTAAGCAGGCAAACACAATCAAACAGGCGAAGGAAAGGAACAAAACCATCTAGGATCTAATAATGGAACGAGAAACAATAATGAAATCACAAAGGGAGACAACCCTGGAGTTAGAAAACCTAGGAAAGAGATCAGGAGTCATAGATGCAAGGATCACCAACAGAATACAAGAGATAGAAGAGAAAATCTCAGGTGCAGAAGATACCATAGAAAATACTGACACAACAGTCAAAGAAAACAAATAAACAAACAAAAAAAAAGCAAAAAGCTCCTAGCCCAAAACATCCAGGAAATCCAGGACACAATGAGACCAAACCTAAGAATAATAGGTATAGAAGAGAGTGAAGACTCCCAACTTAAAGGATTCCCTGGTTGTGTCAGTAAATATCTTCAACAAAATTATAGAAGAAAACTTCCCTAACCTAAAGAATGAGATGCCCATGAACATACAAGAAGCCTACAGAACTCCAAATAGACTGGACAAGAAAAGAAATTCATCCTGTTATATAATAATCAAAACACCAAATGCACTAAACAAAAAAATTTAAAAGCAGTAAGGGAAAAAGGTCAAGTAACATATAAAGGCAGACCTATTAGAATTACACCAGACTTCTCACCAGGGACTATGAAAACTAGAAGATCCTGGGCAGATGTCATACGGACCCTAAGAAAACACAAATGCCAGCCCAGACTACTATACCCAGCAAAACTCTCAATCACCATAGACAGAGAAAAGAAGATATTCCATGACAAAACCAAACTTATACAATATCTTTCCACAAATCCAGCCTTACAAAAGATAATAGATGGAAAACACCAACACAAGGAGTGAAACTACACCCTAGAAGAAGCAAGAAAGTAATCTTTCAACAAACCCACACAAACATAATTCCACCTCTAACAAGAAAACTAACGGGAAGTAACAATCATTTTTCCTTAATATCTCTTAATATGAAAATTAATACTACCAACATATCCTAATCGATTGAAATTCAAAAATATGAGGAATTAGAAATTTGACAGCTGTCATTCCGTGGTCTCTCTAATTTGGTAATGGGAGAAATAGGTCCAATATTGTACAATCCATTTATACTTTCTGCTTGTTTATACATGACAGGGTCTTGCTGTGTGCCACATAACGGCCTTGGAATCATGCTTCTCCTATCTCAGCCTCTCTATTAGTAGGATTGTTGATTTGATGTTTTTACACTATACTATGCATGGTTTTCAGAACAGCTTACATAGTTCAAAATTATTTATACAGCCAAAAGAAATGTAGACAATTAATTTGGGAGGTGGCTTGTAAGAGAACAGCAAAGAGTAAGACTGAAGGTTTTGCTTGATATTTGTAATTATTGTATCATTTTTGAAGAAGAGGACTTTATAACTTACCCTTATTCTTTTTTTATAAGTTACTCTTATTCTAAGATGAATGCTTTTCAAAATCATCACAGCCAATGAGCTAGAATCTTACCCTTACCTAACGTCTGTGCCACCCTCCAAGCAGAACCATTCTTCATTGAAACAGTTGATGAATGACTTCATGGATAGACCATCTTAATACACATACCATTTCTTAAATGAATGTAACCTGTTCCCTGTGGGCTGGGAATGACAATAATCACTCAAGTCAAATAGCTTTGACCATAGCAAGAAATCTGTATCCAAAAATCGTGCCTACAACTCATTCTTTGGCACAGCAGAACTGTGCTTAGCTTAGCTACTATAGAGTTAAAATCCTTTGGTGATGTAAGGGACATTCAAGTACAGCCTTATTACAATGAACTCCAACGTGCAAAAACTGTTCTTATTTTGTGTTTGTACCACAGTAAGCCAAGATTTTAAGCTCTACTAAAAACAAAACAAACAAAAGACTTTATCTATTTTTGTTCATTAAAAAACCTAATAGTGATATATTATTTTAAAATATCATACAGTTAATATATTTGGAGTTATTTAAAATTTATATTGAGAAAAACATGTATTTTCAGTATTGCTGTAGACAAACATGTACATAAGACTGTTCAGTTGATTGTTGTTTTATATCAAACAACTTTTATAATACTCATTTTCATTGTTACCGTATTTTATACATTTTAAGAATGTGATAAAAAAACGAAAGGTATTACATAAAGGTTTTGAAAGGGGGGCTCTCCAGGAGGAGTTGGGGTACAAAAGGGAAAGAAGAATTTGATATAAGTCTTTTTACTCAAAATATGTTTTCAAATACAGATAAATTGAAATTAAAAAAAAAAGATTCCAACAACTTGGTGAAAACCTAAGCGGTCTTACAAGAGAAAGAAAGGGTCAATAGGTTTTCCCCTCTAAATGGCCATACACTGGCTCTCTTCATTTGCCAGATGCAGTTCACATCTCCACAGAGAGGACCAGAAGCTCCTATAAAATGGCCTTCCCTTTGTTGTTTCTCTCTGTGACCTCAGCTATCCAGGAACACAGGACTGGAAACCCTGACAGCTCTATTAACCAGAACGTGAGTCCAGAAGATGCAGAGTTGTCACTGAAGTAGTCTCTAGTGGCCAGCAGCACAGCTAACGGACATCCTCCTGTCTTAAGTAAAGTTCACACAAATGTTTTCAAGGCTATTTTTTCCTTCCCCAAACCTAATGCGTTCATGATACAAAACCTCTGGGTCACAGATATCAGTACAGAGCAACAGATTCATTTTGTCCCCAAAACATATCAGGTGGGAACACTAAAGAGACTCTAAAGCTCAGCAGCCTGTGGAGAAATACACAGATGGGTGGGGGAGTGCAGTTAAGGGTGGGGTGGGGAGTGGGCAGACCTTGAAGTGTTGTCTCACTTATTCTTAGGAAACCGTGCTTCATTTGTTTGTTTTCAAGGAAAAGAAATCCCACCAATCATATTTTGCAGGCTGGGTGACCCTCCCTTCCAAACTTTGAAAGAAAGCTCTCTAGTATATAAGCAACCAAACCAAACTCCTTATAAGCTCAAAGTTTAGGAGTTCAGAGAGCTTGTGTCCTGGGGCCAGGGAGCAACATAATCTATATATAAGCAAATATATGTCTCTTCAATTGCTCACACGAACAAGAAGGAACAAGTTCACCTGGGACTAGGGAAATCAAAGGGTTTGCAGCAGCTTAAACAGTGAGTGTTCTCTCTAGAGCTTTGTCAGTCATTAGGTAGAAATCTCCTAAAGAAAACCAATGTTAACAAAAAGAGCCACATTCCCCTTACACACACACACACACACACACACGCGCGCGCACACACGCACGCACAGGCACATGTACACGTACACACATACAAGCACACACGTGACAGCAGAGCAGTTAGAAAAGCATGGTGCAGGCTGAGAGAACCCAGAAAGTCCTACAGAAAACTTCCATGCCTCTCTATGGAGGAGAAAAGGGAGGATTGAAGGGCATTTCCTCTGAAATCCATCTCTCTAAAATGTTCACCATCTTGAGGTAACTGTTTTCTTTTAGAGACAGAGGATAGGAAAGTGGGGTTAAACTTAGATATGAGCCAGGAAGAGAAAGGATGTGACCAGAAAGATGCACAGAACCCCATAGTTTCTGGTCCTCAGGACCAGGTCCAGGAAGAGATGTGCTTTTAAACTTAATAGGTATCCTACACACATGCAAGTCCAGAGATCAGCCTTGAAGAGAAACCAAAGAACAGAGGGGAAGCCAAGTTCAGACAGAGGCAGAGGGAAGGAGATAGAAAGCCAGTAGGAAAGGAGGTCTTTCTGCACTGAGGGCTGGCCTCTGCCTCCACTTCATTCGCTAGCCTCCCACACTAACACTGGGCAACACATCATGCTATAAGGACGGCAAGCTAAATGTGTGCATTTGTGTATTCTCATGACCTTCTCAGCAGCACTCATTCTAAGCAGAAACTCACTTAGAAGGCAGGCACGGCCTAATTCCCATGCAGCTCAGTGACAAATATAGCCTGCTTCATCAAAACTGCTCAGTGGCGGTACAAATCGCAGACGATAATTTATGAAAGAAACTAATTCAACTAACTAAGGCAGTGGCTGTCAAACAAAGGACAGCAAATCCACACTGACAGCTCCATGCAGCCCACCAGCAGAACTAAAGAAAGGCCTACTCTGCTAACTGCATCATCTTTAGCAACAGAGGCAGAAAACACAAGAGCTTCCTTTTCCCAACAAAGAACTTTGTCATGGGCGGTCCCCCATTTTCAAATGTAAAATCTTTCAGGACAGTAAACCTCTCCCAGCATTGACAATCTCAGAGCATTAGAGCCCACACAGACAAGTTATCTATTAATGAGCTGGGAGTTGCCACCTACCTAGTTATATTGTTGAAGCTGAGGAAGAGGCGTTGGAGGCAGGGCAAATTATCCACATCTCTCTAGAAAATAACAGAAAGCAAAAATTTATCAGTTGAAAGAAAAAATATCGTATTAAAATGCCTTCTTGTTCAGCTGCTGGAAGATATTCATGTCTCTCCCCCTCCTGCAACCTCGCTACACCCTTCATCTCCTCTGGACTCGGAGAGCCATTCTTTGCTGCTGCAGAGCAGGCGAGTGGGAGGGTGTCAGCACATCCGCAGAGCAAGCTGCACCAGCGCTAGCAAGGTACAAAGCGGTGGAGGAAGCAGGGATCACTGCGGCTAGCTTCCTTCGAGCTCTCGGGAAGGATGCCAGGATGCTTCTTCAGCATTTACTGTAGCACAGGCAGTGTGATCCGGGCTTGCTCAAAGTCACTTTTCAAAAGGGCACACTCAAAAGCTTTTCAAACAATGGGGCAAATTTCAAAGCCATTTACCTCATTATTCTCAAACTGTTGGAAATAGATCACTCAGCTACAAGGACACAATACAGGGACAACCACTGCCAAACTAAAAGCACTATAAGGTCAGCTACAAATCTAGGCACAGAATAAAAGTTTAGACTGTATACTTTAACATATGCTAAAAAAATGTTCCTGCAGTATTTTTAAATGTTGCTCTTAGTCAATACTGAAAGATTTAGGCTCAGATGACTGAAAAAAAAATACATAATAAACACACTCAATTTCATTAGGCATAACAACAACAACAAACCCAAAACACAAAAACAATAAAAAAGCCTTCCAAAAGAACTGACAGAGTAGAGCAATAGCCTCTGCTAAGGAAGTAGAGCAATCTGACTTAATGTAGAAAAGACAGCACTTGAGGCGGCCGCAGGTGCAGCAGGAGGGTGGGCTGGCAGGTGGAGGGGGTTAACAGGGTGGAGGGCGGGTTAACAGGGTAGAGGGTGGGCTGTCAGGGTGGAGGGTGGACCATCAGGGTAGAGGGTGGGCCATCAGGGTGGAAGGTGGGCCGTCAGGTGGAGGGTAGGCCGTCAGGTGGAGGGTGGGCTGGCAGGATGGCTATACAGCCCCAGAGGCTGGGACAGGACATTCCAGACTTCAAGCGCTCTGCCACTTCCCATATAAAACCATTTCATTTCCAGTACAGTGTCTTCCTTCCCAGGCCTCTCTGGAAACACTGATCCATAAAGGTGAAGCAGTAGCTTCTATATCTTTCCATGGTACAAGTAAAAGTGTAGAAAACAGGACAGCAGACCAATCTCTCCCCCACGCCCATGAGTAGCGGGCTGTGTAAGTCGGCAAACTTCTACCATCATGTCTTACGCCACCTCTCTCTGACTTTCCCACAATTGAGAAGGAGGAGTGCAGGCTTCACAGGACCTACTTTCCCACAGAAAATGGCTGCTGCTTTCTTACCTCTCCAGAAACAAAAGTCAGAACTGACCTGAACGCCCTCTCTCCACTCTCTGACCCCAGACTCCTCCTGGATCTACCTGAGCACAAGCACTCTGGTACCCACTGGGGACTGGAGGCGCCGTGCAGCTCCTGAGAGTTACTGCAGTCTCACTCTTGTGTTTGAGTGTTTTGCCTTCCTGTATGTCCACAGAGCAGGGGCATGCCTCTTGCCTCTAAAGGCCAGAAAAAAAGCAATGCATCCCCAGAACTAGAGTTACAGCCAGTTATGAGTATCCAGCTGGGTGCTGAAAACTGAGTCCTCTAGCAAAGCAGCCAGTGCTCCTAACCAAAGCACGGTCTCTCCAGCCTCTTAAAACCTGTTTCTCTTTTTTATTATTACATATAAGTACACTGTAGCTGTCTTCAGACACACCAGAAGAGGGTGTTGGATCTCACTATCGACTGTTGCGAGCCACCATGTGGTTGCTGGGATTTGAACTCAGGACCTTCAGAAGAGCAGTCAATGCTCTTAACCGCTGAGCCATCTCGCCAGCCCCTCTTTTTTAAAATAAATATTTTTTAAACATCTTAATCTTCTTTTTCAGATCTTGTAAGTTGTTAAGTTTTGAAACTTAAATGTCATTGCATCATTTCCCCTTCCTTTTCCTCACCCCAGCATTATCATGGATCCTTCTCAGATTCATAGCTTCTTTTTCTTTAACTACTGTTACATACATATATTCTTAAATATAAAAATACAACTGGTTCGGCTGCTATAACGTTACTTGTATGTCTATGATTTCAGGGCTGACATGCGGTATTGGATTCCCTCGGGTGGCTGTCAGTAAATATCCTGCTTCGGAACCCAGACCAAGACTATGCTGAGGCTTTAAGCTGTGTTTTATCAGTAAGTTCTTCTGGTAGTAGGATCCATTCACCCAACTGCTTGGAACCAAGCTATGATTTAAGCATTTCAGAATGAAAGAGGAAAGAGAAATAGGGGTTGAGATTCTATAAGGATGCTCTCAGCCTTTTCCCTTTAAGGAAAAGACAACATGTTAATTTTATCATCAAGGACTCAACAGTCCTAGCACATCTTTTCTGGATGTAACTATTTCACAGGCAGAGCACTATTATATCACAGCTAGAATATTAATATACATAAGCATGAAAAGAAAATATTGATACCTACAGAAATATTTACAGGTCATATTATTAATCTGCTCATCACCTTATATTTATTGTACTTAAAACATGCTGGAAATCATATTCAACAGACTTCTGAAGTATGATTTAAGGCATTCAACATAGTTTTCACCAAACCCAGACACTATGGCAGATGCCGACAAGAGCTTGCTGACAGGAGCCTGATATAGCTGTCTCCTGAGAGGCTCTGCCAGTGCCTGACAAATACAGAAGTGGATGCTCACAGCCATCCATTGGACTGAGGGTCCCCAATGAAGGAGCTAGAGAAAGGACCCAAGGAGCTAAAGGGGTCTGAAGCCCCATAGGAGGAACAACAAGATGGACTAAGCAGTACCCCCAGAGCTCCTTGAGACTAAACCACCAATCAAAGAAAACACATGGTGGGACTTGAGGCTCTAGTTGCATATGTAGCAGAGGATGGCTTAGTCGGTCATGAATGAGAGGAGTGGCCCTAGGTCCTGTGAAGATTCTATGCCCCAGTATAGGGGAATGGCAGGGCCAGGAATGGGAGTGGGTAGGTTGGGGTGCAGGGGGAGGGAGGAGGGGAGAAGGAATTTTCAGAGGGGAAACTAGGAAAGGGGATAACATTTAAAATGTAAATAAAGAAAATATCTATCCAGGTGATGGTGGCGCACCCTTTAATCCCAGCACTTGGGAGGCAGAGACAGGCAGATTTCTGAGTTTGAGGCCAGCCTGGTCTACAAAGTGAGTTCCAGGACAGCCCGGGCTATACAGGGAAACCCTGTCTCGAAAAAAACAAAGAGAAAAAAAAAAAAAAAAAGAAGAAAGAAAGAAAAAAGAAATAAAAAGAAAAAAAGAAAATATCTAATAAAAAGATATGTATCAAAAATAGAGCTGATGGATCCAAGAGGGCTTGTTCTCATACATCAAATAGTTTGCTCTAGGGCACCCATGTTCTTTTTGCTGTGATCATGATTTGATATTAAATGTCTCCAAAATGTTTTTTCTCTGTATTGTAAAAAAAAAAAAAAAAAAAAAAAAAAAAAGAGCTGAATGAAATTGTGAACTTTGAGACTGATGAAAGGATTAGAAATCCTTATTTTTCTAAAAAATAACGACTTTACAGATAAAGAACTCATCTCATCTGCTCAACAGTGTTCTCCATATTCCCTAACTTTGTAAGTGAACTAAATGACTTAGCAATCTGCCTGTATGGACTGTCTATTACTCATGACTCAGCAATCTGCCTGTATAAAACACCCATTTCTCATGACTCAGCAATCTGCCTGTATAGAACATCCATTACTCATGACTCAGCAATCTGCCTGAATGGAATGTCTATTACTTGGGCTATTCTTAGTGGCTCTTCTTACAGAGAAATAAGGAGGAAGCAAGGTGAAGACACAGGGTGTGGCAATGCAGCAAACAGGACCAAGAAGACTGAAAGAAAACCATCTTTATTCTTGTTTCTGTTATTTTTTAAAAAGTCAGGATACAATATACTTAGCAGAAATTATTTCAGTTTGAAAAATTATAAATGGATGTATTGAGCATGTTTGAGAACAGAAAAAAGAGAAAAGAAAACAGAATTCCTTTTCATTAAAAGACTAAATTAATTCCAAGTTACCTGCTATAGCTTTCACTTTTCAACAGACACACATGTGTTACCCAAGGGCTGTGACTCCTAAGCCATCTATACACCATTCTAACCATACATTTATCAAGATGCCAGAAAGCCCAGGCAGCATCAGCTCATGCTTCTCAAAGGCATTCATAGTCTTAGCTGCTTTTCCTGTCCCCTACCCTTTCTATGGCAATTGACATCAATCAATCTAGCTGTACCCTGCTTTTCTGTAATCTCCCCCAGGAAGGCAGACTAGAAAGTGGGTGCTGATGCCAACTAGGGAGCTCCCCCTTAACCCTCTAGAAGCCCTGCTTTAACTGCTATGAGGAAAACGACTCAGTACCTCTATCTCACAATCAATGGCCTTCCTGTATTTGAATGTGTACCTGAAACCTACATCACAAGACAGGTCTAAAAACAAACAAACAAACAAACCAAAACTGACAGAAGTGTTGCCTGATGTGCAGACCTCTAAGCCTCCTAGCTAAGCTGTCAGGAAGACCCAGAGTCACTCAAGTTCCCCTGTGTCTGATTATCACAAGCCACCAACTTCTACAGAAAAAAATTACCATAGGAAGACAGGGCAGAAACACCAAGGTGCTAAGGCGGGGCAGAGAGAATTAACTCAATTCCGGCTGCAGACAGACGTCTACACTTAGAGCTTACAGGAGACATGAGGAAAACACGGCACCGGGAGTGATGGAGCTGGGGAGTCTGTGGAAAGTAAAAGGCAATTACTGAAAACTCGCTAGCTAAGACTGAAAATCAAATTAAATACAAGTTTGCGTTTTAAAGAGTTAATTTCAAGGTATAACCAGAGAAGCAATAAGGATGCAGAGATGCACCTGGGAGAACGACAATGACAGAAGTTATAAAGAGAGATTAAGATGTAAGCAATGTGATGAGATGGGCTGCATTATATTCTGAGGGCTTTAGTAAAAGAAAATTTCTTTATGAAAATGCAGATGCAAAATGTTCTCATAGGTGTGTTAATAAAAATTATGATTATCTTCAAATCTGCATAGCACCTGGAAAAAATAAAGATGGTGGACCTGTGATGGGGTAGCTGACCCCAGAGAAGTTTGAGTGGCAACTGAAGGAGTGCTTGTGGATTACTTACCATCTTCTCTACACAACATTCTTATGTCCTAAAAGGAAAGTTATAGACGATGGCCTAGTCGGCCATCATTGGTCTTGCAAACTTTATATGTCCTAGTACTGGGGAATGCCAGGGCCAAGAAGTGGGAGTGGGTGGGTAGGGGAGCAAGGTGGGGGGAGGGTATAGAGAACTTTCTGGATAGCATTTGAAATGTAAATGAAGAAAATATCTAATAGAAAATTGAAAAAACGGAAAGTTATACAAAGAAAATATGCTGCAAATGTCACAATATCATAAAGCATGATGAGTCTATGGGGAAATGCTTTGAGCACAGGGGTAGAACAGCGAATGGAAGAGAGAGCAACTCCAGAGAAGCTCATTGTAATTAGCACTTATTTTTATAAACATGACAGTTCATTTTCATAGGGAAATAGGTCTTTTCAGTAAAATATAGCCAAGAAAACAGACAGCCATATGTGGATAAAATGAACTCTCACCTATTATATCTCTCTCTCTCTCTCTCTCTCTCTCTCTCTTTTTTTTTTTTTTTTGGTTTTTTTTTGGTTTTTTTGAGACAGGGTTTCTCTGTATAGCCCTGGCTGTCCTGGAACTCACTCTGTAGACCAGGCTGGCCTCAAACTCAGAAATCCACCTGCCTCTGCCTCTCCCTAGTGCTGGGATTAAAGGTGTGGGCCACCACACCCAGCTCTTTTATTTATTTTTTCTTTTCTTTTTTCTTTCTTTTTTTTTTGGATCGCTTATTATCTTATAGCACACAAAAGTCAAAGATAGCTCAGAGTCTTGAAAGGAGCGATAAAGCTGTAAACCTTCTAGGAGGAACACTGGATAATACAGTCATGATCTGCAATGGGAAGAGTCCTCAGACAGGACACAGAAGACAGAGGGGGCAAGTTACAGATGATGCCATCAAGCCTGAAAGCTTCCACACACCGAAAGCTTTTTCCAAAAAGTGAAAAGAACAAGCCATGAAAAATGCACTCTCTGTAGACATCCAGACAGACACTGAGATAGAGAAACAGACAGACAGAGAGACAGAGACAGACAGAGAGAGAGAGGCAGAGGAGAGAGAGAGAGAGAGGAATCCAGACTGTCAGATAACTTATAACATCAATAGTCTAGACTTGTTCATTACAGATGATGGACAAGATGCTTGAAAGACACTCGATGCCTTTAACTCATCAAATAAATGCAAATCTAAAACGATAAGAATTATAGAAATGAATTACACAGATGCTCAGTGCCAACTGTTTCTGATAAATTTAGCATTTCCAATAAGTTCAGACAGTTTCTGATAAATTCAGACATTCACATTCCTTTGTTTCTACCTAAGAGAAATAGAGCTTTAGGTCTACTAAAATAAACAGATAAATAAAAATATGAACACTATCCATAGCAACTTTGTGCAAGCCAAAACAAACAAACAAAAACAAACCAGAAAGAAGATTGGAAAGCAAGCAAGCAAATGCTACGATGGCCTTTCCAGTGGAATCCAACCCAGAAATTAAAAAAACCTATAATAAACACACATTGATGACTGTCAAAAAGTTCAAGGAAGAATCTCTTCATGTACTCATGTGCTTTACAACGGCTCACAGCTAATGACTACACAGAGTATGATCTCAGTGTGAGCAGGCCACACCACCCAGGCTTACATGCAGGCTATGATGGCAATCCCATGACAAAACCACCTAAAACTATATTTTTAAGCAGGCATGACATGCATGACCTGCCATGACATGGTATGTGGTTGTACACAAAATTTATATAAAGTATCAATGTAGACAAAATTATCCAGAGACAGATATCAGAATACCCCTGGGGTACAGGCAGGACTGACTAGAAAAAGAGGTACAGGAGAACTTTCTGGAATAATAGGAACATTTCAGACATCTTGATCTGGCTGATAGTTAACAATAAAATAAAACACATTGAATTGTACAGCTAAGATGATATATTTTTATTGCACTTAGATTATAACTCAACCAAGTCTAGAGGAAAGTCCTCAGCAATGTGGGGACATGGAAGATACAGTATGCTATAGAAGTTCCTTCCTGTCTACAGCAACGTTCCCCAAGCAGTGACCACTCATTCTGTGTCTATAATATGCAGCAAATAAAGCAGAGCTGGGTAGGGGTGCTGCACCAAGCCTGACGACCTGATGGGGTGCTGCACCAAGCCTGACGACCTGAGTTCATGGGGTGCTGCACCAAGCCTGACGACCTGATGGGGTGCTGCACCAAGCCTGACGACCTGAGTTCATGGGGTGCTGCACCAAGCCTGACGACCTGAGTTCATGGGGTGCTGCACCAAGCCTGATGACCTGAGTTCAAGGGGTGCTGCACCAAGCCTGACGACCTGAGTTCATGGGGTGCTGCACCAAGCCTGACAACCTGAGTTCATGGGGTGCTGCACCAATCCTGACGACCTGAGTTCATGGGGTGCTGCACCAAGCCTGATGACCTGAGTTCAAGGGGTGCTGCACCAAGCCTGACGACCTGAGTTCATGGGGTGCTGTACCAATCCTGACGACCTGAGTTCAAGGGGTGCTGCACCAAGCCTGACGACCTGAGTTCATGGGGTGCTGCACCAATCCTGACGACCTGAGTTCATGGGGTGCTGCACCAAGCCTGATGACCTGAGTTCAAGGGGTGCTGCACCAAGCCTGACGACCTGAGTTCAAGGGGTGCTGCACCAAGCCTGATGACCTGAGTTCAAGGGGTGCTGCACCAAGCCTGACGACCTGAGTTCATGGGGTGCTGCACCAATCCTGACGACCTGAGTTCATGGGGTGCTGCACCAAGCCTGATGACCTGAGTTCAAGGGGTGCTGCACCAAGCCTGACGACCTGAGTTCATGGGGTGCTGTACCAATCCTGACGACCTGAGTTCAAGGGGTGCTGCACCAAGCCTGACGACCTGAGTTCATGGGGTGCTCCACCAAGCCTGATGACCTGAGTTGGTCTCACTGAACTTAAAGCTCACTGCTGGGGCTGGACAGACTTGACAGAGAACTTCCAAGATCTGCTTGTCTCTTTCCCACAATGCTGGATTACAGTGCGATGTCAGAAGAGATCTGACTCTTGCCAAATTATTCTCTGACCTCTACAGCCATGTGGGGACATGACTTCCCCTCCCTGGCCTCACAAAACAAGAATCAATCAATAAATAAATGAATAAGTAAATAAAGCAAAATATGAACTATTGACACGGCTTCTTACTTTGAAACTTCTTTTATCCATTCAGGGGTTGCTCAGTTTCTCCTCCTTCCCTCTGCACTGTTTGGCAGGGCCCAGGCAGCCTCTCTGAGCCTAGCTCAGTGGTAGCATAGCACACAGCGCCATGAATACATAGCTGTGCTCCTTTTGCTACAGTCAGTGCTTAACTATTAGAGTAGATGGAAGTGCAATCATCTCCTGGGAACCCATCTATCCCACTAGCTTAGGTTCTCACTGATATAGTCCTGTCCCTTCTGAAATAAGGGTAATGTTCCATTTATGCAGACCACTAGCCTGTTACTTTGGATACTGTTGCTCAGTGTGGGCTTGCCTAACGTGTCCTGGTCATTAGAGTAAGCTCATGTGCTCTTGGGAGAGCCGTCACAGAAGGAAAGCTGAGCTCTCAGCACTGAAGGAAGGAGTCATGAAGAATGCACAGCTCCTTAAAAACAAATACAGACTGAGACTTTGTATTAAGTTGGAGAATGTAAGTCACGATGCTGCTCCTGCTTACTGTGTATATTTGGGTTTAGACCCATGAATACACACAGCACATGCTCCTACAATATTGCCTAATAAAGTTGGAAGTCATCAAGAGCACTAACACATAACAATGAAAGGGACAATCTGTCAGGAAGAAATATCAATTGCAAAGTTATAATGTCTAGAACATAACTTCAAAATATTGACCATGTATTAGACATGTATGCTGACATGCTAGGCAATATAACAATATAACAAACTTCATAAAACTGATCCATATACATTAAACATAAAGCACTTAAATTAGAAAAGACAGCTATGATAAAATGAATAAGGAAATCACATGTTTCAAAAACTAAAAATACACTCCAGAGGCTTAGGAAGAGGTCTAGTGGTAATCACTTGCTATAAAAGCAATCTCTAGCATCCATGTAGGAATCAGATATTCTATGCACACCTGTAACCCAGCACTGCAGGGTAGAAACAAGATGATCCTGGAAGTTCTCTGTCAAGTCTATCTAGCTGAAGCAGTGAGCTTCAAGTTCAGTGAGAGATCCTATCTCAAAACCCAGGATGGAAAGTGACAGGGAAAGACATAATATCCTCCCCTGGCCTTTGCATGCTCACCCCATCTCCATACTTCTCCAATATATATATGTATATATGTGTGTGTATATGTATATATGTGTATATACATATATATATATATATATATTCCCCTCAAACCACATGCAGTTCAAAACCTAGAGCTTAGAAAATCCTTTGAGACCCAGATAGAACTGTCTCTTGTGAGACTATGCCAGGGCGCCTAGCAAACACAGACGTGGATGCTCACAGTCAGCTATTATCCAATATCACAGGGCCCCCAATGGAGGAGCTAGAGAGGGTACCCAAGGAGCTGAAAGGATCTGCAATCCTATAGGTGGAACAACAATATGAACTAACCAGTACCCCCCTGGAGCTCGTGTCTCTAGCTGCATATGAATCAGAAAATGGCCTAGTCGGCCATCAGTGGAAAGAGAGGCCCATTAGTCCTGCAAACTTTATATGCCTCAGTACAGGAGAACAACAGGGCCAAGAAGTGGGAGTGGGTGGGTGGGGGAGTGGGTGGGGGAGCATGTGGGGGACTTTTGGGATAGCATTGGAAATGTAAATGAAATAAATACACAATTAAAAAAAAAGAAAAGAAAAAAAAGAAAATCCTTTGATTTAAATGATAGTGCTAAGAAAGAGCCACGGGGCTGGAGGAGTGCTTGCCTAGCATGTTGAGCTTCATGGGTTCATCCCCAGCACTGGGGGGAAAGATGATTTCATCCATTTCATTTTTTAATTAAAAAATATTTATAGTGTAAACATGTGTGTTCATGCATACATGTGTACCTGTGTATGCATGTGTGCAAGCATCCTTGGAATTTAGTTTTACTCCAGAAAACATGAAAATCATCACTTCAAAACAATCATATTGCTTGATGTAGGATTCTTCCTGCATGGTGCTCCATACAAGGTCGGCCTCCAACAACAGATATGAAGGCCTTGGCCCTGGCCTACAGACATGAGGACTGCAGGTTTTAGGCCCATCTGGGCAAGACAGGAAAACCCTGTCTGAGAACCCTGCTCCTCCTGCTAGCAATGATGGTGACCAAGACTACAAAATTCAAGATCTGTAGTCAGAAAACAAAGGTGACTTTTGGAAAGAAGCTATATCTATAAATGTTAAAAATTATAAAAATAAATACTAAAAACTAAAATATCGTGTCTAGAACAAGAAAATAACAAAGAACAAGAGAGGTGATGGAAAAATCAACAAAATTATGTTTTTAAAGGCTACAAAGAGGTTCTGCAAAACCCAAAAGCAGATTATTTGAAAGTATTAAAATAAACAATATTCATCAAGAAAAAAATCCTAAGTAAACATTATAAGTAGTGGCAATGGGGGCAGACATACAGATCAAAATGAAAACAACTAAAACACGTGTCCTCATAGTATAAGAAAATTATCAAAACAGCAAGACTCCACCCAGTCAAAGTCAAACACACCCAGACATTTTCCAACTAACTTCCACTAAATGGCTGAGGAAGACATTATCTTTACCTCCCATCTGGAGATTTCTAAGTATAGAAGCACACTGGGAAATCAAAGGATATGAGTGTGGGCCCTCTGCAATCTGTCTGCGGTGGGCAGAGCATCATAACATCAGAAATGTAAGAGGAAAAGGACTTATGGGTCATGTCATATAGTGTAGACATAGCTATTACCAACAACCTCAGCAAAAGTCTTCAGGACTGTGCACTAAGCCAGCCAATGAATGTAGCCTGAATGTGTGCATCCTTGGAATGAGTTCTTTCCAACAAACATGAAGATCAATATACACTTCAAAACAACCCTATGTTTGATGCAGAATTCTTCCTGCACAGAGCTCCATACAAGGCCTGCCTCCAATAACAATAGCTAGATGCAGTACATTTTCTTTAAAATAGAGAATAATCCAAGAATCCACCTGCTCTTTTGCTTCAGCCTCATGCTAAAGGTTTTTCTAGCCCAGTGGAAAACAGAGCCATCAAACTCAGAGTCTAGTGAGAGGCCTTCACTTGATGGCTCCTTCTACACATCTTCACATGACAGAGGGGCAGCAGGCTTTCCTTCCCTGCCTCTCAAACCTTTCACACTGGTAACAAGGCCTCAATATAAATTTTGGTGGGAGACAAGCATGCCAACATACAGTAAATATATAATGTTTAGTAGGAAACTGCTATTATTTGTTTAGGAAAAAAAAACAACCACCAGTTGAAGTTTTGTCTTTTACTGTATATTGTAATGCAAAGTGCTGGCCTCCAACATCTGGAGTCTGCACAAAGCCCAAGGGACCCTCAGTTAATTAACCCAGTTAATTCTGATTGGTGAATAAAGATGCCAGAAGCCAATAGTTGGGGGGAAGAGACATAGGAGGGGGTTAGGTTTCCTGGGCTACAGACTGTGAGGAAGGAAGAGGAGAAGTGGCCATGGGTTAGAAAAGAGGTACAGGAGAGAGGGAGAGAGAGAAGAAGAGAAGAGACCATCATGGAAGAAGAACAACATGTAGGAGGGAGAAGGAGAGCTGCCATGGCCGCTGAGCCAAGAGGGCTGCCCAATGGGGTGAAGAGCAGGCAAGATGGAACCTAGAAATTAGTGGAGTTATCGGTAGGAAAGTGGATTCTAACAGCATGGAGGTTAGGCAGTGGCCCAGCTAAAATGCTGCTTAAGGCATATTAAAATATAAAGACTGTGTGTGTGTTTCATCCCGGAACATAAATGGTCAAAAGTGAAAAGAAACCCTGTGCTCGGATGTATTAATATTTTTTACTATAACCACCAAAAACCCCATTTAAATAGAACACCCACTTAGATAATTTACAGACATACTAATAGAATAAGTGATCAGAGCAAGATTGTTATAGATAACATCAATGAACCAACATCAAAGATGATTCCACATGTTACCAACAGTATCAAATCAATTTCTTAATAAAATTTCAAAACAAAAAGCATGTCAGCTATCTGTGGAGTTTCAAGACAGCTGACATAAGTAGTTTTACATCTAATGGTTTCTGTGCTGCCTTCCACAGATAGCTACCTGGTGTGCACGCCTCTGGAGGAGACTATTTCTCAGTCTAGTCCCAGCATTCCCCGGTTGCCTCTAGTTCTTTGGCTAGAGTTGAGGACTCGGAGTTTTCCATGTCTGCTCTGTTATGCCTATTGTTCAGCTCATGTTTGAGCAGTCGTATTGGCGAGACTTTATGGGTGTAACTTCTGACATTACTAGAAGACACAGTCTCACAGCAAACTCTCTGATCCTATTTCATATAATCTTCCTGCCTCCTCTCCCACGGAAAATAATCTTTTTAAAAGAAGGCAGCAGGAAGCAAAGAACCAATTTCTCATTGGTCAAGAAACAAGTTGAATGGCTGAGGATACCAGAATAAATTCAGAGCAATGTTTTTAATGAGATAGAAAAGAACAGATGAGGAGAGAACGTGGTAGTTCTTGGAAGAGGCAGGCGTGCTTCATTCTCCGTACTGGCCATGTGGACATGTGTGGAACAGCCACGCTTCAGTGATGATTTATTATTATAGAAAGTTACAAAGCCTTTAAAGTGCTGTCTTAAGAGAAGCCTCCACACACATGCACAAAGTATGGACTATTTGTGCCATGTGAAATAATGAAAAATTATAAATAATATGATTGTTCAGGATGGAATCATAACCATAAGATGGAATACTATATAGCTGCCAAAATTAGCAAACTAGAGTTAGAGGTATTAAAGTGGATGACTTTCAAGGCATGGTGTCAATAAAAGCAGACTTCAGAAGACACGTACTCTGAGTCAATGCCATGCACGAAGCACTCAAAAGCATAAAAACCTATTCCTATGTGTTTTTTAGAAATTTTTTAAAAATGTCCTAAGTGGAGCCGGGAGGGGGCTTGGTGGTGCAGCTGTGACTAGGGTGTGTAAAGCCCTGGGGCTGATCCCTAGCACTGAAGAGAAAGGGAGACAGAAAGAGAAGTGTGGAGAGTAGGCAACACCCGACTCAGAAGCAAGGCTACTTCTGTGAAGGCAGAGAGGCACAGAAGGGAACCTAAGGTCTGGGCTGTGCTCCAAAGAGTCTCCTTTATTAAGCTGTCTGAGAGCTCCCAACGCTGATGGTGTTGCCAGTTATGAGGGGTGGTTTTGATTGTTTTCCTTGAAGCAGAGCCTCACTCTAGCTCATGCTGAGCTGGAACCCATGTAGCCTAGGCTGGAACCCATGTAGCCTAGGCTGGACTTAAACTCATGGTAGACTGCCTGCTTCTTCAGCCTCCTGACAGTTGGGAGTACAGGCCTGAGCACCACACCCAAGCTTTCAAAAGGAACAGCATCATGGAAACAAAAAAGATATTTAGCTTGACACTGACCCACTTTCCAAGAAAAGACTGGCAAAGAACATGAGTCCTGACACTGAGTGCATGAGAGGTCCCTGTTCATAGGTAAAGCATTTCCTTCCCAGGGCTGAATAAAAATATTGTTTCAATATGAGTAAATTCTCAGAAAGTTACCAGCTGAAGGGCTCAGGGTTGATCAGAGGCAGAGTATTTGCCTAAAGGTTACCAGACAGGGCTGGAGAGGTGGCCGAGTGGCTAACAACATGTACTGTACTTTCAGAGGACATGGTTCAGTTCTAAGCACCCATATCAGACAGCTCACAACCACCCTAAGTCCTACTCCAGAGATGCGATGCCTCTGGACTCCTTAGGCATGTGTACCCACACTTAAAATTAATAATAATAAAAAAGTCTTTAAGATCACTAGCCAATAAAGAGTTAAAAATAAAGATATGGTGGTGCACACCTGTAACCTCAGTACTTGGGATGTGGAAGCTGGAGCGTTAGGGGGTCAGTCCTTGGCTATCGAGAGAATTTAAGGCCATCATGGGCTCCATGAGACCATGACTTATCCCAAACCTCCCACCCTCCCAAAGAAAGAAGTATGATAACTGACCCTAAGGAAAAGAAAAGATGAAGAAAAAATATGTATCCTCAGTTTTTAAAGTCTTTTGGATTTTTAAAGCAAAGGTTGCATACCAGGGCATGGAAGCTCACCACTGGGATCCTAGCACTCAGCAGGCACAGGTAGGTAGAGCCATGTGATCCCCAGGCCAGCCAGAGCCATACAGGAAGACCCACTGCCAATCAACAAATAAGGTTAAAGAACCCTGTTACCTACCTGAAATGGTAGAGGATCCTTTAGAATTGACTTAAACTTGGAGCTAAACTACACCCTACTCACTCCTAAATGCATATTCAACTTCCTGTGTTACATGCACTGCATTTATCACTATGGAGGGTATATGTATGCTACTGTTGTCTTTTTAGGTTTCATAAATGGATACAATTTCCCTTCTAGAAGACACTGCTGCTGCCTCAGCTCCACAGTGACAAGCAGAGATGACATTCACCCGGCAGTTTGGTGACTCCCTGCATGAGCAGCATGTGCTTTCAAAGGGAAGCCAAAACCCAAGAGGCGCACGCCAACCCAAGAGGAGCACGCCAACCCAAGAGGAGCAGCCAACCCAAGAGGAGCACGCCAACCCAAGAGGAGCACGCCAACCCAAGAGGAGCACGCCAACCCAAGAGGAGCAGCCAACCCAAGAGGAGCAGCCAGGTCAGCAGATTTCTGCCCCCACCGAGCGAGCTCTTTGGACGCTTCCCAGCGCCAGGATCCTGAGGACACACAAAGTCCTGACTGAGCAGCTTGCAAAGATTCAGCAACACAACAACGTAATCCAGTCTGAAAGCTTTGAAAACTAATAGCCCCACGATACCACTCTCTCCAACATGGGGAGGACTTGACAACTTCAATATTCATCCAATATGGAGAGGACCTTGTATAACTCAAAAACTGTGTGATACATCCGTGTCTTGGGAAAGGTTCTGAAAGTCTCTTCCCTCCCAGAAGACAAAGGTGCTATCTGCCTTAGACCTTCTGGGAAAAGAGAAAGTGAAACCGATCTGTAAGAGAAAGCCTGGGAACAAGACATCATCTGTTCCTCACATCTGCATTCCAGAGAGCACACTCAACTCTACTCAGGAAGGGCTTCTGTTAGGATGTGCCTTTAGAAGTGCGTGAATGACATCAGGGTTCCGCAGTGTTGAAACAAAGGAAACTTTTCAAATGATGATGAAGCCGAGTGCACTTAGCTGGATCATAGCCTAAAGCTGGAGTTGTGGTTTTAGTACCAGCCACCTATGTATCCATATATTAAGGCCTCTGTATTAGAATACTATTTAGTTGCCGGTTTCCAGCAAAAGCATCAAGTCCTTCTACAGGGTGCAAGAAGGGGAAGGATGAGGTGAATGCTGGGAACTGAGCCCCGTTCCTGCCGCCACAGCAGAGGAGCCTACACTCCCATCATGGAATGAGGAGGAAAGCATCACATGACTTAAGCCTCACTGTTATAACTCAGTTATAACACAGTTATAACAGTTATAACTCACTGTTATAACACACTGTTATAACACAGTTATAACACAGCACAACAGTCAGTCAAGTGCAGTGGTTCTCAGCCTTCCTAACGCTGGGATCCTTCAGTACAGTTCCTCATGTTGTAGTAATCCCCAACCATAACATTAGATTGTCACTTCATAAGTGCAATTGTACTACTGTTATGAATGGTAATGCAAATGTTTGCACTTCCTGATGTCACAGGTGACTCCTGGGGAAGGGCCATTTGCCCTTCAAAGGGGTCAAGACCCACAGGTTGAGAACCATACTGCTTAAGTGATGACAATATCTCTTTTCCCATTCTGTTTACACGCTAAGGTGTTGCTACGTACTTCTTTAAAGTCAGCAAGCACAAAAAGACACAAATGACAAGCCCAGTTACTTCATTCTAGACAAATCTGAACTGAGATCCAGAGAGTGCCAGTGTTTCACCCAGGGTCACACAACTGATTAAAGGTGAAGTAGCTGAGAGCAGAACCGGCCTCTGCAGCCCTGGGTACTCTTCTGTTTATATCAAGAGGCATCCTTAGAACTGCCAAAAGATGCTCATGTGGACCTCTCCATCTGCACTCTCTCATGGGAACAACAATCCCTCAGCTGTCACTCACCAACAGCCTTTGTCATCCTTTCTAATTCAGTGCTCAGGACAAAGGGATGAGGACTCAGTGACTGCGTGCAGCAGCTGCTTTACTGAGGGGTAACACTCACACCACGTAAGACACTGCACATCTGCATCACTTCCTCTGCAGAGAAGCAGAGCTCATCTGGAGTCCACTGTGTACTCACCACAAAGGTGATCTGGTTGTGCCGAAGGTTAAGTTCCGTTAGTGAATCCAGGCCGTTGAGATTGTCAACATGACTCAAGAGATTCCTGGCAAGGTTTAGAACTCTCAAATCACACAAATGATTAACATTTTCAATTTTGGTAATCTGTTAAAAAAGAAAAAAAAAAAAAGGGAACATGATTAGCATATACATGTTACAAAACTCCAAAAGTAAAATATTCAAGTCACCAGATTTAGAGCAAATTTATATTAAGTGTCTTATGCTGCAAGTCTTATGAAGTCATTTAACTAGTTAATATTAGCTAAGGCTCCTAGCTGATAATTTAATTATGAGAAACATATCAAGTAAATTTCCCTTTGGAGCTGCTCTAAGGCTGTAGGGTCCCAGGCCTACACACTACCTGTCCTAGAGACAACTCTGACCCCAAGCCACAGGCTCACAATGCTTTGCCAAGGCAAATCAAGCTTCTCTGAGCACAAGCAAAGAACAGGACTTGAGAGCAGGGAAGAGTCTGAATGGGAAAATCAAAGGAACTAGGGGCCCTGTGGGAGGAAAGATGGACTCTGTAACGGGAGTACTTAGGACAGGAGACGGCGCTCAGTCAGGGTGCAATGGTGGGCACTGGCCTGTAGGACAAAAGAACTTAGCTTATGGAAGCCACACAAGCACAGAAGTTATTTCTTGGCCAACACAGCACAGCAGGATGGATGTTTCCAACATAGGGTGGGGAGGGAACTCATCAACCTTCATAGGCCACCCTTAAACAGTGAAGCACTCGTGCAGCACTTTTCATTAAGGGGACATATTTCAGGGACTAGAGAGACCCTAAGGGGTGAGAGCTTGCTGATGCTGCAGAGGACCAGAATTCAGTTCCCAGCACCTACATGAAGGCTTATAACTGCCTGTAACTCCAGCTCCAAGGGATCTTCTGATGCATGCACGCATGCATGCACACATACACATACAAACATGCATGCACATAGGCATGCACATCTTTTCTTAAAAGAGTAGAATCCACCATCAGTGGATATTAATCTGCTCCTTTATATTGCTATAACAATTTGTTTTTTGTTTAAATCTAATACTTTAAAGCATGTTTGCTAAAAGAATCTCTTTTTAGATTTATAATATAGTTTGCATGCTGTAATCTAGGCTCTGCAATCTCATTTGGATTCTTTCTAGACTCAAGGAGAGACATATGTATGGATGTATTATAAATTGATAATACATGAAGGTAACCTGTGGTCATGTTTAAAATTTGTTCTAAAATTATTCATCTAATTGATTTAAAGTGAAATATAGTTATATAAAATTTTAAAAAGAAATAACAAGGTTACAAAGACTTGTAAATGACAGAACTGTACAAGTAGACACGTACAAACAAGTAGTTTGACACTAAATATATGATGTAATTTCAATATATAGACAATAAAATTGCAACATAGAGATTATATAAAGGGAAATCAGTAATGAAAACACAAGCTTGAAAAAATCAAAATACAGAGAATAAGCAAAAATAGAACTATCTACTCCACAGACAGACAATGATGGTGGGCATGTTGAGAATGAAAGCTTAACTGTGAGCCACACTGACTAGAGCCCAGGGCTTCTGAACACAGCAGAGCTATACGCTCTGGTGTTTGGATAAAGACAACTTCCCACCCGTGGATAAGGAAAGGGCAGTGTCTGACAACCACAGGGAGGGTGTGTTCTCCCTGAGAAAGCTATTACTGAAAGAGCAGAATCTTCTAGAAGCACATTTGTATCTTTTTGAAGCATCTCTAGAAAAACAAAATCTGGTAAGCCAGCTCAAAATCTGGACTAGAAGCTAAAGCCAATCTCCCAGATTCCTGAGTGGTCGCCACTACTCTCATACAGGAGGCTAGGCCCTGATGTTTCCACTTTTGAAATATTTATTCAGTCTGTCAGCTAACACACCTAGCACTAACATGTTCCCATCATGAGATTATTCAAACTAGTGTGTCATCTGTAAGGTCTCCAGAGAACAGTCTCCTCATCTGCTGATCAGTTTTCTATCACCCTGATACAAATCAGAGTTATTCAGAAGAAGGAAATATCAACTGAGGCGATGTCTCCATCACATCGGCCTGTAAGTAAGTCTGTGGGACATTTTCTTGATTGACTTATATGGGAGCACTCAGCCCACTGTGTGTGGTGCCACCCCTGGGCAGTCAGTCCTGATTGCTACAGGAAAGCAGGCTGGCCATGTACTGGAGAGCGAGCCAGTAAGCAGCACTCCTCCATAGCCTCTGCTTCAGTTTCTGCCTCCAAGCTCTGGTCTGACTTCCATTGACGACGGGCTACAGACTTTAAGCTGAAATAAGCCTTCCCTCCCAAAGATGATCTTGGTCATGGTAATTAGCACAGCCATGGAAAGCACACTAAGACATCACCTCCTCTTCTCTTCCCACTCTCCAATCCGTTTCCTGACCAGAGCCATCACTCCTCCAGACACTTTCATATCCATAGGGCAACTACGCTTAACATGATGTTCACTAACTCTAATGTCTAATGAAGTAGAATAAGCTAGAAGAGACAAAGATTAGACATTGACTTATTTAGTGTTTTGCTTAAAGCACTGCCTGTAACACCCTTTGCTGAGCATGGCTTCACTGGCAACCTGGAACAGAACGACCAAGAGAAGCAGCTGAGACAATGGGCTGTTGCCCTTAGAAACCTGCTGACTGCCACACAGGCTTCTTGCTGACTGCCACGTAAGCTTCTGGAGAGTCTTGCTGGCTTTCTCCCCACCCTGTTGTTTCAGATATAATGCGTAGACAGACTGTCCCTGGCATGAGAGCCTCTCAGGAGCTGTCCTGGCTTCGGTCCACTGGTGACATCTCTCTTCCACGCTCACTGGTGTCGGAGTGCTTACTCCAGGAGGGCTCCCACAATGCTAATGAGAGTGAATTCTAAAGATCAAGAACTTTCACTTAACTGAGGCTTAAGTTTTCTCTATTTTTATTACATTCAGTCATCTTATTCAGGGGGGAGGCATGCACGTGTCCAGCATGAGTGTGCGGGCAGAGAACAGCCTATAGGGGTTGGTTCTCTCCTTCCACCATGTGGGTTCCAGGGACAGAACTCAGGTCGTCAGGTTTGGGAGCACATGCCTGCCTTCACCCTTGAGCCACCTCACAGGCTGGTGCAATTTGCTGTTTGGATGGAAAGGTTCATCTCTTGATGTTTTTGGACCCTAACGTCACAGTGACTGTGCCTCTTCTCTCTGAAATACACCACAGTTCTGCTGGTTGAAGTCAGATATTTTGAAAGAAAACTCAGATTTTCATTTCAAATTCCCTCCTTGTGACTTCAGACCTTTAGGAAATAACTGGTACAAACATGAAATCTTACAATCAAGCTTTCAGAGCACAGTGAAGTTATAAGACATGCAATGAGGTGAGCCGCTGACACACAGAAGGTTTTCTGTAACAGTGGTCAGCGGTGATGCTGGTACACAATCAAAAGCCAAGGTATGCATGCACAGGTAGATGCCTGAGAACTCTCAAAGGTGTATCATAACTTGAAAAACACACAATGTGTTTATTATTTCTATATTAAACTAGCCTTGCTAAAAGTATAATCATCATAAAAAACTTTACTTGTAGAAATAGTTTTTAAAACAGTATGTTTGACAGACAGCTGATCTGGTTCCCAAGTTGACAGGATGTGGAATCAACTAAAATACAAGCCAATGAGCACTGGAGGGATGTTCTTCATCAGGTCACTGGAAGAGGGAAGATCCACCCTAAGTTTGGGTGGTGTCTTCTGGTGGCAACACAGATCAATGGACCCAGAAAAGAGAAACTGCTTTTTTGCCTGCTTGCCCTCACTCTTCTGGCAAGCTCAGCTGCTATGGCATCCCTTGATTGATGTTAGAACCAACTTCTCTGGGCTTTCACTGTAAACCTAAGACCAGCAGCTCTCCCAGAATCCTCTAGGCCTTTGCACCAGCCTGGAACTGCTGAAACACCCAGCATTGTGAATTGAGCAAATAGGAGATATTTTTTTGGTCACCTCAGTGGGAGACAGTCATTGTTAAACTGAATGAGACAATTTAATAACACACACACAGAGTCTTAAGGTTTCTACTGCTATGATGAAACACCTTGACCAAAGCAACCTTGGGGAGGAAAGCATTTATTTGGCTTACATTTCTATATTATAGTCCATCACTGAAGGAAGCCAGGACAGGGACTCAAACAGGGCAGGAACTTGGAGGGAGGGACTGATGCAGAAGCCATGGAAGAATGCTGCTTACTGGCTTGCTTCTCATGGTTTGTTCAGCCTGCCTTCTTACAGAACCCAGGACCACCAGCCCAGGAACAGCACCACCCACAAAGGACAGAGCCCTCTCCCATCAGTCACTAATTTTTTAAAAAGCCTTAAGGCTCGATCTTATGGAAACATTTTATCAATTGAGGGTTCCTTCTTTTCAAGTAACTTTAGCTTGCATCCAGCTAACACAAAACTAGCCAGCACATATACGTTATATGAGTTCTGTTCCTGTAGAGAACCCTGACTAATAAGTATGCTACAAGATAAAATAACACTTCCTTAGAGTGATGAAACCAACTTTAAAAACCAACAAAGGCATGATGGTCATGAAATCTAGGATACAAGTGACCCCTGATGAAGAAGCAAGGGGCAGGAAGAAGGAGAAACTGTGAAGCAGAAAGGGGTCAATAAGATTAGAATGGCTCTTGAGTTTTGCCTAAGTACAAATTGTCACACTAGACAGATCCCAGGGTCTCATCTGTGATTTACTTCTAAAACACTAGGAACTCCTGTACCAAAAGGTTAAAGACCTTAGACAGTCAATGAATCTCTAAAGTAACTCTTACAATTCAATGTTAGCATGATTCTCAAAATATTTCTAACACTTATGTGCTAGAGATTTTCAAAGGAGAAGGGAAGGAGAGAGGGATGGAGGGATGGGAGGGGGAGAAAGAGGGAGGGAGGAAAAGGAGCTAGCTGTACAGTACCTGATTTCCATGAAGGTCCAAGACATCTAAATTTTTTAGATTCTCCAGATTTGAGATTTTCTTGATTCTGAAAATCAGAATAAGAAGAACTGAAAAGCAATGCAGACACTTCACACCTATGAGGAGTCAGAGCGGGCTGAGGCAGCAAGGTACTCATCTTAATATTTAAATTCTTGCTCTCCCACTGCACACACAGAGCAGTGACAGGCGCATAAATGTCTTACTTTAGAGAAAAGCAGTTCTACTTCCAACCTTAGGTCAAAGTGTGTGTTGGGGTGGAGGGGGCAGTGCCAGGCACAGTGGCACATGACTATAGTCCCAACTACTTAAAAGGCTAAAGCGAGATGATTGATCACTCGTGTCCAGAAGTTTGGGAATTCAGAGAGAGCTTGAGGCAACAGAGCAAGATGATGCTTTAAAATAAAAAATAAAAGAATTTAAATTTCATTGCTAAAATTGAAACTGCCCTGGTGGTTAGGTCTACCCATGCTCTTCTCACTGCTGCCCTCTACGGCTACTCTGCCTGCCTTGCTGCCCACAAGCACACTCTTAGCATGAAAAGTACCTCTTATTTTCACGGTTCCTATGGGTGCTACAGATTCACACCATAACTACTCAGTAGGGAGAGAGGAATGACATAAAACCTCACCTTTACCACCAAGTGTCTTGTCTATCATTACCTATTCCTCTTGTCATTATTTATTGTCTCAAAGAGCAATGTCTACCTCGGCAGTGCTTCCAGAAGGCAAGCCACAGTGCACACTTAAACCTCGTGAATGTCTAACACTTTCAGACCTCAGCTGACATCATTGCCAGAACAAGAACTCCATCACCACCCAACTCAGTCTAACTTACTGATAAGAATAGTCTCCCTCTCCCACCCAGCACCACTGCAGCACGGCTTTAGCTCTTTTCCCCCTTCAGACATAGCACACTCCCCACAACCCCCTTATTTGTCTCTCCTAAAACCTCAGAGCCTATTCTTTTCCTGGAAATCAATTTAATCTACCAGTACTCCTAGTTCACTTCACTCGAACCATGTGCATCCTTGTGGACTCATGACCTTCACTGAGAGCAGGGTATGCCATACTATTCATCAAACCATGTGTGTCCTTGTGAACTCAAAAGCCTTTTCCTAAGGCCGGGTACTTCAAACCATCCTAGCTAACATCTAAATGTCTGGTTAACAGATGATTTCTCTTTTCACTTTATTTTGGTTTGGGGTTTGTTTGTTTGTTTGTTTGTTTTGCTCCTGATATTCCTAGACCACTTGGAGGAAGTTACAGGAGCCCAGCCATATGGCTTAGGCAGAGTCTTGCTTTCCAACAGCAATCTGACCTCATGGTTGCTAGAGAATTCACTGATCCCATTCTGTCATCTGGCCTAAAACAGTGGGTCAAACTCTTATGTGAATCAGACTTAGCTGGAGAGCTTGCTAAAACATCAGTGCTCAGCTCCTCCTACGCTCCTTTGAACTAGTTTTGTCCTCCAGCTGGTTCTCATACTGAGTTATGCAAACACTGGTTAAGCTACCTATCCAGAAATAGGGTGTGTGTGTGTGTGTGTGTGTGTGTGTGTGTGCACACACGCATGCTCGAGCGCGGGGTGGGGGGTGTTGAGGAGGCATATGTATGTGCATATGTGTGAGCACTGTGATGTATGCGTATGCATATATGTATGTGCATATGTATGTGTATGTGGTGTGTGTGTGTAGACACTCACTTGTGTGTATGGAGGTCCATATTGTGTCTGAGGTTGATGTGAGGATATCTGGCTCTATTCACTTCTCTCTTGGTTGTTGTTGTTTGGTTTTTTCTTTTTGAGACAGGATGTTTCTCCAAACCTGAAGGTCACCATTTTGAGTATACCACCTGGCCAGCAAGCCTCAATAATCTGCCTGTCTCCACTCCCTATCACTGGGGTTACAAGTGCATATAATCATGCCGGGCATTTTTAAGTGGAGACCTCATGTCCTCATGCTTGTTGGCGAGCATCTGAGCCATCTCTCCAACCCCAGTATTATGCATTTAACATTTCGAAACTTATCTCCAGGGATAAGAAAATTTGTCTTCACCCAGAACACTCTGATATAGAGGCCCAGTTATCAGAGCTCTCTGATCTGGGGTCTCAATGGGACCCATGTGCTCTTAAACAGAGCAAAGTGGGGCTGGAGGTTCTTGGGAAATCATGTAAATGACATCAAACCTGAGACCAAGGTCGAAAGGACACAAAGGCAACAGCACTGAAGAAGCTCCCCTGGCCATCTGAACCTAGAAGCTTATCAGCACTGGTTCCACTGCCTGGGGGATTTTCAAAAGAAGCTGGAGAAATCTGTTCTGACTAACGGGGGACAGAAAGCCATCCACAAGACACAGCTGGAGATGCTCAGTCAGGTCCCTTCTGCTCTCCAGAGCTCACCAGAGTGTACCAGAGCACTCCTTAGGACTTCTTTTTTTTTTTTTTTCTTTTTGAAGAGGGAGGGAGGGGAAAGGAGGGAGAGGGAGAAGGGGAAGGGGAGGGAGGAAAGCACTTTCTTTCTTTTTTTTTTAAGATTTATTTATTTTATGTATGTGAGTACGCTGTCACTCTCTTCAGACACACCAGAAGAGGGCATCTGATCCCATTGCAGATGGTTGTGAGCCACTATGTGGTTGCTGGGAATTGAACTCAGAACCTCTGGAAGAGCAGCCAGTGCTTTTAACCACTGAGCCATCTCTCCAGCCCTCCTTAGGACTTCTGTCAGATGTTCCAGCCAGAAGCACTGGCAGCTGATTTTGGAATCAGAGGTATCTGCTGTGGATACTTGAGGAACACCTGATCTTGGAGAATGTAGCTAGTTTTCCTGTGACAACATTTCACTTTAAATCCCATGTCCTAGCAGTTCAACAACTGTTTAACAGTGCCTCCTTCTGTGAAAAGCAAAGTATAGCTTTTCAGAACAAGCAAGCAAAAAGACCAAGGAGGAGGAAGAGAAGAAAGAGGAGTCTCCATTAGATTGTTCCTATTGCAGCAAAATAAGAATACAGCAGAGGGCACTAGGTTTCTCAGTCTAAGAAACCCCAAGAACTTCAATAAGGCCAAAACAATGCTGTCTTTTGGGTCAAGATGAACAAATTGTTTCTGAGAAACTGAGAAGTGGCAACAGGTGGAAAGAATAGTGAGATGATTCTCACTGAGTGTGACCCAGACCCAGCACCCAGATAGTGTTTAAAATAAGAGGTAGGATCACAGATGTCTCTAAAAAATATCTTGATCTAAGGATGAAAAGGGAGACCTTTGGGCAGTGATACTGAAGAATAAGTATGAGCTGGACACTAATAACTCAGAACCAGAAAGGAGTCCTGTCTGAGAGAACCAGCGTGGAGCGCCTGGAAAGGCGGGCCTTAGGCCAGAAGCCGGTGGCCTCCCTCCTCGTGTTGCTCAGGGAGCTGCCTGGAAACAAACTCCTGCTGTGTGACTGCATTTATACACAGCTGACCATGGCAGAGCCATTTGTCTGTTCTATTTCCACATCTCTAAAATGAAGGGTTTTATTTCTAATGTCACTTCAAATGTTGATAGTCCATGGTTTATTAATTTCCCAAATTCTCTCCAACTATGTGACTTCTTTTCTCTGTATGTTTAATTATGTGCTTATGTGTGTGAAGGGCAAGTGTGTACAGTGCTCACAGAGGCCAGAAGAGGGCATCAGATCCCCTAGGGCTAGAGCTGGTTGAGAGCAGGCCTGATGTGGGTACTGGGACATGAACTTGGCTTTTCTGCCAGGACAGTTTAAGCTCTGAGTTTAATCACTGAGCTGTCTCTCTAGCCCCTCAAACTCTCTAAGTTATTTTTTTAGTGGAATTAACACAGCATTTGAACTAATAAACTATACTGGTAGAAACTTCAGAGAAACATCAGGAAAAATGCAGTCCTAAAATTCTGGGACATGACCTTGGGGATACAGAGCTAAGAACACAATATCTCTGAACACAGCACTTCAAATATTCTATAATTTGAACTAAAAATTAAAGTAAAGTAAAGTCAGCAAACTGTAGAGGCAGGAAGGTCATACTCCTCTTCCTACCATTGTACCCTAAGGTGATAGATAAAGAGACTCTCTGACCTAAGTCCTCTGAAAGTACATCATAAGACCCTCTGTTCAGATGAGTCCTGCCTATAAACAGAGAACAACAGGAACAAACAAATACAGGATAAGCATGTACAAACGAGCCTTGCAGAGTTGTCCAGGTCCCCACATGGACCTCAGTCCTCTGTCCAATCACATCCTTCGACAGTTGCCCGCTACCCATCAAACCTAATATGACCAATGAACTTTAACCTGCTTCTTTAGGCCTTCTTATCTGAAGAGCACTAAGTCACATAAACTTGAACAAATGTGTTAGGATCTTCTCTTATGAACTGCTCTGCTCATCAGAGTGTCAGTCACGAACCTTGCAAAGGGCAAAAGACAAGGCTCTCACTATTATTCTTTGCTGATCCTTCTTCTGAGGTACTGAAAAGCTATTTGGGAAAAGGGACTGGAAAGTCTTGAGTACCCTTAAGGCCATGAGTCAGGACTTGCGTAGCAGCTCCTGTCTGGTAAAGCTCTAGATGAGGATCCAGGACAGTGGCAGTACACAGACAAGCTGGGACACTAAAACTCTCTGAGCGTCGGAAGGGTGACTCCACTCTAAGAGCACCTGCTGCTTTTGCAGGGGACCTGAGTTTGGTTCCCAATACCACATCAGGCAACTCTCAACGGCCTGTGATTCCAGCTCCAGGGGGTCTAATGCCTTCTTCTGGCCTCCACAGGTACCAGGCACCAGGGCGTACAGAGACATACACTTAAGAAAACATACACACATGCCCATATAATCAGAAACATAAACAAGTCATTAAATAAAAGCATACAGTGTCACAGAGAGTGACAGACTCTGACAAAGAGTCAAGGGTTGATCTGACAATCACAAAGGAATGACTGCCTCCCTCAGGAAAACACTAGCAAGAATGGCAAGGGAATCATACAAGCCTCAAGTGAGCACACATGCTTAAAATATACCCCAGGAAGTCATCAGTCAAAGCTGGCAACCCCCACTCCCTTTTAGTTAAGACATGGCACTAGAGCAGTGCCAGCAGACCTGCCAGACTGAGCCCCACAGAACAGATCATGAAGGGATGTCAGTGTTAGAACTCAACCCCAGGCTCTCATGCATGCTAGGCCAGTGCTACCACTGACTTCAACCAAGCTTTCCTCTACTAATGCCTACGGTGTCACTCTGCTGTGCCTTACCATCTGAACACTAGATGGATTCTATGAGGCTACAGGCAAGAACTGCTCCATAGCTTAGCAGCTAGGAGTGCTGCCTACACAGGCACACGGAACTGGATCTCCATCACCAACACCCACATCAAAAGCAGGGTGCAACAGTGTCCACCAAAAAAATCCCAGCACGGCAGAAGTAGAAAAGGGAATATCCTGGGCGCTCACACACTGGCCAGTCTAGTGCCCCCCCATACCCAAAATGCAAGATATAAATCAGTGAGAGACTTGCTTCAAGAGAAAATTGCAGAGAGTGACAGAGCAAGACACCAAGTTTCCTCCAGCCTCTATATGCACTGTGAACACCAGCATAGACATGTGCACATATATGCATATATTCACACACACACACAAGCACATATACATGAACACATGCATATACATGTACAGTGCACATATACACACACCCTACATACACATAACCCCCAACACACACAACACAGGTATATACCCACATATACAGAGAAACTGTTTTACAAATACCTGTTTTTCCCTAACAGGAGGACACGAAGGGATTTCAGAGTAGAAAGTCCACTAATTTCTTCAATCTGGTTATCATATAAGTCCAAGAATATTAGCCTCTGTAGATTAGAAATATTTTGGATCCGAGTTATAAAATTGTGCTGAAAGTTCAACAAACGAAGGTGCTCTTCCCCGTCGATGATAGGGCACACAGTCAACTTTTGTCTGGAAAAAATGCAAGGTTGGTAAGATTCTGAGTCCACATCCTTTTTCCTCCATCAGCTACTGTTAAGTAGTAAGTGCATCCAGGCTTGGAGAAGGGAAAGGGAGCTAGGGTGCAGAGATGGCTCAGTAGTAAAGAGCACTTACTGCTCTTACAGAGGACCCAGGTTCAGTTCCCTATACCTCACAACTCAGCTCGCAGCTGCCTGTGACTGCAACTCAGGGCATCTCAGCATCCTTTGCTGGCCTTCACAGGCTCAGGACTGCACTGTGGTACAGACGTACACTCAGGCACACATGTGTACACATAAAAATCAATAAATTAAGAATAAAAAGGTAATCTGGACCACTTCCTGCCCCACCCCAGGGATGGGACCTAAATTTAGTGGTGAATTGTGTACACAAAAAAAGGCAAACGGGCGCTAACAAGGGAGATTACTAATGTTCACTCTAAATTCTCAGTGCACTTTAAAACAAGTCTCCAGTGCTAATGAGTTCACATGGCATTACCACCAACAGGTTTCTAATGTAATTGTTTCCTATGGGAAAGGGTTAGGTGGTCAAACCTGTCCAAAAAAAAAAAAAAGCCTTGTTTTCAGTCACTGATGCCATGGGAGCAAGACTCTTACAGATGGGCTTCTTTTAGAATCACTGACTCACAGAATGTTTGTGAGAGCAAACAGAGATCCTGTCACGTACAATGGGGGACACTCATGAAATATGCCACATGAAGCACCTTCATTGCAAGGCAACCCTATTAACCCTCTCTGCAGAAAGCTAGATGCTGGGTTGGACTGTCCAACACTAGCTTTAACTCTGCAGAGCGATCATTCTTCTACGCATGGGATGGAGACATAATACTGCCTGTGTCTGATTGTATTTAACAGCAAGCCTCTTCTATGTAGACAGCTGGCCTGCTTCTGCTGTGAAGCAAACAAGTACACGGCCCACAGAGAACTCTACCCATTATAATGTGGCCAAGGAGGCTCTAGCCAGACCATAAGATGGTCCCACAGGATTCTGCATAGAGATCCAAAGGCTCCTCAAGAAAAATATAGCTCGGTCTATGCATCAACAATATTAGCATGACTCATCAAACACCACTTCAGTGAAAATCTCATGGGTGGGAGTTTTGAAGTAAATAAATCAGAATGTTATGAACATAGGCAGAATTTGGAAGTGATCAGAATTCTTTTTGCAATAAAAAATGGTTAGCAGGAACAAATAAGGGAATATTAATGGGCATATGGGTATGATGTTTTATAAACAGACCCTTAAAGCTGTGCATAGCAGTGCATGCTTTTAATCCCAGCAGAGGCAGGTGCATATCTGAGTTTGAGGCAACTGTAATGTACATACTGAGTTCTAAGCCAACAATAGACACAGAATGAACTCCTATTGCAGAGAGAGATGGGGTAGGTGGAGAGAGAGGCCTTGGAGAAATTGGATAAGAGAAAAGTAAAAACCATTGTGCCATAATAGCAGCTTTGTGTGGCTCATATTCAGAAATCATCTCATGCTTCATCCTCTCACAGAGGACATTTGTTGTGTAAAGTGTAACTTAAGCGGTTACGAGCATGCTAGTGGGAATGTGCATCTTTGCTCTTAACAAAGCCTGAATCGTGCCTTCCCTGCTCGGCCTTCTGTCTCTTGCAGTGAAAGTTGAAACTCAACCCTGGAGTCAGTCGTCACTCACACTGGAAAAGCACTTCCTGCCCTCCTTTAACAAACTGCTATGCCTTGAAATAAAGTAAGCAATGGCATAACGGCCTCCAAGACGGCCCTCCCACACCTATGAGTGCCTTGGGTTCTGAGACTGCCCGTTACTGGCACCTGCACAGAACCATGATTTATTGACTTCTGCTTCCTTCTCAGAGCTAATGGGCTTCCTTCCTGTATTCCAGGTCTACTTTCATATCAGTAAGGGCCAAGTATTTATTCTTAGGGCTAGAATCTTCTTTTGAACACTCAGTCCCTGACCAGAAATCCATACACTAATGCAGAAATCACTACTGTTACCTCCTGGCTGTCAAGCAATGTTTCCCATGGTGGTTCTTCATTGCTCACCCACCTTTCTTGACTACACACGTGACAGCTTATGGTTTCTAATGTCAAACAACACAAGACTGGGTTACTCTTCTTGCCTGTGTTTTTAAAGACTGAAGGGGAAGTTCCTTCATAATCCTTCAAACATTAAAACATAATGGGAATCTCAAAACGCACCTACTTTCTGAAGCTGTCATGAGAGATATTGTTCTCAACTAGAGCTCTGCCTACAGAACAGAGCCTTTCCCTGATACATGCAGGAGGGCCGATCCCACATGTCAGGGGTACACTGCTATGGTCAACTGTGCACAGCAGAGATGTTCTGTCTGATCCTCTACCCAGTGAACCATTATAGATCTCCTCCTAGTTATAAGGAAGGTCACCAAACCTTAGATATCCACCCCCTTATATGTCATTTTATCAAGAGCCCACTTTATTCTAGGCTCTGTTCTAGGTGCCTGAGACACATATTTGAACAAAAAATTATCCTTTATGAGACATATTCTAGGAGGTCACAGACAATAAACATAAGCCAATATTTAGCATGTTAAAGCTGTTAAGGTGGGAAATAAAGCAGAGAAGGGGGCATGTGAGGGTGACAGGAACTGTGTCTGGGGAGAGAGGGGCATGTGAGGGTGACAGGAACTGTGTCTGGGGAGAGTCACCCTTGGGGCGATGCCACCTCAGGGAAGCACACAGGAGAGACAGACATTGTGAAAAGGAGAAAAGAAACGTTCCTCACCTTTCTAGGGTCAGCCTGTCTGAGTAAAGTGTTTTCTCTTCAGAAGAGCGCTGGAGAATAGGAAACGCCGGCATGGATGAGCTCACCAGACTAATGTGGTCACCTAGGGAGAAGGATGCACAGATGCCTTGGTTAAGGTAAATCTCAGCGGCAGTCAAACTGGAGCCACTGCTATCTAGAGCTCTGTGGAGCCTACAGATATCTTTCCTAGACATTTCCACAGCCTCTGCACTGGAAGCTGATCACTACTGTGGGGTTGCTGTCTTCTTCTCAACACTAAGCTCTGTGCTCTGTGGGTGCCAAATAGCTTTCCCTTGCCTTACAGGTCAGCAGAAAGATCCAGACGTACTCTAGCGCTGTCCTTATCCCTTTACAATTCTGACTCCTGACACTACATGCCAACTACATGGTACACTCTATGATAGCCCCTCATTACCAGATACATTGGGGCCAGCACTATGACAGCCCTGCCGGATTCTCGGCTTTGAAGGTGTCTGAATGGAAGAGTCTCCAAATGCTGACAAGGAGGTTGTGGCAGCTCTCATGTCCAGCCCACAGAGGTCTGTCACGTTAGTTGTGGATGAGATGCATGATGACTTATTACGAGGCGAAGGACTTATTACTCTTCCGTCTCCTTCAAAATATCAAAGAATTTATCACAAAGCTACACAATACATGACTTTGCTATGGGGTATACACAGAAAGCAGTTTGGGATAGCAGATGTAAACCTCACATCATTGTTTTCTTCCTTCTATGGAGGCAGCTACTATTACTAGAGGATGCTGCAAAGACTCCAAAGTGGGTGTCAATAAATCTAGGACACTGTAGTTCGGATCCAGAGAGAATGTTGATGCCCCATGAAGTCTATGGGCTGTTGTTGGCTTCTGATAGTAAGAAGCTTCTCATCTCAAAAAAAAAAAAAAAAAAAAAAAACCTCCTATGAAATGGGCAAGCTGGAACAAGGTGTAAAACACAGAATGTAAAGGGACAGTCAGTGCTGCAGGGACAGCTCAGGGGTTAAGAGCATTGGCTGCTCCTAACAGAGGACCCAGGTTTGATCACCAGTAACCACATACGGCAGCTTACGCCCATGTAACTCCAACTCTGGAGGATCCTACTCCCTCTTCTGGCCTCTACAGGCACTGCACGATTGTGGTACAGAGACACACACAGGCAAACATTCACACACACATTTTTAAAATACTTATAACTACTCTTGTAAAAAGAACAGTATATTTGTGCTTAAGTGTATCTAGTTACTGGCAAATAAAGAACAGCACAGATGAGTTTAAGAAAAGTTAGATACTAAAACACATTCTAAAGAAGTAGAAGAGGGCTGGTGAGATGGCTCAGTGGGTAAGAGCACCTGACTGCTCTTCCGAAGGTCCGGAGTTCAAATCCCAGCAACCACATGGTGGCTCACAACCATTTGTAATGAGATCTGACTCCCTCTTCTGGAGTGTCTGAAGACAGCTACAGTGTCCTTACATATAATAAATAAATAAATCTTTAAAAAAAAAAAAAAAAGAACTAGAAGAGTACAGAATGGTCTGAAAGCAATGATGAAAAGTTCCAAAAATGTGAACACCCATATTTTTCTCTGTATATAGAGTCCACTGAAAGTAGCAAGTGATGAAGAAGTTGGCGATGGGAGCGAAAGGTGGGACGCTAGGACCTGAGGAGGCCATAGCATTCTGCTGCTTCAACTGCCCAACAAGAGGAAAAACAAGCCTAGAAGCTGACCCACCTTCAGGAGGTCGCTGTAGATATGGTAACAGCCTAAAATCAAGTCACACACAGCTCGTAACTGTAAAGCAGTAGTGTCAGTACTGCCAGCCTGTTCAGGTTCACAGGGACAGGGCATCTCGTTCTGTCCAGAAAACAATCAGTGCTCACATCTCACTTTCCGAGGTAACCTGAAACAGCCAACAGCTACTCAAGCTGTCCCAAGAGGTAAGCTTCTAGAACCAACACTGTGTTCACCAATGAACATCAACAGATAGGAACGCTTGCAGGCAGGGTCCGTCCCCAAGCCACAGGAACCAGCACAACAATTTGGAGTCCAAAGCCGAAAACAGCCCACAGATTAGCTCCAGCATCGAGATTAGCTGCCAAGGTCAGTGGAAGATGACGAAAGGAAACTCAGGGGACAAAGACTCTCGTTTGTCTGATGAACATTTCACTAGGTTCTCTGAACTACGATTAAAACTTCATGGAAGGTTTCCCAGCAGATCAAAGCCATCCATGACGTGGAACGCAGAGGCACACAGCAAAGAATAGATTTCATTTGCACTTTGTGAATAAAAGAATTCTATCTTACATGCTTCAGTTTCTCAGACATACAAATTTATTATTTTCAGCTGATAAGTTTACATATACATTAGACCATAAGTAGCAAAAGACAAAAATGATTAGGTAAAAAAGACCTTAAAATCTACCCATAAAAACATGTGATGGGGACATGGGAATCTTTGAATAGCCATAGCCATGTGTCTATGCAAGTGTGGGCACTCACAAGGAGGCTGCTGGGAGGGCACGACTGTCACAGACGTGTTGGTGCCAGTCTTCCCTAACATCCTCAGATCTGTAAGCTTCTGAAAGCTAGGTCTTGTTTTATATCCCAGCAGAATTTAGATGCAGGAGGCAATCAGTAGATGAACTGCTTTTCCAGTTTGTGGAAGCTTAATTCAAAATCTATTTTGTGTTTTATTTCTAGTAAGAAAAGAAAATCAGCAATTCCTGCATTTTAGTATAAGTAGTGCCTCAAAGTGCCCAGCGGCAAAATGGTCTACAGCCAGTAAGCACTCAGTGTGTTGTAGACTAGAGAGACTGTGGATGGTTGTGTGAGAGGGTGGTAGACAGACCGGTGGCTGCAGAGATAGCACAGCACACTGTGGTGAGCACTGCCTCCTCCCGCCATGCACAGATTTTACAAGATTATGTAAAGGGCTTGCTGAGACTTCAGGAGCATCCCTGGAGCAGCCTGTGGACACACTGATGCTCGGAGACCCCAGCAGGCCTGAAGGGAAGCACACCCATTGGGGCTTAGACCAACAAGTTTTGAAACATCAAGTTCCTTTATTTTGACCGAGAGTGCCACTGGTCATGTTGTGTTGGTAGATTGCATGTGTGGTCTGAAATGGGCTCTGGAGGACTAGTTGTGCGGGCATAGTTGATCACACAGAGGCCAAACTTTGCCTGACAAGATTTAAAAATTTTTTAAACTTTGTAGACCTAAAATTTTTCCTGAGTGTGCATGCTCTGGGTTGTAGAAAATTGAGTACAGAAGTCAAGATAATAGCTACAATGTGTCTGGCTTTCTTTGCATAAACTGCCTAGAACATGGGAGTGTTGGGGATGACTAAATCCACATTTGAGACGTATCAAAGGAGTGTCTCGTCACACAGAGTAATTTTGAATGGAATCTTTTAAATAAAAGCCAATTCAATTTTCTTCTGCCGAAATTTATTTTGTATGTTGTATTTTACATATACATGGCTTTTATATATAAAATTCTGCCTTGAGGGTTCACTAAATCAATACATCCACACTTTTCCTTATCAGCAAATATCTACTAATGTTGTATAGCTTATCATACAAATATAAATTAACACCAATCCCTTACTCTAACCCTAGAAACACTGTGAGAAAGTAAGTTTCCTTCATAGCTGAGGGGAAAATTAAGATTCTGTTATGTAAAAGTGTAAACGTAATTCACAATGAAGACAGACTAAGCTCTAGCTGGGAAGCTGAAAGCTGAAGTCCCAGCATCCTGATGAGAACAATGGGGACGGCACAGCGCACACTCTAGAAATGCACTCAGAACCAAAAGAACGAGGGAGACAGATATTTCCTGCACCACAGAACTAGGATTGTGCAGATGTCAATTCCAGGAATTGACAGTCTTGAGTGGAGGATGTAGAGAGAGAAAAGTCGGGGAAGATTATATGGGTCCAAGAGGAAGGCCCAGAGATACTGCAAAACCAAACCAAACCAAACCAAACCAAACCAAAACCACATACTAATCAATAGTCAAACTATTCAATACTGCCTTTGGCTCAAACAGTAATGAAATGGACAATCGAGGGGCCTCTGTTGACCAGTCTTCTTGTATAGACATCTAGACACAGCAAGCAAATCTAGAGGGCCAGAAAGCACAAGGGAGGTGGGGGGAGGGTGTGGGAGGAGGGAAGCAGGTGCTCCTAGGAGGAGGAGGAGGCAATGCTATATCCAAGGACCTGGAACTCATCTGCACTGGCACACAAGTAATGAGATCAATAGGAATCAAATGTTCTGAAGGAGACTTCACTTTGATTTTAAAAACATCTTTCAGAAGTACAACCAAATCATATTACCTAGCATCTGCCCAAGGGCGGGCCACACTCTACATCCCCACCGCACCTGTCAGAGTCAACTGTGGCACTGTGAACGCACATCCACAAGCACCATCCAAGCCTACAAAATCACAGTGGGGAAGAGAAGGACGCACTGAGAACTGGAGTTTTTAACAAACTCCCAGGTGAGTCACATCAAGATTAAGGCTTCTGATGATGCAATGCCTGTGTCTCTGTGACCATGGGACAGTGTGGTCCCAACTTTCCACTGATTTCTTATTTTCAAAATATTTGTCTTCCTATAGCCTCTAGCTTACTAATTAGCCATTGTTTTTATCTCTAATATATAATCAGAACATTCCTCTCCACCTGCTTTCAAACTAGAATAGGGGGAGTTGTTTTATTTGTTTATGCATTGGAAGCAATCCACTATGGTGTGTCTGTCTGTCTGTCGGTCTGTCTATGTGTATAGATCTATATTGCCAATTCCGATTTAAACAATATCAAACCAAGTTTGTAACCAATTGAACTATTTCATTTTGTAATTCAGGTTTCCTGGGTTCTAGTCATTCAACAATATTAAATGATACTGTTCAAAGGGAATGACTCCGCTCTCTGTTAGTGACAGTACCTTGCCTGCTTGAGTAGTTCCTCTCCAGGTCATGCTGTAACAGTCTACCAGGAAATGGTGGTGTTTCTCTGTTAAGCCTGAATTCAACCTGAAAAATAGTATTTAAGAATATATATTGATAGGAAGAAATTGACAGAGATAAACTTTATTATAAGATAACAGATAAAATGTGCTTTTTAAAAAAAGGATGGCCCCAGAAGGGCCACACATTATATGATTCCATTCATATGAACTACCCATGGTTGAAAAATGCATAGACAGAAAGCACATTTGCAGTTTCCAAGGGTTTAAGATAAGTGAGGAACTGGGAGCAACTGCTTAATGAAGATGAGAGTGTATGTGGACTGATGAAATGTCCTACATCTAAATGGAGGAGATGCTCTTGCAACACTGTGCATGGACTTAGTGCCCCTGAGGTGTAAACTTTAAAACGGGTTATATTGGAATTTGCATGGGAGGTACAATTTTTCCAAACTTACAATTAAAGGCAGTTACACAAGATCAGATTAAAATACTTCCAAACTGTCCACAAATATAATTGCCACAAATGCAATGACTGAAAGAATTATTTGCTCAATAAAAAAAGAAATGCAAACAATAAAAGCTAAGTGGAGCTCTTGACTTTTTAAAAATCCTTCACATGTCAAATTGTAATGCAATAAAATTGCATATTTAAGAATTTTAACTCTTTTTAATAATTTTTCATGGCAGAACTGAAAAGCCCAAACCAGTCTCGCCTCCTAAAACTGTCCATTAAAACTTTAAAAATCCATCTTCAAAGACTTCCGAGGCTTCTCCATCACCCACCCGATCACAGCAGCATTCGCACTCCATCAGTGTGAACACATGTCTACACAAGAGAGGATGGTATAAAAAGGATGTTGAAAACACAGCACTCCTACAAGCACATAACGGTAGAAAAAGACCCACCTGGCCAAGGCAGGTAGGAAAGTTTTACATACAGTCCATTATGCCTGATTCTAATAAATACATTTTTTTCATTAATTCAGCTGTTATTGGAGATGATCAAACGATGAGGTCAGGGGAGTCACACAGGGAAGGGTTGGCTATTTTGACATCCAAATGTAACTAGTCAGCTGCAGTCTGTTAATCAGTGGCCCCTCCCATTCAAACCTCCTATGGCCTCCGTTTAGTCTCTTCTTGCTGCTGTCTGTAAACTCCGGCCTTTATACTACAGAGTCCTTCCAGTGATGTCCACTTCACAATGTTTTAGGGAACAAATGAACTGTGACGGTTGAGAGCATACACATTATTTAAGGGGAGAAGTGTATTGTGTACGGCTAGCATAGGGGAGTGGGCATGCGTGAGTGCTGAGGTGAGTGAGGCAGGAAAGAAAGAAAAAAAATGTATCTCAAAAACCAAATGAAAAGCCAGAGACTTTGGAAATTACCAAGATATTACAAGTAAATGGTCTGGGTGTAGAAAGAGGGTTCAGTGGTTAGGACCACTGCTGCTCTTCCATGGGACCTGAGTTGGGTTCCTAGTACCCATGACAGGTGTCACAACTGCCTGTAACACCACCTCCAGAGCATCTGACAACTTCCTCTGGCCTCCAGAGAGACACAGAGACGGATGCACAGACACACACACACACACACACACACACACACACACAAAATAAGAATCTAACACTCAATACGTTATTAAAACACTAACATTTCCTCTGCTAAGCTAGTTTTTCTTCTGATTTAAAATGAATCACAAAGTGAAATCCTCCTAAAATGTCCCATTTTATCCTTCCAGAGATGCTACCATTAGAATGATACCATCATTTTACCTATGTCTAAGGAAGAAAGCATTTCTTAATTAAATTATGCCATACAACCACTTTTAAGAAATACCTTCACCAGAAATGTTTAAATGTAAGGGGAGGGGCTCTTGTAATGGAATGACCTAAATTGATACAAGAGGGATGATTTGGCTTTATGAAAGTAGACAGAAAATAAAGTCAGCTTTACATTGAAAACCAAAATAAGAGACCCTCAGCCCCGAGGTCAGAATCTATATATAAAATATACAAGTATTTGTGTACAATATCTGACCATTTATTTTCAACTTAAATACAAATCTGCTTAAATCTTACTTTGTTTTTGTCAGAAAGTGACGACGTTTGAATAACCAGATGAAGTCCACAGTTCACCTGAAATGTAAAAGTTAAATTATAAAATGATTTCTTAATGCATACACACCATAGTATAAACACATTATAAGAAATGGAACACAGTCAAATATTCCATCTTTCTTTGCCTTTTCTGGTAAATGAGCATTTTCTGAAGTCTAGGAATCAAGTAAAATCAAGTCAAATGCTTTCATTAATTTATTTTTCAAAATGTCGGAGGCACGGATTTCACCCACCTTGTACCTCAGGCTTTGGAGCCCCGACATTTCTGTTGCCAGTCAGGATGTCAGTGCTTGAATAAAGGAGGTGGGAGTGTCTAAGAACAGGTTCCTTTCTCAATAGAAAAAAAGGAAGAAGTGGGTGGGGGATAACTAAAGGAATCCCAGTGTTTGCCTAGCAAACCAGCTCCACCTTCTGGGGAGCTCGGGCCCTGGGCAAGATTTTAAACACCCATCATACAATATTCAAAAACTCTCAGAGTGCTTTGGACTAGCCCAGGAAACCCTAGCCTCAATGAGACAATAGCTTCAGTCGCCCCGATCCCAGTAATACAGCCCATCACCTAGGACAAAGACGCCAGTCAGAGAGGACAAGACTACTATCGGAAAGGAAGAAAAATCAGGAAGGCCCAACTCACGTTATTTGCAGCTCGGCCAGAAACGGAGCGATATTTTCCGGGAATCATGGCAGGAGACAGTCCAGGATGTTCAATCCTCCTTCGAGGTAATCCTACAGCTAAGATTCAAAGAGACCAAAAGGGGTCATCTCCCAGGCAACCCGCTCAGGGGTTACCATAGAAACCACCATTTCCGGTCTGGTCCTCGCCCTAGATCTTTGGGCCGTCCGGGCGGCTAGCCTCGGGGAGTATCTGTGGGGCCCCGTGCGTCAGCACTTCCTCGTTCTGGATTTTTTTTTTTTTTCCAGGCCGCTTGAAAACAGCGGGAGGATCCGGAGGAGGATAAGACGAGGAAGAGGGAGGACACATCGGTGGCTATGGCAACCATGACTTCCGGTCCTTTCCTCTTTAGGACCCGCCTCAACACTGCCCGCGGGAAGTTTGATTCCCTCTGCCTGCTGCTGCCTGTTTTCCTGGCAAGATCGCAGGGAAGAGCTGGAGGAAGGTGCTCATAACCTTCCCATTTAATTTGGCCCTTCCACTAAGCCGAGACAAGGAAGGATACAATCCGACCTGGAGATAGTGAAGGGAAGCCAGCTTTCCTGAGGCCCCTGCGGGCAGAGGAACGGAGTGCGCCAGACAATCGATCTGTCCAAAAAAAAAAAAAAAAAAAGACTAAAGCTGTGAAGCTACTACTGAAGACAAGTCTTGCTAATAACCCCTTCCCTTCCCTAAGCTTCTTTTGACTGATACTGGCTGCCTTCAAGTTCATGTTCCTGGCGAGCTAAACAAACTTCCAGTCATCTCCTCACTGCATACCTTTCTGCCCCCACCCCACCCCCAAATACTGATTACATATTCCTTGCATCGAATTATCACTACTTGCTCTCTTAAAAACTTCCAAGCCCTCTTTGGGACAATCCAGCTTCCACCCTATGACCATTATGTGGATTAAACAGTGGCTCTATGACAGTGCAGAAGGAATGTTTAGTTCTAAATCTGAGAAAAGGTTGCCAAGAAGTTAAGTGGTCTGTAACTGACATTTTGACTTTGAATTGTGAGACTTGTATAGAATGACAGGGCTGAAGGCAACCTTATTTCTCAACTAGTCCAAACCTATCCATTTTATGTGAGGAGACACATCCAAAAATTAACTTCTTCAATGGCCTGGAATTCTTATTATACCTCCAGTCACCAGAACAATATTCTTTCTGTAATACTAACCTGCTTCCCACATCTGGGTGGATGCCTAAGACCCTTCCTTTAGTGATATTCTATCATCATTTGGAATGTAAACATATAATTTTTGGATCAAAATTATGAACACAACTTACACATCCTTGCATGATTTTTCTCCTTTCCCTACCATCCTATTAATACCACTGTCCTGAAGAGTTCATAGACATAATGCTGATCTTTTGGTTCCTCAGCATTCCTCTCTTTTGAGACTGCTCACCTGTTCCCGGCAGTAACCATAGTTATTCCTTTTCCCATTTTCTGGCACCATCAATAAAGTTCTGTCCCTTTTTTAAAGCAATAAGCTCAAATATAGTTTCTCCTGATCCCTGACTTACATATTATGTTTTTTAAAATATTTATCTTTATGTGTGGGGGTGGGGTGTGGAGGTTAGCTAAGGTATGAAATCATGGTGGTTACAAGAATAAACTTGGTGGCCAACTCATGGGTTTCAGTTATGGTTCTGCCAATAATTAAGCATGCTTCCTATGCCCAGGTTCCTCATCTGTAATAGAAAGATGTTATCGCATCTCAGCCAAAGCCTTTCCAGAGCTGTAGAGAGTTAGTTACTTGGAGTAATGTCTGAGGCACAATACTTACCATATTAATTAAGCATTGATTGTCATCACAGTCAACCCTTGGCCCATGTATTTTGCTTCTGAAGCCTGTGTTCAGCCTGTCCTCTCTTCACTAACTCATTTTCAGGCAATGTCTTGAATGCTAAAAACAGGGAAGCTCGCAGGGACACAGATGTGGTGCTGAGCTGAAGCTTGGGGGAAGAACTGGGCAGCCAAGTCAGCAGTGTGGAGCTGCATGAGAATGCGGGCGTTAGTTCATGCTTGTTGCAGCTGAAGCAATTATCTATCTGATACAATCTTTGATGCAGTGCTCTCAGCAGGCCAACTGTGACAGCTGATCTGTCTGTCCGTTTGACTAGATCTATAACCAACTTAAATGGTCGTCATCAGGAACTCCTTTGAGAAAAGTCCTCCATCAGATCATTTGAAGCAGTAAGAGCCCACCCTCAATCTAAGTGGCACCTTCTGATGGCAGTCCAGGTGAATGGAGATTGAAAGTGGAAACATTGCTTTCTGCCTGCTTGCCATTTTTTTTTCCCGGCGAGTGCATCTGTCTTACTGCATTTCTTATCCAACAACAGAGTAAGTTTCTTTGGGCTTCCAGCATGTTCTGAAGACCAGCAGCTATCCAAGAATACTCTTGGCCTTAAGTGCCAGATTGGAACTACAGAGACATCCAGACTGAGTCACTAGCAGATTCTCAGCCTCTCTGATGTGAGATGATCACTGTTGAATTACCCAGACCTATAATAATCCTATCCTATAACCCAATCTAATAAATCACCTTTTAGTACATATTGAGTATCAGTCTGTTCCATATAGAACCCTGACTGATACACTGGCCTTCCTGTTGCTGGCAAACCCAAAGCCACTCTTCTTCATAAACGGTTCAGTAATAAAGGTAAAAACTCCTAAGTCCTGTTTAGTGGGTTTCTCTGGAGTAATTGAATCAAACCCTAATGACCCTGTCTGCTCCCTATGGGAAGAAGCAACTAGTCACTGACTACTGTGTCTCCTTGATGGACTTTAGCAGATGCTCAGCCAATACCTGATGATGAGAGGGTGTTCAGTGTCAGCTCTAGACATTTCGAATCTTCCTGATGCTTTCTGAAGGAAACCTGTCAGTCACAGACTCATTCCTTTTGTGTATATGTCCATTCTTTTCATTTTCCAGCTCCCCTGGAAGGGTTAGACCTGGAAGGTACTTGGGAAACCATCCTGTCTGAATGCTTCATTCTGTCAATGAGAAAATGCAGTAAAGTGGTTTCCGACACTTACACAGCTACTTAGTGACAGACAACACAAGCATCTCCCCTAGATCACCAATTTAAAAAATATTTATGTACAGTTAGATGGCTCAGCCATTAAAGGCACTTGGCACCAAGTCTGCTGACCTAAGTTCACTCCCCAGGACCCACAAGGAAGATGGAGAGAACCAACTCCCTCGAGTTGTCCTCTGACCTCCACATTCACACTATGGCATATGCGTGTACATACATACAAAAAAGTAATAACTTATTTTTTTTTAAAAAAATGTTTAACTGCTTCAGGTGACTATCAGGTATCTTCTACCTGCCCTTTGTTTCCTCCAGATTATGTTCTCAAGCTTAATGTGGTGGTTTGAATACACTTGGCCCAGGGAGTGGCACTGTTAGGAGGTGGTGCCTTGTTGGAGTAGGTGTGGCCTTGTTGGAAAAAGTGTGTCACTGTAGGGGTGGGCTTGGAGACCTTCCTGCCAGCCCTCTGGAAGAGAGTCTTCTGTCTACCTTTGGATCAAGATGTAGAACTTTCAGCTCCTCCAGCCCCAAGTCTGCCTGGATGCTGCCATGCTCCCACCTTGATGATAATGAACTGAACCTCTGAACCTGCTAGCCAGCCCCGATTAAATGTTGTCCTTTTTAAGAGTTGCTTTTGGTCATGGTGTCTCTGCACCGCAATGGAAACCCTAACTAAGACAGTCTCCAAGCCCACCCCCACAAGGACACACTTCCTCTAACAAGGCCACACCTACTCTAACAAGACCACACCTCCTAACAGTGCTACTTCCTAGATTAAGCATATTCAATTACTATTTTCTTCTCCCCTCATCTTCCTACTCTTCTACCACGAAACATTTGGTTGATAATTTTGAGTGTATATGGAGTTTTACTTCAATGATGCAACAGTAGACTATAATTGTGGAATAAAATTAAGCAGGAGCCTGGAGAGATGACTCAGCAGGTGAAAGCTCTTACTGCTCTTGCAGAGTCCCCAGGTTCAGTTCCTTGGACACAAGTCTAACAGCTAACAAATGCCTGAAACTCTCACTTCTGGCCCCCCACCAGCATCTGAACATACAGAAAGCAGGCATATTTCCATACACCCAAATAAAATAAATAAGAGTATTTTAATTAAGTCGATTGCAGGTGCTAATTTAAATCCAACTTGATAAGAATTTTTTAGCTTGAATGTTTTCTCTCATGAGTTTTGGAATCTCTTCAAGAAAAAAAAAATGTCCCAAATCCTCTCCATGTTCTACAATTTTAGATCCAAGTCACTGTCCCTGGTGGGCAGCAGCTGTCTTAGATCTGCTTGATTAGCCTCTCTGGTTTAAATTTCCTCTTTTATTAAAAAATGCCAGTAATTTTCTCCGTCTTGACAAACTTCCTTTCAGGACATGTAAACTTTCAGAAACCCTAAATTACATCACTACTTTATCTCCAACACCATTCCAGGCTTTCAGATCATGATTTCAGAGTCCCCAAACGGATGTCTTAGGAAGTTATTTCCAAATACTCATCTCTTAGCCCCATGACCTCGAACCCATCACGAACACCTTCCATTCATTCAGTAAACTGAGAATAAAACAAAAACCTGGTTAAAAAAAATCACTCCTTACCCTCAAAGATCTTCCAGCATACTGAAAGTATAAAAATGAATTTCCACCGTTTTCTAATTAAATTTGGTTGCGAGTAGAAAAGAAAAATATTGCAATCCCGGCATGGTGACCCTGAAAAAGTTAAACAGGACCCGTCAGGTTTATTCCTAGCAGTCTTGTCATGAGCCACAACACAGCCTGGGACCAACGAAGCTTCATGTGACCCGAGAGGGTCACAAAGAACTGGTAAGCAGCTGTACAGCATTGTGTGGATTTCTACAAATGATAAACTTCAGTTGGACTGTGTGAAATCACAGTAGAGCTCTGATGACATTGTGGGCTGCTCTGCAGCAGCCCCTCCCAATCCCGTTTGCCCATGACTCATCTGTTCCAGACTCCAGGTCCATAAATCAACAGGCAGAGCCATGCTCTATGTCTTTCATTCTGCTTTGGGATCATCCTAGCCTGGCACGGGAAAAGAACTTTGCTTTGACATTTTCCAAATTTGAAAGAATCTGTCTCCTAGATTTTGTACCCAACTGAAAGAAGTAACCAAACCAAACCTCCCGGTTTCTGAAGCTGGGTGTGAGAAATAAAAAAGACAGGAGGGGCAGGGAATCCAGAGGGAGATTCTCCGGTCAATATGTTTATTTCGATTTTTTAAATTAATTAATTTATTTATTTGCTACAGATCATTTCTGCAATTTTAGTCATATGTTCTTTTTAACAGCAGAAGTAAAACACATAGGGATATAAGACCAAAGTTATATAAATATTCACCTGGTACTCTGGGACATAATTACAAGGAAGAGAAACCCACTCTAATTAGCTCAAGACCAGAAGAATAACCAAAGCAGAGCTACAGTGATTCATACCTGTGGCTCTCCCCTGTCTTGCTTTGTAGGGGAGATTTGAGAGTGCCTTTGCGGTGAGGCAAGCCATGTGTTTGCTACATTGTTACCAAGCCTGTATTGTACTGATTGTAGTCATGGGTAAAGCTGCAGTCTGCAGTAGCCTTCTCTACTGGTGCTGCCCTCAGATGCTCACAGCCCTACAGCTACACGTATACATTCCCAGTAGCTGCCTAATTAAAGTTGTGGGTTTATCACTCCAAATTGACAAGAGCCCACAGATGCGTTCAACTTGGGTCAGGTGCCTATACAATGTTCAATCACCTACCCACTAGAAGGATGAGATCCCTTGAGATGCAGCCTCTTTGGGGAGGCCAATATGGAAGGATGGGCCTTATGGGTGGAAGACATTATTTCAGGAGATTAGGTGTGAAAGAGATAGTTACCATTTAGAGTACAATTATGCTTCCATCCAGAAACGATCAAGCTCATCTCAGAGTGTTCTTCAGCTGATATGTTGTATGGTAGCAATGGCAAGGGGCATAAAGGTATAGTTGACATGCTATACTGTGTGTGCATGTGTGTGTATGGCTGTGCACAGGTACACATGCCTATAAAGGCTAGAAAATAACCTCCCGGTGTTGTTTCTCCAGCACCATCCACCTTCTTCTGTTTGAGGTCAGTCTCTCATTGGCCTGGAACTTGCTAAGCAGACTAGACTGGCAGGAGGTGAGACCATGTCCCTGTCTCTACGCACTGGCATTAACAAGCACACATCATCATACCTTGTATTTTAAGACTTGCTTTTGTATCTAATTATGTACATGTGTGGTGGGAGTGAGTTGTGCACATGCCTGCAGTGCCTAGGGAGACCAGAAGAGGGTGCCAGACCCTTGAGGGTTGGAGTTACAGGACCATGTAAACCAAACCACATCCATTTCCCTGCTGGGAAACATACACAGAGCCCTGGGACAGCAATTGGAGCCTTTAACAGCAGAGTCATCTCTCTAGTCCCATACCTGGCTTGTTTTCACGGGTTCTGGGGATTGGCCTCAAATCCTCCAGTTTGAAAGGCAAGTGTGGTCCTGCCATCTCCCCAGCCTGACCTGGGCTCTTCACTGAGTAAAACACCACAGGCTTTTTTATCTTGTCATTAAAATCTCTCCCTAGGTACTTTGAGAGTGGCATAATATTCCACTATAGGGGATTATTGTAATTAATGAACTGTTGTGTGTGCACATAATTTCCATATGTCTAGCATTTTATACATAGCCACCTTCGCACTTTAAGGAATAGTGTGATGCAATGTGTTGGCATATCTTTTGACCTAGTTTTGGGGGGTTCTTATACCTCTCACCTTTCCGATCTTTACTCCATCCTAATCCCTTCCAACCACCCACAGGACTAGGTAGGAGACAAAGAAGGGGAAAGGGGACTTAGACCTCTTCAGGCTACTTCCTGATGATAAGGGGCATAGAGTTCCTTGGGGGTCAGTCCAATCTTCATTGTCAGGAGATCTCTAACTTCTTGTCAAACCACCACCACCACCACAACAACCAAGAACAGCACCTGCTTCCTCCTCCTCCTCTTCCTCTTCCTCCTCCTCCCCTTCTTCTTCCCTTTCTTCCTCCTCCTCCTCCTCCTCCTCCTCCTCCTCCTCCTCCTCCTCCTCCTTCTTCTTCTTCTTCTTCTTCTTCTTCTTCTCTTTTCCTCTCTTGAAGCTATGGCATTTATACTCTCTCCTAAATCCCCAGAATTAAAATATCTGCAGCTGGCAAAAATCATGCCCCTCTAGAGCATGAGACAATCATATTTATGGCCTATGAACAATCTGAAGCAGCCCCATATCCCACACCTGGAATTAAAACAGAAACATGTTCATGTAACATAACTGGGTGTTTTAAAGAAACCAGAATTCTCACTACAGCAATATAAAGGCAATGAACTTTCCTTTAGAATAGTGGCTCTCAACCTGCTGTGACCCTCTAATACAGTTCCTCATGTGGTGACCCCCAACCATAAAATTATTTTTGTTGCTACTTCACAAATAATGAATAATGAATGTAATGTTGCTATTGATATAACTCATAATGCAAATATCCATGTTTTTCAACAGTCTTAGGCAACCCTGTCATTCCACCCCCAAAGGGGTCACAACCCGTAGGTTGAGAACTACTGCTTTAGCAGGTCTGAATTTTTAGCCTAGATGACTCCCTTCTAGATTTACAAATTGGCATATTATCATGACTTAAGACCCTGCTGTATCTTTCCTTTCTGATTATTTCCTTAGAGAGATCTAAACTTGAAATTTATTAGATGGTGCCGATACTTACTTACTGACTTCTTTTTTCTACAAAGTTGGTACCAAAATGTACGTCCATCTGTAATGATTAAGTGCAGACACTGTAATTCCCATTTGGAATTACAAATTTCCAAAGGAATACCCATTTAACAAAGCAAAGCATGAGACCACACATTATGAAGAGGGAAAGTTTTACCAGTCTGATTGTTCAATTTAATTGAACAAGGTTTAAAGTGATTCTGCAAGCATGGTCCCTAGACCAGTAACATCACCATCACCTTGGCTCTTGTTAGAAAAGCAGATTCATCACGCTGTTCTCTGGCCACCTGAAACCAAAACTAAGGATGAGAGTTAGGGTCTGAATGTGAGTGTGTGGTGTGTGTGTGTGTGTGTGTGTGTGTGTGTGTGTGTGTGTGTGTGCGCCCGCGCCAGAAGTTAACCTCAGGTATCTTTTCTGTTTTGTGAGACAGTTTCTCAGTTTTGCCTGGAGCCTGCAAATTCAGTTAGGCTGACTGAGCAGGGGCCTTGCCTGACTTGGCCTCCCCAGTACTGCTATTATAGGCATTTGCTAGACTTAATTTCAGTGCTAGGGATCAAACTCAGATCCTTATACTTGCAGGACAAGCACTTTGCTGACTGAGCCATCTTTCCAAGGACAGGATTTCAGTTTTAAGAAGCCTCCTGGATCATGTTCAAGTTTGAGATGAACCTTGCCAAGCCCTCAGAAGTGTTAGCCACATGCCTTAAAATACCTAAATTCTGTTTCATGGCCCCTGACTGTTTATAAGGGGTGACGTGTTGTGACATAGAGAGGGACAGCTTGCTGCCCTGGGTGAGTCCCTAGCCAGTATGTGACCAAACCCATGTGATAATGACTCGTGACACTGTTGCCTCTTAAGGTCAGGGTGAAAATGTCTCTGCATCATTTAGCCCAAATGTGACACTGGAAGGGAATTTTAAGCTAAGTTAGGCCAGATGTTTCATGGTTATGCAAGAACGCAGAACACAGCATGTTTTCCTTACTGGATAAAAACACACGGTAAGTTTTCTTTAGCAGTGTGGCTAGGGCTTACAAAATGGAGTCATCTGACTACTCTTCAGGCTGCTTCCACCACCCCTCCTTCCCGCCAAGGGCAAAGGACAATCAAGCCAAAGTCAAGGAAGAACACAGTGCTCTCAGTCCACAGCTGAGACCTTCGGCTGCAACATTTGGGCTGTGTAAAACAGAGATGACAGTGTGAAGCATGAGAGCACTTGCTGCCTCTTCTACTTCAGACCACTGCATTCAGAATGACTCCAGAGGGCAGGCATGCCCACTGCTGGTCTCAAAATAATGCAGATGGTAGCAGCAGTGAAGGAAGTCAGGGAGGAAAATTATTTCCAGTTCTTTTCAAAGAGCATAGCAGACTTGACTGTCTCTTTCACATGTTTTTTGTTTGTTTGTTTGTTTTGTTTTGTTTTGTTTTGTTTTATATTTGCTTTTTCGAGACAGGGTTTCTCTGTGTAACCCTGGCTGTCCTGGAACTCACTCTGTAGACCAGGCTGACCTCAAACTCAGAAATCCACTTGCCTCTGCCTCCCGAGTGCTGGGATTAAAGGTGTGCGCCACCACGCCAGGCTTTATAATGTCCCCACTTCAGAGATCTTACACACCTTTGTGTCATGGCTTCTTCAGAAGAATGGCCCACAGTGTCATTGGACAGGTGATGGCTGAATGCTGACTAACATGATTATAAATCTATCCTGTGCCAATTTCAGCCACATAAGCTTTGCAAGAGGGGTGGATCATGCTGTTTGGATTAAGAAGAGCCTAGATCAGTGGTTCTCAACCGGTGGGGCCTGAACCCTCTGGGGTTGAATGAACCATTCAGAGGGTTCGAATGCACACCAGGTATCCTGCATATCAGGTATTTACATTACAATTCGTAACAGTAGCAACATTACAGTTATGGAGTAGCAATGAAAATAATTTTATGGTGGGGGGTCACCACAGCATGAGGAAATGTATTAAAGGGTCATAGTGTTAGGAAGGTTAAGAACCACTGGCCTAGATTAATAAAGCACACATCAAGGTGTGTCTGTGAGGACATTTCCAGAGAGAATTAAAACAGGGAAGATGTGTCCTGAATGACTGAAAGAGGGTGGCACCATCCAATAGTCTAGGGGGCCAAACAGAACGGAGGAGGGGGGAGAGGAAGTGGGAGGAGGGGGGAAGAGAAGGAGGGGGAAAGGAGGAGTGGGAAGAGGAGGGGAAGAGGAGGAGGGGAGGGAGGGGAAGGGGAGGGGGGAGAGGGGAGAAGGAGGAGGAGGGGGAGGGAAGGGAAAGTGGAAGGAGGAGGAGGAAGGGGAGGAGGGAGAGGAAAAAAGGAGAAAGGGGAGGGTGAAGGAGGAGGGGGAGAGAGGAATGGGAGGAAGAGGGAGGAGGAAACCCAATAGTGTAAACATTCTCATTCTTTCACTGTCTTGAGTGCTCACTCCACTCGGATCCCTGGCTGCTGAGACAGGCTGCCTAGCCCTGCCTCACCCTCCTGCCATGATGGACTGGATCCTTAAAAACCACAACCCAAATAAATTTTTCCTCTCTTACTGTTGTGTTGTTTAGATGCTTTGTCACAGACAAAAACTAACACCAGGTGGCATTCTGATTCCCTGAGCTTCCATTTCCTGACAGGATCTCACTGGGACAGCTGCAGGGACTAAGGAGGCCACATTTAATGGTCATTCCTGTCTTCTCCCTTGCAATGCTTCAGCGTCCTATCAGTACCTCAGTCTCCTACTGGTGGGGGTGGGGCACAAAACCATTGCACTGATATTCAGAAAGATCAAATAAATCCCATCATGCTTTGGAACATTCCTCTAAAGTGAGGAAGTGCTGATGTTCCTCACAGACTTGCTCATAAAGAGTAGAAATAAGGATTCCCTTCACAAAGTCAGACCTATGTAACTGGGTCCATATCACAGCCAGATCTTCCCTGGAGACAGGAGAAAGAAAGCAGAGGGCAGACTCTGAGGTGGAGTAGCCGGGCTCTTGGTTCTTCAAAATACCAGCCTAGATCATCACCAGCTGACTTCTTTACAACAAAGTAACTAACACTTCCTTAAGTCTATGGCCAAATCGGGCAGCCCAGGTTTTCTGCAGGTCCGACTTGACCTTGAGTTGACCTGCTCAGACCCACTCCCCTTTCCTTCTCAACCTAAACTTCTCATTCTCTCAGAGACTAGCCATTGAATGAGTCTGAGGAAGTGAGGAGGCAGTTACTCTTTTGAGTCTGACATTCATTCTCAGGTTTTCTGGCCTTTCCACAGACCTTTCTCACTTGGTAATGTTTTAATCTGTTCTTTGACTATCAACTTGACACAACCTAGAAATAGCTGCAAAGAGAATTTCAATTGGAGAATTGCCTAGGTCAGATTGACTTGTAGACCTCTCTCTCTCTCTCTCTCTCTCTCTCTCTCTCTGTGTGTGTGTGTGTGTGTGTGTGTGTGTGCAGGGGGTCGGGGTGGGGTTCTTGTTCATTAACTTACTATAGGAACATTCCAGGCCAGTGTGAGAAGCACCATTCCTTATGCCCACTGTGGGAAGCACCATTCCTTATGCCCACTGTGGGAAGCACCATTCCTTATGCCCACTGTGGGAAGTACCATTCCTTAAGTCCTGGGATGTATATGAAAGCTACTTGAATAGGAGCCTGCCTGCCAGCCAGCCAGTAATATCCTCCATCAGTCCTGATGAACTTCTTTGGCTGTGAAGTGAGTTCCTTAGTCAGAGGCAATGCTCTGTGGAATAACAAGCATGCTTTCTTTCAATTTTTTGCCTTGAGTTCCTGCCTTGACTTTCCTCAGTGATAGGCTGCAACCTGGAATTGTTAACTGAGATAAACTCTTTCATCTCCTGGATTGCTTTTGGTCAGGGTCTTTGTCACAGCATCAGGAATGAGACTAGAAAACCATCCAAGCTCCTAAGCACTGCCCAGGGATCTGCGGCCGTCCTCCCATTTCTAAGAGCTTTTAACTAATCACCTCTTGGTTGCTTCCTCCACTGGGCCCTCCCTCTCCGCTGGACAACAGCCTGTCCGCTGAGCATCTCTGACATTGCATTGGGCACAATTGTGTCCACGGGTATCACAGCTAAGGAGGAGCCCAGGAGATGCCAATGCTGTGTGTAAGAGACATTGTTCTGCGCATGCGCTGAGCTTGCTCCTCTGTGTGGAAGCTCAATCACGGGAGTTGCAAAGTCATACACTTTCTGTTGAGTAAGTCTGTAAAGGTTACAGAGAAACAACACTCTCCATTTTGATGTAGTCTCCTCAGATTGCAGTGGGATGCAGATCTATAACCGCTGGCTGTAAACAACAAGGGCTAGGTCTGCGCCCTCAGGCAAATAAGCACGTGTCAGACACTGATCTAAGCGAGCCCCAATCATTCATCCTATCTGACAGCGAAGCCTTTGTTAGTGGCTCAGGCTTGTGGTGCCTGGCTCCCACAGCGCGTGGATGAATACTCAGCGTCTCCGGTGAAGTTTGCAGAATCTGCTTCCCAGTTCCTGGAGATGCCAGATTCACGTAGACCTTAGTGAGGTCACAGTTTGAACTCCTCCTGGGACTTACAATTTGGGGTTATTTCTACTGCACCAGAATACTTGAAGAAGTTTTTATTTGTTTATTTATCTAATGACATTTTTAAGATTCTCTCTGTGTATTTGTGTGTGTGTGTACAAACATGCCACAGGTCTGTAGAAGTCAGAGGGTAACTCATGGGAATCTGTCCTCTTTATCTACCACGGGGATCCCAGGGCTTGGAATTTCCCAGGGTCTCAGTAAACTCTAAGAAGACCCTGGGCTTGAATTAATTCTGCTTAGTTGCATCTTGAAGTCTGGAGGACCAATACCTAAACCCTGGTGTGGAGAAAAATTGATCAGAAAAGCCCTGGCATAGACATTCCTACTTTCCTGTAGAATCAGCCAGAGGCTTGATATCTGCAGCTCGTCACAAGAGTTTAACTGAGAATATGCAAAGTATTTTAACCTCTCAGGTGACTCTAATGTCCAGTCAAAGCCAAGATCCTTGACCAAACCACGCCCATCCTGACCAGGGCAGCACATTGGCTATTGTGTGTTTTCCTAGGACTTGGTGGGCCAGAGTCAGGATCTCCTTTCTGACTGCAATGGGCAGGTGTTCCTCTTGATGTCTGTGGTCCAGGTTTACACACCCTCTTCAGGCTTTCCTTGGTGAAAAAGTGAATGCCTTTGCCTAGGTGTTCATACCACACCCTATAGAATCCATTTACTTCTAATGCGTCATACTCCCCATTGGCTTGATGAGCCAGTCCTTGGTAAAGCAAAAACTGCAGGCAAAGTTTGAATACGTGCTCTGACGTATGTACTGAAACAGAGCGGCTATACGCTGCATGTGTTGCTTTTCTAGGTGCTTAGACAAAATACCCAGCAGCATCACTCGATGAAAAAGAACTTATTTTGGTTCATGGTTGGAAGGGATATAGTCTGTCTTGCTGACAAGGCAAGGTGGCATGCATGAGTCCATGCCAGGACAGCCACCGACAACGTAGTCAAGAGACACTGGGCTTTCTATGACCCTTGATGCCCCTCACTTCCAGAAACCCACTTCCTCAAGTTAGGCTCCACCTCAAAAATATCCACAACCTCCCCCAAACAGTGCAAACAGCCAGGGATAGAGTGTTTGAACATTTTATGTGCAAAACATAACACATACACGAAGAAAACTCATGTTCTAGTAGCACTATGATATTATTATTATTACATTCAGCGGAGGTTATACTTGTGACATTGCACATATGCAGGTCAGAGGTCAATTTGCAGGGTCAGTTCTCTCCTTCCAACTTGTGGGTTCTGGGGAATCCAACCCAGGTTGTCATGAGGTTTGGCAGCAAACACCTTTTACCCACCAAGCCATTTCACTGGACCTATTGTGTTATTTTTTTAAAATAATAGGACCCAAACTTGGAACAATGTTACTTTCTTTTTCTTTTTTTTTTTAATTTGTTTTTTTTTCTTTTTTTTATTGGATATTTTCTTCATTTACATTTCAAATGCTATCCCAAAAGTCCCCTATACCCTCCCCCCACCCTGATCCCCTACCCACTCACTCCCACTTCTTGGCCCTGGCTTTCCCCTGTACTGGGGCATATAAAGTTTGCTAGACCAAGGGTCCTCTCTTCCCAATGATGGCCAATTAGGCCATCTTCTGCTACATATGCAGCTAGAAACACGCGTTCTGGGGGTACTGATTAGTTCATATTGTTGTTCCACCTATAGGGTTGCAGACCCCTTCAGCTCTTGGGTACTTTCTCTACCTCCTACATTGGGGGCCCTGTGTTCCATCCTATAGATGACTGTGAGCATTCACTTTTGTATTTGCCAGGCACTGGCAAAGCCTCACAGGAGACAGCTATATCACTATTTGTCCTTTCAGCAAAATCTTGCTGGCTTCTGCAATAGTGTCTGAGTTTGGTGGCTAATTATGGGATGGACCCCTGGGTGGGCCAATCTCTCGATGGTCCATCCTTTCATCTTAGCTCTAAACTTTGTCTCTGCAACTCCTACCATGGATATTTTATTCCCTATTCTAGGGAGGAATGAAATATCCACGAGTTGGTCTTCCTTCTTTATTTTCTTGTGTTTTGGAAGTTGTATCTTGGGTATTCTAGGTTTCTGGGCTAATATCCACTTACAGTGAGTGCATATCAAGTGACTTCTTTTGTGATTGGGTTACCTCACTCAGGATGATATCCTCCAGACACATCCATTTGCCCAAGAATTTCATAATTTCATTGTTTTTAATAGCTGAGTAGTACTCCATTGTATAAATGTACCACATTTTCTGTATCCATTCCTCTGTTGAGGGACATCTGGGTTCTTTCCAGCTTCTGGCTATTATCAATAGGGCTGCTATGAACACAGTGGAGCATGTGTCCTTATTACCAGTTGGAACATCTTCTGGGTATATGCCCAGGAGAGATATTGCTGGATCTACCTTTAGTACTATGTCCAGTTTTCTGAGGAACCACCAGACTGATTTCCAGAGTGGTTGTATAAGCTTGCAATCCCACCAGCAATGGAGGAGTGTTCTTCTTTCTCCACATCCTTGCCAGCATCTGCTGTCACCTGAATTTTTTATCCTAGACAGTCTGACTGGTGTGAGGTGGAATCTCAGGGTTGTTTTGATTTGCATTTCCCTGATGATTAAGGATGTTGAACATTTTTGAAGTGCTTCTCAGTCCTTCGGTATTCCTCAGCTGAGAATTCTTTGTTTAGCTCTGTACCCCATTTTTAATGGGGTTATTTGAATTTCTGGAGTTCAGCTTCTTGAGCTCTTTGTATATATTGGATATTAGTCCCCTATCAGATTTAGGATTGGTAAAAATTCTTTCCCAATAAGTTGGTGGCCTTTTTGTCTTATTGACAGTATCTTTTGCCCTACAGAAGCTTTGCAATTTTATGAGGTCCCATTTGTCGATTCTTGATCTTACAACGCAGGCCATTGCTGTTCTGTTTAGGAATTTTTTCCCCTGTGCCCATATCTTCAAGGGTTTTCCCCACACTCTCCTCTATAAATTTCAGTGTCTCTGGTTTTATATGGAGGTTTTTGATCCACTTAGACTTGAGCTTTGTACAAGGAGATAAGAATGGATCAATTCGCATTCTTCTACATGATAACCACCAGTTGTGCCAGCACCATTTGTTGAAAATACTGTCTTTTTTCCACTGGATGGTTTTAGCTCCCTTGTCAAAGATCAGGTGACCATAGGTGTGTGGATTCATTTCTGGGTCTTCAATTCTATTCCATGGATCTGTCTGTCATTGTACCAGTACCATGCAGTTTTTATCACAATTGCTCTGTAGTACAGCTTGAGGTCAGGCATGGTGATTCCCCCAGAGATTCTTTTATTGTTGAGAATAGTTTTTGCTACAATCCTAGGTTTTTTGTTATTCCAGATGAATTTGCAAATTGCCCTTTCTAACTCAGTGAAGAATTGAGTTGGAATTTTGATGGGGATTGCATTGAATCTGTAGATTGCTTTCGGCAGGATAGCCATTTTTACTATGTTAATCCTGCCAATCCATGAGCATGGGAGATTTTTCCATCTTCTGAGATCTTCTTCAGTTTCTTTCTTCAAAGACTTGAAGTTCTTGTCATACAGATCTTTCACTTCCTTAGAGTCACACCAAGGTATTTTATATTATTTGTGACTATTGTGAAGGGTGTTGTTTCCCTAATTTCTTTCTTATCCTGTTTATCCTTTGTGTAGAGAAAGGTCATTGGTTAGTTTGAGTTAATTTTATATCCAGCTACTGCACTGAAGCTGTTTATCAGGTTTAGGAGTTCTCTGGTGGAATTTTTAGGGTCACTTATATAAACTATCATATCATCTGCAAATAGTGATATTTTGACGTCTTCTTTTCCAACTGGAACAATGTTACTTTCTTGGGAGAATTCCTTAGACTTAAGAGAATGGGTGACAGTGACCAAATGCCTTCCAGAAGCCTTAGCCATCTCTGCCATTTGCAACAGGGACTAGATGTCTATTGATTACATTGATAATGCAATTATTATAAAGGATTTAGATGGGGAAATAAAAAAAACTCCCCCATGAGCACACAATTGCCTGTCCTAGCAGAAGAACCAAATTATACCTTTTGGAATCCTACATTATTCTTATCACATACTTTTCATACTTTGGATATATGATAAGTAGTTATATTGTTGAATTTCTTAAATTCTGATTCTAGAGATTAGAAAGCCAACATCTAATTGGTTGAGCAGCTATTATATCCTGGGGCCCTAGCGAGTCACTCCCCTACTATCTCACTCAACTTCTGTAATAATAGAATATCTTAGTATTAGAATTAATACTAGGTGTTGGTTAAGATATAATTTAAACTATTGTAAGAAAGATACACCAAAATACAGCATATTAAGTAGGATATGAATTCCACCATTGTCCTGATTATGACACATGAACATGTCCAGAGCTTCCCTTTAATTCCAGGGGCTTCCATCTCTGGGCCTGACATGGCTACTCTAGCCAATAGGTCAGGGGAAATGTTTTGGGAAACACATCCACATTGCTAGGGAGGGGTGGCAAACAATACATTTTATTGACCAGAACTTAGTCAGGTGGTTATGCCAAGATACAAAGCAGTCGAAGGAATATAATTGCTAATTAGTTGGTCATGTAGCCATCTAAAACTGGATCAGGTATAATCAAATAAAGGAGACTGGATAGTGATTGACAGTTCGCATTAGAACTGCCGAGACTAATGGCTTTGAGGGCCCAGCCCTAATGGATATCTACACCAACCCCCTCAGGGCTCAGGGAACATCTTGGAGGAGACAGTGAAAAGGATACAAAAGCCAGAGACTGGGGCAGAGGACTGTGGATTGCTGGGGAAGAGGGTCTTTTGGGCATGCTATACAGTCATGAACCCCTGGCAGCTATGGCTACCTTCACAACACCCACACAAAGGTCAGGCCAATAGAATCAGTCAACATTCCAGCAGGCAGCACAGCACTAACTGGACTCAGTGTGTGTGTGTGTGTGTGTGTGTGTGTGAGAGAGAGAGACAGAGAGAGAGAGAGACAGAGAGAGAGAGAGACAGAGACAGAGACAGAGAGACAGAGAGACAGAGACAAAAGAGAGACAGACAGAGACAGAGAGAGCTAGTGTGTGTGTGTGAGAGAGAGAGAAAGAGAGGGGGGAGGGAGAGAAGGAGGGAGTGGAAGGAAGGGAGGGAGGGAGGGAGGGAGGGAGAGGAAGGGAGAACACGAAGGAGGGGAGGGTGCATGTTGGAGGTGTCTGGGAGGAGTAGGACAGGAGATTTGGGTATGATCAAGATAAATTGCATACAGATATGAAATTGAATAAATAAAATATATTCTAATACAAATAAAAGGAACCCCACACCTATTTATAAGTATCTTAGTTCTTATTGGAGCTGAGAGTAAACTACAGGAAGATGCTGGGTGCTGGCCCAGAGAAATCCTTCACTTTGCCAGTAATTTGGGATTTGGTTGGCTCTGAAAGGTTGACTCAGCTTATAAGAGTTTGAGGTTTAACCCAAAACAGAACAAAGCAGAGAGGTAATGGCTTAATTTACCGAGGAGGGAGACACAGATGAAGCAATGGGAATGTGTGTGCCCCCCATTCCAGAGGAGATCTTCTTGATCCAGCTATCTTTAGAAAGCCACACCTACCACCGCATACTAAGCATCCACCTAGGTTGGGCTGTAGGCTAGACATCTTCCACAAATGATCTCATTTTAATCTGTGTGGTCAACTCCATTCGATAAGGATCATGCAGGCCACTTTATAGGCAAGAAAACTGTTTGTCAGAGAGGTGATGGAGTTAAGGATCCTGTGTCCAGCCCTGTTTGATACCGTGTCTTAATACCCTGCTGCTCATGAGTGAGCTCTCAAAGTAAGCTTCAGGGACTGACAAGTAGCTCGACTGATCCAGTACTTGCTGCATAGGCATGAGACCCTTTGTTCAGCTCGCCCGTGGGCCTGTAATAAAGCTCAGCGTCTGTGTCCTGTGCTTGTAATCCTAGCGCTGCAGAGGCAGAGACAGGTTGGACCCTGGGGGCTCCTAGCCAGTCAGCCTAGTTCTATTGGTAAGCCCTAGGCCAATGAGAGATCCTGCCTCAGAACAAACTAACCAATAGCAAACAAACATAAACCAAGATGAGCAGCTCCTGGGATACAACACCCAAGGTAATCTAAAGACTCTACACACACACACACACACACACACACACACACACACGCACACGCACACGCACACGCACACGCGCGCGCACACACACACACACACACACGCACGCACGCACTGGTGTCCATGTGAACAGGGACATTTGTACACAAATAACAATAAACCCTGTACTGTAGTTCACGCATTATTACTACAGTATGCCTTTCCAGGCCATCTCTGTCACCTGGCACTCATTCATTATGCCTAGGTCATTTTGTAAAGCTGAGTTGGTGCAGGCTCTTATATCTGACATGGGCCTAAGCAAATGATAAATCAAGTCATAAGAACACCCTCAGGCCGCTGGGTGAGTTCTCTTTAATACCTAGCCGTGCTAATCTTGCTGCATTTGCATCTTATTCCTTATAGCTCTCTTGTCAAGTACCATTAAAATACTTCTAAAAACAATGGGTTTTCGTGTACTGGGAAGGTCTTTGTAGACCCAGTTATACTACTCTCGGGCATATACCCAAAGGACACTCCAACCTACCATAGACACTTGCTGCACTATGTCCATAGCAGTTTTAGTCATAATAGCCAGAAACCGGAAATAACCTAGATGACCCTCAACCAAAGAAAGGGCAAAGAAAATGTGGTACATCTATACAATAAAGTATTACTCGGCTGTAACAATGACATCATGAAATTTGCAGGCAAATGGATGGAACTAGAAAAGATCATCCTGGGTGAAGTAACCGAGACCCAGAAAGACAAACATGGCATGTACTCACTTGTACATGGGCATTAGCTGTCAAGGACAATCATGCTACTGTCCACAGGCCCAGAGAGGCTAAGTAACAAAGAGGGCTCAAGGGGAAACAGTGAACCTCCTTGGGAAGGGGATATAGAACAGACTTGGCAGGTAGACTGGGGACTGTGGGAATGGGAATAGCCGGGATCTGGCGTGGGGGTTGGGAGGGATGAAGGGAGAGAGTACTTGAAGGAATTGTGGGGGAGGGGGCTTAATATAGAAACCTAGTACAGTGGAAACTCCCTGGAATCTTAGAGACTGACCCTAGTGAGGTCTCCCAGTAATACGGGATATGGAGCCTGAACTGGCCGTCTTCTATACTCAGGTAAAGCTCCAGCAGCGAGACTGGAACATTAACTCCACCACAAAACCTTCCATCTACAACCTGTCCTGCCTGCAAGATGTGCTGGGGTGATGATGGCTCGGAACCTGGGAGAGTGGCCATCCACTGTCTGGTCCAACTTGAGGCCCACACCACAAGAGGATGCTCATGCCTGACACTACCTGGATGTCCAGGAACCAGAGTCAGGGCAGCCCGGAGACCCAGGATAAAACCAAACACAATCAGGAAAAGTCAATAAAATTATTCCTAATAATATCCTGTTGTACTCAGGGATTAGTGCCTAGCCCAGTTATCAGTAGAGAGAGCTGTCATCCAGCAACTGATGGGAGCAGATGCAAACACTAGGTGGAGCCAGGGGAACCCTGAAGAAGAGGGGAAGGGAGGATAGTAGGACACAAAAGGGTCAAGGATACCACAAGAACACAGCCCACAGAATCAATAAGCAGGAATCATAGGGGCTCACTGAGACTGGAGTGACAAACTCAGACCCCGTATGGGTCGGAGCTAGATCCTTTGCATATATGTTATAGTCGTGTAGCTTGGTGTTCTTGTGGAACTCCTGTTTTGTTTTTGTTTTGTTTTGTTGTTTTGTTTTGTTTTGTTTTGTTTTTCAAGACAGGGTTTCTCTATATAGCCCTGGCTGTCCTGGAACTCACTTTGTAGACCAGGCTGGCCTCAAACTCAGAAATCCACCTGCCTCTGCCTCCTGAGTGCTGGGATTAAAGGTGTGCACCACTACCGCCCAGCCTCTTGTAGAACTCCTAACAGTGGGGGCAGGAGCTGTCTCTGACTCTTGCCTGCACTTGGGACCCTTTCCCTCCTACTTGGTTGCCTCATCCAGCCTTGGTATGAGAGCTTGTGCCTAATCTTAATGTAACTTTTTATACCAAGTTTGGTTGATATTCTTGGGAGACCTTCTCTCTCTCTCTCTCTCTCTCTGGAAAGGAAATGGAGGAGGAGTGGATCTGGGGGAGAAGGAGTGGAGGGAGGGAGAACTGCAGTCAGGATGTATGAGCAAAGCATGAGGTGTATGAGAGAAGAATACAAACATAAAAAAGTAAAAACAAAACAAGAGTTAAGCCCAAGCGCCTAAGGTTCCAGGAAAGGGAAAGATAGCATTTGCAGGTTGAAGTCCTGGTTTTGTTTTAAGAGACTTTGCTCATATCTCAGTGGTGTGCCAATTTTTCAGAGGTGCTGAAGACAAGCTTGGGAGTGGTGACTGGCCACCTCCCCCATTCTGGGGAGGAAGGAGCTGGAAACATGAAGGGGTTTGGAGCTCCTGGTTCATTTACCAGTGATGGACTGTTTGGGCCTGAACAGCTAAATTGAAGCTTCAGTGTTCCAGAAGCACGGCTTCCCCGGAGCACATACCGGATGCCGAGGGTGCTCTCTGACAGTCTCACTGGGACTCACTTTTTCTCATTTGACAAGTGACTGAGCTGACTCCTCTCATGAAAGTGAGGGTTCTTGTCTCCCCATCCCCAGATGTCATGACGAGCCAGATGCTAAATATGAGAACATTGTGTGAAGTTGCCTTAAGGTTTGCGTAAAATTCCAAAGACATTTCAGGGTGTTTTCATGTTCCTGTATGACTCTTCTTACAAATATTCAAGCAAAGTTGATAACTCAGGAAGATGCCCTATATTTAGCATACCTTGAAAGGTTATCGTGTGTGTGTGCTGTACCTGTGTGTGTGTCCACTAGTGTAAGCATGGGTGTCCTGCTGTATAAATTTCTGCCTTAGTCCCTTGGGGCAGAGTCTCTCACTAACCTGGAGCTATGGTGGCAGTCAGCAAGCTCCAACTCTCCCTTCTCTTCCCACTATACTCTAAGTCAGAGGTTCTCAGCCTTTCTAATGCTGTGACCCTTTAATACAGTTCCTCGTGCTGTGCTGACCCCCAACCATAAAAGTGTTTTGTTGCTACTTTATAACTGTAACTTTGCTACAGTTATGAATCATAAATATCTGATATGAAGGATATCTGATATTTGAGCATTGTTAAAATGTAATTTGACCCTTTCAAAGGGGTCATGACCCACAGGCTGAGAACCTCTGCTCTAAGGTTACAGGTGAGCTGTATCTAGTCTTTGCTACTTTGTGGGTTCTTTCTTCCACCCTTTCAACCACCTAACTTTTGATAAGAGAGAAAACGGATAGAGGGGAAAGGTAAAAGACCCCTAATAAAGACAGGGTTTGGAAAGAGAGGACTTCCTGCTGATTAGGGGCATCAAGTTCCTTGGGGCAAGTTTGGTCTTTGCCATCATGATATATAATTTCTTCTTGTTTCTATTTTGAGCACAACTACTTAACAAACCATGACCAACAACAACCAAAATCAACATACCAACCAACAACCCACCCTGCCTCTTGGGGCTTTAGCGTTTATATAACCTCTGAAAAGTCCCCAGAATTCCAAATGTTGCACAATCGCAGAAACTGTCTACAGCTCACAAAACCGTAGTACCCGGCTAGAGCACGAGGCAAATCATAGCTGCTGTGGACAATCTGAAGCAGCCCCATACCCCACGCCTGGGATCAAGATGAAAACATTTTCCCATACTATTTCTGTGTAAACAAAAAAAAAAAATGAAAACAAAAACAAGCAAACTTCCTTTACTTAGGTAATGGAAGTCAAGCTCCAATCATCACGCTTGCAGATCAAGCTCTCCTGGTTATGTCCTCGGTCACAGAGGTTTATTCTCTGTAGCACACCTGCTCCCTGCCGAGAGGAGCTGTAGTGTGAATAATCATTATCAATGTGATAGGATTGAGAGCCACTCTGTGTCTGTCCACAGGAGCGTTTCCAGAGAGTGCACTGAGGATGGGGGACCCTCCCCAAACACGAACAGCACCATCTCATCTACTAAGGTGCCTGACTGAACAAAAAGCGAGAAGGCACCAGCATTCACCTCTCTCTGCTTCCTGGCTGTGGGTGCCATGTTACTAGCTTCTCCAAACCTCCTGTTGCCATGTCTTCTCCACCATGATGGCCCTACTGCACCCTGAAACTGTGGGCCAAAATAAACCTTTCCTGTCTTGTGTTGCATTTGTATATTGTCATAGCAACAAGAAAAGGAACTAATACAGGAGCTCAGGGTGGAACGATGTCTGATAAGATTTCCAGATCCAAAACTCTTTATGGAGAGTTATAAATAAATAATACCAGGAAGAACATAGGAAGGACATTTAAATTATGTTTTTATTTTGATTTGTGTACATGTGTGTGTATCTACTTGTGGGTATGTGCATGTGAATGGAGTGCTATGGGGACCAGAAGAGGAGGTCAGATGCCCTGGAGTTGGACTTAAAGATAGTTGTGAGGCACCGGAAGTGGACACTAGTAACTGAATTCAGACCCTTTGCAAGAGCAGCAAGAGCCCTTAACCCCTAAGCCATCTTCCCAGCCCCTAAATTTGATTTCACCTAAAAAAAAAATTCTAACTAACTAAATAGTTTTGTGGACCATATTCACCTGCTACCTAGGATGCCTACTCTATGTAAGGTAGCCATACTTTTATAAAAGTCTCCAGAGGTGTTTGGTTTTAGTTCTACTTCCGGTACCAGGAACTGAACCTAGCGCCCTCTTCCTCTGGGGTCATCCTTAGCTCCGGGGCATACTTACAGCATTTGCAAACCTGCACATAAAATAATTATACATTTCTCATGAATGTAGGACCTGGTAGGGATGTGCACCATTGATGTGTGTACAGATGACCAGCCCTCATGTCTTGCCACACTGGGTGTCTTGGAGATCATGGGTCTTGCCTTATGACACTCAGGAAAGGCAGTTCTGTGTTTGTGTGTGTGTGTGTGTGTGTGTGTGTGTGTGTGTGTGTGTGTGTGTGTGTGCGCGCAAAGGGCTCTTCCTCCTGACCTCACTCCAGATGTGTGTGGGTTCTCCAATCTCTGCTGTTCTGGAAGAAGGTACATCTGGCTTTGGAAAAATACTTCTGCGTGTTGTTTTATGTGTACGGTGTTTTATCTGTGTGTTTGTCTGTACACTGTGAATGTGTCTGGTGCCCATAGAGGTCAGGAGAGGGTGCTAGATCCCCTGGAACTGTAGTTATAGATGGTTGTGAGCCACCATGTGGGTGCTGGGAAGTGAACCCAGGTTATCTGGAAAAGCAGGCAGTGCTTCTATCCAAAGAAATCTAACATGAGGGTAATGTTGGGGAGGGAGTAGAAGGGGGGTGGGCAGAGATCGTTAATCTCTGCTCCTGATAGAAGAGTCGGGTAGATCTCTGTGAATTTGGTCTGGACTACATAGCAAGTCCCAGGCCAACCAGATCTACACGGTGAGACTCTATCTTTTTTTTTGGGGGGGGGGGTAGGTCGAGACAGGGTTTCTCTGTATAGTCCTTGCTGTCCTGGAACTCACTTTGTAGACCAGGCTGACCTCGAACTCAGAAATCCACCTGCCTCTGCCTCCCAGAGTGCTGGGATTAAAGGCGTGCGCCACCATGAGACTCTATCTTAATAAATAAATTACACACACATATTATGTCTAATTATTAGGCATATTAATTTATTATGTATAATATAATACAAAATGATAAAAATAGATAAAATAGATCTACTCAAACCTGCAAAAGAGGGGCCATGGGATTGAGGACATAGCCCAAAAAGACAAAGTAATTGCCCAGTGTGCCTGAGACTCTGGCCTCCATTACTGGTCTTGAAGGGGGAGGGGCTTCCTTTCTGGGTTATTAAGTCTCTCCTGGCCCCAGCCCAGATACTCACAGGGCACTGTGAGTGGTGTCCTTTTACCCAGACGCTATTTTCCCAAAGACCAGGTTTCCTGAGTGTCCCCTACCTTGGGGTCCTACAGCAAAGCAAACACACGTGATCTGTTCTTTGGTCCTCTGATGTGGCTAATGTGAAATATTATGTCGAAGACCTTCGATGAAGAGCTTCGTGGATGCAAATTCAAGTCTTATCATGTCCCTGTTTCTGGACATTAAGGCAGCAGAGCTGGAACTCATCTTAAAGCTAAGTGTGGAAGTGTAGCTGGGCTTTAGAGCATCCTGGCATTTAAATAGTCACTTCATTCACCCAATAAATACTTAAGTGCTGTCTCAACACTACCTCAATTCAGTTTGAAACTTAGAATGCTCTAACATCATTGAGGGCTCCTTTAAGATGCAGCTCCTGATTCAGGCGGTTTGTGCGGGGCCTGACAATTTGCTGTTAGAACAGGTGCCAGGTATATTTGGTGTTGTTTAGGAGACAGGACACGGAGGAGCCAAGCTCTTGACCTGCTAAGACTCACCCTAACCTTATAAGCTTCTATGCCAGAGGAGCTAACGGTAGAGCTTGTGCTTTCTCTCACCTTGGCGGGTTTGTCAGGGAGACAAGCCTGGGAGCTGTTGACTTGTGCCTGTCTCCGCTAGTCCAGCCCAAAGCCAGAAGCCAGCAGAGCTGCGTCTCTGCGCCGGGTGGGGAGGAGGGAGCTGTGGGGCTGGGGCGCCACCAGACAGGGACGCAGGGAGGGACCTGGTCTGGGTTTTACCCCGGGACAGGCCTGTGGAGCGCGGGGGAGTAGTCCCTGAGCGAGTGCTCAGGGCGGTGCCCGCCGTGCGGCGTGGGGCGGATCGCGACCCCCGTCCCTCCCCGGGGCCGAGTCTCTGCCGCGCGCGCGCCGCCCACGCGCGATCGTCGCTATCGAGGGCTGCCGGCTGGCCTGGCCTCGCGACACGGAGACCCTGCCAACCATGGCCCAGCTCGGCGAACAGACTCTGCCTGGGCCCGAGACCACGGTGCAGATCCGTGTCGCCATCCAGGAGGCTGAGGATCTGGAGGATCTGGAGGAGGAGGACGAGGGGACCTCGGCGCGGGCAGCGGGGGACCCAGCCCGGTACCTCAGTCCCGGCTGGGGCAGCGCCAGCGAGGAGGAGCCGAGCCGCGGGCACAGGTAGGCTCGGTGGCTCGGGCCTGGCGAGGGGTACCCGGGGCTCCTGTGCGCGACAACTCACCAGGGCACAGGGGTTGACTCAACCCCCCCGACACGGAGGCTGCAGACTGAGTCAGAACCCGCTTTGGGGAACAATCTGTGTGTCCCAGCCCTCAGCAGGTTTTGATTCTTGATTGACAAGGCTTCCAAGGATGGGGGTGGGGATCTGAGGGACCTGGATTTGGGGCAGAGGGTTGCTCTGGGATCCAAAAAGGGAGATTAGCATGAGCCATTTTCTCCATGCCATCCCTACTTCTGAAGGAGACGCCCCCCTCGGTGGATGCACCCCACCAGACACTTGACCTAGCCTGGAGTTCCCCCATGAGGCTGGGCCTCCTCCTCCGGATGCCAGGGATCCTAAGGAGCCTTCATCACCATCATCACCTGCTCTGCTCATCATTCCAGTGGCTTCACTTGGCTTCTAGGTGTCACAGGCCAGGCACAGTTGACACATGCAGATGGGGGCATTCAGGAAAGGATCGTTTCCTAGTGGAGAGAGCTCTCCTATCCTCAGTTGAGATGGCCTAGGGCCTTGCTGCTTCCCCTCCCTCTGCCTGGGGGTTCCTGTTTCTGCCTGCCTGCTTGCCTACCTTCTGTACCTGGGGCTGGCTCCTTCACTGCTCAATGATGAGTGACTTATAGTGGGTATAGCACCAGTCTGACCTTGCCCCTGGGCAATGAGCTTTCTTCTCAGCCAGACACGCATCACTAATGTCTAGGCCCTTCACAACCACAGATTTCTTATTGCTGTTAAAAAGCAATCCCATATGGAACTGATGAGAAAAAAGAGATACAGCAATGGCACTAGCAGATTCTAGGGGCTGCTAAGAGTCCTTTGGTAAGAGTGCTCCTCTGAGAGGCTGTGAACAGGAATGATAGAAGTGCCTCTCTATCGCTGGAAGCTCAATTCCAGTACGGGAGCATACTGGGCCACAGCCAAGGGGCTGCCCCATCCCTAGTTAAAGGAGACCGGACCTTGGTTAAAAGGGTCAAGAACATGCCATTTCAGGCCAGATCAGCAGAGGCAGCTGTTGTAGGACAAAAGGCCAGTCTCAGAGTTCAGGACAGGCATGGTGACACAGCCAACGTCCTGGCACCCTGTGCACGAAAAGCTCTCTCTATGCCAAGCGCAAAAATGATGAGCAGATAAAGACAGCTGCAGAGCCAGATTAACTCCAGAGGTCACGCAAAATACCTGCAGGTTGCTCGCCTTATGACTTCGTTTACCTGTGAGACGACAGCCAGAAGCTAAATAGCCAAGGTGAAGGCCCTACTTATTTCTTGGTCCAAGAAAGAATCTCTACGGAGTCCTAGGAGACACTGATCCTCAGAGCCTTCTGCCTCATCCCCCACAGGTCACTCCAGGGCCATCCTTTGTCACTCTCAGCTCCAGCAACTCAAGGATCATGGGACAGTTTGGGTTGCCTTCTAGCACAGAATGGGCCCCTGAAAATCCCAGTGATGCTTCAGATTAGTGGCGCTGCCAGAGCCTCGTGGGCAGACCCCTAGGGCCTAAGGGATCCAACCGCGGAATGGATAATGCTGCCCCCTCTTTGGGCCCAGCCTGGTGAGGCAGCAGCTACCCTGTCTGAGTGTTCTCAGCTCCCAGTGCCTGAAGAAGGCGCTCCAGTTCCTAAATCTGTCTAAGATGTAACACCCACCTACCTCATGCCCTCAGCCCATGGCTGCCTTCTGTCTCATTTCATGCTCCCGGGGCACTGTCCCACGGAGCACGGCAGCGGGGAAGGGGTGTGTGTCTTCGTCCTTCTGCCCTCCCACGTTTCTATTCTCCATTGGGTTTCCAGTCAGCCTTGCAAACTTCACCTTCCCCACATTGCCTGTGCCCCTCCCTGAGTGAGCTAGGTTGGTCCCGGCCTCTGTGTTGTTTCGGTACTCTGCATCTTAGGGCTAGCACTTTCACAGTCCTAAGTCTGCAGTCACACCTCCCTCCGAGGTCCCTGTGCCTGCAGCTCCTGGGCAGCACCAGAATGGATGGGCATCTTGTAGATGTGTGTGGGATGAGTACACTCACTTTATAGTGTGAAAAGCAGTGTGCCCCGCCCCCACCTGTGAGACAGTGAGACTCTGGAAGGCAGGAGCTTTGTCTTAGCCCATTTCACACCCATAGTACCCAGTCCAATACCTGGCTTATACCCTGGGAACAAGAAATCAATGAACAGTTACTGTTGTTGTTTTGTTGTATTTATTAGATGGATATGATGTGTATGGTTTTGCCCAAACCATGTGAAGGTATGTTGTACACAGAGTCACGCCTGAAGTGCTTCATCTTGTAATTCTTAACAAGGATGTTCCCTGGGAAGCTGTTAACACTACCTTTGCCAACTCAGAAGACGAGCACTGACTCCCTAATAGAACGTCCCAGATTGTCTCAACAGTCAAGTTCCATGTTCAAAATCCCACAGTCATCTTCTACAGCTGTTTCTTATCCTCAGACCAGCAGGCAGTCGGGTCAGGCAGAGTTTGCCTATTGTGCTGTTTCAGAAAAATCTTTTAATAGAGAGTTCAGCATCTTAAAAATGATGACCTTGTAAAGTCAACAGCTGAGCCAGACCCTCGTGGGGGCAGGGTGAACATGCAGGTGCCCATGGAGACCAGAAGAGGGCATCACTCCCCAAATGCAGCCGTGTGCTGAACACTTTAACAACAATGAAAGGCTTCTGAACAAACAATGAGCAGAAATTAAGTTAAGTGTACAGAGAATGTGAGGTGTTTCTGGCAATGCTCACCCAGGCCGTGACTGCTCGGCAGCCTTAGTTCTGAGCATAGGGTGCACATTTTGCCAGGTGCATACTGCCACCCCACCCAGTGCCAGCAAATGCTGCCCCAAACCGCTCACCTCAGATTTGAGTTACAATGATACAGATCACCTTGTTTCTGCTGTGTGCAAAGTTTTCTGCACTCAGAGAAACATAATGGTTTAATTATGGAAAACATGGACTCTCTACATTTTCCTAGTTAGCTATTCCTTGGTGTATATAAAATTAATTTATTTTTTAATTGTTTAATTTTAACATCTTATTTTTATTTATGTATGTGAATTGTAGATGAGTACCAGTGCCCACTGAGACCAGAGATGGTGTCCAATCCCCTGGTACTGGGCTTGCCAGTGGTTGTAAGCGGCCCAAAATGGGTGCTGAGAATCTAACTCAGGTCCTCTAGAAGAGCAGCAAAGACTCTATTGATTGATTGATTAATTGATTGGTTGATTTTAAAAAATCACTCACTCGGTTCCTGACTTTAGCTTCACAAAAATATTGTTAAATGAGTTTTGGCTTGGCATTGACACAGAACTTCCAGTCGGTTGTGAAATGGCTCTAGACGTTTTTCTGACACTTTGCATTATATATTCATGGCAAGGCCCTGTTGCCAGCAATGGCAATGAAAAACTATTCATCTAAATATTAGTCATCCTTGGAAAAATGTGGGAGATGTCCTCCATGCTGCAGTGCCAAATATCAGCCTAGGCTTCGCACCTTACATCACAGCAATCGTGGCATCTAGTGCTGTGCCCATTTGTTTTGTCTTTAATAAACGATAAAGTTAGAGAGTTGGAGAAATGGCTCCGCGGTTAAGAGCACCAGCCGCTTTTCCAGAGGACTTGGACTTGATTCCCAGCACCCACATAGAGCTCACAACCGTCTGTAACTCCAGTTCCAGGGCAGCCTCTGGCTCTGCATGCAGATGGTGCAGAGCATACATACACCCAAGCAAACTACCCATGGGCATGAAATAAAATTTAAAAATTATTACCAAGGAGCTATTTTAAAGTAAAATTTATTATTTGTCATCAATAAATATTTAGTTTATATGCCTCTCTATCTGAGGCCATATAAAAATTCATATCAAAAGGTGTTGCTAGGGGGGAAGTTTAAAAAGCCCTGATCTGGAGCATTCTTAACATCTTCCTTTCTAATGCTTTTAATATTTGAAGAATGTAAGGCGAGACATTTTTTTCAGATGTTTCATGTTTAGATCAGTTTTCATAGTTCCATTAACCTATCCCTGTGTGCCGTAGACTTCCTGTTGATGTGGCAGTTAGAGGTTAAGGGGTTAATTGAATTTGGACTAAACATTTTGGCAAGAGTATTCCATAGGCTCTTCGTGACACTCCATTACCTCACCTCAAGTGACACAATTGGTTAAGGGTGTTTCTCCATCATACAGATCTGTCTTTGCGGTCTTCCTGTCCCTCGTTTATCAATGTGATATATCACAGTGTTTTGATTTGCATACGTTGTGCCAGCCTTGCCCTCCGGGGAAAATTCCTGTTAGAGTATGATGGATGAAATTTTGTTTACTCTAAATAACAATTTTAAAAGTATATTAATTATGTACATATGGGCACGCAAGTTTCCTTGGATGCCAGCGGAAGGCATCGGATGCCCCTGGAGCTGGAGTTACATGTGGCTGTGAGCTGCCTGACGTGGGTGCTGGGAACTGAACGCTGGTCTTGTGCGAGAGAAGTTCGTGCTGTGGGCCGCTGGGCTGTCTCTTCAGGCCCAGTCCCTTTGTTTTTGTTTATTGTTGTAGTTTTAGGGGATGGAGTCTCAGTATGTCACTCAGGCTAATAAACTCTTAGGTGTGTGTGTTCTGTTTCCTCGCCTGAGCCTCCCAAGTAGCTGGGACTGCAGGTCGACTCTCTGATGGCTGGCTGGATAATCATCCTTTTAGTGTATTGTTGAAATCTATTTGCATCTGTGCTCCTCAGGGGTATTGGACTGTAACTTCCTTCTTTGTAATGCCCCTGTCTGGCTTTAATAACAGAGTAACACTTGTGAAATGGATTTGCAAATATTTCATTCTATCCAACTTTCTGGGGTGAGTTTAAGAAGCATTGGTTCTCAGTCTTCCCTAAACACATGTGAACTTCAGCACCAGGGACATCAAATCACAGGCTTTTTTTTCTTTTAATGGGAGATATTTGCTTTAAATTTGAAATTTTGTTTCACATCTTACATGTTTTGCTTGCACGTATGCCTGCCTGTGCCCCATGTACAGACAGTACCTATTAGGGCCAGAAGAGGGCACCAGATACACAGACCTGGAGTTAACAGGTATGAGCTTGTTGATCCTAACCACTGAGCCACCTCTCTAACCGCTCTCCTTTGGAAAAGAGCTTTGCCTTCTCATCTGGATTGACCAAGTGTTTCTCCCAGTGAGGAAAGAAGAAATATTTAATTATCTCACCTTTGAAATGTGGGCCTTTTCTCAAACGTGAACTTTTCCTCGTGGATTTTTACCTATTTTTGTTATAATTAGTTACAGTTATTTTGGATGCTTGAGAGTCTGTCATGTAGCTGGGAACACCCCTCCATGCTGCCGTCAGCGCACCCTCTGGGAACATGTCTACTTGGTTTTGAGCACAACCTCACTTTTGGAAACTTCATAATTTGTACTTTTCCTACTCCAGTCATGGAATTTAGCCATTTCCACAGGAATCCATGGTCTTTTGAAACACTAGTAAGAAAGCATTTAGAAACCAAGGCTGAAAATAAAAAGTGCTTGTTTCTTCCCGGGCACCATCACTTCCCAGGCCTCTCCAGGCACAGGTCTGCTTTTTAAGATAAATTTGTATAATAATTCAGTTTGAACATAACAGATTTTTGGTATTTACTTCCTTTATTTTTTTTTTAAAATGATAATCTTGACTCCTGAGTTCAAATCCCAGCAACCACATGGTGGCTCACAACCATCCGTTATGAGATCTGACGCCCTCTTCTGGTGCATCTGAAGACAGCTACAGTGTACTTAGATATAATAATAAATAAATCTTTAAAAAAATACCATCACAACACCTATTTTATTTACAGTATACACAATGTGTAAAAACTCTACTATGTGCAAACCTTTTAAATGGTACCAGAATACGAGAAGCCAGTATGAATCCTACCTTCGACTTAGGATTCAGGGTGCTAGTGAGATGCGTACATGAGGAGCTATGATACAGTATAGACAAGCCTTAGCGAGGAGTGGCGAGCTCCTTCCTGGAGAGTCGCTTTTGAGATACAGGGCCAAGAGCGGGACATGCTGTTCAAGGAATCAGGAATAGCAGGAGCAAAGGTTTGAGGTAAGAAAGTTTGCACCATGGGGTCTTTCTATTCGCTTGGAGCAACGGGCCTTGAAGGAAGTCACCAGAAATCAGTTTGCAAGATGGAGACAGTCAGGTTCTAAGTGCATCGGAATACGGAGCTAAGCACTGTAGGCTTGCAGTGGAAACCCTGCTGCAATTAGTAGTAATAATGTTAAAGTACAACAGCTGCATATTACAATGCCTTCTTCACAATATGCAATGTGGCAATTGTGTGGAGGAGGCTGGAGCCCAAAATACAGTACAGGAGGAGGTAGGAGGTGAGAAGATACAACCATAGCAAGGCTCTGGGTGGGAAAGACATGAAAATACAGGAATAAAAAAGAGATGTGATATCCGAAAGGTAATTGAATTTACATTTTCCCTTTAGACCTATTTTCCAGCCTCTGCCTACCAGCAAAGAGACTCTGGCAACACGACAGGCACTGCCAAGCAGGAGCAAAGAAACAAGGCTGTCTTCTGAAGGAGTTGACTGTACCGCAGGATTCTGGGGAGGCTAAGGGGGAACTGGGAGCTTCAGGGCAAAACCTCTCTACTTTGGGTGGAAGGCTCAGCCAGATGGGTCTCTGTTTGCCCTGAATTGAAGCCTGCCCCCATTACGTGTCTAGAGCCAAATAGGAAGAAAAGCAATATGGGTAGAGAGCTGCAGGGGAGTCCACGTAGCCCACTCAGCAAATTATCAGCTCCCTCTCCTCTCAGATGAATAGTATGGAGCTTAAACTCCCTCCTGAAGAGTGGGCGAGGGATTCTGCAGTCTTCCAAGGGGAAGGAGTGATTTCCCAGTGGAGAGACCTGATGGGCACACAGCAACAGTTGCTAACTGTATCCTGGTATGATGTAGGGAGGATGGAAGTTTACCTCTAGGGTCCTCCTCCCCAGATGCCCTGCCTTAGAATAACCATGGTGGAGGCAATCAGAGAAACCTCAAAGGCAAGACATTCCACAGCATATATTTCAACACTGTCAAGGTCCTCAAAGGTAAGGACAGCTGGAGAAAGTCACCACCAAGAGGAGCCTTGGGAGATATAGTGCAGGTAGTGTGGAATCCTGGGTGAGATCCTTTAGGGGGAAATCAAAGGAGTCTAAACAAGCTATGTACTTCAGCTAATGATGCTGCATAATTGGCATCTCCTTAAGAAGTGTACTGTAATAATGGGAGACATTAATAATGAATAAGTTTGTACTGAGGCATATGGAACTCACTGTGCTATTTCAATAACTTTTCCATAACTCTAAAGTGATTCTAAAATAAGCTTATTGAAATTTTAAACAAAAAAGAAAAAAAAAGGAAAACCATTTATTGGTCCCTTGAAGCGAAGCAATAGCAGGGAAATGCATTAGAACAGGCAATACAGAGTACAGAGGTGGTGGTGGTGTCTTAAAAGTCAGAGCTCCAGTCGGTACACTGAGCGCTACTACATCCACCAAATGAAAACAGGGTGCTCTCAAAAGGGAACATCTTGGGGCTGGGGAGATAACTCAGTGGGTAATGCATTTGCTGTACAAGCATAAAGATCCCCCAACACCCACAGTCATGGCGGCCCACCGATCAACCCAGCACATACATGTGTACCCATATGCATATGAACATACACCACATGCACAGTCACATGCGAAGAAAGCTCTATACAGTTTGGAGGATCAAAACTGATTTTTTTAGGTACTAAGTGAATAGCCACTAACCGTTTAATGGTCTTAGTGACACCCCCTAGCATGGAAATTGAAGACAAAGACAGAGGGCACACAAGAAAGAATACGCACAGAAGATCAGTTTCAATGGTCACGTAACTATCAGAACACATTCATAAAATAAGTAGTCTTAGCAGAACATGGTGGTGCAAGCATATCTGTAATCCCACCACATGTAAGGTGGGGACACTAAGCTCTGGAGAGTCTAAGGCCAGCCTGAACTACACCGTGATATCAAGGCTAGTCTCTGCTCTACTGTATGACTTGTTTAAAAACAAACAAACAAAAAAAAAACTGTCTCAAAAGGGATGGGTGTGTAGCCCTGTGGCAGAGTGCTTGTCTAGTATGCCCAAGACCCTAGCTTTGACACCTATCCAGTAGTTGAATACTATCTTAGCAAATAACATTGACCTGCAGGGAATGTGTCTACAGAGTCACACTAATAAAACAGGTTGACTTTCAAAGTTCATATCTATCTTTAGACAGTACTTGGGATATTTCGCAGCATAGAGTGTGGTGATGAGCTTTGTCAAAATGGAGTAGAAGTTCTTCCAATCATAGATGGAGGATTGGGAATCAGAAGAGAGACAGTATGATGGGGTGATACAGCACATGTCTATATAGTGAGCAGTGATGGAAACGATTCCAACAAAAGAAAGAGCCATCTTAAATATACTCTCAAAAGCAAGCAGATGCAGGATGTGGCTCTCCTGCTGGAGTACTTACCTAGCACATGTAAAGCCCTGGGCTTGGTCCCCAGCAAGATGTAAACTGGGTGTGGTGGTGCACATCTGTACTCCCATTCCATGGGAGGTGGAAGCAAGAGGCTCAGGAGATCGAGGTAAGCCTCGGCTACATAGTGAGCTCGAGGTAAGCCTCGGCTACATAGTGAGCTCAAGGCTAGCCTGAACTGCATGAGACTCTGTCTGCAAATGGCCCAACAGACAGACAGAGGGCTAGTAGAAACCAACAGTAAAATAAGAGTGCTAACATTGGAAGAAAAGGCCATGGGATGTAAGTGACCCAAAGTTCTCATTTTATAATGGGATGCCCAGACACTACATCAGAAGATGATGACAACCACCCAAGGATTCTGATGCCAGTTAGCAGGGGCTAGGATGCCATGTGTGATGGGGCCAGTGGAGAGTTTTAGATGGACTCTAGTACATTGGCAAATGATAGAACTTACTACAAATGGCTCACACAGAGACAGGGCAGACCAGGAAGTTCTCCCACACTGGAGTGGCTGATTCCCAGTCGAAGATAAACTCATTTAAACAAAGTGAAGTGGAAAGAAGGCAGTGAACGAGCCTCTGTTTCACAGGACCTAGCCTGAAGCCCTGGGCTTTCCCAAGGCCAGCTGTGTCTGCTGCTTCTCTGCATCTCACTACGTCTCCCATCTCCCACTTCCCATGGGCCTCAGAAGATGGGGTCCAGCAAGGTCCCCTGTACAATGCCCCTCCAGGGACACCCAGCCAGAGTGTGTTTACCTGGGCTCCTGTGTCCCATTTGGTGCTCTTGTACCTCACTACAAAATTGAACAGCATCACCCACCTTCTCCATAGCCTCTGCCCTGTGTGCACAGGTGACTTTCTCTCTCTGGACTCATCCCCACCTATCTGCTGGTTCTGTCTCTTCTTTCCCCTCCTATTTCTAAATGTTCACATCCTCCAAGCATCTATCCTTGAGTACGTTGGGTCTCATTTCAACTGGGACCCTCAGTGTCTGTGACTGCATAATCATGAAGGGAGAGACTTTCCCCCAATCAGATAACAGATCAATTTTTTCTTTTGAACAAGTGTGGAGTATCTCTGGCACAGCTGGCCTTGGAAAGATCAGGGTGCCAGAACAGGCCCTGAGAGTCAGACACTCTGCTTCACTGTCTTCTAAAAAATCACATCTGGAGATGGGAAGATGGGGTGGGAAGATGGGAACCGCGTATGTCATTTCGGAGTTAGTGTGTCTCGCTAGCATCTGAGTGACTCAGAATCTCAGCAGATAGTGTAACTATTTTTCCAATTCCCTTTTTATTAGTCATTTTTGTGCAGGCATGTTTGTATGTACACATGTGCAGGTTCATGTATGTGGAGGCCAGCAGTCAACACTGTCATCCTCCTCAGTTGTTCTCCACCTTATTTCTTGAGGTAGAGCTTCTCTTTGAACCCGAGGCTCACCAATTTGGCGAGCCTTGCTGGCCAACAACCCCAGGCATCTTTCTGTCTCTGCTTCCCCAACGTTAGGATTAGAGACAGGCACTGCCATCTGCTGGCTTTTTACCCACGTGCTAAGGCTCTGAACTCAGGTTCCCATATTTGTGTGGCAGACGTTCTACCAATTGAGCCATTGGTCATATGGCCAACCAACTTTGAGAAAGCCAATTCAGAAATGACCAGTTTAGTTTCCAAGGGTTGCTATGGCAACCAAGTGCCCAGTAGATGGTGTATAACAACAGAGATGCATTGTCTTGTTAAGTCTGAAATGAGGGGTCCAGTCTGGATAATATCCCGTGTACACTCAAAGATAGATGCTTGGAGAATATATATATTCAGAAATGGGGGGAGAAAGAAGAGATGGGGCAGGGGCCTGCTTCCTAGCATGTCCCTGGGGAAGGATCTGCCAGGCTTGTCCCCTTGGTTTCTATACCTACACCCTGAGTAGCCATTTCCCTGTCTGTGTCTCTGTGTGTCCAAGTTCTCGATTTTATGAAGACCTCATCTGCATGGGATCAGGGGTGGGGTCATCCTACTCTACGGTCCTTACATTGACATCTTTACATTGACATCCATCGTGAGTGACTCCAGATAAGGCCATGTTCTGGGCACTGAGGGCCCGAGGTTTCACTAGATGGATTTACAGGGTGACAGTTCAGCCCACAGCTAACTCGCTGTCCCCCTCTGGCTACAGTAGTGCCACGACAAGTGGGGGCGAGAACGATCGCGAGGACCTGGAGCCTGAGTGGAGGCCCCCGGACGAGGAGCTCATCAGGAAGCTGGTGGATCAGATTGAGTTCTACTTTTCGGACGAGAACCTGGAGAAGGACGCCTTCCTGCTGAAGCACGTGCGGAGGAACAAGCTGGGCTACGTGAGCGTCAAGCTGCTCACCTCCTTCAAGAAGGTGAGGCTGACTTCTCAGAGGCCACTGGGGGGGGGGCATCTCGGGGGTGTGGTCTTTTGATTTGTACCCCCACCCCCTACCATAGGCTGCCTGCCTAGCAAATTTTCAATTAAATATGAGGTCTGAAACACACGCACACACACACACACAGAATCAAGAGTGGGGGTTTAGTGGAGCTAGAGAGCTAGCTCAGTCACTGAAGTGTTTACCAAGGAAACATGAGGACCAACATTTGATCTCCAGAACTCACAAAAAAAGCAAGCTTGGTCCCATGTGTGTCATTCCAGATTAGTCTACTGAGTGAGCTCTATGCCAGTGAGAAGCCCTGTCTTAAATATAGACAAATTAATAGCAAGGTAGACGGATCCTGTGAGGAATGGCACCCAAGGTTAACATCTGGTCCTCATATATGCATACATATTATAACACACACACACACACATTCGTGTATGCACACATGTGTGAGCAGGATATGAAAGCATTATTGAGAATATACTTGTTTGCTCAGTAAAGGGTTGTGAGTGCTAGGACCAATATCAGCTGGTGGCTATTAAGAACTGCTGTGACTTGTTCTCAGTAAAGTTTGGGTCCTCTTGCCAGGCACGTGGGTGCCCCGAGCGTGCTACACCAAGACAGGGGGAGTCCTGGAGGCCTCAAGAGATGCCTGTTGGTCTAGAATCCTATGACACTCACTCAAGCTTTCCACTTGCCAAGTCGAGTCAGTATGGGATGGGGGAGAACACACAGAACCCTGTGACGGGAGCTTTCTCTTCGACTCCAGCAAGCTCTGCTCTGGGTAATACCAAGGAGAACTCTGTGTACCAGAGTGATAGATGCTAAGGGGTCATGGCAGCCAAGCAGGAGGCTGAATGTCCCTGCTGTAGACAGATGTAGAACTTGGACCCTAAACTCCGTGCCCTCAAAGGACTGACTAACCACTTGGAATAATAACTCTATCTCCTGGGCAAGGCGCAGTTACTAGAATGGAAAACCACCACACAGCTTGTTGTATAACAGCTTATGTAAGGTGCGGGCCCATGCAGGGAGCGGGTCCTGGCCAGGATGTCTGTGCACTTTATCAGAAAGCATTGGAGAAAAGTTCTGCACCTTGGAGCTCTGCCTGGCTCCTTGGTATACTCTGCCATCATCTTGGACTCTTTTTCATTTATTCATTTGCCAGACATATTATTCTTTGTATTTGACAAGTGTTGTGTTACATACATGAGACACAAAAGGAATATGGCTTTCTATCTTTCCTTGAAACATTTGCAGCCCAATGAAAGATAAGAGAGCCATGAAATGTTCCAGGGTTACCACAAATGGATTGATGGAGACATAAAGATATCTGGGGAGGAGCTGATCAGAGCAATGGATCTTTCTAGAGAACTGAAATGCCTTCTTGGAGTGGTAGCATTGGGATATGGTCTTAGAAGATGAATAGGAGTCTACAAGGTATAAAAGAGAAGGAATATTTCATGTCCAAAGAACAAGCTCTAGTATGAAAAGTATTTCCAGGGTTGGGGAATCCTTAAATAAAAAACCAGCGGGATCCTCTGCACAGCCCCCCTCCTGTGCTCCCCAAGGGCTTCAAGGGACACTCTGGTTTTCTCTTTCTTAGCTGGGTGTATCTCACAGATACATGCGGGAGCGTTCTCTTCAAAACCAGCTGCAAGCCCAAGTCCACACCCACTAACTCAGAGCAGAGACTCCTTTCCTTCCTGAAGGTTTCCTGCCCATCACAAGGAGAGCCTATCAGCAGAAGGAGCCAACACAGGGAGATTGCAAAGCTGTAGTTCCTTTTCTCATCACTGTGACAAATTCTTGGGTCACAGTTGGGGGCGCACCCCATCACAGAGAGTGTTATTAAACGCGTTCTCACGCCCGGCCAGGAAGAACACAGCAAACCAGAATCTTCTGCGGCAAAACTTTATTGCTTACATCTTCAGGAGCAAGAGTGTAAGAAGCAAGAGAGAGAGAAAACGAAACCCCGTCCCTATTAAGGAGAATTCTCCTTCGCCTAGGACGTGTCACTCCCTGATTGGCTGCAGCCCATCGGCCGAGTTGACGTCACGGGGAAGGCAGAGCACATGGAGTGGAGAACCACCCTCGGCACATGCGCAGATTATTTGTTTACCACTTAGAACACAGCTGTCAGCGCCATCTTGTAACGGCGAATGTGGGCGCGGCTCCCAACATCTCCCCCTTTCCTTTTAATAAGAGCAAATAGGCCACCCATATTAATGAGAGTGGAGATAGAGGTCAAATCCCCAGTGTGTAGGTAAAGGAGCCATGTACAGGATTAGCTCTTAGGCTCACAGGCTTTTACCCAGAGCAACCCTGACCTGCTCCCGTGTCGTTTTGCCTGGAGAGAAGGACACTTGGACACTCAACCTTCTTGAAAGATGACATGTCTCCCTAGAATAGGCTCATATATGCCGCAGAGCCTTTCTACTGCAGTGCTTAGCCGTGCAACTCTCTCGGGCTGCTGAAGCACACTCACTCTATCCCGTGCAATGAGACTAGCCTCGTGAGATGTAAGAGCTGAGTGGCCAGCGACCTATTGCCTAAGCATAGATATATCAGGGGAAGCTCCATGTTCTAGTCCTGCAAGCGCCTGGGCAATAACCACCTTGTCTCTCCTAGTTTGGGCCTTAAGCTTACAGACCAATCAAAGAAGCAACACTAATCCACAGCAAAGTGTATCTCCAAATAATATTAATCCCACCCATTTTTTAAAGAAAGAAAATGCTGAGGAGATCCAATTGGGTAATCCTTTGGTCAGGGACAGGTCCAAGCGCGTGGAGTTGACCTGAAGTCTCAATTCCCGAAGGATCTGTTCAAATTCAGCCATCCAATTCTGTAACATATACTGAAAAAGACTTTTTGACAAATTAGCTGCCCTAGTAAATTTAACATACTGAATGGAAATAACACACAATCCCGGAAACTTTTGTTCACATCCCAGCTGAGTTATTTGTCATAATACATCTAGTTGTTTCTGGACAAGATCTATGCGTTGATTAACCAGCATGAGACCTCCCTGTATCTTGACATTAGCTGAGGCCTGTTTATCTATGACTGTAGTCACTGAGGCTGACAAAGTGTTAATGGTGTCAGTCGTCTGGACCTGTCCAGACAGAGCCAAGGCTGTCTGAATTAAGGCCAAACCCAGTTCCCAGTTAGTGGTAAAAAAGCAGGAGAATACTTGAGCATTATACATCACCGTCATTAGGAGTGGAAATGTCGACATTCTCCCCCAACGCTGCTCTCTCTTTATTATTGATGCCCTGGACATCACCAAGACGAGGGACATCAGTATTCCCTTGGTCAGTCTGGATTTTTCGGGTGAGTCTTTCTGGTATCCAAAATGGGTTGTCTTCATTCTGTGGGAAAACACAGACAGCTCCCCTGGATCTTATCAAGATAGGATCCGGGCCATACCATTTATTATCAAGGACATTTTTCCATTTAACCATCTCATTGGGCCTATCTGGCTCTGAACAATGACGTTCAGCCGCAGTATGGCCATGAGCATCAATATTTAAAAAATTGAGTGTAAAGAGTGCCATAGACACAGACACTCTTGGTGCTCGGGGTAAAATCTCTTCAATTCCCCTCTTTTGCTTTATAAGATAGGTTTTGAGGGTGCGATGCGCACGCTCAACAATACCCTGTCCTTGAGGGTTGTATGGAAGTCCAGTCAGGTGGGTTACGTCCATCTGACGGCAGAACTGCTGGAATTTTTGAGACGTATAAGCTGGTCCATTATCAGTCTTAAGGAGTTTGGGTTTCCCCCAAGCACTCCATGCCTCAAGACAATGTTGAATCACATGTGAGGCCTTTTCTCCGGTTAACGGAGAAGCAAACATGATGCCAGAACATGTGTCAATGGACACATGGAGATATTGAAGTTTTCCAAAGGAAGAAACATGTGTAACATCCATTTGCCAGACCTGTAGAGGTCGAATACCACGTGGGTTAATTCCCACATGAGGAACTGGCAAGAACTCACAGCAGCTTTGACATTGAGTAACAATGTCACGGGCTTCTTTTCTTGTCAAGGAGAAACGACTGCGTAATGTTTCAGCCGTCACATGAAAATTGTTATGAAAATTTCTTGCAGCCTCTACCGGGGATGATAGGGCAGCAGCCATCACTTTAGTGGCCTTATCTGCCAAATCATTTCCCAGAGCCATGGGGCCAGGTAGGCCTGAATGGGCTCTAACATGAGTAATATAAACAGGAAATCTTCTAGATAACAAAACTAATTGTATCTGCTGAAAAATATTGGCAACTCTACTGGAAGGCTTAATCACTCCAGCCACTTCTAAAAGATTTACTGCATTAACCACATAACAGGAATCTGACACAATATTAAGGGGTTCTAAAAAGGTTTTTAAAACTTCTAAAACCACTAAACATTCTACCACTTGAGGTGAAATTTCATTATACTGTTTGGATACCACTTTACCATTAGCCACATAGGCACCTATGCCAGTTTTTGATCCATCAGTATATACCACAATCCCATTTTTAAGTGGGTTTCTTACTGTTATTTGTGGAAACACAACAGATTGATTTTGGGCAAACTGTAAGATTGGATGCTTTGGATAATGGTTATCTATTTTTCCTGAAAAGGAGGTAACTAAAACTGCCCAATCATTAGATGTGGCTGCCAAGGTTTGAACCTGTGCAGCGGTATAAGGTACAATTAAAAGATATGGACTTCGCCCAAAGTGGGTGATTGCTGCTTTTAGACCTTTAAGGGCAAGCTGTGCAATTGCATCAGGATACCAATCTATTATTTTAGCTGGGGATACGTTTGGATGGATCCACAACAATGGCCCATTCTGCCACAAAACTGCGGTTGGCAATTGTGCTGTCTTAAAGACACACAAACTGAAAGGCTGCGAATCCTCAATACGTTGTAATTGTGCATTCTGTAAGGCTTTTTCCACTTTTTGTAAGGCCTGGTTAGCAGCTAGAGTAAGAGTCCTAGGGGAGGAGATATGAGGATCTCCTTCTAAAATACCAAACAAAGGCCTTAACTCAGCGGAAGGAATCTTTAAAAAAGGTCTGAGCCAATTAATATCTCCCAACAGCTTTTGAAAATCATTTAAGGTATGGAGGTGATCTCTTCTTATCTCTACCTTTTGGGGCACAATCTTATCTGGGGACACCACAGAGCCCAAGAATTGTCCTGTATCAGAAATTTGGACCTTTTCTGTGGCTATCTGTAAACCCCACTGACTTAAAGTTTTAAGTAGAAAAGGATATGCCTTTTGTAGCATGGTAAGGTCTTTATGGCACAGGAGGATGTCATCCATGTAAAGGAGCAAAATTAAAGAGGGGAATTGTTCCCTCACTGGCAAAAGAGCTTCTTGTACATAAAGTTGGCACATTGTAGGACTATTGGACATTCCCTGTGGTAAGACCTTCCATTGATACCTCTTATCAGGTTCCATGTGATTAATAGAGGGGATGGTAAAGGCAAATATGGGCCTATCTCTTGGACACAAAGGTATAGAAAAGAAACAATCTTTAATATCTATAATAATTAAATTCCAGCCACGTGGTAAGGCGGAAAGTACAGGGAGACCCCTCTGTACTGGGCCAAATAAGTTCATTTGCTCATTAATGGCTCTGAGGTCATGGAGCAGTCTCCACTTTCCTGACTTTTTCTTAATTACAAAAATTGGAGTATTCCAAGGTGAGGTAGAGGGTTCAATATGGCCTAGTTTTAATTGTTCCTCTACCAGTTGAATCACAGCTTCTAGTTTTTCAGAGGATAGGTGCCATTGAGGAACCCACACTGGGTCCCCTGTTTTCCATGGTATGGGTCGTGCTGCCCCAATGGCCGCTAAGGAAAACCCAGACCCTGTCTGTCTTGGTTTCCATTAGGTGAGATGGGCTCTATCCTTCCCTGTTCTTGATGTCCTAACCCTTTTCCTTCTTTATAACCCATCTTTGCCATGATATTTTTTGCTTTAGTTGAATACCCTCCCGATGGGGCGTTTTCATTGGACAAAATAAGGCCCAAATGCTGCATAATATCCCTTCCCCAGAGGTTAACCGGGAGTGGGAGCACATAAGGTATGAATTTCCCTTGCTGTCCTTCAGAGGATTCCCACGTCAAGGCAACGGAGCTTATAGTGGGACATGATTGATATCCTAGGCCCTGTAATGAATGAGATGACTCTGTGGTGGGCCATGCTTTGGGCCACCAATGTGTAGAGATTATACTTTTATCTGCTCCGGTATCAAGGATGCCTTCAAACTCTTTTCCATTAATCTTAAGGCGGAGCTTAGGTCTATCATTTAAAGATACAACCAAATAGGCAGAATCATTTCCTGAGGAGCCCATTTTCTTTATCTCAGGTCCTGCAGATTTTTCCCTGGTATTATCAGGGAGGAGCAGCAGCTGAGCTATCCTATCTCCTTTACTAATAGAAAAAACGCCCTTAGGGCTTGAGCACAGGACCTGTATTTCAGGGGAATGTTGACAATCTATAACTCCAGGGTGGACTACTAAGCCCTGCAAGGTGAGTGAACCCCGGCCGAGAATAAGGCCCATGGTTCCCAGGGGCAAGGATGGTATAGGCTCCACCGGCACCGGCTGAATACTCATTTGAGGCATTAATAGGAAGTCGGAGGCGGCACGCAGGTCCACCCTTGTGGGTCTTCCTGGGTCGCCTCTCTGACTGCTTCCTGGGTCCTGACAAACCGGTTCCCATATCTTTGAGGGCCCTGGGACCGAGGGCCCGATGACCCGTTTTTTGGCACATCAGTTGATTGACTATCAGGTGGGGGAAGGATTCTGCCCTTTATATCCCTCACAGAGCGACACTGGTCAGCTCTATGATAACCCTTGCCACACTTAGAGCAAAGAGTGAGAGTCCCTCCCTGTTTATCTGGAGCTCTGCAATCTTTCTTAAAATGCCCAGGCTTTCCGCAGTTAAAACATGTCCTCTGATTATTTCTGCTCATGGAGCGGTTCTGAGATTGGAGGATGGCGGCTGCTAAGCCTGCATTGGTGAGAGGTCCCCCAAGCTCTCGACAGACCCTGAGCCAGTCTTGTAAGCCTTTGTTCTTTCTTGGGGCTATGGCCGCTCGGCACTCCTTTGTGGCTTGCTCATAGATTAGCTGTTCTACCAGAGGCGCGGCTTGCTCTGAATCTCCAAAAATACGCTCTGCTGCCTCTGTCATTCTGGCCACAAAATCTGAGAAGGACTCCTGAGGTCCCTGGACAACTTTTGTTAATTGACCAGTGGTTTCACCTGCTCGGGAGAGCGCCTTCCAGGCCCTAATAGCCGTGGAGGAAACTTGGGCATAAGCTCCCCAATGGTAGTTTGTTTGATCAGCAGAATAAGCTCCCTGACCCGTTAACAAGTCAAAAGTCCAATCTCTCTGCTCTGGAGTCAAAGCAGCTGCGTTTGCTCGGGCCTGCGCTTGTGCAGCTTCGTGCCAAAGCGCTCTCCATTCCATATATTTGCCCATACTAGGGAGAGCGGCTTTTACAACCGTTTGCCAGTCAGCAGGAGTTAGTGCCATGCCGGCGAGCCTGTCTAACTGCACCAAGGTAAAATTAGCATTGGTTCCATATTTACGGACCGACTCGGCGAGTTCTTTAATTTGTAAGTATTCTACCGGAGCGTGGACACGCCCACCCTCGGCTCCTTCAAAGACTGGAAATGCCTGTTGTATTTTCCTTTGTTCCTCTCTGGGAATGAATGAGTCTGCGCACTGCCTCTCTGCGCATTGTCTCTCTGCGCAGGGCTGACGCACTACGCAGGGCGGGGACTCCGCATAGGGCGGACCTTGAAGCCGACTGCCCTGAGGCCAATCAGCAAACTGGCCTTCGCCAGCCGCTTTTGGCTTCCTTAACTGATTAGCTAGCACTTTACCTGGCTGGTACCCTTTTTTCTCATAATGAGCTGCTTCTTCCTCCCAGTCTGTTTCCTCAGAGGAGAATTCTTCATCTGCTTCAGAGCTACTAAGAGCTGGCTTCCTGAGCTCATCTAGTGACGAGTATCTCCTAGAGACCTCCGCTAATCGATCTTTTTTCTTTTCTTTTTTCTTTTCCTTCCTTCTAATCTCTCCCCAGGTATTCTTACCTGACCTAAACTTTTCCTCAGGTTCAAGACCCGTGGAAAGGCCTGTACGCTTATTTTGTGTACCATATTTTCTCTTTGCTCCTACTCTCTCTCCCCGCTTTACTTCTGATAGATTGTCCTGAATTTCATCTAGAATCCGCCCTGCCTTAACCACTTGATAACATGTGAAAAGGAACAAAAGGGCTTCTAACACTAGAGAAAGTTCAAGGCCAAACATACCTTATAAAGCTATTTTCCACTTTACTTCTGATAGACTGTCTTGAATTTCCTTAGAAAGTTCAAGGCCAGGCTTACCTCGTAAAGCTATACTCACTGGTACTCTCGTTCCCCAGCTGAAAAGTTCTGAATTCATGCAGTTGAATCCTTCTTAACAGTCTGCTTTACGGGAACCTTTATTACCGCGACCCGCAGTTCTGGTTCTGGAATGAGGGATCTTCCTTGTGCCGGTGATGGTAAACTCTCGTCCCGAGTTTTTTCTCGTCCCGGAATTCGGCACCAATTGTTATTAAACGCGTTCTCACGCCTGGCCAGGAAGAACACAGCAAACCAGAATCTTCTGCGGCAAAACTTTATTGCTTACATCTTCAGGAGCAAGAGTGTAAGAAGCAAGAGAGAGAGAAAACGAAACCCCGTCCCTATTAAGGAGAATTCTCCTTCGCCTAGGACGTGTCACTCCCTGATTGGCTGCAGCCCATCGGCCGAGTTGACGTCACGGGGAAGGCAGAGCACATGGAGTGGAGAACCACCCTCGGCACATGCGCAGATTATTTGTTTACCACTTAGAACACAGCTGTCAGCGCCATCTTGTAACGGCGAATGTGGGCGCGGCTCCCAACAAGAGAGGAAAGCAGGGCAGCAGGAGTGCAAGGCAGCTGGTCACATGGTGCCCACAGTCAGGACACAGAGAAGGATGTGTGCTGTGGCATGCCTTGCTTTCCCTTTTCTGTTCTGTCAGGGACCCCAGCCATGAGATGGCACTGCTTACAGTTAGAGATTATCTTCCCTTGACAGTTAAACTTTCACAGGAGCATCCTTGCAAACACATCCAAATATGTGTTTCTGTAGAGAATCTCAATCCATTCAGGTTGACAATTATGGTTAGTCACCCCATAGAGTTCCTGACGACCTTATAAAGTTCTGGAGGCTGCACAAAGCCAAACCCCCTTGTTTATTTTTTAAAATTTATTTTAGTTTATGTGTGTGTTAGTGTATGTATATGTACCATGGGCATGCAGTTCCCTCAAAGTCCAGAAGAGGGCGTCAGATCCCCTGCAACTGGAGTTACAGACTATTGGGAGCCATCATGTGGGTGCTGGGAATTAAATTCAAGTCCCCTACAAGAGCAACTAGTGCTAGTAACCACTGGGCCATCTCTCTAGTCCCCTTGTTCCTTTTCTGGGCTGATACCTGAAAACCATCATAAAGATCACAAACACAGACCTGGAGTGCCCAGGGAGTGGTTCTTAGGAGATCTGGCTCTTGCCTCTGTGTGTTCTCCAGTCCTCTATAGCCCTCCCCGGTCCTTACCCTTCCCAGTAAGGCACCAGAGGCTTCCTGCTCCGATTCCAGCCATCTCCTGCATGCTCCTTTCTGAGCCGTGCAGGAAAGGTGTGGCTCTGTCATATCAGGCCATGGTTTTCCAACAAACCGTGTGGTTTACAGTGACCAAAATTCATCTCAACCCCTTCTGTATTTTTGGCTAGCTGACTGTTCACTAGAAATCCAACCATCTACCCAGGCCTGTTTCTCTGTATCATAGTGATTAGTCCTATCACTCTGTGTAGGTGTCCTGGGGTTTCTTCATGCTAAGAATGAGAGGCCAAGACTAGAATGGGCAGAGCACACACTCCCAGCAGTGTGTCAGGACTCTGGGCTCTTTGGATGTTTCCCTGACCTGCCTGGGTAGCAGGCTTTCCCATCTTGCTTTCTGTGCCTTTTCTGTTTGAGGCCTGGGCACACTGGGGGTTCCTGGCTCCTCTGCAGATCAGTCTCATGGGCCCAGCCTCAGAGGACTCTGGGTGATTTTCCCTTGCAGGCTCAGGTTACCCACCCCACCCATATCTAGTAGTTCTTGAGATGACTCATGTCCCTGGCACATCCTTCACTGGAAGTGGGCCTCCGCAAAATTGCCGTTTTATAAAATAAATATAGCTTTTCATATACTGCAGTGTCTGTTTGCAGTTTCCATCATGGGAGGGGATTTTTAAAAATTTATTTATTTTATGTATATGTGTACACTGTTACTGTCTTCAGACACATCAGAAGAGGGCATCAGATCCCATTACAGATGGTTGTGAGCCACCATGTGGTTGCTGGGAATTGAACTCAGGACCTCTGGAAGAGCAGCCAGTGCTCTTAACCGCTGAGCTATCTCTCCAGCCCCTCTTCATGTGGTGTCTGTGCCTGTGACTCTTGGGAGAGATTACAGAGAAACGGAGGGTCCTTGGAAGGCTCCTCTTTGCTGTGAATCACAGCAGTGGAGAATGTGAGATCCTCTAACTCCTTCCTTAGTAGTAGCACATTCAGTGGTGACACTCTACAGTCTCTGCCTTTGGAGGCCTAGACTGGAGAGATCATGAGTTTGAGTCCAGCCTGGACTATAGAGCAAAAGCCTATCTCAAAACAAAATGAACAAAACCAAAAACAACAAACAAACAAACAAAAATCTGGACTGGGGTTGTAGCTCATGGAAGACTGCTTGCCTGATATTCTACATTCTGTCCTCGGGTCTGCCCCAAATTCACTGTGACATATACATTTGCAACAGTGATAGCACAATGTTATTGAGTATTCTATATTTTTTTGCACATACACCACACACACACACACACACACACACACACACACACACTGCACTTATGTAGTAGCTAGAGATCAAGCTTAAGCATTTCTCAGAAGCCCACCATCTTGGTTCTTTTGAGCGGAGTCCCTCCCTGGCCTAGAACTAGCCAAGTAGTCAAGGCTGGCTGGCCAGAATGCCTGTCTCTGCTTCCCCATTGCTGAGATTACAGGCACAAGCCATCCTGCCTGGCTTCTTCACATGGGGTCTGGGGGTTGAACTGGAGGTCCTTGTGCATGTGTGACAAGCACTTTTCCGACTGAGCCACCTCCCCAAACCCTCGCTACATCTTGTTGCAGTGCTATGAAGTAGACAGGTTCAATAGTTCTAGCACCCAGACAAGGCTGGGTTCTGAGAGACTAAATAATTATCCAAGTCTTCCTGGGGGATGGAGGTGACACTTGGGTCTATGCACTTAACAGCCTACTTTTAGAGCAGAAGTTCTCAACCTGTGGGTCATGACCCCTTTGGGGATCGCATATCAGACATCCTACATATCAGATACTCACATTATGATTCATAGCAGTAGCAAAATTATAGTTATGAAGTAGCCATGAAATAATTTTATAGTTGGGGACTTACCACAACACGAGGAACTGTATGTACTAAAGGGTCTCACATTAGGAAGGCTGAGAACCACTGTTTTAGGACTACAGAATCTGACCCGTGAACTTGGGCAGAGTTTGAGGCTGTAGCTCATTGGTAGAGTGCTTACCTTCTGTGCACGATGCCCTAGGTTAATTCCCAGTGCTGTCAAAATGTACAAATAAAACAAAACAAACAAACAAAAAAGAGGCAAAGATGTTTACCATCTGAAGAGAAACCAAGGCTATTGTTCCTATTGTTTTAGTCTCTCTAACAAAGACTTGGAATCAACCCAGGTTGTCCATCAACAGATGAATGGATAATGAAAGATCATATATGCATGAAATTTATGAAATATATAATATATCCTATATATACCATATGTGTATGTGACTACTACTCAGCTCTACAGAGAAATGTAATCACAAAATCTGCAGGAAAATGGATGGACTTAGAATGCATAATGCTCAGTGAAGTCACATGATCTCAGAAAGCAAAGCACTTTCTCATATGCAGAACCTAGCCAATAGCATATGTGTATATGTAAACAAATGCACGTGTGAGTGCAGGATAATGTGTAGAAAAGAGAGCGAGAAGAGCTGAGTGTTAGGAGGAGGAGAGACTGAGGTGCAGGTGACGGGCATGCATTAGAGAGAGAATCTAAAATCTTTCCAGTACTAACTCTGTTGTGGATTGTTTTCATTTTGGGTGATGGGTAACTGCATAAAATTCAATTGATATTGAAGCTGGAAGACTCAGTGTGAAACGTCACAGCTTCAGAATGGCTATTCTAGCTCTTCACTGAGATACATAGACTTGGGATCTGGCTAATTTCAGTTTGTAATTCTTTTTGCAATCTTCATAATAAAGTTTACGTTAAAGAACTTTAAGGAAAGAAAGCATTGAAGAAGTGGTTGGAGAAATTTTTCATTTCATTCTCTGTCTGGTATTTGAGTGTCTTCCACACCAGGGATGAGCTTAGTCATCAGTGCTGAAGAGGTGAGGAAGGGAGGGAGGGAGGGAGGGAGGATACTGCGTGTTCAAGTGTGGACAAGGAGAGGAGATACCATTCAGATCTGCTTTGTGTTCCTCAGGTGAAACACCTCACCCGGGACTGGAGGACCACAGCACACGCCTTGAAGTATTCAGTCACCCTGGAGTTGAACGAGGACCACCGGAAGGTTAGGAGGACCACCCCTGTGCCACTGTTCCCCAATGAGAACCTCCCCAGCAAGATGCTGCTGGTCTATGACCTACACCTGTCCCCTAAGCTCTGGGCCCTGGCCACACCCCAGAAGAACGGAAGGGTGCAGGAGAAGGTGATGGAGCATCTGCTCAAGCTCTTTGGGACTTTTGGCGTCATCTCATCGGTGCGGATCCTAAAACCTGGGAGAGAGCTGCCCCCTGACATCCGGAGGATCAGCAGCCGCTACAGCCAGGTGGGGACCCAAGAGTGCGCCATTGTGGAGTTCGAGGAGGTGGACGCGGCCATTAAAGCCCATGAATTCATGGTCACTGAATCTCAGAGCAAAGAGAACATGAAGGCTGTTCTGATTGGGATGAAGCCGCCCAAAAAGAAACCCCTCAAAGATAAGAACCATGACGATGAGGCCACAGCAGGTACCCACCTAAGCAGATCCCTGAACAAGAGAGTGGAGGAACTTCAGTACATGGGGGATGAGTCTTCCGCCAACAGCTCCTCTGACCCTGAGAGCAATCCCACCTCTCCCATGGCCGGCCGGCGGCACGCGGCCAGCAACAAGCTCAGCCCTTCGGGCCACCAGAATATTTTTCTGAGCCCCAATGCCTCCCCGTGCTCAAGCCCATGGAGCAGCCCCTTGGCACAGCGCAAGGGTGTCTCCAGAAAATCCCCGCTGGCTGAAGAAGGTAGACTGAACTTCAGCACCAGCCCTGAGATCTTCCGAAAGTGCATGGATTATTCTTCCGACAGCAGCATCACTCCCTCGGGCAGCCCCTGGGTTCGCAGACGACGCCAGGCTGAGATGGGGACTCAGGAGAAAAGTCCAGGGGCGAGTCCCCTGCTGTCTCGGAGGATGCAGACCGCAGATGGGTTACCTGTGGGGGTGCTGAGGCTGCCCAGAGGCCCCGACAACACCAGGGGCTTCCACGGTGGACATGAGAGAGGCAGAGCCTGTGTATAATGCCTTCTATTTTTTAATACCAGCTCCATCGGAAACCGTCTTTGTTTTCGAGATCCTCACTAATAGCTAGCATGACAGAGAATGGAGTTCAGTCCCCTTAGAAAGCTTTTGTATCCATGTAGACCTCTTAATTTATATATTTGTAAGGTATACAAACTGTCTGGTGGGCCATGGGTTTAGGATCGTCTTCTGGCTGGGGCTGTTGCTCTCAGCAAGGCCACTGTTCTGTCAATGCTTGGCATGTGTTAGTGTGGTGGCTCTGAAGGGCTGTGGGACAGAGGATCTCTGGAAAGATCTAGTAGTGTCGGACCGTTTTTTTCTTACAATGACTGAGCTGTCTTTGGCAGGCCGCGCAAGGGCTCCTCTTAAGACCTCAAAGGAGATGTGCTTTATGGTAAATCCTACAGTCAATAGCATGGTGTCTCATAGGACTGAGTGTGTCTGTTCCCTGTCAAGTGAATAAATAATAAAACACCCACTGGAAGTCCTTTATCTGAGGTCACAGAGATGCCTTTTCAAGACAGAACCCAACGGGGACATGTTCCCTCTCTCTAGCTCACGGTGTCCCTGCAGGGCAGTCCCGGACTCTCCTGGAGGCTTCTGGCAGCCTGGGAGGTCTGTCATCTCTAGGAGTCTCGCTGAACAGGCAGCTTAGACAGTTCCTGCTGTCTCCACAGCGTTCCAGACTAACAGTGTTTGACATCACCTGAGAACTTGCAAGAAATAAAAGTTTCTAGGCCCCAGGGAAGGGATTCTAGGTGTGTTTCTAAAGATTTCTTCTTATTATTATTATTTACATGTATGTGCTTGTGTGAGTGTATGCCACGCATGTGCCTGTGGAAGCCCGAATAGGCATCAGATCCAATGAAGCTAGAGTTACAGCTGTGAGCTTCTCAGCATGGATGCTGGGAACCGAACTCGGGTCCTCTAGAAGAGCAAAAGTGCTCTGAACTCCTGAGTCATCTTCCTAACCCCAATATCTAGAGTTTGAAAAGCCCTGCAGATGATCTGTACTAGTGTGAGAACCCCTGAGGCAGCCAAGGCTGCAGGACCCTGTGTCAGCCAGTCTGACCCCACACTCCTCGTTCTTATTCTTGGGGGTGGGTAACAAGCTTCCAAAGCCTTCTGGTACCCTTGGAGCACGCTTTGCTGCATGCTAGTGTGTGGGTTGTAGTCAGCCCTCCCTAAAAGTGGGCTCCATTTCCTTCTCACTGGGCTCAATTTCTGTCACCAACAAAAGCCATCTTGGTGTAACACCAAAGATCCCTGGCCTACATCCCAGTGTTGGCTTTACCCATGGGCCATTTGGGGGATTTAGAGCTGGTTAACAATTGCGCGGTGATTGTTTGCCAGGGATGCTGATTAAAACTTCCCATGCTTTCTCATTCAAATTATCCCATCACCGTGTGAAAAAAAAAAAAGATTCAGGTATTAGTGCTGCTTTTTACCAGATTTTTTAAAAAAGACCCCATGTAGATTACTAATCTGTCCAAGGTTTAATAACTAGGTTGATGGTTCTGGGGTTTGTTTTGTTGTGATTGCTGCTGCTGGTGGTGATGGTGGTGGTGATGGTAGTGGTGGTGATGGTGGTGATGATGGTGGTGGTGATGGTGGTGGTGATGGTGGTGGTGGAGGTGGTGATGGTGGTGGTACTATTTTCTGAGACAGCCTTGCCCTGTAGCATTGGCTGACCTCAAACTCCCAATACTCAAACCTTAGTCTATGGAGGTCTCATATGCACTATTACTCCAAGCTAGCATGAAATGTTTACTATTATTATTATTATTTTGCATGTGTGTGTGAGAGAGATAGATATATGTTTGTATAGTCAGGTCAAGCCATAGAGCATGTTTACGGAGGTCAGAAGAGTTATAGCTGTGAGCTACAGGAGTCAGTTAGCTGTCTCTCCCACTGGTGAGTTCCAGGGATCAAACCCAGCTCATCAAGGCTTGACGAGCAAGCATCTTACAAGCATTTGACTCTTGGAGGCATCTTACTGGCCCCACTACATGGCTTTGCCTGCCATTCATATCCATGAGACGCAGGCACACGTGTTACTGTGGATTCAGCAGCTCCCAACGTGCTGGGCTTTTCGGTTAGACAAATTATTTCCCTTGTCCTCAGCATCTCCACTGTCACACTGGTTAATTTACACTGGAAGCTGCAGAGTCAAGAGAATAATGCTCACCTAGAAAAATTTCGGAAGTGGAAAAGAACAAGTCCGGAGTGTTTTCGTTTTGAAATAGTCTGGCCTCAAAATCTCGATGTAGCTGGGGATGTATGGCCTTGAATTGTTTTACCCTCATCTCCAATGTGCCGGGACGACAAGCACACACCACTACCATATGTAGTCTTACGCAATGCCTAGGAATCAAACCCAGACCTTTGTGTATTCTAGGCAAGCCCTCTACCAACCTCAAGTGTATCTTTTAAATTATACAGTTATGTCCAAATTAGCAGATGATTATCTGGTCAGGAAGGTGGTATTTATTCCCTTTAAGGCCCAGAATTAGTACAGACAATACCGGCAGGAAGTGGGTTCTCCACTTTCCCAGCTACCTGATGCAGGAGCATGTCTAGACAGCAGACTGTGAGACCTTCTGACCCTGTGCATCCACAGCTCCCTTCCAGTCACTCCCTGTGTCCCCTTCCCCAACACAACTCCTGTCACCGCTGCCTGATCCTTTCCCGTGGTCACAGCTTCCAGTCTGTCAGGCTGTCTGGCTGTCAGGCTGTCCGGTCATCTCTAGCTCTTCCCTTCAGGATCTCTTACGTGTTGTTCCACTCCCTTCAGTTCCCACACAGACACTGGGCTGTATTTGTAGATGAATTCCAGTGTACCCCAGCTACTTTAAAGACCTTCATCTTTATACATAAATCCAGGCGGACTGGACCTGCCCTCTACAGAACTGCCCCGTGGGGTGCTATGCTGGGGTCCTGAACCTGAGCTCAGTAGCTCTGAGTTCTAGTCTTGGACTATTCCAGGAAAGAACCCTGGAGAAGTGATTTCTGTATTCAGTTCATGTTTCCCCATGCAGTCAGTGGAGAACAATCAGATAGGTGCTCCTGAGATGACCTAAGTCCCTGCAAGTGCTTTGTAGGCATTATTACATGTCTCGCCTTCCCATCATCTCCAAACACAGCCTACCCATTCTCCCAAGGGTTTGGACCTTGGTTCGTGGTTGACACCACTTGCAGAGCCTATTCCTCTGTTGGTCTGGCTCACACCATTCTGGAGTGAGGTTCCCTGAGTGACTTTAGTGGGTGGGCAGCATTAAGACTCCCATCATGCTGAGACAGGGGGCTTTAGGGACATGCACTTCTTCCCCTCCTTCAGGACCTAGTCCTGGTCTCATCTGAAGATGCCTCCACTGTCTCAGTGTATCAGACGCCTGGGCACTTTGACGGACCTACTTTGTCTATCTCTGCAGCAGCACTACAGCTGGGTCATGACCTTCCTGTTTGTTACCACAGCTGGCGTTTCTTGAACAGCTTGACCAGGAAACTCAGCCAATCATATTTTTACAGATGTTTCATTCTTTTTAACGAAAACCAGCTCCCTCCCCATGCTGCAACGCCAAGTCCGTTGGATATGTCTCCTTAAGGTGCTGGCAGAACATCAACACTCCACACGTGTCCAAAGAATCGCTTGATCTGCCATCCTGCCTTCACATGCCTACCTGCTCCTGACCACCCACCCCAGCAAGTGACGTCATCCTTTTTCCAGTCACTGAGATGGAAATGAGGCCATGCAGTCAAGGCGCAGAAAGTTACTTCTGGGTAAGACTCCAAACAGGTTTGCTTTCTTGTACCCCAGTTCTCTCCAGCAGAGAACAGTGGTGACTGCCTCTGGTGATGTGTTTGAATCGAGTCACAACACAAAACTTGCTCAAGGTCAGCACTAAAAGTATGGAGGCTTCCCTCAGTGCACCTTCCCTCTCCGTAGTGCGCATGCGCAGAGCTCCACGGGCGCTTCCTCATTCCCCACCCGTCCTGTGCGTATTCTCTCTTTGCAGATTTCTAAGGTTTGCATGTCCCCAGGTCTTATTTTATTTTGTTTTATTTTTATGTATATGTGTACACGTGTGTGTGTGTGTGTGTGTGTGTGGTCTAGAGGAAACTTCACGTGTTGCTTCTCCGGCACCAATAACCTTGTTTTATAGCCTGGCATTTACCAAGTAGGAGAGGCTGGCTGGACAATGAATCCCAGGGATCCACCTGCCTCTCCATCCCCAGTGTGGTTATCATAAGCATGCCCCACAATGCCTGGATTTTTATTTTATTTTATTTTTATATTACTTCTGGAGCTTGAGCGTGAGTCCTCATGACGGCCAGGCAAGCACTTGGCTGACTAGGCTGTCTTCCCAGCTCTGTGCCTCCAGGACTCTTTGCCTCTCTTCCATCCTATCACCAACTTTGTCTTAAGAAACTACAAATCTGTTACTTCTCTGTAAAAAAAAAAAAAAAAAAAAAAAAGAATGCTGTCTGTATTTTTCTGTACATTTTTTAAGGCCAAACTGCCTAGCTACCACCCCTGCCAACGCCCCACCATGCTGCTGTCTTGTGGAGAACACTCTGAGCATTACTTGGTGGATACACATTCTGTCAACCCAGGGTGACGTCCTGAGCTGGCACACAGCCTTCGGATCCCAAATCCTGCCCCTGTCTGTCTCTCGTTTGCTGTGGCAGCACCCCAGGGTGTGGCTGTCTCCAAAACAGCTCTGCCTGGCTTCTGCCGCAAGGGGCTAAACCGTGCCAGCAAGTCCTCTTAGGCGATGAATTGCTCATCCATTATTTTTATCTCTTTCCCATAAACCGTAAAGTAGATTTTCCCGGCAATTTTGAGCCCCATTCCTTGTAAAACCACTACCAAAAATGAACAGCAAACCTCTGAGGCAGGAAGTATGGGGGCCTCGGGAAATGTTGGCTTATTCTCAACAAGGACATCAATCCTGCTTGCTCCTCTCAGGTAAAATAACCCGAAGGCTTCAGCCTTCTTCATTCGTCCTCATGCTGTGCACTCCCAACAGCCCTATGTGACCCCCGCGAGGCGGGAGTCAGTGGCAGTTATGACGGACACTCAGTGCTTTTAGACCCGGAATGAATGTTATGGTCGGGACATCCAGAGTGTGTATGCAAAAGCCCCGTGGGAGCTAGCTACCATCACTTAGACCACTCTTCCATTAATTAGCTGTTTGCACACCACCCCTGAGCTGGAGCCAGCTCGAAGACAAGGAGAAGCAGGGTACGTATCACGTGTCTTCTTGTAGCTTACTCTGTTTACTCTCTGTCGCTGTCATGAGTCACCACAACCAAAAGCAGCTGGAGGAGGGAAGTGTTTGTTTGGGTTTTCTTGGCGGTGTCCCAATTATAGGTCATCATGAAGGGAACCTGGGGGCAGGAGCTGGAGCAGAAGCACGGAGGAGTGCCGCACGGAGGAGTGCCGTTTCCTGGCTCGCTTCTCATGGCTTCTTCAGCCTGCTTTCTTACATGAGCAGGACAGCCAGCTCAGTGGGCTGGGCCCTCCCACATCAATCACTAATCAGGAAAATGCAGGACAGTGGATTGGAGCTATTTTCTCTGTTGAGGTTCCTCTTCCCAGAGACGCGACTTTCACGAATACTATGAAGCCTGCAGTGGCGGGAGGGGTGCCAGCACACACACTATGAGATGGCAAGAGTTCTTGGTCAGGGCTTCCTACACCTTTCCTCTCGTGGTCCACTGTCACTTAGGAAATTCGTATTATAATTTTATATAGATCTCTAAAATAGATTTACAGCCTGATACTTGCTGATAATAAATCACAAACAACTGTATTTTAAAACAAATGTTTGGTGTACATACAAATTACCATTTATATTGCAGCTTGGTTTTATTATTGTCAGTGCCAAGAACACTTCTTACTCTGAAAGCATAATTCAAAATATCAGAACTAAGTTTAGGGCTGTTTCAGCAAATGTTGGAAACCCTGCCCTAATCCCAAGCCAATATGGTTCATGATTTCTAGGTGAAAATCAAATCAAGACAATATTTAAAAAAAATTAAGTATTCAAATGCCACATGATCCAAAGACACAAGCGCCGGGTAGGTAATGAGGGATGATGAAGAAACCATACTTGAAGTCTTTGTGTTTGACAATTAGCCCAATCTGTTCCCATGAGAGCAGAAATCTCGGTGTACTGGAAAGTATTGCAACCCACAGCATACGGCAGACTCCATTTAGACTTGGAGAGACCGGGGTGGGGGTAGAGGGCTGCGAGGGAGGGGGGTTAGTGGTAGAAGCTGGCAGAGTACGCATGCGTGTTTTGATCAGAGGCTGCACTGAGGTTAAGAAATGCCAGGCCGTTGCGCATTGCCAGAAACACTTCTGATTTATGACACATTTCATTTGGAACTAATTTTTGGTTGTTGCACATTCAGAAATCCTTTGCCCCTGACTAATTGTTGAGAACTGCATCCTGTTGTGCAACCCTACGCACTCAGCTGTGTGCAGATATTGAATTAGAATGAGAGGAAGCAAGAGTTCTAGACCAGGGTTTCTTAAGCAGGCAGGTTTTACATAGAGCATAATATTGCAATACAGTGTGTTAGGTGTTTTGGTGGAAGATGAATCCTGTGACCTTTGCCCTCATCTGTCACTGCAAAATATAGTAGACACTACAGTCATTATCAACCCACCTTCAAAGCAGGGAGATTGTAGCTGGCAGAGGAAAAACCCCGTTGGTTTGCTCTCATCGCCCTCTAGTGCCCACACTGGAGTATAGCCGTGCTAAATGGATTTCGGCCCCGCACTGAGTAACACGCTTGCGTGCCCTTTGCTGGGGAATTTTTAAAGATCCTTCTTTAAATCCCATCCATACTTCTTGCCAAACTGTGAGGCCGGCTTCTTATTTTTAAACCTTGGTGCCCTCGGCTGTGAAGTGGCATCCCACACCATCTATGTTCTTGTAAGGATTAAAGGGGTTCACTTGGCAATTACTACATTTTACTAACATTAAAACAACAACAAAAACAAACCTGCTCTCCCAAAATAGACCACAAGGAAGACTCTCAGCCGTAAGCTATCAGGATGGGGAGACTTTATCTAGAGCACCTGTCACCTCGTACAAATGTCAACTGTGTATGCTCCACTTCCTTGCTGGAATGTGAGACACAAGGAAAGGATGCCGGGTCCCATCACATATGATCTGGCCTGTGACGGGAGCTCAGGAAATATTTGTTGAGAAGACATTGAATAAAAACCCAATTTCCATAACATTAACAATATCTTGTGGGTTGGGAAGAATGGTTCCATAGGCAAAATGCTTGCTCTACAAACATGAGAACTAAGTTCAGAATCCCAGGCCCCTGTATAAAATGGGCAGATAGAGCAGCCTCTGTCTAATCCAGTGTGGGAGTCTGAGAGAGACGGGTGACCCCAGGAGCAAGCTGGTTAGCTGGCTAGCCAAACTGGGACGCTCTGGGTTTAAGAAAGAAATGGTGCATCCATATGTAAGGTGGAAGCCCACTGCAGAAGACCCTGGACTCAACCTCCGTCCTTCCTGAGCATGCATATATGCACACACATCTCCCACTGCTACACACACACACACACACACACACACACACACACACACACACACACACACTGCTCACTATACCATGTAAACTTTATGTTTCCAAATGTACAAGTCGACTTTCTTGCTGTGAGGGTCTATAATTTAGCATACTTAGCTCCTTGCCCCTGCCCTGATTTTGCTCTGGCTCTCAAATACACCTTTAAAGGTCCATGGATCTCACAGCAAAGCCTGGGAGGGGGACTCCTGAGTTCTAGGTCCCTCAGCAACCTGAGAAGGAGAGGGAGCCCTGGAATAGACGGGTGAGGAGCTTGGTTAGTAGAAGCCCTGGACCAAGCATGTTCTTCAGAAGTCAGGACCCCAAGCCTCCTTACGCCTTCTCTCTTCTGAATGAAACAGGGTGGTGCTCCCGGCATGAAGAACCTGGAATACACAGTGCACGAATGGCTCGGCTAACAAAAGCACATATGAACTCCATGTTCTTACGTCCCTAACATGCCATCCCAAGACTGTCATGGGGTCAGCTGGAGAAAAGGACAGGTAGAGACTGTTGTAAATATTAATAGTTTCTTCATCCAAAAATGATTATTCTATTTTCAAAAGTTTTTATTAGATTTATTTATTTTTGTAGCGTGTGTGTGTGTGTGTGTGTGTGTTTGAGAATCGATGTGGGGGTTAAAGGCCGACTTGGGAGAGCTGGTTCTGTCTTTCCACTGTTTTGGTCTTGGGGCTAACTCAGGTTTTTAGACATGGCAGCAGGTGCCTTTATCCACAGAGGCATTTTGCTGGTCTACCTAAATGATTCTTCTAATATCACTTAGCCATAAATTCACAATCATGAAAAGAATATAAATGGACAGAGAAGTAAAGTTTCACTTTTTAGTGCACACACACAAAACTATCTTTTAGGACTTAGGAGGAGCTAAGCACTAGGACAGGAACGTATTTTATTCTGTGTCATAAAACAGGGAAGCCAACTTTGACAACTGAAGAGCAGCGGCTAGTAGCTCTAGGCTGGTGGATGGCACAGTCTGCCCTTTGTTTGGGGTGCAGTGAAACGATTAAGATCACCAAGTCTATAAAACCACAAAGCTCTTCAAAGTTAAGAGCTTCGTGCTCAGCCTAACAGCAGGTGACGCTGAAGTGCTGGGCTTTACCACCTTGCAGATGGACAAGTCCCCAGACTGGGGTCACAACAGATTGAAGGAAACCCATGCTGGGTTTGGTTTCTGCATGCATCCATGCAGGCACAGGGTAGGGGGAGCCGGATCACCAGGGAAAACGTTAGGATTCCTCTGAGACAAAAAGGGGACTTCCCTGAAATCTTATTTTAAGAATAATGTCAGAAATAAAGTATCCGTCAACTTTAATATGCCCTGTCTGCGAGGTCAGGCTACATGCAAGGCGTGGGCCTCTCATTGAATGCTTGGGCCACACTGGAGTAGATTCGAAGCCTGGAAGAGGGAAGCAAACAAGACTGGACACATCCTATTTTGACGGTGCTTGCATTCAGAGGAATAAATAAACCTCACCAGGTCATGGTACAGAGGTAGGTAGGGCAGAAAGTTATTAAAATCATTATGAAAACATTTTAAGCGCATAGAAAAGAATAGAATGAACTCTAATACTGTCCCCAGATGGACAATGACCACTTTCCCCCATAGTTATGTGGCACTGTCCTTCTCTTTTTCCCTCCTCTTCGTCCCCTTTCTCCACTTCTCTTTCCTTCTTCTTCACTTTAAGAACATTTCTTCATTTAGTGTGTGTATACGTGTATGTGAGGCATACAGAACAGTTGAACTCAGGTTGTCAAGTGTGGTGACAAGTGCCTTTACCTGCTGAGCCATCTCTCGGGCCCTTCTTCAGTCTTTGTTAAAAATGCTTTAAAACAGACTTTACAATTGATCATTTTTTACCCCTACATACCTCAGTGTTTATCACTAATAGTGAGACTAGACAAAATTTTGAAATTTTGTTTAGGTGAATTTCTTATATCTCTACTTACAATTATGTTGGCCATGTCTTAGTACCCAACAGTGACTATATTTATAGCTACATAACATAATTATAGTAATATATACCATAAAACAGTTGCTGAGCATTGTAAAGTGACATTGAAAATAGAATTTCAAATAGCTTATTACTTAATCATCGCCTGAGCTAAGTAACTGATTATAAGTGTGTTTGCTTTTATCTTTGCTGGAACTTTTATGATTTTATTTCACTGTTGAAAAGCATCGTAAAAGGGACACAGCTGTATGACTATCACCCCCGTGTCCCAGGTGTGTTGGCTCTGGTTTTTTACCTTGTGATTTCCTTATTGAGGAAGCTGGGGTCCCTTAGTTCCTTTCACACGGAACTCATTCTTCTGTCCCTCAGTTTTCTATAAGGTGGCATCTTAGTTAGGGTCTCATTGCTGTGAAGAGACACCATGACCACCATCGCAACTTCTATAAAGGAAAACATTTAATTGGGACTGGATTACAGTTTCAGAGGTCTGGTCTGTTACTGTCATGGTGGGAAACATGGTGGCATGCAGGCAGGCATGGTGCTGGGGAAGAAGCTGAGAGTTCTGCATTTTGATCTGCAGGCAGCAGAAGGAATCTGTGTGTTACACTGGGTATAGCTTGAGCATAGGAGACCTCAAAGGTCTGCCCCCATAGTGACTATAAGGCCATACCTACTCCAACAAGGCCACACTCCCTGTGGGCCAAGCATTCAAAGCCTATGGGAGCCATTCCTATTCAAACCACCACAGGTGGTGCAGTCTTCTGGTCCTTGCTATGTATTGTAATGCTAAATTCTCTACGCCAAGGTCTAGTTGCCTTAAGATGAGTGAATTCACACTTATACCAGCTTTTGTTGTGCAAACCTTGTTCCTTAATTTAAAACCGTTGGTTGAATAAAGATGTCTACAACCTGTAGCTGGGCAGAAGACAGGTAGGTGGGGCTTTGGCTCCTGAGCTGGGGGTCTGAGGCAGACAGCAGAAGGAGAGCGGGAAGAAGAAAGGAGGAAGGCACCACCATAGGGCAGGTAGATCGTGAGAACATAGCCATGAGGACCGACCAGTTAAAGTAGGAGTTGCCCAGACAAAGCATGGCAAGTTATATTTCAGGGTTATTGACAGGGGAGTAGACAAAATAGCATAGAGTGTTAATATCTGCCCAGCTCTAGTGCTCCCCGCCCCCACACCCCAGACAGGGTTTCTCTGTGTAGCCCTGGCTGTCCTGGAGCTCACTCTGTAGACCAGGCTGGCCTCAAACTTAGAAATCCACCTGCCTCTGCCTCCCAAGTGCTGTGCCACCACTGCCTGGCCCAGTTCTAGTGCTTTAAGGCTGATTATAAGTATAAAGGTTTTGTGTCTTTTAGTTGGGAACTAAAATGATCTAGGGTGAAGTTGAAACCCACAAGTAGTATTTACTGCAACAGGTGGTTATCAGAGCTAGTCCTTAAAATGGCCATCAGATCCAGTTGGGATTGGCAGTTCGACTACATTGGCTTGCCTGGAGCCAGAAACAAGGGGACAGTGGGTAATGTTAACTTGTCTTTCATTGTTGCAGCAGAAGGTTATTTCAGTCAGCTCAGAGGTCATGAGAGTTTGCTGTTCTTCCCGAGAACACAGTTCAGTTCTCAGCACCCATGTTGGGTGGCTCATAGCTGTCTGTATTCTCCAGCTCCCAGGGAGTCAGTGCCCTCTTCTGGCCCCTGCAGGTACTGCACTCATATGTACATACACAGAGACATACACATGCACATAATTTAATATAAGAACAGTACCGGTTAAGATAAATGTTATCTACCTTGGTAGTTTTTGGGGGGGCTTTTATTTTGTTTTGGGTTAGGTTGGGTTGGGTTTTTGTTTTTTGGGTTTTTGTTTGTTTGTTTGTTTGTTTTTTCATCACCATGTCTTGGCCTTGGCTAGAAGTTTGCTCGTTCTCAGGTCTGATTTTTCTTAAGAATACTCCATAGCTGTCTGGATTTCTCTTGCCTCGTGTTAAGATGGACTAGCCATTATGCATGGCCCATAAGAGCACCAGGTACCAGGTAAGAGCACAAGGTACAGTCCTAACTGTGTAACTTCTTTGTTTTGTTTATAAAGTTAAATACATTCTTATCATCTGACCCATATGTAAAATGTGTGTCTGTTAGAGAGCAACAGTTCACAGTCACACGAATGCCCGAGCACACATGTTCATTGAAGCATCAATCATGGCCAACCCAAACTGAAAGTCCTTCAAACATTCTATAACCAGTAAAGGGTTAACGCACTGTGGAACATTGGTACAATGGACTGACACTCGGCCGAAGAAAGAAATGCAATGCTAGACATGCTAATGTAGTGGCATCTCTGTTACCTCACGGTTAATGAAAGGGCGCCTGGGCCTACAGAAGTGGCCCAGTAGGCAAACCCCTTCCTGTCAACGCACAAGGACCTAATTTTGAATCCCTGGAGCTGCAAACGCTAGATACAGAATCATGTCTATAACCTCAATGTCACCGAAGGAAAATTGGGGTTAGAGACAGGAGACTCCCCTGAGGCTAGAGGATCAGGAAGCTGTGTGTCTAGAAAAATAACCCTTAAAATAGGGTACGCTGTCAAGCCCAACACCCGAGATTCTCCTCTGACCTCCACACGTGCTGCTCTAGGTGTGACCCTCCCCCACTTTCTCATGTATACATACCACACACATAGATATTTTCATCAGTTGCATGATTGCCCTTATACAGCTATCTGGAAAGAGCAAAGTTTTAGAAGCAGAGAATAGATCTGATGCCAGAGGAGGAACAAGAACGGGTCATAACAGGAGCTGAGGGCAGTAGAATAGTTTTGTGGGCTGGTGGTGTTGAGTACCTGGGAGTGGAGGAATGTTACAGCAGCGGAGCATCAAAGCTGATGATGGTGGTGGTGGTGGTGGTGGTGGTGGTGGTGGATGTGCAAGGTTCTGGGTGTGTGTGCAATCTTACCCATCTCTACATGTCCCGAAAGAACCTGGTGAATATGTCAAATACCGGTCTGAATAGAGTTTGAAGAGCTTGGGGAAGAGAGGTCACCCAGTAAGAGTTGAGAGGTGCACAGATCCAGCCCATGGGGGACCCTGCAAACACTGGACAAAGAACCTGCTTCCCAAAGACCTTTCTGGCTACCATGTGAAGAAGAGAGAAATATTTCTTCATTTAAAAAAATATGGTTAAGCAGAAAAACACCACAATTGTGCTCCAAAAAGAAGTCCAGTTAATAGGAAAATTGAGGCTGGATGGAGTCCTGGGAGGGACGGAGGGAAACTGCCTTGCTTTGCCAGGATGGTTTTGCCTAGTGGTTAGAATTTCCTTGTTTGGCTAATTTCAGAGTCGCATAGACAGAAGTTCTCAGAAATGGGTGTACTCGACCTTCTGTGTTGGGATAAACAAACGTGGTGTCTCCAGGCTTTTCAGAGGGTCTTGGGTACAGGGTGAGGTGATCCAGACCACAGGAACTCTAGTGCCAGCCTGCTGCCAGTTCCCAGCGGGCCCCTGTTGCTATAAACACAGGCACAGGGCAAGTTTGAACACTTCCCCGGGGCCAGTCCCTATGCCTTCCCATAGCCAGGGAACAAATGAGGCTTAAAGAGAGGCATGGAGCCTCCCTGACAGGGCAGTACCTCAGAAAACACTGCAGAGTGAGCGTGGTCAGACTGTTGGATGCCTTGTGGCTTTGAGCAGGTGGCTGGGCGGTGGCTGCTACAGTGGGGAAGACTGGACAGTCAGTGAGGTATTTTGCTGGGCCTACGGGTTAGCAGGGGAACAGAAAAGAAAAAAAGCCAAGTGGCTGGAAAGATGGCTCTGTGGTTAAGAGTACCAGACAACATGGCACAGGACCTGGGTTGGATTCCCAGCACCCATATAGAGGCTCACAGCCATTTGTAGCTCCAGTTCTAGGGAATCCAACTTGCTCTTCCAGCCACTGTACGGCACACACATGGTGCACAGACGTGCCGAACACTCATACACATAAATAGAAAAATTAAAAAGAGAAAGAAAACCTTTTTAAAAGCTGAGCCTGGGACTCCTGGCCAGCCTGCTCACCATACTTGGAGATCTTCAAGCTACTGAGAGACAGTCTCAAAATATATGGATGTCACCTGAGGACGGACACTCGAGGTTGACCTATGGCCTTCTCACAAATACATGTGCTGCACATAGGAACACATACATGTATACATGTGTTCACATAATTACAGCCACACAAAATCGCCAGGGTTTTGGTTGAATCGTTGAATCGTTGGTTGAATCGTTGGTGAATAAATGGCCACACAGACATCCTTCGTGCTGGTAAAAGATCTTCCAGCTCGAGAGCAGACGTCTGCACTACCCCTTTCTTGAGTCAGATTTCTGGGAAAATTCCACACCTCTTTCCTGCTCTGTTTCTTCTCTTCAGAGGCACCCTGGTCACCTGGACTATGGACAACCAACGTCTTGTCAGTGAAGGGTCTAGGGCTTGGCCCCCTGGAGTCATCAGCCTGAGGCCCAGAGCCAAGGCAGGCGCTCCGTTTCAAGGTCTTCTTTCAAGGGAAATCATTCGATACACCCAGCCCACACAGGCCTGTAGTCAGGATAGGCACAAACAAAGCAGGGAATTCTAACTCGGAGACCCAACCCCCTGTTTGCACTGACACTGGTAATTGCTCTTCTACAAAAAGAGAGGGAGAGAGAGAGAGAGAGACAGGGAGATAATAAAACTTATCTTTAACTGGCTCGAGAAAACCCCATAAAAGGCTGGTGCGTTCCTCCGAGTTTCCCACGAGTTGTCTTCCATGTGTTCACTAGAGCCAATGTTCACATTCCCAGGGTCAGGGAGACACCTGGGAAAACTGAAAATACAAATAGGCTCTGAGTTGGGGGTCAAGAGAAGCAGGTTCCAGCCACAGTGATCTCAGTGGTCCCATCGGTGGTCATCCCCACTCTCTGGGTCTTAGTTTCCTCAGGTGTAAGTGAAAAACCAGGATATTATATCATACTGACTTACTCTTCTGTGTGTTGGAACCTTGTTCTTAGCTGTCTGCCTTCTGGGCTGGGGTGTAACTCAGTGGTAGAACTCTTGCCTGCCTACACAGGCCTTGGGGACCATTCATTAAGATTTCATTTTTAACTATGTGGATGTGTGCACATGAATGTAGTGCCTTCAGAGGCTAGAAGAGGGCATCAGATATTTTGGAGTTGGAGTGACAGGTGGTTGTGAGCTGCCAATGTGAGTGCTGGGAACTGAACTTGAGCCCTCCAGGAGAGCAAGCAGCAAGTACTCTTAACTGCTGAGCCATCACCACAGGCTTCCCAACTGTATTAAATATTATCCCTTGTTTATAAGAGGTTTTATAAATAGGACCTCATGTCTCTGCTTGAATGTGGCACTGCTACCCAAACTAAACTAAGCAGAAGCCATGCTCCGGGCTGGCCTTCTCTCTTACAGTGGCAGGGCAGTTTATTGTGAGGCTTAAATGCCAGCTTTTCCTTTCTCTTACGGGGCCATGTCCCTCTGCACTTGGAAGGAGGGTTGCTCCCACCCCATCCCACCCCTTCCCAGTTTCCCTGGCTTGTCTCCCTCTACATTCTGTTTTCTTCCAGAAGCTTTGGGTTCTGTGTGGACCACAACTAGGTGAGCCACCCCCAGCAGCCCATGCCTTTCCTGTGTATGTACAGGGAAGGCCACCATGGGGCCATTCTCTTCCCATGCTCTCTCAAGAGAGAATGTGTAACTTCTCGAGCTGCTAAAGGATGCTCCAGTGCACACGGAGAGGGTTTGCCTGAGCAGCCGAGGCCAGGCTTCTGGTGCTCACAAGGAAAACTGCAGGCAGTGGTGTGAGTGACAGGGCACACACGATGTGCCCTTGACCTTCTGCCTGTCTTCCACTTAGACAGACAGTCTCCTTTAAAAAAAAAATTAGACATTTACTTTATTTACATTCAAATGTTGTTCTCATTCCTGATTTCCCCTCTGAAAATGCCCGATCCCCTCCCCACTCCCCCTGCCCACCTACCCACCCACTCCCGTTTCCTGGCTCTGGCGTTCCCCTACATTGGGGCATTGAGTCTTCACAGGACCAAGGGCCTCTCCTCCCATTGATGACCAACTAGGCCATCCTCTGCTACATATGCAGCTAGAGCCATGAGTCCCACCATGTGTATTCTTTGGTTGGTGGTTTAGCCCCTGGGAACTCTGGGATACTGGTTAGTTCATATTGTTGTTCCTCCTATGGGGCTGCTAACCCCTTCAGCTCCTTGGGTCCTTTCTCTAGCTCCTTCATTGGGGACCCTGCACTCAGTCCAATGGTAGGCTGTGACCATCCACCTCTGTATTTGTCAGGCAATGGTGGAGCCTCCCCGGAGTCAGCTATATCAGGCTCCTGTCAGCAAGCACTTGTTGGCATCCACAAAGTGTCTGGGTTTGGTGATTGTATATGGGATGGATCCCCAGGTGTCTGGATGGTCATTCTGTCCATCTCTGTTCCACACTTTGTCTCTGTATCTCCTTCCATGGGTGTTTTGTTCCCCTTTCTAAGAATGATTGAAGTATCCACACTTTGATCTTCCTTCTTGTGTTTCATGTGGTTTGTGAATTGTATCTTGGGTATTCCAAGCTTCTGGGCTAATATCTACTTATCAGTGAGTGCATACCATGTGTGTTCTTTTGTGACAGCATGTGACAGCAGATGCTGGCGAGGTTGTGGAGAAAGAGGAACACTCCTCCATTGCTGGTGGGATTGCAAGCTGGTACAACCACTCTGGAAATCAGTTCGGTGGTTCCTCTGAAAGTTGGACATAGTACTACCGGAAGATCCAGCAATGCCACTCCTGGGCATATACCCAGAAGATGCTTCAACATGTAATAAGGACACCTGCTCCACTATGCTCATCACAGCCTTATTTATAGTAGCCAGGAGCTGGAAAGAACCCAGGTGTCCCTCGACAGAGGAATGGATACAGAAAATGTGGTACATTTACACAATGGAGTACTATTCGGCTATTGCAAACAATGAATTTATGAAATTCTTAGGCAAATGGATGGAACTAGAAAATATCATCCTGAGTGAGGTAACCCAGTCACAAAAGGACAGTCTCCTTAATACACATTCTCTTTAGAACGCTATGATTGGACCGTGTCACCCACTAACTGTGTGTCTGTCCTCAAGGTGCTTCCCTGGGCTGGATCCTCAGAAACCATGTCCAGAGCTGGGTGGGGGACTGAGGGGCTGGTTCAGTGGCTGAGATCATTTGCTAGACCTGAGTTCAAATCCCCAGTAGCCATGTAAAAGACCTGGGTGTGGCCACATGTACCTGTCACTCTAGTGCTATGAGGCCGAGACAGGTCTAAACCAGGAGCTTGCTGGCCAACCGGCCTAGCCCAAAATAGTGAGCTCCCTGTTTTAAGGGGGTAAAGTGAAGAGTAATAAAGTAGAGCATCTGACAGCCTCTGCTGGCCTCCATGGGTACATCCCTCCCCTCCCCCTCCCTCCGTCCACCCCTCCATCCATCCATCCACCCATCCCTCCATCCATCCATCCACCCACCCATCCATCCATCCATCCATCCATCCACCCATCCACCCCCCTTCCCCTCACAGGCATGGTGTGGTGTTACTGGGGAGGTAGAAACAGACAAAACATTTGGGCTTGCTGGCCAGATAGTCTAGCCTAGTTAAAAAATAGAGATCCTATACATACATAATACATACATACATACATACATACATACCATATATGACTACTGAGAAATGACAGCTGAGGTTGTCCCCAGACTTCTATATGCATACATATACATGCTAAATGTGAACATTTATCTGCATATGTGAACACACACAGCAAGAGGTCAATGGTCAGTTTCAGGTGTTTCCCTCAACTGCTTCTCCACTTTATTTTCTGAGGCAGGGTGTCTCAGAGAAACTGAAGCTCCCTGGTTCAGCTAAACTGGCTGACCAGCAAGCACCTAGAGTCTGCTGCCACTAACTCTTGCCTTCTAGCAATGGGGTTACAGGCATGCACCACCATGCCTGGCTTTGTATGTGGGTGTTAGGGCTTGAATGTGGGTCCTTACCCATTGAGCCATCTTCCCCAGCCCTGTCTTCCTTAATAATAGCACTGCTCAGAAACTCTCTGGGAACATGAAAACTATTGAAGTTCTCAGAAGATGGGGCCTGCTATTTCTAAGTTTCTGTCTCCATGTGGTGAAGGTGCAGATATCTGGTTTTGTTTGCATGTGTGCAGGGAAATTTGTCCAGTTATAATGGCAACAAACAGGATGGTGTCTGACTCAGGCTGTGGTGACAGCTCATCTTGCTTGTCACGTTGACACACCTGGGAAGAGGGGGATCTCAATTGAGAAATTACCTCCATCAGATTGGCCTGTAGGAACTGTTGGTTGATAATTGTTTATGAACACCCAGCCCACTCTGGGTGGTACCATTCCCTAGGTAGGTGGGTTGTATAAGAAAACAAGCTGAGCACAAGCCAGAGGGGGAAAGCCAGTAAGAAGCATTCCACCATGGTTTCTGTTCACTCCAGGTTCCTGCTTAGCTCCATCCCTGACTCTCCTCAGCGATGGACTGTGATGTGAAAGTCAAATAAACCCTTGCCTCCTCAAGTAACTTTGGTCACGATGCTCATGGGTTCCTATAACAGCAGCTACGGGGTATCTGTAGTGCATTTGATACTAATCCATGGTGAGCGTCTAACCACACAGGCAGAACCTTATATTTAATATGAATATGAAGTGAGTAAGTACAGTTACCACTGTGTAGTGCCTGATACACAGTGGACACTCCACAAACACGGGATGTTGAAGCATGAACATGCAGTTACCACTGAGACCACCAGGTGGCGAAACATCGAAGGTCACACTAGAGCAATGCTCAGGCCTGGACTTTTCGAAAGAAAAGGTGAAAGAGTACTTGAACCTGGAGATGGAAAAAGGAGCAAAGGTGTCATTTTTTTCTTGGTTTTATTTTGGCCCTTTATCTTATTAGGTAGATGAATCATAAACACTCAAAGTAATTGGAAAAACTTGAGAGCAGCAAAGCCTCTTGCTTGACCTCTGTGTGCTCACTGACTCCTGGGAAGTTAGACTTGGCCTGAGGACTAAAATATTTTGTCCGCAAAGATAGTAAGTGGTCCCATTCGGTTGCTATGCAAACAAGTCCCTGCCAAGAATATTTACATTTCCAGATAGTTCTCCATACCTTCCCACCAAATGGGTGACAGGGAAACAGACTTGGAGGAGACATAGATGCCAGGGTTGGGGCGTTTTGCCGATTCATCTTGGCTTCAGAAGACTCCTCTGTGGTGGTGGCTGGGCCTCCGAGACCCTGGGCAGCACCTCATGGCAGCAGGGGTGTGTGCAGGAGGCTCTCTGCCTCACAGTAGATAAGAGACAGAGAGAGCCAAGTGAGCACGAGGTCCTGAGTTTGAATCAGCACACTCAGGAGACAGCTGGGCGTGCTGCACGGGACTGGAGCCCCGCCACTGTGGGAGATGGATGGAGTGTAATGAAATCCTGAGCCTCTGGCTCAGTGACAGACTCTTTGGAGCAGTGATGCAGAAAGTGGGAGATAAGACACCCAGTGCCTTCCTTTAAGATCTGCACAGGAGCACATACCTGCACTTATACTTACGCATATACCACACACACACACACACACACACACACACAGAGAGAGAGAGAGAGAGAGAGAGAGAGAGAGAGAGATGAAACACACAAAGAGAGGGAACTACCTCACCCTGGCACTCAAGTGAAAAAGCCAGGCCGGGCGCCTTATAATCTCATCACTGGGGATGGATAAACAGATGGGTTAGGAATGGGGTGGGGGTGGAGCTCACCAGCTATTATACTTGCTGAGCTTTGAGCTTTGGGCCAATGAGAGACCCTATCTCCAAAGAAAGAGTCACGTGAGTGGCACGTGGGGAACTTCACCAAGCTCGTCCTTTGGCACACTCTCACAGGACCCCCAGCTTTTCCCCCCACTTTTAGTCCCCTGTGCCTCCATGACCCTTCACGTCAGAGCCACCACTGACATCCCATGTATGAGGGGGCAAAAATGCCTCTCTGAGTGGTCACAGTCACGCAGGCTCTGAGCTTGGCTGTCAGGACAATAGTTTGCTATAAATTAAAAACAACAACAAAACAACAAGCAAATAGAACCCACTTTTTACCTGGTCTCAGGTCCTACTGACATCATAGCTGGGTGTCATTAGTATGTCCCCAGACCACACTTTCTTGGAGGCCTCCCTAGCCATACTCAGTCACCTCAGTTAGACCCAGACCCGGGTCACAGCTTTAGCTATCAGTTCCCTGTTTCCCACTCCACTCCTCCCACTGGGGCTGGGCAGCCTGAAGACCACCCCCACACCCATCCCATGGACAAATGGCTTTCACATTTTCCAGCTGCCTCCAGCGTTGACCGTGTTCTGACCTGTCCTAGTGCCCAGGGCTCTGAGAGACGGTTCCTGCTTTTCTTTCCACACCCTGTGGCCTGCAGAGAATCAACCTCTGGGGCCTTTGCCGATGACCTCATGGGGAATTGCTGCCTGCAGACTTCCTGTTTTTATATTCTTTTCTCCTCTGCTTATTTTTCCTACTTTGCTGGGTTTTGTGCATTTCTAGCTCGCCTCCCTTAACCCAGCTTGCAAAAGCTCAACTTTATTTTCTGTGATTATTTTAAATACATATTTAGATAAGGAAAGGAATGCGCCCCCCTTCCTCCCCCCATTTGAGGAATTGCATTGAGTGTGTCTTCCCCTCCTCCCATGCCCCTCCTCATACCCCATGGTTTATTCCCACACTACAGTCTTCAGCTTCCACAGCTTAGAAGAGACAAACTCCAAGACCTGCGTCTGCCAGTGCCAGGTACACGCCAGGGTGCTCTCTCTGATGGAGATCCCTCTGCTGGATGCCACAGGAGACGGAGAGGTTTCCAGCTTCCCACAGCTGATCTCCTGAGCTCTCTAAAATACAATACACAGTTCCTACTTCAAAACCACACAGGCTCTCCATTTCTTCAAGACTTGAAGTCCAAATTCCTAGTGTATGTGGAAGATGTTCCATGGCTGGGCCAGTGTAACTCTACCACCGGTCTCGGATGGTCCGTCAGGTTCTGCCCACATCTCCAGCTCTTGTTCTTTCCATATGGTTCTCAGCTGTCACCTCTGTGTCCCCTACACACTAAGAATAAATATACTTATATTGACTCTAGTGGCTTAGAGCCATCTTACCGTTCTGTTTTCCTACTCTTTGGTTGGGTTGGCTGTGTTTATAGGCACTTACTTGGGTCCATTTCTCCCATCCCAGACCTAACCAGGACCAGTTTGGCTTTGCTTCAGGGATCAGAAGAGAATGGGTACATTTAGGGTGCTATGTAGATGTGTGCTTATTTTGGAAGCAAGTGGCTTTCTCTTTGATATTCTCTCTCTCTCTCTCTCTCTCTCTCTCTCTCTCTCTCTCTTTCTCTCTCTCTCTCTGTATCTGTAAGAAAGAGACAGACAGATAGAGACAGAGATTTTGCTCATTGTTGTCTTTGGATATGGTTGTCCAAGGCCCTGGGGGAAGGCATGAACTGAAAAGGTTGGCCGCTCACATGCTGATCTCCCAAAGCAGAGAGCACGGATCATTTAACAAGAAGCCAGAATCTGGAGCAGGTGCGGGGAAAGAAATACCATCTTCGGGGCCTTACCTTGTTAAAGATTCAGATTCCTGGGCCGCAGCTCCACCCCTTATAAATTCAAGTCTCAGGAATAGGCCCCAGGAATCTGCATGTTCATGAAGCACTGAGCTTCGGTTGCCCCAGTGTGGTCCCTGACCCAGGGGCTCCAGGAGCAGGAGGCCTCCAGGCCCCAAGTGTACACTTACAGCGGCTGCTATGCAGCTCTTGCCAGTGAATCCATCCCTTGGCGTGTTTCTGACACAGGCAACATTGTTCCCTTGTAGAGAGCCTTTCCCTTCTCCCAGACTGTGCTTCCACGTGCTTGCTCCTGGTACCTGTCTTAGTCTTGCAGCCGCTCCTCCTTCCCACGAGCTGTATCTGGCTCCATTTCATCCACAGCCCTTTTGCTCTTGGGATTTTTCCCAGATCCTGTCCTTGACTCTGTCCTTGACATTCTGTCCTCAGCCCATGTTTTCTGCCCCCTACATAGCCAAGCTGCTGGTGTCCAAACCGATATTTCCAGTGCAGTTACTCTCCTTGGCCTCCTGCCTAGGCACACACTGCCTTCCCGGCTCTTCCCAGCGTGAGGCCAGGCATCTCACGTTGCACATCTGTTTTGTGTATCTTCTCCCTTCACTTCCTGTGTCTGAAAAAGGAGGCACCCACTTGGCAGTGAACTGGACACCCAAGAGTCACCCCTCCCTTGCCGCTTACTAGCTGCCTCACCTAGAACAACCTACTTAACTCCCTTTGACTCCATTTCTTCATCTGAAATGCAGTCACAGTGGCATCCACCCCACTAGGTTGTGAGGAATAATGAGGTTCTGTCCATAAGGTATCTAGAACGATGCCTGGCATTCTGAAAGTGGATGATAAATGCCAGGTATTGATAATCATGGCTCCAACACTAATAAATGCTCAGTTGCTAATAACTGTGAGCACTATTGTGCTCTCTTCCTTCTCTAATGTCCACCGACAAGGTAGCCACTAAATCTATTTTCTATCTTCAACATTCCTTCTTCTCTGTAACCAGCCTCCCCTTCCCTCTCACCTCTGTCCCACCAGTCCTCACTTCTTCCCTCAGAGAGTCCAGGTTCTGCTCTCTCACCTGAATTCCTGAATCCGTTATCATCTCTGAGAATCTCTGAATGCACCAAACTATCTCTCCTCCCCTCTCACCTCTGCTCTGCCAATCCATATTTCTGCCCTCAACTTGTCCAGCTTGATCTCTCACCTGGATTCCTGAATCCTTTATCACCTCTGAGACTCTCTGAAAGCATCGACTGAGTGCAATCAGACTGACTGACTAAGTACATGACACAGGATGAGTAAGTTTTGGATCAATGGGTGGATGGATGGATGGATGGATGGATGGATGGATGGACAGACAGACGGACAGACGGATGGACGGATGGATGGATGGCAGGGTGTATGTATTACCAGTGGTCACTGGACAGAATGTTTCCAGGTTCTTAGCATCTTATTCTGAGAATTGAAGAAAATCTCTGGGATGGTCACTGTTCATTGTCAGCTTAACAGAATCTAGAATTATCCTGGAAAAGAATCTCAATGAAGGATTGTCTAGACCAGTTGTTCTCAACCTTCCTAATGCTGCAACATCACAGTGTGGTGACCCCCAACCATACTTACTTTAACTGATACTTCATGATCATAATTTAATTTTGCTACTGTTACGAATTGCAAGGTAAATATCTGACATGCAGGATATCTGATATCTGACCCCTGTGAAAGGGTTGTTTGACCTCCAAAGGGATCACCACCCTAGAGGTTGAGAACCACTGGTCTAGATCAAGTTAGCCTGTGGGCACACCTATGGGCAGATGTTATGTTGATTATGTTAATTGAGGTAAAAAGATCTGCCCACTGTGGGTGGCAACATTCCCTAGGCAGAGGATTCTGAACTGTGTGAGAGTGGCATTTAGCTGAGCACTAGTGTCCATGCATTAATTCCTTTCTCTCTGCTCTTGACTGAGGAGCAAATATGACTAGCTGTTTTAAGTTTCTGTCACCCTACTTCTCCACAAATGATGAACTACAACCTAGAATTATGAGCCAGATAATCCCTCCCCCCCCCCCCTTTACTTGCTTTTGTCAGGGTATTTTATTACAGAAACATGAGATGACTAAGACTCACACAAATAGCGTAGTAGCAAGGGGTTTTGTTTAAGGGCAAGGTGAAAGCATGTACTACATACAACCCAAGGAGGCAGAGTGCTTCCAGCAAGGGTGTTCAAGAGCCTCTATTTACATCTCTGGCTCCATTTTATGGATCCAGGAGGATAAAGAGTTGGTTCCTAGGGATAAGATATGGTTGGTTTTCTGTTTTGATTGATACAATTGAGTTATGTAAGTCTTTGATCATTGTGCATGTCATTTCCCATAATGTGTCTGATTTTACTCATTTGTAGGTATATATAAGGTGGTTTGTAGGGGTTTTCCTTTAATTTTTAACAAAAAAGGACACAGGTTACTTTACTGTACATATGCCCCAAACCAGCCCAAGTTTGGATAGGTGTACTTCCCTAGTTCCAGGCTGTGTCTGATTACAGAAAGGGGGTGCTAGAAAGTTACTAGGGGTTGCTAGGGTGAGGTGAGCTGTTGCTTCATTTATCAAGGAACGTTTGTCCGTAGCCCAAAGCAGGTGAGAGCCCATGCTTTTGTAAATTAATCTTGCAAATGACCTGCATCTAGTGATTCAAATCAAACACATTGTGTCAATCCCCAAAGGGGTAGAACACCTTAGGAATCAGGAAGGAGATGGGTAATCAGGGACTTGGGATAATGAAACTCTGATTATGGGGGATTCCCCACAGTGTTTCTGAACAGAAAAATGGCCACATGTCTGGCAAAGCACCTGTGTGGCTAGTTTTAGGTCAACTTGACAGAAGTTAGAGTTATCTGAAAGGAAGGAACCCCAATTGAGAGAATTCCTCTATAAGGTCCAGCTCTTGGGCATTTCTTAATTACTGGGTGGTATGGGAGAGCTCAAACCATTTTGGATGGTGTCATCCTTGGACCAGTGGTCAAGCTGAGCAAGCCAGTAAGCAGCATCCCTTCATGGCCTCTGCATCAGCTCCTGCCTCCAGGTTACTGCCATGCTTGAGTTTCTGTTCTGACTTCCTTTAATGATAAACTGTGTGATGTGGAATAGCAAGCCAAATAAATCCTTTCCTCCCTATCTTAGTTAGGGTTTTACTGCTGTGAACAGACACCATGACTGAGGCAACTCTTAGAAGGACAACATTCAATTAGGGTAGACTTATAGGCTCAGAGGTTCATTCCATTGTCATCAAGGCAGGAGCATGGCAGCATCCAGGCAGACATGGTGCAGGAGTTGCTGAGAGTTCTACGTCTTCATCCAAAAAAGCTAGGAGAAGACTATCTCCCAAAAGTTTGTCCAAAAGTTACTCATGTGGTTAGAAGGAGGGTCTGATTGCCCACTCCCACAGTGACACACTTCCTCCAGCAATGCCACACCTACTCCAAGAAGGCCACATCTCTTAATAATGCCACTTCCTGGGCCAAGTATATTCAAACCACTGCACTCCCCAACTTTCATGGGTCATGATGTTCCATCACAGCAGCAGTAACCCCATCTAAGACAGCCTGTCCCCCAGAAGGTGTGGACGCTACAGAGACAGCAGAAGAGACAAGGTCCTCATATGGTCAGAATGGCTGAGTTATCCTCAGAGGAGAGAAGTTCCACAATGTAGCCAGAGACTCCCCACTGCTGAAAAGGACACTGCAGAGGAACAGAGATATTCCACACGGATATTCTGATCAGATGGAACATTCCCTTGAACTCTGTTTCCTTCTCATTCCACCCTCTTTGAGAGATCTGCCATTTTTGATGAGTCATCTACTCTGAGGAACAGATAAGAACTGCTCCAGGATAGCCCTCTCTTTGATTTTGCCGTTAGTTTTTTGTTTGTTTGTTTGTTTGTTTGTTTTGAGAAGTGTGCTTCCTGGGAGTTTGTTCCTAATAGTTCAAGGTGTACAAACATGATGATTCTCCTGATCTAGAAGGTTGAGGACCAGATCTTTCACCATAGATAACAACTCGTGTAGTCTTCAGGCATCCTGAAGAACTAAGCAGAATAATAAATTGGGGGAGGAGTCTCTTTAATACATAGCTGTGTTCCCCAGTGACATAAACAATGTCTGGTTGAATCTTCTCATAGAGATCTGCCTTCACCTTCATGGCTCCTAGGAAGTGTGGCCTCACTCACTGGGAACGCCAATTACCAACTAGCCCTCTTCCATTTAACAATTTTGCTTTCCTTATTAATTGGCTTCTGTCTAGTTGATAACATGGAACAAAGATGAGAAAGATTTGGCATGAACACTGCCACTACTTCAGGTCATCCTTTAATGAATCATAGCTTTCTTTTCTATTACTTGGCCTATAAGCTCTTCTCAAGAAAACCCTCCAAGGTGTTGGAGAGGTTGCTCAGTGGCTAATAACATTTACTGCTTTTACCAGAAAACCCAAGTTTAGATACCAGCACCCATGCTCACAACCACCTATAACTCCAGCTCCTGGAGATCCAATGACATCTTCTGGTTTCTATAGGTACTGAGTATGCATGCACATGCACGCATGCACACATGCAAGCACACACACACACATACATATGATCTCATGTTTTTTACAGGAGTGGTGTCTCAATGATCTATTATTATATAACATACCAAGTGTCTGTGGCTTAAAACTATAATTGGGGTTGTTCATGTTTGTTTGTTTGCTTTTCAGTCAAAATTTATTTCCATAGCAGTAATGGTTTGTATATGCTTAGACCAGGGAGTGGCGCTATTAGGAGGAGTGGCCTTGTTGGAGTAGGTGTGTCACTGTGGTCATCGGCTTTCCAACCCTTATCCTAGCTGCCTGGAAGCCAGTATTCTGCTAGCAGCCTTCAGTTGAAGATGTAGAATTCTCAGCTGCTCCTGCATCATGCCTGTCTAGATACTGCCATGCTCCCACTATGATAATGATAGACTGAACCTCTGAACCTGTAAGCCAGCCCCAATTAAATGTTGTACTTTGTAAGACTTGCCTTGATCATGGTATCTGTTCACAGCAGTAAAACCCTAACTAAGACAGTAGTCCAGGCTAGCCTTCAACTCAGTCTTCCCACCTTCGCCGCCACTAAGTGTTCCAGGCCTGCTAGTTTGCTTGTAATTCTAAGGGAAGCCTATTGCTGGGCTAGGAGATTCTTTTGCGGATGTTACCTGGCCCCAACCATCAGACATCTCTATGGCAACTAGAGGATGTCAAATGGTCTCTCACATGACTGGTCTTTAGAGCTGTCTGTTGACTATCTTTGTCACATGGAATATCCCAGTGGATAAATATTTTTCTAGCTCCTGCTCCCCCTCCCCATGTTTACAAAGGTCTCATTGGCCAAAGCAAATCATGTGGCAAAGTCCAGCATTTATATATAAAGGGTAGCACAAGAACAGGCACTGAGGAAGGCATGGCTCATTGGAAGCCACGATGTAACAGTATATCCCACTCAGGATGTTATTTATCATATCAGAAACTCCCTAAGTATTTAGTATGAACCAGGACCAGCTTGATGGTGAGCACAAGAAAATCAATTCATTGGGAAGACCTCTGGAGACTGAAAAGGCTCTGATGTGCTGGGAAGGGAAGAGAAAGACTCCCCAAACACATAGAAACCCTGTCCAGGAGCCTATGGATAAAATGATTCTAGTGTGTCTGTGTCCTTGTCTATGTGTTTGCTAGATAAAGGCTATGGAGTCAGACCATTTATCCTGGCTCTTGCTCAGGTTGCTTTATGCAGTTGAAGCTCAGTAAATTACCCATGGCTTCCCTGGTGTTAAGTCCTTCCAGGTTTTTCCTCAGACTCTAAGACACTCAAAACAATCAGAGAAGTGTAGGCTCCACAAAGAGCTACTTGAGGTTTTTTTTTTTTCCCCCCTTCTTCTGGAAGCCTGGCCAAGCCTGAATTGGAGGCTCATGCCTGCTGACTCTGATATTTCCTCCCTCCCCACATTCCTGCCACCTACAGCTGCTTCAATCCAGAGTGAAAGTTCAGAGGTCAAATACTTACCACCCAAAAGCCTCTCTAGAGTGATGACAGAGATACACAGCCACGACTCCTACTAATGCTGACGACCCCTGCTAATGCTGCTCTTGGGCCTTCTTGTGAAGTCTACTCATGTCCTTATCAGATCACCCTGCTAGCCTTTTGTAGCTGGACAGGATGCAACAGACAGGGAAGCTGAGGCTCAGAGTAGGGACTTACTTCCTCAGTGAGTGACAAGGTAGGAAGCAGAGCTCTGACTTTCTGATTCCAGGGCCTGGCTCACCACGAATAGGAGGAATGCATGCTACCCAGGGCTAGAAGGGCTGCCTCCAAGCTCTTCCTGAGTTTTCTTCTTCCCACCTTGTAGTTTCACTGACAGCCACCTTTAACCTTGCTTTCCTGAGTTTCCACATGCATGAGGAAACATCAAACACCTCTAGGAGAAGATTCTCAGCCCATTCTCCACAGGCTCTTTGCAGGGTCAGCTTCTATCCTGTGAATGAACCAGCCAGGTTCTCTGAGCTGGAAGAGAGAGGGTCAGTATCACTCAAAGAAAATGTGGTACAGCAGAGAAGTCCAAAGCACCATCAAGGGCCAGTTTGGATGGAGTGAGCCATTAAACCAGGAAAGACTGCTATCTGTGGAAGTCCAGGCCCTTGTGCTGGTAGTGGGAGGCAACAGATCTGTTAGCTTGTTTGTTTATTTTATATGAGTATATATTTGTGTGAGTATATATATTTGTGTGTGTGTGTGCATGTATGTGTGCGTGTACGCATGCGTGTGCCAGCAAACGTGCAAAGGGCAGAGGTCAGCACCAAGTATCTTCCTCAGTCTCTTTCTCCATTACTTTTTAAAATGGTATCCTGCCACGTCCCAGTGTCCCATTGTCCCAGTGACCCTTCTGTCTCCCCTCCCCCCCAGTACATTAGTGTGTGCCTTTATGTTTCCCATTTTAACAGCGTTGAAGACAAAGCTTGACTGGATGTCTCTTTAGAGAAATAACATGGGGTCAGTTGCTGGGAATCTGCTTATAAGATTCTGCAACGCTAAACACTGTGAAAAAAAATCACAAACAACTTCTCAGAACCACACCAGGAGAATCATATAGAATGAGAGACGGAGCAACAGAGAAGCCAGAGAAAGATGATGGTGGCTCTTCTTTAAGATTTAAAAGCTGGGACCAGAGAGGGAAAGCTACTTTCTCAAAACCCCACAGCCTATGGCTGGAAGAACTGCATGCCTGTGTCCTCACACTGAGGCCAGCTTTTTTCAGTTACATTATATTCCTTCTTGTTTTTTCTATACGACAACGCATTTCCCCATCAACCTGCTTCCTGCCCCAGCAACTCTTTGGCCAATCTGGGAACTCTCTTCTTGAGAAAGGTTATTAGCTTATAGATTTAGAGACTAGGTGTCTCAATTTGATTTTTTTACAGATTAATTTTATTTTTAATTACATGCATTGTATATGTCTCTGTGTGTGCACATGTGTGTACAAGGGCCCACAAGACCAGAAGATGGTGTCAGATCCCCTGGGGCAGGTGTTATAAGCTTTCATGATCCATAAAACAGGCAATCAAACTCTGGTCCTCTGCAAGAGCAGTGAGTGCTCTTAACTGCTGGGTCACCTCTCCAGACCCCAGATGTCTCAACTTAAATTGAGCTGCTAAGGTGGTGTTAGAGGAATGCCCAATTGCCTTCTAATAAATATGATAACTTGTGCTTCCTTCTAAGGCTGTGTTGGAAACCCCGACTCTCCACCAAAATACCCTAAAAACAGAGATGTTAGGAGAAAGGTGGTCTTGTGAAACAGTGGATCTGGAAAGTCCCATAAACTTAGGACCCATAAACTTAGACCTCAGTGTACCTGAAGCCAGGAGGTGCAGGAAGGTCTGGCTGCATGTAAGTGAGCACTGGCCGGCGGAAGGTTCAGCACACATCCCGAGAGTGTCTCAGACCCAAGAGTGTCTCACCCAGCAGATGAGGGATTCCCGTCAAGAGCTTTCAATCGGAAGCTCCACACTTCCAAAAAGCTGAGTCGTCACCTTGGCTCCCTACCCCACCCCCCTCCCTGATGGGGTTTCTGGCTGTCACCGGGAGGTCCAGAGGCTCCTTTCTTACCATGGATGGTGCAGACACCACTGTACTTGTGTGGAGTCCACTCTCCGGGTCATCTCTCACCTCCTCCACCTCCACCTTTCAATGCTTCTGTCCTTCCTTAAGCTGGTCTTTGGATTGAGATTTCCTAAAGGGAGATGAAAGTGCTTCAGCCATTCTGAGCCTGGTTTGATCAGTTGAGGCTAGCTGGCCAGTGGACACCAGGCATCTGTCTGTCTCCACTTCGACGTTGATGGGACTACAAACACACACAACCATGTCTTACTTTGTGTGTGCTTCTGGGGATGGAACTTAGGTCCTCATGCTTGTGAGACACTCTGCTGACTGAGCCATCTCCCCGGCCACCAATAGAACATTCAGAGAAAAAATTGCCACACCCTGCCTACCGAAGATGGGATTCGTTATACCAATATATAGTATTTCAAGCGATGGGTAACTGGAAAGTTGGCCTGGTTTTGCTTGGAAAAGGTACATTTGTGTGTATTTTGTTAGATAGATAGATAGATAGATAGATAGATAGATAGATAGATAGATAGATGATAGAGTATTCTGATAATCTAACATGGTATTGGTCATGACTGTTTAAAGTGAGGCTGTGGGTATTTGAACATTTCTCCTTTTACTTGTATATATTTTCTTGAGTGAGTAATAGCACTTTTAAAAATAAAAAGCAACTTTTTATGTCTAACTTTTTAATCATCTTCATTCTAAACGGTCAATCCATACTGTCACGGAAAAGAAGCAATTTTACAAAACACATACTTTGAAAAAGAAGGGGACTGGCTGTGCCCATTAGAACTCAGCCAAGCTGAAGAACTCTGCAATGACAGTCCTCTGCAGGGCACCAGTGGCCTGGAGGAGAAAGCAGCCCTGTGGGCACAGCCGGAGAAGGAAGCTTCATCTCGGACATCATTTCAAAGGAATTCTTCTTTAAGCACAGCACCCACAGAAGAATCCTACAAAAACTCCATTTTCACTTAGTTCCGGCAGACAGATGACTGAGACCAGCCTGGGAAGAAACTCGCTGGGCGCCCAGCAAATGCGGTGGCTGCTGATGAGCTTGACCAGCTGGGAAGTGAGCTCTGCCCCATCACCTACCCTGGGGAGCTAGGCAGCAGCTGATTACATCCTCTGTCCCTTTCTTGAATTCCCACTGTGGACAGATCTCTGGGCTCAGTTCCCAGTGTGCTTTGTCTCTACTAGGTAAAAGCACCAAATATTCGTGTGTACTCGGAGGCCGCAGAGATGCAGTGTGACCCACGGCTGTGGATTAACACCGTATGTTGGTAACTACCTCTCCTGGGCAGTGGGGGGTAGATTCCACTCACGCGCCCCCTCTTTTTGAAAGTTGGGTTTCTCTTCTGTTTATCTTTCCTTTCAGGACACCCCGGAGCAGGAAACCCTCCTACTCTTCCATCCTCAGCCGTTTGTGTGGGCTTCCACGTTCTGTTGGCCGCCCCCTGGAAAATGCCTCGCTTGTGCTGTTATTTTTTCTTTTATGTTGAAGTCTCCTGGGGTCCGCTTGACTCTTGTAGTTGGTTAGAGTCCAAGTATAGACTCCTCTGCTTGTGACTAGAGGCAGGGCAGTAGGGTAAGGCTGGTGGGAATCAGGGAGAGGGGGCTTTTCCACATTTTAGAAGATAATATAATAACATGGTTGAGGTTGAGATAGAAATACTTCAGAGGAAGCGTGACTATGAGACAGAGGGAAGAAGACAGATCCCACCATCCCACCAACTGATGGCTGGTGGGAACTCTGCTCCCACCACCCGCACTGCTCACCCTAGCCCCAACACCAGACACCCTTCCAGACTGAGTAAGGCTAAGCCGCGGACTGGATCAAGGATTGGAACCTGCCTACCAGAAGAAAGTCAGAAAAGTGTCTATAAGGGCAAGATTGGGTTTCCTTTAACATGAGAGGGATATGGTGTGGGGCAGGGAATGCCACCCTGTCTCTTCCTAGGAGGTGCTCCTGTGAGCCTTCCCCCGGGCCCTGTCAATCATGCAACCTTATTTATCATACATCAGTCAGGTGCTGAGTCCAATGTGATAAGTGGAGAAACAGAGGCACAGACCAATTAGTTTGTCCAGCATCTCCTACTAGGAAGTAGAAGACTGCACAGCCCATGTGACTCATGCTTCGGGGCTTTTGCTCTTCAACTGGATGCCAGATGTTTGAGAAGATCAACGATTACCCAGGTGTTTCCTGGGTTTTGTTCCTGTTGCCTGCAAATGTTGTCTATGATCTGACTCTCCAGCAGCTGGGGTCTTCCAGCCTTGGGAGCAAACAGAGGACGCCCCAGTGTCTTGAGTGCGGTCACTTGCATACGTGGCTCCCACTCTCAGCTGAGTCCTGTGGAGGGTTCACAGGCAGAGCAGTCATGGAGATGAGTAGCCTCGCCTCCCAGGCCCAAGACCAACAGCAAAGCCACAGCTGGCTGAGGTGTTTGGAAGTAACGTTTCCCCTCAACTGCACAGCCCGGATTTAAGTTCTTGAGACTTCCTGAGAGGCCACCCTCTTGGAGCTTTAATCCTTCCCCCAGTGTCCTTCCTGCCACCTGTAGTCTAAACTTAGTGACAAGCATGCCTTCCCCAACCACTTTGGCAGGCCATCCTGCTGCTTTTGAGCAAGCATGTGCTCCTTCATCAGGGCCACCTTGAGAGAGAAAGCTCGAGTGGGAGCCAGTGACAATTATCTTCCTGTGGTTTTTTTTTAATTTTTCATTGATTCTATAAATAATACACAATTGGGAAACTGTACATGTCTGTCTATATCTATATGACAATAAATAACATCCTTACCCCTCGCACTAGAAGGCTTCAATGTTTTTATCCAGGCCTTTGTATATTTGTATATATTTGTATTTGAATACTCTTTTTTATTCTGACAGCAATAATAGCTTACTACCAATAAAAACTTTATCGGTTTTTACCCCCCAAAAAATATTAGATGAAAATGAACAAGAGTTATCTTAAAACTCAGAAGTAACAGTGAGCATTTTGCTAGGTTTCTTTTCAGTTGTTTTTTTTTTTTTCTATTTATTTCATGTCTACTTGGTTGACATCATGACAATTAATTCTTTCTCCCCCGTCTCTCCTCACTTATTTTGGGAATTAATCAGCCACCACATTTTGTTTCCAAACCATTTCTGCCATTTCCCAACACAATATTCCATCATTCCAGTGTACTGTAACTTGATCATTCCTTGGTTTTGGACAGTTAGATTAGAACGCCTGCATTTCCCACCCAACCCCCCCAAATTATGTAACTCGGTGGTGTTCATTCTTATCCTTTTAGACAGCATTTAGATCTACTTAAGATTGATGTCTGAGGCTGGGGATATAGGACTGATTATCTTGTAAAAAGCAATGGATATTTTTAATCACTATGACCTTTTATATAAGAATATTTTCCAAATAAAGCTTGAGACATTTTACTCGCCCTCCTCCTGGGGGTTTAAGGAGTGGGCAGGCAGCATTCTTGATGTGAGTGAACCCAAGTTCAAAGATAGAAAATAAATTGGGTTGACTGGAGAATTGTGGTCTAAAGGGAAAAGTCAGAAAGGAGGAGGGGGTGGGGTATGAGGCTCTGCCTCCTGTGGAGGAGGAGCCTCTTGGATGGGTTATGGGAATGACAGCCTGTTAGGGCTTTTCCCCAGATTTAGTGGGGAAGTCATTTCTTCCTCTGCGCCTTTTCCTGAGCAGCTGACTTCTATCCACTTCTCTGAGGATGCAAGACTGCGGCAGTTGTACCAGTAAGCCCTTGAGGTGGCCTGGGTCTCCTTAACCATGTCATCATCTGAGATATGTGAGCAGAGCAAAACCCCGTAGGAGCAGAGAACCTTCAGGATCCTGTACCTAAGTTCACAGCAAAGCCCCCAGAGATGAAGCAACTTGTCTAAGAAGTGACTCATAGGGAGTTTGTCTCTGCTTCTCCATTCTTGTGTGGTGATAAATAAAAATGGCTGAATTTAATTTGAAGGTTCAATCCCTTCAGACAGGAGTCTGTGTGCACGTGCCGTGTGCCCATACCCTTGCTAAGTGTCAAGGGTGGGGCTGTCACAAGGCTGCCGACTGTGCTTAGGCAACTGCAGTCATCTGGTACAGAAGGCTTCGGTTCCTGCTTCTCAGGTATGCGTTACCAGGGTGAACTCTTGTCTTTACTAATTTTCTGATGCTCTCAAAAGAAGTCAATCAACCAGAAGTCTCCACCTACATGGGCTCCAATTTGTCTGTGTGTGTGTGTGTGTGTGTGTAAAATGACACCTGATATATGTTACAAGACACCCAGGGTCCAAAGATTAGGAGCCAGAGGCCTTGTACATTTATTTTTATTTACAATGAAGCACAGGTTCCATGATGTTGCTTGAGTTGAAACTTAGGGCTTCAAATGAGACCTTTTCATTCAGTCATACTGAACCTTTCCTGAGAACAAGGATATACACTTACACACGTTTATATTTTTGGGAGAGTATTTTTTATACAAGTTTTATAGTATAGCCAAGCCTTGGCCTCCTGAGTATTGGGTCATGAGTCACCACTTCCAACCTGCTTCTGTGCCAGTGGACTGATCAATTAAGGACCATGCCTGGGCAGCAAGCACTAGCTAGGAGCAGTATGCAGCACTAGATCCCAGGGAGATAAGAGCTAGTGAAATGGCTACCCTCCACATCTTATGGTCTAGTTATAGATACCTGGCTGTGTCTAAATAAACAAACAAAACCACAAAGCACATTTATAGCACAAATCTAATGGATAACCTGTATAGTGGAAGAGAGAAAATGAGATTAATTTCAAATGAGTTAAATGGGCACTAACTGCTATGGGCAGTGTCACTAAAATTCCTTCCTAGTAGGGGATACATAAGTGACATCTACCCCTTCTCTTTAAGATCTCAACAGCAAATCAAAGCACTATTCTTCCAGGTTGACTCTGGAGAACCTATTAGTATATTAGGCTTTGTTACAAAGCATAGGTGAGGGCTATTTACAGGAGTTGGGTACTCTTCTTCCCAGCTGTCCACACCTGGAAAGCCTTTACCCAGTAGGGATGAAGGTTTCCCTGTAGCTGCATAAATGAAGCCCTACAAGTCCCAAGTCTTTCCAGCCCACATACTCCAGACTCTTTCTCCTTGAGGCTACAAGCTATTAAGACAGAGTTGCCTGTGCCGAGTGGTAGGGTGTCTGTACACTCAGGTGAGGGTCTCCTGACCATCTCTCACCCTCTGTGAGGAGATAAAAAGAATCATCAAGTCCAGTTGGGATGATCCTTTTGGAAGGGATATTGTTGAACTCCCCAAGATAAGATGAACTCCTCAATTCTTCGCTTGGCTTGAAGAATAGTCTCTCACAACAGGTAGTGAAAAGAATGCTAACCATGCCACCTGTGGTGGTTTGAATACTCTTGGCCCATGTAAAGTGACACTATTAGGAGGCGTAGCCTTGTTGGAGGAAGTGTGGCCTTGTTGGAGGAAGTATGTCACTTTTGGGGTGGCCTTTAAAGTCTTATGCTCAAGCTCCTCCCATTGGAGAAGAGAGCATCCACCTTCCTGGCTGCCTGAGGGAAGAGAGTCTCTTTCTGGCTGCCTTCAGGTCAAGATGCAAAACTCTCCACTCCTTCTCCAGCACCATGTTTGCCTGTACACTGCCATGCTGCCTGCCATGATGATAATAGACTGAATCTCTAAAACTGTAAGCCAGTCCCAATTAAATGCTGTACTTTATAAGAGTTGCTTTGGTCATGGTGTCTCTTCACAGCAATGAAACCCTAGTTAAACACCACTTGATGAACTGGAAAGCTTCCAGAGGAAAGGTTGTGATTTCCAGATCGTGAGCCTGAAATATCACTAAGACTTGACCACTTTTTCCAGATCCTGGAAGGTGCTCTGAAAATCACTGGATAGAGGAAGGGAAACATATGTACAATGAAATCCTCTTATTAAAATTTTTAATTGAATTTATCTATTGCTCTTGCAGAGAACCCAGCTTCAGTTCCAAGCACCCACATAATGGCTCCCAAACATCTGGAACTCCAGATCCAGGGCCGTCGTCTTCTGGCCTCTAGTCTTCCAGTCCCCTTCTGGTTTCTGAGGACCCTGCATGCATGTGGCACATATTTATATATAGGCAAAAGATTCATATACACATAATATAAAATTTAAAAAAATCTTTTTAAAAATTACCTCAGAATAAACTCATTAGTTAGGATGGCCTTTCATTTTGACACTTTAAACATGCCTTAACCATCTTTACATGCCAGTCTTATTTCCTATTATATGAGTAGAAATTTGTTACATAAGAAAATCTATGTCAAAGCCGGAAATTATTGTTTCCAAAGGTATGAACAAAAGATGTCAAGGATTTCAACACACTTCCCACAATAGCAGCTTTCTTAAGAACACCTTCTCTTTTTGCTGTGTGTTGTTACATCAGAACGTCTGATACTAGGCAATGAGCAAAGTCCTTGTAACCACAGGGTCTCAGCAGCATGGCACCAGCATGGTGAAGGCCTTCTTGGTTGTCACAACATGGTAAAGAAACAGAAAAGAAAATGACTATTCATAGAAAGGGCAAGTATACAAAAAAGGAAGCAAGAGAGATGCTGGGGGGGTGGTGATGGTTCTCTTATTACAACCCACACTCAAGATCCAGGAAGAAAGCCAGGATTAGCCTTAAAGACTCAGTCACAGACAAGTCCTAACCTTTCAAAGGTTCTTTCACCCCAATACCACACTGGGGACTAAGCTTCCCTTGGTACCACCACACTGGGGACCAAGCTTCCAGCACCTATAGCTTTGGTGAGACAAACCATAGAAGTTGAGAAATGAGATAAAGTGATTATCAGTGTGCATATTACCACATCTTCTTTATTATTCTATGGCTGTGATAAGACACCATTACCAAGGCAACTCATAAAGAAAAATCTAATTTGGAGCTTGCTTTCCAGTTTTTGGTTAGTCCATAGTCATGGTGGGAAGTAGTCAAACATGGTGCTCAGGCAATAGCTGAGAGCTTTTCATCCTGATCTGAAGGCAACAGGCAGAGAGAGAGAGAGAGAGAGAGAGAGAGAGAGAGAGAGAGAGAGAGAGATTCCCAAGCAGTTCCACTTACCAAGGTGTAACATATGAGACTGTGGGGTCTGTTCTCACCATCCTGTACCAAGAGTCAGGAAAGTGGCAGACTCCATGTGACAAAAACTTCTGGGAAGAAAGAGCAGTACACGTCAAAATGATCAAGGAAAGCTCCATGATGCCATCGAGCAGTGGTTGTGGCCTGAGTCACAGGAGTGGGCAGGGAACTGATGACATGCAGCATGGGAGACAGGTGAACTGGTCCTGGTCCCTTGGCCCCAGATGGGCAGGAAGAACATCTGTCAGGTAAATCAGTGTGCAAAACCTTTAAGGGTCACAGGGTCCTTCTAGGCTTCTCTGTTGAACGTCATTATGCACACCTATATCCTTTTGCTAATCCTTGGGCTCTCCTATCAGTGTGTTGAATACTTGACAGATAGAGAATTTGTTGTTATAACATTGAATTTCTTCTCTGCCTGTTGTCTAGTTCAAACATCTAAGTACCAAGGCAAGAGAGGCAAAGGAACTGGTGAGATGGTTCCAAGGTTAAAAGGTGCTCACAGCCAAGTCTCATGATCTGAGTTCAATCCCTGGGAACCCACCTAGTAGAAGAAAGAGAAAACTGAGTCCTGCAGCTGTCTTCTGACTTCTTCATGAGTTTAGCGGGCTTCCTTACAGAGCATAGGTGGGGGGTTACCTATAGGAGTGTGGGTGCTCTTCCACACAAATCTCTCTCTCTCTCTCTCTCTCTCTCTCTCTCTCTCTCTCTCTCTCTCTCGTGTGTATGTGTCTTTCAAGTGTACATATACAATAAATAAATAAATAAATAAATAAATAAATAAATAAATAATAAAGTGGCTTAGGATAAATAAATATCCCAAATAATTGCAATCAAGTCTGCAAACCAGCAAACATACCGCGAAAAGTGCCTCGGGCTTCTTTGCTCTCTCACAGAAGAGCGAGCAGAGGATGGGCTGGGACATGCTGTCAGTCATGTGGAGGAGCAAGCTAGGTCTAACAGGTGGAACGTTGCCATTGGCGTCTATTCAGATCACTTGTGCTTAGTACTAAGTGCTGTTTGGCCTCCCTGACCTCAGAGTTGTTGCTTTTCCCTCTTCCTATCACTGCTGTTCTCAAGCCTCTGTCCTAGGCTCCTGTTCCTCTGCCCACTTCCTGGGCCTGCCTGTGTACACGTCTATGGTTTGCCATCTCTGCTGCTGATATCCAATCCTTTATACCTCAGAGTCTCTGAAGCCCACCTCCACTTGAGATCCTGTGAGATAACTTTTAACCAACATGACTACAGCCTTTTAATTGGTCTTTGGTCAAGAACTTGCTGTTTGTCAACATTAAAAAAAAAAAAACTAACATTTTTTTGTAGTACAAAGTGCAAACTTGCATTCTGGTTCTGGTGTTTGTAGAAGAGCCCGGTGTCTTCCCAGACCTCATTTTTTTTTCATGGTTTGTGTCCTAGGGCTCTAACAAACAGCCTACATTGAGGTGGTCATCAGTATCAATCCACACATTAAACAGTAATAAAACTGAATTTATTTCTCTTTTTAATTATTTAATTAAGTAGAAACAGAAAATTCCATATTTTCTTCCCTTGTCACAAAGAATTGTCTTGGAGACTCTGAGGGGAGCCTTGCTTTACTTTGTAAACCACTAGTCCCTTCTATAAATTGTCCTCTGAAAAGATGCTCAGTTGATAAAGTACTTCCATTGCAAGCACGAGGAACAGAGTTTGTTCCCCAGAGCCCATGTTTTAAAAACAAGAGCCAGGTATCATTAGTGGTGTGCTTGTAACCCCAGAACAGGGGAGGCAGAGTGGGATAATTCTTAGGGTTCCTTATCGGCCATCTTAGCTCTCAAGAGGAAGGCTCTGGAGGAACCACACACAGGTTGTCATCTGGCCTTCATAACCAGGCTCATACACCCACTCATACACACATACATAGACATGAACACACACACACACACCATGCACCCACAAAGAGAAATATGTTTGAATCTAAGCCTCGGAACCTAAGAAGGTGCCCTTGTGTGGAAACAGGGTCATTGTGGATGTAACTAATTAGGGTGAGGTCATACTTGAGTATGGCAAATTCACAGCTCACTCTGACTGGTGTCTTAGTGAGGAGACATGCGGGTGTGTTTAGAAAAGAGACTGGAAAGCTACCGAAGAAGGCAGGCAAGGAGCGACCTGGCAAAGGCTGGAGACAAGTGATGCCTGCGTCTGCACACAATGGCAGAGGAACAGCATTGGCTCCGAGCAACCTTGGAGGAGTCTCTTCTGCAGCTTGCAGAGGGAGCACACTTTTGTTACCTCTTGAAGTTCAGACCTTTGGTCTGGGAGACAGTTATTGCCTAAGCACCATAACTGTAGACTATCATTATGGCAGCTGTAGGAGGGATCTAGAAAATGAGTGAAGAAAGTTGAGGTGGGCGTCAGGATCGCCCAAGAGTCAAGGATACCCACGAGCGTGGGGAGGAAAGAGAGTTCAGAAAGGCAAAGGCTCAGACACAAGGGAGGGAGCTGGAGGATGTGAGCAAAGGCCTTGGAATGTGCTGCAGAGGCTCGGAGCCCACAGAGGAAGCACCTGCCCAGTAGAGGTGCTCCAAGGAGAGCCAAATGCCTCCGGGTAGGACAGGCGGTGGGGCAGCTCTCCAGGTGCTCGTTCCTTCTGCTCTCCTGGGCTTGGATTCCCTCTTCTGGCACCTGAGCTTTTCCCCAATTCATCCCAGGCGGTTCCCTACAGGGAAATGTGTCATTTTGGTGACACATTTCTGGGCCGCCATCTCCATTTGTTTGCCCACACCCAGGCCCAGCCCTGTGCGCTCTGCCTAAAACTCTACCTCACTAACGTCTCCATCCAAGGCCCTTTTAATGAAGGTTTGGTTCATTGCTGCGGCTCCATTAATGGCACACCAAGCAGCTACTGAAATGCTGGTATTTCTAAGTAGAAAGAAAGGCACAGGGGCTGGAGAGATGGCTCAGTGGTTAAGAACACCTACTGCTCTTCCAAAGGTCCTGAGTTCAAATCCCAGCAACCACATGGTGGCTCACAACCATCTGTAATGGAATCCGATGCCCTCTTCTGGTGTGTCTGAAGAGAGCAATAGTGTACTCATATACATGAAATAAAGAAATAATTTAAGAAAAAGGCACAGAAAAGCTTTTAGAAGAACAATTCCATTGTTTTAATCTAAAAAAAAAAAAATTAAAAATGCACACACAGCATCCCTGTTAGATTATGGTTCCTTCTCCCCCAATACAAAAGCCAAAGAAATAAACTACTAAGGCCAACTTGCTTTTCAATGTATGAATTGTATATCCAAATTAAATACATGTATAGCCTATTGGATTATTTTATCTTTAAAGTCTTTACATTTATTTATTGATTGGTACAAAGCTTGTGTGGGAAGGAGAACAACTTGTGATCATCAGTTTTATCCTTCCATCGTGTAGGCCTTGGGGATTGAACTCAGGTAGTCAAGATTAGTGGCAAGCGCCTTTGCCCCTAGAGCCAAATCATTGACCCTCAAATTATTTAAAAAACTAAACATTCATTGTTCTGTTGGGGATGTCACAGACAGTTTCATATAGCTTATGGCGTGAGCTCACGGTGCTGGAGGGAGGAGACATGCTAAAGATAGAGACATGGAAGATAGACTGTGTTCCTGGAGACAGAGCCCCATTTGGTTCAGGCGTTGTCTGCTGAGCTGACAGAGATTTCTGCTACAGCAGCTCACATGGAAGACTAGGCTTACCTTCAGCTGCTCAGCTGATGTTTATTGCGTGCTGCCTTTATGCCCTTCCCTCCTGTGAAAACCATAAAAGAAAGGGAAACACTTGTAAATGTCATAATGAAAACCATATAGGGTTGGTGTTTCAAACATATTTATGTATCAGTCATTGCATATGATAGGCAGGTTGGTGACCCACCTAGGAAGAAGTGACCAAGCGTGACAAAAAAAAAAAAAAAGCCTTTAGAAATGTGACTATATTTAAGACTTTGATGTGGAGAGAGAATCCAGGTGGGCCGGATCTGATCATACTTCCTTGAAACAAAGAACCTTTATGATTGAGTTCAGAACCAGAGGGGGACATGACATGAGCTGGTTTTCAAGGATGGAAGGGACCATAAGCTAAGGAATGTGAGCCTACTCCCAGACACTGGGAAAAGCTGAACACTTTGTCACACCTTGAATTCAGCTGGGTGAACCTATGTGAGACTTCTGATTTATAGAGTTGAGTTATTTGGGGTCTCTACATTTTTGGTAATTTATTCAGCTGTGATAGAAAAATGAATGCTTCGGATTGGCCTATCAGACTCAATAAAACCAAATCTCTGTCTTGAAGAATTTATATATTATCAGGGCTTATTCAGGTGGAGATGTTTGTTTATTCAGTGTGTGTGTGTGTGTGTGTGTGTGTGTGTGTGTGTGTGTGTGTGTGTCTGTTTGTGCATGCTGTGAGCCTGAGTTTACATCTGTGTACCACATACAGGTGTCTGAGGCCAGAAGAGCACGTCAGATCCCCTGGAGCTAAATTTTTTTTTGTTTTTTTGTTTTGTTTTTTAATTTATTTTTTTAATTAGGCATTTTCTTCATTTACATTACAAATGCTATCCCAAAAGTCCCCCCAGACCCTCTCCCCCAACTCCCCTACCCACCCATTCCCACTTCTTGGCCCTGGCGTTCCCCCGTATGAGGCATATAAAGTTTGCAAGACCAAGGAGCCTCTCTTCCCAATGATGGCCGACTAGGCCATCTTCTGATACATATGCAGCTGGAGATATAAGCTCCGGGGGTACTGGTTAGTTCATACTGTTGTTCCACCTATAGGGTTGCAGACCCCTTTAGCTCTTTGGGTTCTTTCTCTAGCTCCTCCATTGGGGACCCTGTGTTCCATCCAATAGCTGACTGTGAGCATCCACTTCTGTGTTTGCCAGGCCCCGGCCTAGTCTCACAAGAGACAGCTATATCAGGGTCCTTTCAGCAAAATCTTGCTGGAGTATGCAGCAACAGTTGTGAGTTGCCAGGTATGAGCCCTGGGAACCAAGTCTGAAATCCTGTAAGAGCAGTAAGTGCTCTAAACCTCTGAGCCTCCTCTTCAGCTCCTAGGTAGAGATATGTAAAGAATATACTAGAGTTGTGAAGGAGGTGTTTACAAAGAGCTATGTACATAATATCCTCTTGCGGGCATTCTGCTAATACCTTCTGTCTTGGAAAGACTTCTCCTGCAACGTTGCTCACACTTCTGCAGCCCCCTTTCCTGTAGAATCCCTTAAAGAACTCACCTATTGATATAGTTCCCATCCTTACAGAATTTCCTCTGAAAGTTAAGTGTAGCTGGCCTTTTGTGTTCACCATGCTTGTGGTCCAGGTGGACAATGACCTCCATCCACTCAAAGCTATCCTGGTTGTCAGTCTTCAACCAGCACACAGATAGCCACCTGGACCACACCTCTTTCCAGGTTGGAGGAGTCCAGCTCCTCCTGGTTTCCAGGACCCCACCCTCTTGGTGCTCCCCTTTCATTTCTCTATCTCCTTTGTAGGTTTCTTGTCTTTTCCTTGGTGATTTACATTGTTTTTATTGGTAACATCATGACGTCTTGCATCAACCACAAGCTGATGACGTCCAAATGTGTCACTCCATCTCAGACCTCATCTGGCCTCTGGATGAGTAGATCTGGCCTGTCACATGGACATGCCACCAACCTGCTGCTAAACAGGCTGCTGCTAAACACAGGAAATGTGAATGTCCAGTCATCCCGGGTCCTCTCTACCACCTGCTCCACCCATAATCTTCCCCTCCACTTAGGCTCATAAATTTTATAATTAATTTTATTAGATTTATAATTGCCTCTTGTGTATCCCATCAGCCAGTAGGAACTTCGACTGGTTTGTGTATCCAGAATCCTCTGGAACTGGAGTTACAGATAGTTGTGAGCCAGCATGTGGGTGCCGGGAATTGAGCTCAGGTCCTCTGGAAGAACAGTCAGTGCTCTTAATGTCTGAGTCATATCTCTCCAGCCCTCAGCCCGCTACTTCCCCCCACCCCTTAATCCAACTCAGAACCATATATCTAGAGATATCACTGTGCTAAGTAGGCTGGGCCCTCTCTCATCAATCGTTAATCAAGAAAATGCCCCCAAGCCAGTCTGGTAGAGAATTTTTTATTAGAGAATTAATGATTGTAGCTTGTGTCAAGTTGACAGAAAACTATCCAGCACATTAATCTAGTCACCATAGCCCCTTACAAAGCCCTGACTCCTGCCAAGTTAAGTCCCAAGCCCATACTGTATCCTATCAGGCAGGCTCTGCATGCTTTACACTCTTGCCCACCTGGCACCTCTCAGGCTACCTCCTCAGTGCTCATTCTGCCCCAGTTGCACTAGCATGGCCTATTGTTTATGTTCTACTGATCGTGTTTAGCTGTCATGTCGGAAGAAGACATGTTAGTACTACAGATGTCACTTTGGTGCCTTTGATGTGGCCCGGATGGGGAACACAGAACAGACCAGGGTGGGACTCAATAAAGAGGGGATATCGTGAAGAGCATGAGAAGGCCCTGGGAAAGTCTCTTTTCCTTTGGACACAGTGGAGGATTTCAAGTATTCCAAACCGCGTTTGGCTCAGTGTAAGCATTCAGTGAATAGTGAGCTCATGAATACATTTTTTTTTTTGGTCATAAATTCTCACATGGTCTAATTCTCTCTATTTTGAAGAATGTTATTTGTGATGTCACTTTAAAAATTTTTATATTTACCCAGAATCTTGATTTGGAGGCACCATTGACTAGGTTTTTTAGTTTGAGTGACAAAGGATTGTAGGTTTGGTTGATGAGAGAGCTCAGCGGGTAAGGGAGCATGCTGAAAACCTGGGGACCCACATTCAATCCCTGAGGTCCACACAGTGGAAGGAAAGAGCCAGCACCTCTTTGGCTGTACTCTGACTTCTACATGTATACTGAAGCATGGTACAGCCCTCCCTCCACCCCACCCCACCCCCACTAAATAAATAAATAAATAAATAAATAAATAAATAAATAAATAAATAAATAAATAAGTCGTAATATCCATGTGATGCCTGGGTCACTGACATTAAGAAGTAATTCTAGAGGACAGATCTAAAAAGGAAACCCAGCTCTACCTAAAAGGCTTGTCTTAAGCCCAGAATCGAAGCCTTACCTGTTCTGACATGATCATGAAGGAAACAGGGAGGACACATTCTGAAGGTTCACCTCCCAGTCACCCGTGCCTCTGTGAATGCTCCTCTCTGGTAAACATTACTGCTCCTAAACCGGGAGCTAGAAGGTCAATGAATCCTTTGTTTAAATGGAATTAAGCTAAGACTCTGAGTGAATTGTTTTTATACAGAAACCTCGTTGGCTTACATGGTTGGATAAATTGACAGGCTCCTAATCTGGGAAACTGTGTCAGCTATTGTTCAAGAACATGGGCCTGAAGTCACACACACACACACACACACACACACCACATGCACTCACGCAACAGACATATGTTTCACACAAAAGACAATGACGCTGAAAATCTCTATACTGAACCTTTGCACACTCATGTGCGTGCACACACACATGCATGCACATACATGTTCCATACAGGAAGCAATTATTCTGAAAATCTCTACGCTGAACCTTGCTTGGTTGTCTCACTCACTGAGTCCTTTCAGTGCTTTGTGCAAAGGAAAGGCCAGGACTGGAATACTAATGCGTATCATGCCTAATCCTCACACTGATCTCAGCGATACATTCAAATCTCTATAATGTATACTTGGGGTCCCCTTTTCTGTTACATTAACTTGGTTCATGGTGTGTGAAGGGGGAAAGCGGTTCTATAATCCCAAACACATCATCTTCTCACTAGATACCCCAGAAAACATCCCCGTGGTCTCAGGTCTCATCCCAGGCTCTTAGTGCTGAGCTGGAGCTACCTCACAGAGAAGTTTCCAAGAATTTTGGGGAAATGGTTGGGGTCACGTGATAGTTTGAACTCCAGGGTGGAAGTATTTACACCCTGGAAATTGGCAGCTGCCGAGATGAGTCAGGTCCCTTCCCACCCAGTTACAAAAAGCCTGTTGTTAAACAACTTACAAGTATACCTCCTCACTGAGTCTTTCTTTCAACAGGATGATGACATCAGAGTTTCCTTTTTTTTCTCAACACAGGCTTGGATATAGCTTTCTATGGCATATCATGCATATGTATAAATTGTTTCATTTACACCTTGGTTTTTCCAGTTTTATATATGTACAAAGTATTTACAGACATGAATACAGTGTCCAGTTGAGGCTTGATGTCCATTTATACTCTTGGTGCCTAAGAGCATGGCTTGATTCTTAATTACTAACTCTCCATCCTTCTCCTGGACAACTCTAATGCTGATATAATTTAGCAGTGTAAGCTTCAGGTCCATCATTTAGTAAAACTGGGATATTATTATAGAATACATTACCCACTTAGTTAGTTGCTGGGAGTATTCAAGTGATGCTTGTAAAGAATTGAGCCCAGTGCTTGACACTCGGTGCTATGTTAATAAATGCTACTTATAGTGCTTGTAGTGAAGGGGCACAGAAGAGTGGAACATACTGTGTTGTCCACAAGTGTTTCGGTCAGTCTCCATCAGTGGAGTAGCTTTTGAACATAAATATCCTGTGCTCCTGGTGGCTCAACTGTTGGGAGCCAGGTATAAACTGCCCTTGGAAATACACCAGCCGGGAGATTATCTCCACTTTAGGGAGAATAGAAGCTATTTCTGAGACCATGCATACCTTGCTGATATTCAGGGGCTGTAAGTCTGAAATGTCCTAGCCTCTACATCAGACCTAGCCATTTCTTTTCAAACTTCCCTAAGCACTGTTCCCAATGATGAGAGTGGCTCATCTTCCTTCTGTGTGCCAGCCCACTCACATTGGTACCTGTAGCTTTCCCCTGAATGTCCCTATTCCATGCCCAAGCTTCTATTCATGGGCTCACATCCCTCCTTGCCTTCTTAAGGACTTGACTCATATATGAGAGCTGATGTTTTACCAGTTGGGCCCCCTGCAGGACCATTCTCCCAGCTGCATAAAAGTAATAGCTCCTACCTCCAAAGGGAGGGCTTCCCACAGATGAGTCACCACTCTCTAGTCAGTCTCACATTTCCCTGTTCCCTCCATACCACAGTCTCTACCCTACCATCTCCCATTCTCCCTAAAATCTACTCTAACTAGCCTTCCCTCCCTTCAACTCTTGGGAACTGTTTTGCCAAGGCCAGTGGTAGCACCTGCTGTATGAAACCTGTTGGCTACTAGTCTTTCCTGTGCTCCCGGCCTTTCAGAGACATCTGGCAGCCTTGGTCTTTGAAAGCCCACCCCCTCCTGGCTGCTGTCTCGTTACACTCTCTGGTCTGCTGCCATTCCCTGCCAGGCTCTTCTGCTGGTACCTGTCTCTGCTTGATTTCTGGACATTGCAGTATCTACATCATAGTCCTAGGCCCTCTTCTTTTGTAAAATACGTCTCCTGCTTCCATGCTTTTAAGGTCCACACATCTGTTCTGTCTGTGAATCCTAAATCTGTGTCTCCGACACCACCTTACCAATGAGTTTCAGACTTACACTTGAACTCCCTTTTTATAGCCTCCCTCTGCTGCTCAGTGGTCAGCCCAAACTAATATGGCTGAAGAGACTGTTCAAGCTTCCCTTCAAAGCATCATCGTTCCCACCTGCTCAGGGTCACCGTCTACCTATTTGCTTAACTCTACCTGTTGAGTCTCTATCAGCTGTGACCAACCTGTCATGGCTGTAGGAATGGATGGATGCCTGACACGGACATTTCTTTTGGCTGAGATTGCCTCTTATGGTGCTCCCTGCCCTGTGTGAAGAGCCATTCCTGCGTGGCATTTATTTCAGAATGCTGCACGGACAATTGCTGAGGACCTGCTGTCTTTTAGTTGTGATGCAACAGCTGCCCCACACGGTTTTGTTCATTAGGAATCTGAAAGCACCTTTCAAACTCAAGAGCCACAATTCCGGGCTGTCTAACGTGGACCATGCTCTCTCTCCCCATGCTTCATTTTCTCCTTTTAAAAAAAATCAGCACTATGTAAATGAAATGTGTTGCCAGTCTTACCTGATTTAGGGGAGAAGGGGAGGCAGAAGGGTAGACTGGTATTCCTAAGTTTTAAGTACACAGAAGAAATAACTTCTGATATTCTGTTGCTTATTAGGCTGACTGTAGATAATGATGAGCCATGTGGTGGGCTTTTGTTTATTTTTTGTTCTTGGTTTTTGTTGTTGTTGTTGTTGTTGTTGTTGTTTTGGTTTGGGGTTCTTTTTGTTTGTTTGTTTGTTTTGGAGGGGAACAGAAGACATAATTTAAAAATTTTACATAAATCAGTGGTAGGTGTTTGAGGAGAGAGACGAACACCGCACCAGTAGATAGAAACATACCACAGCTCTCCTTGAGTATAGTACACGCTGTATTCATATATTAGTCAAGAATGGTAAAACCCAAATGGGATTTAAATAAAACCATTGAAAATAGGTAGTGGTCGGCTGCTTGGTGGAGATGCTGACTTGCACCAGCATGGAGCTGGATGGGAGCTCTCTGGTTGAAAGGGTTATGTGGCAGTGTGAGCAGCTGTCACTGTTGCCAGGTGATGCCCTTATTTGGGAATTTCCCAAGATGACACTAGTTAGGGTTTGATTTGCTACTAAGAAGAGCCCGGCCACCTGAGTATGAGTGGCTTAGATTCATTTGCATTTTTGACTTGACACAGGTCACCGAAGAATCATGAGCCAAAGAGCTGACAGGTTCCAGGCATCTCTTGTTCGCTGAGTACTCTGTCTCAGAAGTGGGAGAACATACAGCTTTTAGTTAGCTTTAGAAGGCTATGCCTTGATCTTGGGTAAATGCATGGCTCCACCCTTCTGAAGTTCAAAGGAACGATTCTTAATTGCTGTTTAGTCCTAGGGTGGTTTTGAAGTTTATAGAGCGTAATAGATACATACTTCTTCCCAGAGTGATGATATTAAATGTAACTTGTTTGAAGTCCAGAGTGTGTTGGTGTTTCAGTTTATTGGTTATTATTGTATATATTCACTTGTGGCAACAACATTTATTAAAAGCAGCAATAGGAAAAAGGGTAAATAAGTTCATTATGTTTGAATATTTGTTGATATTTATACTACATAAACAAAGGTGATTAAAAAGAATTTATCTTCATGAAACAATGAAAGCACTCCAGCAGACAAACCTCTCAGAATTAAGAGTGCTTGAAAATGCAGTTCTGGTGTCCTAGATGCAAGACTTGTACCTTGATTTAAAATTACTTCCCTCTGAGACATGGCAATCAAATATTACTTAGCAACTAGATATAAAATTTTCAATGAAATATTATGTATTACTGTAGACAGTTTTCTAGAAAGAGGTACACAGGAAAAGAAATATACCAACTGTTCTCTTCCAGGGGACAAAAGTCTTAGTCTTCATAATCAAACTTAAAAAAAAAAATTTCCCTGGTGAATCATGCATCATGCAAAAAAATAATTTTTAAGCTTAATCTCTGTGTGGGATGGTGTTTTCTCCAGTCACTCTCATCTTATTTCTTGGACCTGGAACTCAGCCACACTGGTTGGCCAGCCAGACTCAGTGATCCCCCTGTCCCTGCATCCCCAGTGCTGGGATTCCAAGGGTGATCCACTGTGTCAGCTTTTCACATCCTGGGGTGGATCTTACATCCCCATGCTCGCCCAGCAAGCCTGTTAGCAACTCCACCAGCTTCCCACCCCCAACATTAATCTTATAACAGATATATTTTATCTAGACTTAAAGTGGAGATTTACATAAAGTACTATTCATTTGTTAGCATATTTGATGAAAGAATTCAAAGTAGCCCATTAAAATGTTTGAAGTGTTTCCTACCATCTCATATAAAGTATTCTTTCATGAATAAAAAAATAATACAATCTATGACAAATGTTAACATCTGACTTTATTTATGCAGTTCCTTTCAATAGTATTTTCCAATCTAAGTGACTAGAAAACGGTAAGGTCACTGTTGACCACCCGGAAGCTTAATTGGTTGCTTTTAAGTGCATTAAAAAATGAGATGGAGCTTAATTTTTGTGTTTTTGTTTTTGTTTTTTGTTTTTTTGAGACAGGGTTTCTCTGTATAGCCCTGGCTGTCCTGGAACTCACTTTGTAACCAGGCTGGCCTCGAACTCAGAAATCCGCCTGCCTCTGCCTCCCGAGTGCTAGGATTAAAGATGTGTGCCACCAAGCCTGGCTTGTTGTTGTTTTTAATCATACCTTTGCTACCTAGCCCAGGCTAGCCTTGAACTTGTGATCCTCTTGCTTCACCCTCCCGTGTGCTGTGGTTGCAGACTTACACCACTTTCGTTTGGTATATTCCTTGTCTTTACATTTATTTATTTATTTGTGTGTGTATGTGTGTTGTGCATGTATATGCATGTGTATGGGTATGTTTCTCCCACAGTATTCTTGTGGGGGTCAGGGGACAACTTGCAATAAATAATGTACTCTCTCCTTCCACACCTATAGGGATCAGGCACAGGCTGCCAGGGTTGGCTGTAGCGCCTTCACTGACTGAGTCATCCGCCAGTCATAGCTTGACTGATTCCTCCTAGAGTGTTCTTTGTTGGGACACAGAGCACTTCCTAGAGTATTCTTCATTGGGACAATGATGTGGTATGGAATTGGCTACATTATACATTGGTAGTTTCATCATCCAATCAAGACTATCTACCAGAACTTTGAGAGATCCCTTGGAGATCTGAAAGAGGAAAGATAGATAGATAGATAGATAGATAGATAGATAGATAGATAGATAGGTAGATATCAGACTGAGTAAATTTACTGCTTAAGCTCTTTAGAGGTAGACTTTGCTATCTTTTCAACTTAAACTCCAAAACCTTTCCTATTATCTCACAGAGCACCCCAATGGGCTTATCCTGGAATCCCAGCTAAGATAAGAAAATTCCAAGGTCCAGAAATCTTCCCTTAGATTCAGCTGAGTTCTGATCCCTGCGCTGAATTCCTGGCAGTTATCTTTACTCTGGGCTAGATCAGCTTGCTTTGAGGGTGATGGGAGCTTCAGCTTTGAGCCTGGCCTCAGGGGCCCATCAATCATCTCATTAAAGAGAAGGCCATCAGATTCCTGGAGCTCTGTATACACAAGATCGACAACAAAGGTTAGCTTTCACAAGGGGAACCAGTTGGATTTTCTTACTGAATCCAAGGAGCCAACAACCTTCAGTGTCCTGCTGCTTTCAGGTAGAAGGACAGCACCAGGGGTGGGAAGGATCTGGCTTCCATCTAGACTGTGACACCCCACCCCACCCTTCCTGCTTCTTAGCTCAGTCTTTCCATAATGGCATGCTGTGTGTCACACACAGAACAACAGCAGCCTGTAAACATCAAGGAAGACAGACAGAAAGCAGCCCTTTCTGAGAGATAACTGGTAAGCAGGAGCCATTGTTAAGCTAAACAGGAAGGAACCTCTACAGGGCAGGGGGAGAAGCTGTCCCTGTGGCTAAAGAGATGGCTCAGTGGGTTAATTGTTTGCCTTACAGTCACAAGGACCTGAGTACAATTCCTAGAAACTATGTTTAATAATAATAATAAAAAAAGCCAGGCAGGCTGTACACTTCTCTAATCCCAGCATTCGGGCGGCTGAGACAGGTGGATCTCTGGGACTTGCTAGTCAGCCTACTTGGTGAGCTTTAGGCTGCTCACAGGCTGTCTCAAGACAGGGGCTGACTGTTGCCATCTGGCCTCCATGTGTACACATGCCTATGTATATTACACCTGCTCACTCATGAACTTGCTCATGTGTGGATATTTTTTAAAAAGTTGTTTCTGTAAGAAATTGAGAGAATTGATAGGCCTAGAAGTTTTAGCGCAAACTCACTCAAGGGCGGAAGGTTAGATATATGGAGCAGATGCCAGCTCCTCATCACCCATTCCAGTTTTGCAGGATGGAGTCACCGGACTCAGATGGTTTTACAATTAGGACCAAAGATGAGCTGTTTATTTTTTAAAGCTCGCTTACGCAATGCACTTTAGTTTTTATCGTGGCAAGGGAAGAGGGTGTGAGAACTGCCTTGGGGCTCTCATTCTGGGGCTGAGTTCTGGATTGAGATTTCCTTCTTCATGACCCCGTGGCTGGAGGGTTTGCCAACTCTCTACCTTGGCATCAGAACTAGGAGAGGAAGGTTGATGTCCCGGCCTCTCCAAGGGACTGTGGACTGACTGCCTCCATTACACGGGACCACTGAGAAGCCACCAGGCGTGTGAGCCCTGAGGCTTGCTTGGGAGGCAATGGTCCTGTTTGGAGAGGGATCATTTGGGGTTTGATGGTTAGTGTCACTATGTTTATTGTTTAGGCTCCTTCTCCTGAAAAGCCATCTTTGTCATCAGGGTCTCTTTCATCTACGGTCTCTTCCCTGCTTCAGTAGGTCCCCTGGGTATCCTGGCCTACTTGATTCTGTTTCTCACTCTTGCCCATTCAAGAGATGGGTAACCAACCTTGGGCTCTTCTATCTCTGTAGGTTTATCTTCTAATTGTTTCCCTCTCTGACCCTGGGTCACATCTACAACCCTGCTATACTGTTTAGGAAGTAGACACCCAACGGAGCTATGTAGCATGGCTCTGTGCCCTTGTCTCATTCACACATTTCTTGATAGGAGGTCAAAGAAACAGGACACGAAGGCAGTGTGAGCCCTACATTGCTCTACTGTCCTACTACTACATTGTAGTGCAGAGACATCTTTGTTAGCTTGTTGTTTATGTGTACACACACACCTACACACTCTCTCACCATCCACCTGTGTGAGTATTGTAGCATAGTAAAACACCTTTGTTGCTTTTTAAGACACACTTTTTCTGTGTAGCTAGAATTCCTAGAATTCACTCTGTAGACCAGGCTGGCTTTGAGCTCAGAGATCTGCTTGCCTCTACCTCCTGAGTGCTGGGATTAAAGGCATGAGCCATCATCACTTGGCTACTAAAACACTTTTTACAGTGCATCACTCGGGGGCTAGAGAGATAGCTTTGTGGTTAAGAGGACTTGTTGCTCTTCTAGAGGACCCAAGTTCAGTTCCCAGCATCCATGTTGGGCAGTTCACAATGGCCTATAACTGCACCTCCAGGAGATCTGATGATGTCTTCTTCTGGCTTCTTTGGGCATCTGTGCACACAGGCATATTCACCTACACAGAACTAAAAAAAAAATATTTTAAGTGCATTGTCCTTTCGATTTACATATATTGCTAAAAGGCAAACCTTAATTAAAACTGGCTTCTGTAGATTTAGTATAATAAATAATTTTTTGAAAGTTTTCTCTGAAGATGTGTGTGTGTGTATGTGTGTGTGTGTTTCAAGACAGGGTTTCTCTATTTTAGTTCTGGCTGTCCTGAAACAAACTCTGTAGACCAGGTTGGCCTTGAACTCACAGAGATCCTTGCCTCTGCCTCTGCCTCTGCCTCTGCCTCTGCCTCTGCCTCTGCCTCTGCCTCTGCCTCTGCCTCTGCCTCTGCCTCTGCCTCTGCCTCTGCCTCTGCCTCTGCCTCTGCCTCTGCCTCTGCCTCTGCTTCTGCCTCCTGAGTGCTGGGATTAAAGGTGTGTTCCACCATTGCCTGGCTAAAATAAATTTTTTTAAAAGCAAGAGTAATGAACCAAACCATACCAAGCCTGTCTGGCTAAATGCTGATAATAGTGGCTCAACTTCACACAGGATGATTCTAGATCAACCCAGGAAACTGTGCTTCTTATTCAAAGTTGTGCTCTTTACTTGGTTGCTCACAAATGGGAGCGAGCAGACATCAGCTATCAAGTTTCTAGACTGGAAAAATCCCAAAAGGCCACTGGACATAGACACCATGGGGACATCATGCAGACAGTTCATAAAAATAACTTGCCTAACATTTTTGGAACCTGATGCAAACTATACTTGTGGCTGTGACTGTTTCCTTCGCTTTATCCAATAACAAACAAAAGAAACCAGTCACCCAGGCTACAATAACTCTGATGCTCCAGGAGACACCAACAGAGAGGAAGGCCACAATTAACTTGACAGCAAATTATGTAGGGGAGATATGCTACTGAAGGCTACACATGTAAGAGCCAGTCAGAAGACCAGAATATAGGGTCAGAGTGCCCATCTCAAGGCTCAAAGACAGGCACTGAGTGTTTGAGCAGCAACACAGCCTCCAGACTATTTGAGCTGTGTTCACATTTGATACCAAGTAATTGGGTCCCAAATAAAGGGCACATGGAAACTCAGAAAGGACGCTCCACTAAGCACAAACATTGGATCAAGTCATTCCCAAAGTACTTTTTGAGTTTTCCCTATGCTAGCATTCCAGGAGGTTCAAATATGTGGCTAGGAGAAGACTCAGTGGCTCAAGTACTTACTACTTAAGCAGGAGGCTGTGTTCAATTCCCCCACACCCCCCCCCCCACACCCCTGTGTAGAAAGCCAGACAGGCTGTGAGCTCTAATCCCAGCTCTGGCAGGTAGAGATGGGCAAATTCTGGGAGCTTGCTAGTTTAGCTGAACCACTGAACCTCAGGTTTAGTGAGAGACTCTTCCTTGAGAAAAATAAGGTGAAGAGTGAACAAGGAAGACACCCGGTGCTGACTTCTGGCCTCCACACAGTACACACTGCCCGCCACTCATATATTACATACAACACATAAAAATACATAGTGAAAAATGTTGTTATTCTCTTATGTTAAGGGATGAGCTTCAATGATAATCACATCTGAGAGTTGCAGAGGCTCTTCAGAAGGGTGTGTGGGGGAGGGGGAGGGGGAGGGGTAGGCTGCTTCCAGTTGAGCCATCAGGGAAGTTATTATTAGGGAACTGCACTTGGGAAGGAATTCTGCTTTAACTTTTAAATCACCTTTTAATTGAAGCATAGCACAAATGAGCTGGGCGTGGTGGCGCATGCCTGTAATCCCAGAACTCAGGAGACAGAGACTGGAAGACTGGGAGTCCCCTGGCCAGCCTGACCTACATATCAAAATTGGTCTCAAAAACAAATAAACAAGCTAACCAACTAATACTTAAGCATGCACAAGTCCGTGGGTTGTGACAAAGTGCATATATACTGATTATGTGACAGGCACCTGTGTATGGGGGTACAGCCCTTCAGGGTGCTCCTGTGCCCTGTGGATCTTTCCAATCAGGACAGAATCTCACTAGGTGACTGCAGACAGAGAAGAAACACTTAGTCTAAGTCTCTGCGTGGATGTGGACACTGGTAGCCATGAGTGAAGAATGGGTCCCACGTAGTTTGCTTTGCATGCTAGGTGGAGAAAGAGCTTAGTTAGCTTTTATTCACAAGTTTTTAAAGAGTCCCTCTGTATGTTTCCACTTAGTCTTTCTTTTGTTTCTTCCTCTCTATTTACTAATTCCCCTCTTCTCTGTCCCCATTCTTCCTCCTCCTCTTCCTCCCCCTCTTCCTATTCTCCCTCTTTCTCCTCCTCCTCCTCCATCAGTGTCTTGCCATGTATCTGGCTTTGAGCTCACAATTTTTCAGCCTTAGTCATTCTGTGGCAATTTGAATATGTGGTCCCCATTTGGTCAGTTTGGGGAGGTCTTGCTGGAGGTAGCCTGTCATTGGGGACATGCCTGAGGTTTCGAAAGACTGGCCATTTTGAGTTAGCTCTTTGTTTCCCGTTTGTGGTTCAACAGGTGAATTCTCAGTTGCTGTTCAAGACATAAGTGTCTGCCTGCTGCCTCTGTTAGCATCATCATGGACTCTAACCCTCTGGAACCCTAATTCCCCAATAAACTATTTCTTCTATAAGTCACTTTGGCTTGATGTTTTACCAACAAATAAAATGTAACTAATACACCATCCTAAATGCTGGTTTACAAACATACACTGCCACCCTGAGATTCTACCTGAGGAGTTTAGAGCACAGGAGGTTACTGTGTCAGCCTTTTTGGTAATGGTTAGGATTTAAGTTTGCTTTCTGTTGTGAAACAAGTAGGGAAGAAAGGGTTTATTTGGCTTACGTGTAATTGTCCATCTTTGAGGGAGGTCAAGGCAGAAACTGAAGGCAAAAATCTGGAGGCAGGAACTGAAGCAGAGGCCATGGAGGAACTCTGCTTACTGGCTTGCTTCCAGACTTATATTTTCTACCTTATACAGCTCAGGCTTACCTGCCTAGGTATGACACTGCCCATCATAGGCCAGGCCCTCCCTCGTCAACTAGGAATCAAGAAAATGTCCCACGGACATGGTCACATGCTAAGATGACGGGGGCAGTCCTTCAACTGAGGTTGCCTCTTCCCAGGTGTGTCAGGTTGACAACCAAGATGAGCTATCAGTTAGTCACTTGCTGTGATGGGCAAGGTGAGAACTAGAAACTGGGACAACGGCCATCCGTCCAGGAAGTTTCCCTAGGAGTCCAGCATGAGATAATGCTGGCTTTCTCTGTTAGCAGTGAAGACAGAGGGAACCTGCCCCCACAAACAGCTGGATCACAGTCAGCCAAGTCAGACCAGCTGTGGATCTTCCGGGGGGGGGGGGGCGGGGGCGCAAGATTCCTTAAGTTTAACCAAGAGAAACTTTAGCCATTTTCCCATTCTCTCTCTCTCTCTCTCTCTCTCTCTCTCTCTCTCTCTGTCTGTCTGTCTCTCTCTCTCTGTTACTGACTTTCTGCTGAGGATCAATGGTCTCTGAACACTGTATCTTCAGGAGAGTTCTGAAGACTTCCTCACTTTTACAATAAAGACTAGAGCCACTCTAAGGGAAAGCTTTAGAAAGAACTGCCCTTAGAGACAAAAAGAGCCTTTGTGAGGAGTTCAGGCTGTTTGTCTTTCCATGTGTGTGAGAATTAACATTTTGCCGGGGAAAATCTCACTCCAAGGAAGATTTTTGAAGCCTCCTGTTGACATGACATTAGTAGTTGTTGTTTGACAGACAGTGTTCTTATCCCAGCCTTAAATAGTTTTTCTTGGTTCAGACTTCTGAGTCAGATGAGCTAATGCCTTGTGTACTTATGCCTGTTGTGTCTACAAAAAGAACAAAGCACTTTAAAAACATAATATTTTACATTTTTTGAGAATTTCATATACAATATATTTCAGTTATATTTATCTTCAACTTCTTCCAGTCCCTTTTGGTCAATTTCTTTTCTCACTTTTGGCTACAAGTGAAGTTTTATTGACGATACTCTGTTCCATCTTTTCCTCCACAGCAGTGCACTAACACTTAACCACGGAGGCCAGAAGAGAGCATCACCTCTCCTGGGACTGAGGATAAAGACATTTGGGAGCTGCCACGTAGGTCCTGAGACTCGAATCTCCGTCCTCCACAAGAACAGCCAGTGACCATAACTGCTAAGCTATCTCTCCAGCAGCACTGCGGAAACTGACCCCTAGTCTGTTAACTGTCCATCTGAAAAAGCAGCTCCCTTTTCTTACAGGCTTGTTGTTGGCCTCAGAGATCCCCATGTGTGTGGCGGTTAGACTTGTGGTCCTGGAGTCGTGTGTTCTCATGAAGATCCTGGATGGGAAGTTGCCCCTGCAAGCTGGTTTGTAGGTAGGTAAGCCGGGACCCGATAGGAGGAAGATATGTTTAGCCTATAATGGGCTCGCGAATGGGAAGAAGAGGGGAGCCTGGGGAGATAAGAACCGGTCTAGGCTGGATTTCTCTAACCTTAGACCACCCAAGTGTGCAGGAACCACAGGCCAGAAGCCGGCGCTGTGCCTCCGCTCACTGAGTAGCACAACTCTACACGCTGCATAGCTGAAGTTCCCCAACTTTTCCTCCAGAGGGGAGAGGAAGAGTGTTACGAAGTTTAAAAGGGAAGTCCCGCCCCCTTCCCGGTTTCCGATTGGTCAGAACCGACCCCACCCCAGCCAGGAGACGGGCCCGATTGGCTGCCGGAGGGACCCGGTTGAGCGAGGCCCCCGGGGCCCCAGGTGGCAGGTGGGGCGGGCCCCGCGCGCTCCGGGGCGTCAGCAGCTCCGGCTCTTGCCCTCGCAGCCCGCAATCTGGTGGGAACCCGGACCCTTGAGAGCCGTGGCCATGAAGAGCCTCAAGTCCCGACTGTGGAAGCAGGACGCGCCCGGCCCCACGTCACCCTCATCGCCCACCGCGGTGGCCAGCACGGTGAGCAGCTCCTGAGGCGGGGACCTCGGGGACCCTCTCTGTTGCGTCCCTCACGGCAGATCTGAGATTCGCGGAGAAGTCCTACGTCCCCTTCTCACTTTGACCTTTGCGGAGTACCCTATTCCCACTTGTTTCCTCGGGGGGACCCCCTCTCTGTCTTCCCGTGGTGCCATCCTGCTCTTCGCTTGTCCCATCGCGCTCGGCGCCCGCGATACCGGGGCCAGGTGGCTCCTGTCTTCCACCCGGTGCAGCCGGTGCGGACTCCGGACCCACCAGGCTCCGCGGCTTTCAGCCGTGCCTGAGTTGAGAGAGAGAAGTTATGTGTCCTCCGCTGAGGCTGTCACAGGGGAAGTCTGGTTCTCAGCCAGGCTGGGCGAGAATAGGGATCTCTCGAATGCAGACAAAGCCCCGCTTGTGTTTGACCCTGGAGATGGCGAAGTCGGGAAGGTGATTGTCCTGTTGGCAGAGTAAATCCCAGGTGGGGCAGGTGGGTGCGTAACGTGGGTGCCGAGCTGAAGCCTGGCCTCGGTGTGCGGCGGGAGAGAAGCGGAGTTGTGAGGCTTCTCTGTAAGTTGGCAGAGAGAGCAGAAATCTTGGGAAACATCCTGACTGCAGATGTTGGAACTTGGATAATTTGGCAGGTTAGAATGGCCGTCTCATCAAAATTCTGCTATTAAGGAAGTTCTATTTTAAAAGTCTTGCAGAGTCAAACACAGAGGAAATGGAATGTGCAAATTGCCCGATGTTCGTAATTAAAATGGACTTTTATAATTTTATACAGATTTTAGTTAGGGGTTATATGCTTTCTATGAGAATACAAATTCATTTGTGCCTGGTTTTGAATTTATTCAGATCGGTGTCTTTCTGAAGGATTACCTTTAGTAGTAGTTTAGTTGGCCTTCAAGGAAACTGGCGAAACTAGACTTAAAAAAAATAAGTAGAGCCGGGCGTAGTGGCGCACGCCTTTAATCCCAGCACTGGGGAGGCAGAGGCAGGCGGATTTCTGAGTTCGAGTCCAGCCTGGTCTACAGAGTGAGTTCCAGGACAGCCAGGGCTATACAGAGAAACCCTGTCTCGACAAAAACAAAAACAAAAAAGTTGAAAAAATGATTTGGAGTCTGGGTGTGGTGATGCTTGTCTGTAATCCCAGCATTTGGGTGGCAGAGGCAGAAGGATCACGAATTCAAGGCCAGTCTGGGCTATGTAGGGAGTTGGAGTCCAGTCTGGGTTATATGAAAGCGTGACTCAAAACCAGGCAAACAAACAAACAAACAAAGTGGGATTGTGTGGGGCAGAGAAAGAAATGACAGTAGATTCGGACAGCAGGCTTGCTCTTTGATGTTTGACCACGCCTGAATTTGTTTGGTAAAGTCATGGGGAAAAGGTTTTCTTTTGCTTGGCTTAAAAAAAAATATTTGTCAGAAAAACATAGTGTTTTGGGGTAGCCATGGTTACAGATCAGCATCTTCCCCATTCCCTAGCAGAAGATCTGCCTTTCTCCAGACTTGCAGCTGAATTTCTCCTGGAGGAAGCCCTGAGGTTGTAGCTGCTGCTGCTGCTGCTGCTGGATTCAGTATGCGCCGCGTTGGCTTGACACGCATGAGTCTCTCTTGAGTTTGTCTTCAGTACACACTAAACTGAGCATTTTGCCATTTCTCAAAATAACACCCTAACAGTTAAAATGCGTGGTGCAAAAACTGTTCTTTCCGAAGCAACACACACTTCTCAGTTTGTTAAGGTGCAGAATATATTCCGTGGGGTTTTTTTTTTTTTTTTTTTAAATGAAAGGGGCTAGCTAAACCAGCCACGCACCAGCAGGATAATGTGGGTGAACGGGAAGAACAGACCCTGTAGCTTTTCAACCTATACAGCCCAGAATCTCTATCTCTGGTTTGGTTGTACGCGCGCGCGCGCGTGTGTGTGTGTGTGTGTGTGTGTGTGTGTGTGTGTGTGTGTGTGTATGTTTCTGACTAGGCTGCTCTCTTCATCTCTCTTTTTGCCTTTCAACCTTTTTGAATAAATCCAGGATATTTAATGTCTTCCGGGAACAAAAATATTTACAATGGTCTGTCAGACTGTCAGGCTCTCATCTCTGTCCTTCAGCCCCCACCTTCTTCAGAAGCCTCTAGGGTTATTATTTGCCTTCATGCCCTTCCAGAGGAAGCACATCTCAGCAGATACACACACACACACACACACACACACACACACACACACTGTCTCTCTCTCTCTCTGTCTTTCTGTCTCTCTCTGTCTCTGTCTCTCTCTCAATAGCAGCACATGTGTCTGATAGGTAAGATACAGTGTATCCTGATACTTTAATTTTTAAAAAAATATCTGTCTGTCTGTCTGTCTGTCTGTCTGTCTGTCTATCTATCTATCTACCTATCTACCTATCTATCTATCTATCTATCTATCTATCTATCTATCTATCTATCGTGTGTGTTTGCTTGTGTATGGGCACAAGTGTGTCAGAGTGTGTATGCAGAGGCCAAAGGACAGCGAGCAGGAGTCTCCTGCCGTGTGGATCCTGGGGATGGAACTCAGGTCAGGCTTGGTGGCTAGCCCTTTTACTCACTGAGTCCTCTCACAGACTGCTCCTAGCTAGTGCTCCTTTCGATCTGGATTTCCCTTGTGAGTGAACTTACTCTCTTTTGGTGTCCTGAGCCTCCTGCATCTTTTGCAAGGTTCATCTTTTTTAACCTTTCTGTGCATTGTTGACTTGTTTATGTATTTCACACCCAGGAAACTGAGGCCTTTCACAAAACGTCTAAGATTCACTCTTAGCTATTTGTTGTGATTCGTTATGGTCATAGCAATCCTTATGTTGAAAGGGGTTGTTTTGATAGAATTTAACTTTTGGTTTTATGACTTAATGTCACATGTTGATCTTCTTAAGTGGCAATATTGAACACAACCCTTCCAGATTTCTCTTAGTATGCACTTTTTTTTTTTTCTTAGCTTCATCACATTTATTTAGACAGGATCTCACTATGTGTAGCCCTGGCTACCCCGGAACACATTATGTAGACCAGGCTGTCTTCATAGACCCACCTGTCTCTGTCCCCTGAATGCTGGGATTAGAGACATGGGCCACCCCACCCAGCCCGGCTCAGTTTTATTTTTAAACATCTATTCCCTGTAATTTAAGAGGCCTTACAGCTTGGTTTCTCTTTCCAAGTTCTGAATCCCTTAATGTGAGTTTTAAAACATTCATTTAACATTCATGGAAATGATCATAGTTTACTACTTGGATATATTTTTACCATAGCTGTCTCTGTTGATATCTCAGTGTAACCAACAGACTGAAGCTGTAGATACGTGAGGGTTTGATGATGCTGGGCAGTACACAGCATCATTCCCTGCCCAGCCACAGCTACATGTAGGAGAAGTGGGTTTAAATCTTCTCAAACAGCAGTGTTAGACTGATGATGCCCAGGGGTTCAAGCTCAGGGACTAGGATGTGTTTATATACATATAAGTGCGCTTCACCGTGGTAACATAGTAGATATTTGAAGGTTGATTGTTCAAGTTTGGAAATAGCCACATCAATTAACTACAAACGTGGAAATCTCCGTGTTACATTTGTTTATTTTGAGATGAGGTCTCACATGATATCCCGGGCTAGCCTGGAACTCACTATATAGTCTAGACTGGCCTCAAATTCATAGAAGTCCCCCTGCTTCAGCCCCCCAAATGTTGAATTAACAGGTATGATCCACCATGCCTTTCTCACTCACTCACTCTCTCTTCTTTTAAAAAAGTGATTAATTATTTGTTTATTTCTATATTACATGCATTGGCGTTTTGTCTGCATATGTGTCTGTATGAGGGTGTCAGATCCCCTGGAACTACACATTTATTCCTAATTACTAAATTGGAGTTTCAGATTCCTTCCCAGTGGGGTCATTAAATGACAGGCAGCACTACATCAGATCTGTATCAGTTATATGATGCACAGTAATAGTAGGCTTGCTCATTCTCAGGGAGTTCAGACTGGGACATTTAGGCAATAAATTTAAGGGACTATTTCTAGATGGAGTAGAGGTGCTGCAAGCATACTGTAAGCAGCTTTTAGCGGAGCTATTTCCTCCAAATCTCACCGATCCCCAATGTTGTAATTTATTAAGCTCTTTAAAAAATTACTCATATGTGTGTGTGTGTGGTGTCTGTGCTTGTGGGTGTAGTGTTTGTAGAGACCAGAATATATATGTGTGTGTGTGTTGTATGTGTGCGTGTGCGCGCTAGCGTGAGCACGGGCTAAGATCCCAACTTGGATCTCCTGGAAGAGCATCAGGTACTCTTAACTGCTGAGCTGCAGCCCAGTTTTATTAAGTTCTTGACCGTAAACCTCATTTTGCGGTTCTTTCTCTGGGCTGCTTGTTTCATAGAACTGTGGATTTTATAAGTCAACTACATCTCTTCTGAAGCATCTTGCCACTCTCAGTCAATACCTCACACACACACACACACACACACACACACACACACACACACATCGACGCTTATAAAGGATTAAAGTTACAAATAGAGCCACTGGGGGAGGGGGGGACCTAAAAACCAAATGAAAACCCAAGCCGCGCATTTTCCCCACCAGGGCTATTAGCTCCTAGTAGAGAAAGCATGAGTGTTTACGTAGGTATTTGTCTTAGCTGTGGTTCTGCGTTAGCGCCTGGGCTTTGAATGTGCTTGATCCGATGCTAATGTTAATGCTGCAGCGACTTTGGGATAATGTGAATAATTAAGATGGCAAATTGTTACGCTTATTCGCTTATTCTAAACTCAGGACAAGTTACTAAGCACAGTTTACTCATTGTCATTGAAGAACCCACCCTTTAATTAACGATGTTTACCTTAATTAATGCTTTGTTTAGACAGCTTCTTATTGTTATCCCCGTGTTATTTCCTTGTGGTCCTGGAAGGGAGGTTACAAGCGAAGAGACTCTTCTTTTAAGGCTATGGAGATGGCTCAGTTGGGAAAATACTTGCTTTCCAGGCATGAGCCCCAGAACCCAGGTGAGAAAAGCTGGTGTGGTGACGAGTGCTTATAATCCCGCTTCTGGGAGGGAGATGGGGCAGATCCCTGGGCAGTGCTGGCCAGCCATGGTAGCCTACTTAGAAACTTTACGGCAACGAGAGACCGTTTCTCAGAACAGGGTGGGGACTGTCACTCTTCAGGAATAACATTCCAGGCTGTCCTCTGACTTTCTTGTGGTGCTGGGTACACACGTGTGCATGCGTGCACACACAGAGCTCTCTTTTTATACTTCAACATTAGTATTAAGGCTGCATCAGGTTCATCTGGAAACAGATGCACATCTGAACCACAAACTCTTACTGGCCTTCCCCCACAGTGTTCAAGCTCTTTTTTCTTTTCATTTTTAAGATTTATTTTTAATTATATGTGTGTGTGTTGCACATGTGAGTGTAGGTGTTCTCAGAAGCCAGAAGAGGGTGTCAGGTTCAATGAAGCTCGAGTTGCAGATAGTGTGTGTGTGTAATAAATATACTATAATATATACATATGTATACATATGTATACAACATCAATATGCAGTCCTCCCTGCTTCATGTCACATAGTCCACAGACTTGAGTGATAGTTTAAAATTGTATTTACCTATTATACATCATATATACACATTCAAAGCCATCAGGTTAGAAACTGAAACTCACCTAATTTATTTTATGTTTTAAATCTATGCATGTATGCATGTGTATTCACATGTGTGAGGGTGTGTACTCATGCATGTGGAAGAAAGCAGAGGACAACCTCAAGTGTCGTCCTCAGGAGTCCACCTTTGAGACCAGGACTTCAACTGAAGCTCATCCATTAAGCTAGCTCTGCTAGCCAGCCAGTCCCAGCAATTCTCCTGTTTCCACTTTCCCAGGGCTGGGTTACAAGCACATGCTATCCTGGCTTTCTGTATAGATTTGGAAACTCAAATTTAAGTCTCCAAGCTTGCAAGGCAAGCACTTAACCAACCGAGCTATCTCTCCAGCCTCACAGTTTTACCTTATCTTGTTTTGAAGCTATGAAAACATAAATTGGGTTCAAAAAATGGGTTAATAATTATACCCTCTTCGGAGAACTAGGCAACTCCAAGGCAGGGGCAGAGAAAGAAAGCCTAGAATCACTTCTTAGATTGGAATGGAAGAATACTATCAAAGATTGGACTTTGGAACCACAGTGAAGAGCCCCTCCTCCCTCACCAGGATGGGACCTTTTAAGCATCAATAAAGATAACATTAGGGGCCCGCAGTCTACTAATGTTTTAAATTGAAATCATTAGTCACCTTTGGAAGATGCTAGGGCACAGCTGCGCTCTTTTAAGCTGGAGAAACAAATAAACTGTTTCTGGCTGTTCCCCTGTGTGAGCTGTATCTCAGCATAACACAGTCTCTGAAAGGGAAGGCTCACAGTAGATGAAGGGCTGAACTAGTACATTGCTTATCCGTTCAAATGGATGAGGGAGGGGCAGGGGCTCACACCTTACAGTTTTACAGCTCTTAATGAGTTAATGGATTTAGAGTCCAGACAGAGCGACCATTAGAGGCTATCAATGTCTCAATACAGAAAGACAAACAGACAGAATTTATTGGTGGTCATTCCCACATTAGAGTTCTTATGAGGAGAGCCACACCCAAACGCAAAAGCCCTTCACGTTCATAACCAGTGCTTTTAGAAATACAGAGGACAGAGGAACATGGGAAGTAGCCACCAAGATTCTGGCTGTGGGACCCTCTTAGTTGAACTTTGAGATGGAGGGGGAACTTAGAGATCTCAAGTGATTAAAGGTTTAGAAGCCATTAACCGTTAGGAAAGGTGGACATTTTGAGGCCCCGAATAAATAGCTGTAAAATATACATGCTTCAGAGACAATCGTGGAAACGTAGCCAGCAGTTCTAAACGATCTGGAATTTTATTCAGCAAATCCCAGTGTGACAGTGGCGTGGCGGCGATGGGATATTGTTCATGCAGGCCATCTCTCGAGAATATTTAGAAGAGTACTGACAGATGAAATGATAGAAAGCCTGCGATTTCCTTCAGAATGGGTTGCAGAGAGGGGATATAATTAAACCATGATTCAGTGGTATTACTGAATTTAGCTAATGTCCTAAATGTTAGGTCTCAAAGAAACCCAGGTCAAGCCTCACTCTGTTGTACCTGTGGCTCCTCCCAGCACTTCTCACCCCGCCCCTTCCTCTAAACCTCTCCCTCTCAGGGGTTGGACTTTCCTTCCCCCTCCCCCAGCTTTTCTTCCCAGTATAGCTCAGCCAGTTCTTGGCTTGCACTTTCTTGGCCTCTTGGTCAGCTTGCCCCTCCCTCTCCTATCTCACTCTTCTACCCCCATAGCCCAGTTCAGTCTGCTGGCCACATTCAGTCTGGATTCTTCCAGGTGCCTTGGGTTAAATTCTCCTTCATATCTGCAATAAATTGTCTCCTCACTCATGCCTTAGAGTGGTCATGCCATCAGGTTTTTATTTACTGTCAAGTTTCTATACTAAAGATTTAGTCACAGTCTCCAAGAATTTGAAAGGAGTTAGACATAAAACCCTACCAAGACATGCTATGGTAGAGGTCTGAAAGTGTAAGGACTTGAGTTTGATCTCCAAACCCAGGTATCATGGTACTTGCTTGTAATCCTAGCATCTGGGAGGTGGAGACTGGGGAATCTCTGAGGCTAGCTGCCGACCAGCACAGCCTGCTTAACAAGTGAGTCCCAGACCCATGAGGGCCTCTGCTTCAAGCAACTAGGTGAGGGGCCACTGAGGAAGGCCAACTGAGGCTGTCTTCTGATTTTCACATGCACATACCTGCACACACTCTTTCACACAGTCTACGCACCTGAAGTCTGTATGTCTGTATGGATTGCTGTAGGTGCACAGATGTGTAAGGTGGGCTCAGAGGAAAGACTGAAAGCTTGCCAACTAGAATGGCCTTCTGAGACAGAAGAACAGGTACTGTGCACGCGTGCATACGTGTAGTTTTTTTTTTTTTTTTTTTTTTTTTGAGACAGGGTTTCTCTGTGTAGCCCTGGCTGTCCTGGAACTCACTCTGTAGACCAGGCTGGTCTCAAACTCAGAAATCCACCTGCCTCTGCCTCCCGAGTGCTGAGATTAAAGGCGTCACCACCACTGCCCAGCTAGTTTTTTTTTTAAAAACAAACAGACAAACAACAAACAAACAAAAAAACCCTTGAATTAAGTTTTTGAATTACTTGACAAGTTTCAACCATTATTTGGAGAAATCTTGTCAGGGCCATGGAACTTGTATTCTCAGAAGTGATTACAGCAGAGAAATAACAGCTTCATCTCTTCCTCTCACCTTCCTAGACAGAGACAAGTGTGAATAGAATTAAGTTATCAGCCATGCTGAACTTACTTGGGAAAAAGAGAGCCAAGAAGACTGGATAAAACATTACAGCTTGTGTGCACTCTCTCTGACCCTCCTATCACTGGGGTCCTTTACTGTTCCCTGTCTGAGTTAGGCAAGTATTTGCCCTGCCACCTAAGGGTGCTGAAGTTCCCACAGGCATGAACAGTCATGGGGGATAGGCCCAAGTGATCTCTTTAGGGAACTTGCCCCCAGAACAGATGGCTCATTTCAGAAATGACTCTGAAGTCAGAAGCAGGAGAGGGGGTGACCCGCACTGCCTTGCCCTTTCCCCCAAATGGTAACACAAAGAAAGTTCTACATAACTGTTCCATAGTTAAACAATGTATATGTGTTTCTTTTCAGCCAAACAAACAAAAACCGAACCAACCCCAAAACCAACCACTGCAAATAAATTGGGTGGTTTTGTTGATACTTCCAAGGGGACATCTTCAAATGGTGACATCTCCAACAGGGTGCTCCAAAGAGGAGCTGATGTGTTAGTGTGACCAAGGGCCCTGGCAAAGTAGCCTGTGACGAGAAGTGATTGTGTATTCCAGTCTGACACAGGATAGACCCTTCAGAAAGAAAGTTTAGGACTACACCTATTAAGATAAAAGACTGATTTAAAACCTCCCACATCTGGGGACTCCGTTCTCTGGATATAACCCTGACTGAGTCCGTGTGAGGTCCTAAGTGCTATCCTCAGAATCAGGAAGTTTCTACCTGGGAGACAGGCCTTCCTTCCCATAAGATCATGCGTGTTTATTGTAGAAAACAAAATATAGTTGGAGATAAAAAGCCAGGTTGGAATCCATTCACAGCACCATTAATGCTGGCTCTGTTTGAGAGATACCGAACTCCCCTTTGGTTATCCAGTTAGCATATGATCCCTTTGATAACAGTAATGATTTCTGAATCATATTTTATTCACATGAACTGTGTATTGGAAGCTGTTCATGGACTGGCAAAATGTTCAGGGGGTAAAAGTTCTTGTCCCTGAGCTGGACGTCCTGAGTTCCATCCCCCACATGCACATAGCATAAGGAGAGAACCAGGTCCTCTAGATTGTCCCCTGACCTCACACACGAGCTGTCGTGTGCACACGTGAGCACATGTGCACACACACAAAGCAGGTGCATATGAGAAAATAGTTTTAAAAAGCTATTAGTAACTTGAAATGATTTGAGCAGCTACAAAGAGCACCCTGATCGCTCACAAATTGTTTGCACAGATATTACTTAAGAGTAAGGAGTTTTAGAGACAGTACTCATAACTGATACTTCCTGAGTGTGTTGCTTGGCCTGCGTTTGAGTGATCTGTGTTCATTCTGTTTTCACAGCAATCCTGACAAATGATCCTGTTGCCTTCATTTCAGATGAAGTTAAATAATTTACCTGCTAGTAGCTAATAGCAAGTTTGGTAACCTGGTTCAGAAATTCAGAATACTGACCATTCTGAATGGATATAATTTAAGGTTTAGAGAGGGGTGGGGTAGTGCTCGCCAAGGCTACATCGAGAGACCTGTCTCAAAAAAGGCAGAACCAAACTTTAAATCTGGGCATTTGTCCCTTTAGGGGAGTTGTTTAAGGGCAAGGAAGGGCTTAGTACAGGAGCTCTCAAAGCCAGTTCATGTTTCTCAGTGATGCATGAAGCTACATCCCCGTATCCTTCTGCTGACAAAGAAGTTAAAGACCTCTGCCAACTTGATAGGAGAAGTATTGCTTTAAATGGATCCTGTTAATGGGATGTACAGACGTGTTTCCTTGACTCTGGTTCCTTGATGTTTAGTGATTACCTGTCTGAGCTCTCTGGTTTCTTCCTCTGAGGTCTCGTTCACATCATCCCTAGGAGTGCTATGCTACATCTTTCTTTGTTTTTGCTGTTTGGCCAGTCACAGCCTTGAGAGGGAGGGGCTTGTGTCCTGTCTCTCACTGCAGCTGGGCCTCTGTCTCCTTCCCTCCCATTTCTGAGAGTTTCTGTTTGAGGTGTTCAGTTTTGTGACAGTTGTTACATTAAGACTTGACTGTTTTATCTTTACAGAGAGGTCTCTGGTGTGTTCCGTTAGAGCTGCCACCTCTGATTCTGCACTGTGTGATGTCATACTTTCACTGTGCCCTGCCTGCCCTTTATGTACATGTGTGTGTTCACTGGCATAGTATCCACCAACCCCAGTCTCAGCAACTGATATTTAAGGAGGTATAAGTCATGAGGACCTAAGCAAACTAAAATTGTCTTGCTTGTTGTCTGGAATGTTGTGTACATGTTGGTGTGTGTGTGTGTGTGTGTGCACATGTGCACACATGTGCAAAAAGGCATATAGTGTTTTTGAGATGACATATTTTTTAGTGTTAACTGTTGTCTTAGTTAGGATTTTTACTGCTGTGAACAGACACCATGACCAAGGCAACTCTTGTAAGGACAACATTTATTTGGGGCTGGCTTACAGGTTCTGAGGTTCAGTCCATTATCATCAAGGAGGGAGCATGGCAGCATCCAGGCAGGCATGGTGCAGGCAGAGCTGAGAGTTCCACATCTTCATTTGAAGGCTGCTAGCAGAATACTGACTTCCAGGCAGCTAGGATGAGGGTCTTAAAGCCCACACCCACAGTGACACACCTACTCCAACAAGGCCATATCTACTCCAACAGGGCCACACCTTCTAATAGTGCCACTCCCTGGGTTGAGCATATACAAACCATCACAACTGTATTGATCAGTTGTTAAGACTGACATTTCTTTCCTAGTCAGGCTTTCCCTTTCATGTGCATGAAGTGGTCCTCCTCTTCCTCTTCCTCCTCTTCCTCCTCCTCCTCATTGTCATCATTGTCGTTGTCAATGTGACTGGCTTGGAGTCACTAGATGGGTGAAGATGCCTCTGGTGCCCTGGTGAAGGCATTCTGAGGGGAATGAGGGAGGAAGATCCCTGTGGCTGTGACTGGGGTCTGGCTACCAGACTCTGCTGGGGAAGTCACTAGAGAACCCTCTTCACTGTGCACACTGCTTAGTGCCTGTCAGGCTGACCCAAGCTAAAGAGATCTGGGACAGAAAAGCTGAACTGAGAAACACCTCCCTCCAAGTGGCCTGTAGGCAAGTCTGTGGGGAATTTGCTTGATTAATAATTGATGTGGGAGTGGCCAGCCCACTGTGGGCAGTGCTACTCCTGGGCAGGTGGTGCTGTGTTGTGTAAGAAAGCAAGAGCTAGCCATGGGGAACAAGCCAGTAAGTAACATTGCTCTATGGTCCCCGCTTCAGTTCTATCTCCAGGTTCCTGCCACTGGGTTCCTGTCTGAGTTACTGCCGTGACTAACTCCAGTAATGGAGTGTAATCCAGAAGTCTAAGCCTTTTTCTTCCTGAAGCTGCTTATGGACATAGAGTTTTACCACAGCAATGGAAAGCACACTAAGACACTGTGCTTTCTGGTAGAGGCCTCCTCTTTTTCCTACCCCATGCCCCTTTTCTTAGCTATACATGCCAGGCAGATGTTCTAACCACTGCTCTACATAGCCCCCATATAGTAATGCTTCTAAACCAACAAGAATATATAGTTCTTCCTTCTTCATTCAGTTATTTCCTATTTCTCTCATTTGCGGGGTGCTGCTCAGTGGAGGCTGGGGTATTTTGAAAGTAAACCTTCAGTGGGGAGCCTGTGAGGGTGATTCTAGGAAAGCAGGCACACTACTGAATTGAAGAGGGACTGTAAGGAAACTCACGCTGATGGTTTATGGAGGGTTTGACTAGGTCTTATCTAGCTAACCCTGGCCTCAAACTATGGTACAGGCTGGCTCCGAACTCCTGATCCTTCTGCCTCCACCTCCCAAGTCTGGAATTGCAGGCAGGTATCACCACTCCCAGCAAGAGTCTCATAACTGAGGTAGCTTTCCATGAGTCATTTCTCTCTTTTTGATTGATTTTTTTTTTAAAAAAAGAGAGATTTAAATGTTTATTCTTTATCCCTGTGCCTATGGGTGTGTGCACGTGAGCTCGGGTGGCTGAGGAGGTTAGAAGCAAGCAGTCCATGCTTTCCCTGGGGCTGGAATTATTTCAGGCTACCACTGTGGGTGCTGGGAACGGAACTTGGTCCTCTGCAAGAGCAGAAGTGCTTATAACCACTTACAGAACAAAACCAAACCAGCCGGCCAACCAGCCCGCTGTCAAATGTAAGCGGTAATCTGGTAATGGGCAAGGGATGTGAGGTAAAGGAAAGCACTTTTCAGTCCTAGCAAAGGCCTACCGTGGACCAAAGGATGCTGGCCACAGGTCCTGGAAGCCTGGACAGAGGGAAGGGGCAGTGTTAGTACACTGGTGCCCCGGAAGCAAGCTCTGAAGCCTGGGCATCTCGTGCTGAGTCTTGCCACTCTTGGTAATCGGTTTCATGACCTTTGAGAAGCTCCCTAAATCCATTGGTTTCTAAGTCTGGAAATGGGAACTAATAATTGTGTTTTTGCCCAGTAGTTGTGAACCAGAAGTGAGATAAGGTGTAACCAGTGCTTGGCCACATGGGCCACACCGGTCCCGTGGCAACCTCCTGAGAGACGTCAGTCATCAACTGCAACAACTTGGCTCTGTTGCCTTCCCATTTGTGCACATGCAGAAGTCTTTTCATTCCTAAGGAATACAAGCACTTGTAGGCTTTTATTTAGCCTAGACTCCATAATTCAGCCACATCTGCCTCTGGTAGCTGTCGAGAGAGATGACTGCAGTCATCAATGACAAGAGAGTAATATTTCTCAAGCATTCAGTCTCCTAGGTTGAGCACTGGGAGATGAGAGAGAGGCTCCCCGCTTTTTAAAGCAGCTCTGTCAGGATCACGCAGCAGGTGTGTGATGGGAAGCTGCTGGCCCAGGAGGGAGTGCAGGATACAGTGCAAAGGACTGGCTGGAAGGAGAGTGAGATGTGGTACACGCTCCTGGTCCAGGGTGGGGCCGGGGGCATGGGGAGTGGGAGTCAGGTGTCTATTTTGAACTGCTCACTGACTCTGTGCTTATGATGCTATCAGATACTTAGTTGCAGTCCTCACCCCAGAAGGAAACCACAGTCCCATTAAGCAGTCTCTTCCTACTCTCTCTTCCCCTGGCCCCTGGCAACCACCAATCTGCTGAGTGAGCTGCTTAACCTGAAGCTAAGAGGTGGGTGGAAGCCATCCAGGAAAGAGCAACAGCCGTTGAGAGGGAGAGGCGATTGAGAGGGAGAGGCGAAGGCACGGAGGAGAAATGGAGTGAGGAACCTGGTGGCTAGATGGGCAGCTCTGCATCTATGGATCCGAGAGTAATATCCAGGAGGTTGGGTGACAAGTAGGCAGGGAGAGGAAGTCACAGTGTCTTAAAGGACTCCTCCGTCTTAAGAGTGTTGCACTTGGGGCTGGATAGACAGATCAGTCGTTACGAGTACTCGCTCATCTTCCAGAGGAACTGAGTCGACTTCCTTTTACTCACAAAAGGTTGTAACTCCAGTCCCAGGAGATCTGACAGCCTCTTCTGCTTCCCTGGACATCTGGCCTGGTGTACATGTGTTGCACAGGCATTCATTGCAGGCAAACACTCATCACGTAAATATATATCTATATATTCTATCTATCTATCTATCTATCTATCTATCTATCTATCTATCTACCTATCTCCCTATCTATCTCCAGTCTATCTGTCTGTCTGTCTGTCTGTCTGTCTATCTATCTATCTATCTATCTATCTATCTATCTATCTACCTACCTATCTCCCTTGTCTATCTCCAGTCTATCTCCCTGTCTATCTCCCTGTCTATCTATCTATCTATCTATCTATCTATCTATCTATCCATCCATAATATATCCAAACACACACACACACACACACACACACACACACACACACACACACGCACATTTATATATATTTAAAAATAAACGAGAGGTTGGTGTGCACTGTGAACACAGAGGAGGGAATTCCATGTTCAGCACAGTTTTCATAGGTTTCTGGGATCTCCAGTGAGAGCAGATTTGAGAGGGTCAAGCTTGGAGCAGTTCCGAGCATTTGAAATGGTGCAGCCTGGAGCCGATGAGGGCCCAGAGCATGCAATGCTGGAGAGACTGGAGAGTTAGGCGCCTAAGACCTATACAAGTGACCATCAAAGCCATCCAGTCAACAGACAGATTGTCAGAATCCTACCCACCCCTAGCCCGAGAGAGTCCCACAAGCCCTGTGTTTGAAGCCAGTCTGTGAGTACCTGGTAATTATGCTCTTAGTAGGTAACCACACATCAGCAGCCCAGGTGGGTGTTTAAATATCCTTATCTGTAGTCAGATGAATGGCTCAGGGTGCTGTTGGACTTTGGAAAAATACCTCGGACAGCTAAACTTAGTAAGCACAGACAGAGTAAGCAGACCGGTGCTTGATGAAAAGTTGAAACACGATTAAAGAGACTAGCACAACGAGCGAGGGTGAGCTTGCCTGCTAGATTCAGAAGCAGATGTTTGGCTGTATTTTCTCTTCAACTTCTGTTTTCTAGATTGTGTGTTCTCTGTGTGTGTGTGTCTGTATGTGGTGTGTGTGTGTGTGTGTGTGTGTGTGTGTGTGCATGGAATTCAGCAGGCAACTTGAAGGAGGTGGTTTCTCTCTCTTCCACATGGGTTCAAGGGATTAAACTCAAGTCATCAGGCTCAGCACCAAGTGCCTTTACATGCTGAGGCATCTTGCAATTCTGGCTGTATTTTCTCTGCATTTGAATATGTAAACAAAATAAAGTCTATATACTATGAACCATTTGAAGGCAAGTTGTAGAATTATATCTCAGCTTAAATACTACATCACATCCCACTTAAGGACAGCTTTAGTTAGAGAGATGGCTCAGCAGTTAAGACCACTGGCTGCTCTTCCAGAGGGCCTGTGTTGAATTCCCAGTACTCACATGGAAGCTCACAACTGCCTGTAACTTCAGTTTCTGAGGATCTGACTCCCTCTTCTGGCCTTTGTCAGCACTGCACACATGCAGTGAGCAAACACATGCAGGCCAAACACCCACGTAAAACAAAAACACATCTTAAAAAAGAAAAAGCAAAAGCAATAGGACCCTTATGTATCTCCCGTGTAAGGCGCTGTGTGAAACTGTAGCTCAAAGATGAGAAAATAGAAAGGTGGTGTAAATAAGAGCCCGAAGACGTAGTGAAGCTTGCTCTCTCAGGCTGTCTTTCAAAGCCTAGCCACGGGAAGGCATGCCGTGGATGATTCCTGTCGTACCTGTGGACGTTCATGCTAGCTGGTAATGTGTTTTTATATTGACTCCCTTAAGGCACTATAAATACCAGGATGCCCAGTTAGGCAGGAAACTGTGTATCTAGCCAATAGGTGTAGGGGTGCTGGTGCTCCTTATAGACTCTATAGGGAGCAGTCATGATTACTGACTGGGATGGGTGTGAACAGGATGTTGGTATGTCAGGCAGGTGGCCTCAGGCTGTGTGTGAGCTTTGGAGCTGGCTCCTGTTGGGCCTATTACTCCAGAGTGAATTCCTGCAGCCGAATGACATGAAACTTCAGATGGACTCCCTAGGAAACTGCTGCCTGACAGCCATAGCAACGCCGTACTCCGTGGCTCTGACTCTTTGCGCTGTGATAAGTAAATGCTTTCCTGTGTGTGGGCTGACTTGTATGTGTGCGTTTGTGTGGTGCGATAATATATTTTCATGTATGTGCGCCTGTGGGGGCCAGAGATCTATGTTGGGTGTCTGTCTCCCTGTGTGATTACCCACTTGTATTTTGGTTCAGGGTCCCTCAGTGAACTTAGAACTCAAAGATTCAACTGGACTGGGCCAGCAAACTGCCTGCCCTCCTCCAGCACTGGGGCTAGACATGTGCATAGCACTACTTAGCTTTCGTGTGTGCATGCATTCATGCATGCGTGCGTGCATGAGTGTAGTCTAGGGAATATAAAAAAAAAAAACTCAGCCCATGTCTTTAAATGTCTAAAGCTTTTTTAAAAATTATTTTAAAGTTAATGAGTTTTAAGGATATAATATTATTTTCAAATAGCTACAAAAAAACTATTGAACTATTCAGAATAGCTCGTATGATTCTGGAAATTAGATTATTGCATCTCATATTTTAACCATTAAAATACATTTTCTAGTTTATAATTTTAGCTAACAGAATTACATTTTCTGTTGGTTTATTTAAGTAGGATTTTTAAAAATAGAATTTCCTTTTATATAAATTCTATTACCCCAGCTTTTTAAAGATTTATGTATATGAATGCATATACCACATGAGTGCTTCAGAGATAGGGCAGTGGTAAGCCACGATGTGGGTGCTGGAATTTAACTCAAATCACCACCAACACCTGGTATACAGTGGGTGGTAAATAGATGCTACACAAAACCAGTACATAGTAGACCATGAATACCATTACAGCCATCAGCACGTTCACCTCTAGTCAGAGCAGCCAGTGAGCAAAACCAAGAAAAACTACTAATGCCAAGCCATGCTGGCACTAGATCCAGAGAGGGGCAGTCGACAAGGGGGCTAACAGGAGTTCCCAGGAATAACCCTGCAGTGGGCAGCAAAGGATTGAGATTTTAAAAGAAAAAAAAAAAGCTTAAAATCTTTGCTGGAATTATTCCTTTTGAAGTAACTATAACTTAAACATTGGCAAACCTATGAGTTGTTCCAATGACTCGTCGTTCTCAATAAAACGAGGCGATTGTACCCATTCACATCAGCCAGTTGAAAGAACACATTGACAGCTATGAATGCCACAAGGAATGTGACATTCAGACGGCCCTAAGTATGAAACCCTTCGTCACAGTGTTCTACTCTGTGCTAAAGGTTAGCGGAGGGAAAACTGTGCCCCCTGTCACCTTTATGAAGATCTTCCCTATCAAGCACGCTTTGTTCAGCTAGCCACTCAACCCTACACTGCAGAGAAACAAAAATCGGACAATTCTCCACTCGTGGAACTATCATGAAAAGCCATTTGAACTAAAATCTGGAGACCTTTTTTTTTTCTTCTGCGTCTAAGCAGCAAATTTCATCTTTACCTCGGGGTGTGAGCCCCGATCTCTACTTTCAGAACTGAGCCAATCCAGTCCTGATACATGACAAGAGTGGTTGACAAATTAGCCGCCAATGATTCAAAATATTTTGTTTTGTGGACCTTAAAATTTCTGGTCAGAGTTTTGTGGAACTGGCCTTTCCCTCAAGTGTCAGTAAACTTCACCTTCACAGTTATGCTTCATATCCCCCAGATATTCAACCTGTGACCAGACAGTTGGTGTACACACACACACACACACACACACACACACACACACACACACACACACACCCCTACTGGGGCTATGAGATGCAGCTCAGTTTTAGAGTGCTTGCCTACCATGTATAAAGCCCTGGGTTGGATCCCTAGCACTGTATAATTCTAGTGCTATGGTGCACATCTGTAACCCCAGCATCAGAAATTCTAAGCCACCCACCGCTACACAGTGCATTTGGGTCTGGCCTGAACTACATGAGGCCTTGACTTAAATAAATAAATAAATAATAAATAAATAAATAAATAAATAAATAAATAAATAAAATGTAAATAGATACATAAATAAATGTATGTTATATTCCTATTTGCCCCAGCACCCTTTAACTTCAGATCAGTCTATTCCTTTCCAATACATTAGATTTTCTTTTTAATATATATTTATTAAATGTTTATAATCTTATGATTTGAAGGGACCTTGTGATTTTTCTAGTGCAGTGGCTAGGTGACCTTTGAGCTTTGTGACTGCAGCCTCTAGGGTGTGATGCAGAGGTGATGGATAATGGGCAGGACCTAGAATAAGATGAGGAAATGTGCTGATGGCTATGCCTAGCGAAGGTTCCTGGTCACTTTGTTCCCCGTGAGAGGCTCAGGTCTCTTAGCTCTACTCATATTAAAGATGAAGGCTTATGGAATGGGGCTGACAGGCTCAGAGAAAGGTAGTTCTAAGCATTGAAACTACCGACTTTCACTTATGGCTCTGGGTGCTGGTTTGAGGCATGACAATTGCCAGGAGCTAGTTCTTGGGAACCACTGAAATGCCCAGCTATATGTATGTAGCCGTTATCAGCAGCATTAGTCCATACCAGCTAACATTTCAGCTCTTGGCTTTGAATGTTGGAACCTTAGGACATCCCTAAGCTACCAGTGCTGGATCTCTGGCTTTCAAGACTTTGTAGCTCTTCAGAGCCTTCCGGCTGCTACAGCCTGTGTTTTATCACCCTGCCTTTGGCAGTCTGGACTCTGCCACTTGTCTGCTTTGTATTCGACTGTCCTTTTCCCGTCTCTGCCCAGGCTGACTCCCTGTCTCAGCCATTGCCTCTGCTGCTCACCTGCCTGGTGTTACTGGCTTGGTCTGCACTGTTTAGGAGAACAGTCACAAGTAGGCAAGAAAAAAATCATTCCACAGAAACCCTTTTTGGGGTGGAATGTTGTAATATCTAGGACAGCCTGGGAGGGTGTCTACCTGTTGACTCAAAAACAAAACAAAACACAAAACAGAACAAAACAGCCTGGAGAGAAACCCGAGGCCCTGCATGGGTGGGGCATGCAAATGAAGCACCAATCGCTGTCCTCCTGGTCAGGAAGCCCTCCCCTCCTGCAGGAGGGAGAATAGTCGGGGTTATCTGTAGTTCACCAGGGCTTGCTTTGCCTGGTGCTCCCTTCCCAAGCTTCTCTGGTGGTCTGGCTTGGTTATGACTCGGGTGAGGCCTCTGGAGGAGGAGTCAGGACGTCATTTGCCGTGGTCCTTGCAGCAGGAATGTTGTCAAAGTGTCATCACTACGTTCAGATCACCCACGCTGCCCTGAGGGTCAGGCTGACAGGTAGGCTGACCGGTGGATGGGAAGAGTGGATCGGATGCTATCTAAAAGCCTGATTGGCTCATACTTAGCAAATTTGCTCATTCGTGGAAAACAAAAGACAGAGAAGAAAAGCATGATAGGGACTTAAAGACTTAGAGAGAGCCCAACATAAACACAAGATTCGAAGCATTTCCCAGTACCCAACTCTGCTCCTATGTCCTAGGGAGAGTCGAGCCCCTCTGGTCCACCACAACAGCTTCAATGCAGCACAAAGAGATATTAGTCAGTTGGGTCTTTTCTAACTACACCAACCACTTTAAAAGCAGTTCAGGGGATGGAGAGATGGCTCGGTGGTTAAGAAAGGGCATTTATTGCTTTTCCAGAAGACCCTGTACATAAACTCATTTGCACATGTAAGTGTGCACTCGCGCACACACACATGCACGCTCGCACAAATAAGTAAATAATTTTTTTCCATGTAAAAAAAGCAGTCTGGTCTTCTCTGCCTCAAAATAGATCTCCAAGCCTGGGAGATGAGAAGGTCAAGAAGGATTGTCCTACTCTTACTGGTTGATAATGGCAGGGACCACGGAGCCTGGAATGTTGATGGCCTTTAGTGGCTGGGAGAGTTTCCTTGGTCACAGCTGGTAAAGAAACAAAGACCTCAGTTCTGTAATTGCAAGGAAATGTGTTCTGCCAGCAGCCAAGTTACCCTGGGTGGATTCTTCTGTACAGACGCTCAGTCTCACCTTGCCTTTTTAGCCTCGGGGAGATCAGACCTGAGGCAGAGTGTGGTCAGCCCTGCCCAGACTGCCTACAGGACTGTGAAGTTACATATTTGTAGTGATTTGTTATGTAGTATAGAAAATAATATGGGGAGCTTTTATGCAAATATATATGTATGTGTATATATGTATATGTACATATATATATATATGTGTATATATATGTAAAGAAAATGTCAGAAAATCGGGATAGAAGAAGGTGCAGTCATAACTCTAAAAGAGTCAGGAGAATATTGCATGCAAGCAGTGACCTGGAACAGATTCACAGATAATCATCAGACAGGGTGAAGCAGGTCTTAAAAAAATACAAAGACGTTATTTCTTTGTTATAACACATTTGTAATTAAAATAGACTTTTGTTGGTATAATAAACATTTATATGATGCTAGGAATTTTATTGAGAGAGTAATTAATAGGAAAATACATATTGATAGGCATGAAATACTTGCTAGATGTAGATATGAAGATACTTTGTGGTTGACTTAATTTTGTTTAATTATTAATATGATAATTGGTGTCAAAATCTGTAGGTAATAAAAACCTTGCATTTTAGAACATGGGCCAGTTCACTAATCTACCAATGAAATATCTGTAAACACATTTTAGTGCATTAATAAAACCTATTTTCTGCGTATGTATATGTGCTCACGCAACACATGTCAGTAGGCAACTCACACAGGCTGGCTTTCTGCCTCCACCACGTGGGTCCTGAAGACAGAACCCAGGTCTTCAGGCTTCGTTGCAGTTCCTTCATCTACCGAGCCATCTCTCCAGCCCCTGGTTTTGCCCAGTGTTGGTAAGGGGGATGCACAGGCCTGTAACCATTTTAAAAAGAGGTTCCGTGTAGGGGTATAGGTGGAGAGGGTCATTTCGAGTCGGTCATTTCGTGGAGGGGTTAAAGGGCCTCTATCTGTTGTCACGGTTGTCACTGCAGCTTAGGGTCAGCTTTGCTGGTCATGGTTGGTCATGGCCTTTCCCTGTGTACAGCAGAGAAGTTGAAGGAAGGTTTCCCCGATTGCTCTGCACTGATTGCGTTTTAGCTGTGGGAACCTCTGGTCGTTATGGGTGAGGCTGAGTTAGGAAGAGACAGGAACTGCACTTTGGACCCATTACAGACACTTCAGGGTGTGGTCATGTGTACCTCCAAGAAAATTCTTTGTTTCATTTAAGTAGTGAGGCTGTCTTATAGTTTTGCTAGGTTGGTTGTAACCTGGGAGGTACGCTCTTGTGGTTGCTTCTGACTGCTTAGAATCGAGGATACTCCTTAAGAGGACGATGCTTAGGGAAGAAATACTACTGTGCTCTGAAGAGGAGAGCCCTATCTTTCCTCACTTTTGCATCAAGCTTATGAATTAAAGCCACACACACACACACACACACACACACACACACACACACACACACACTAAAGCTTAAATAAAGAAATCTACAATTTGAGTTTGTGTAAACATTTTACTTTTGAGATTTAGGTAAATATTAGAGACAAGAATATTAGCCACCAGAAGTTGCATGGTTTGAGTTAGGTTTAAGCAAACATTCTCCAAGTCTAGAGAGATAGCTCAACTGTTTAGAGCCATTGTTGCTCTTGCAGAGGATCTGGGTCCCATTCCGAGAACCTCTGTGTGGCTCATAGTTATCCATAGTCCTAATTCCATCAGCTCTTCCATCTATACTAGGCACACATGGTGCACATACATGCGGGCAAAAATTAAATCCATCTAAAAATTTTTATAAAAAGAAAACATTATAGAGTGTGCAGAATTAACCTGTGGAGGAGACAAGGGAGAAGCAGGGCCAGGGAAATCAGCCATTAATGTAGTCCAGAATGCAGAACTGGAAAACGATATGAGCAGTCACCATCCTTATTGCCGTTTGATAATATGCTGGTTTTACTCTAGGCTATTTTTAAAGTGTTCATTTGCATATTTCCATATACTTGCACTTGAAGTAAAGAAAACAGTAGAGATAGTGATTAAAAATAATATACACACAAATTTATTTAAAAACTCATTTCCCATCTTTGGTGTGAAGTCTAAAGGAACAGCAAGCAACTCTAATTTAATGTATATTAGCAGCTAACACAAATACATTCTAACAGCACTTCCCCAGTCTGCCAGGGCACTGGGTCCCAGGGTCCTGGAATATATGGAAGCTATGGATCTACTGGTTCAGATAGGTAACAATATAAAAATATACAACCGTCTAGAAATTAGATATGTTCATTATTAAACATTTTCCTTAACCTTGAAGTAAAAGAAAGTCCAGGCATGGTAGCTCACACCTATAATCACCCAGAGTCTAAGGAAAACAGACTTCTTATCCCACACCTTGCAGCTGTGAACTCCATGTTACATCATTTTGTGGAGGGTTCATATATTAAAGGAGAGGGTGTGAGTAGCTGTCCAATGCTCCAGGCTCTATGGCCTTATCCCTAGTCCAACTGAAAAGGAAACCGAAGCCAACTGAAGGGGGACATACTGGAGAAACTACCGAGTGAATCTATACTTTTAAGATCTGAATTTTAGAGAGGTTTACTTAAATGGTTAAGAGAACAAACGGTAGAGAATCTGCTTTTAGCTGTTGAGAAAAGTCAGTACTACTTAAGATTTTCAGTTTTCTCTGCTTCTCATAAGTTTGTAAAAAGTTTTATTAGGTGACACCCGTGACCACTAGGAGAAGACCTTTTGCCACCTCAGTAAGTTCACTTCAGTTTCGTTTAATCAGACTCAACCCTGACTGTGTTTTGAGGTACAGAGTCTCGCTGAAATTTTGCTGATACGTTAAAGTTCATCTTATTACTATATAATGAGACCCGAATAGCTGGCGGGTGTGTGGTACCTCCATCTAGAGTCTCCCAGTGGAGGAGGAAGCTTGGCATGGGGGGGGGGCCAGAACAATGGCAGTATGTCAGTCAAGGCTGTAAAGTGACCCTGACGGAGGCGTGGTCGCTCCTCCATCTTCCCTTCTCTATCTCTGCATGGCTGGTGTCAGAGTACCCAATATATGTCCTGAACACCCCTGTCATTTCCTCCAGGTACACCCAGTTGTGTCCCCATTTCTGGGTTAAAGGATAATTCAGGAAGTATCTTAAGTCAGGTCAGGGTCCATCCCTCTGCATGGAGACTGCTGACTTAGCCTCCCACAGAGGTCCTTGTTCCGGCTGGAAGGACAGTGTGAAGGGTGGTGATTTCCTCCATGAAGTGTTGTCTGCTGCCTCACACAACTTGTTGGCAGTGGGTGTTCCCTGTGACAATTTATAGGACTCTGTGTTTCTTGTATTACTGACTGACTTTCAGGAGCCAGGGAAGGCTTCGTCACAGGAATCAGCGCTAACTAAGATTGACTGATCTGCTTTTCCAGTGGCGAGGTCCACAGGCTAGTTCCTGTAGCTGAACAAGATGATTCCCTAGGGAAGTCCAATTCTATCATAATCAAATAGCAACTGTATTTAGAAATTTAATATCCTTTAATATCACAAGGGAAACTTCTTAGCTATTCTATACCTCACTGCAGCGTGTGGGGGGAAACAATTACTATTTCAAAGTTATTAAATTTGCTAAAAATCCATCAGTTAAGATTATCAATTATCCTAGCAGCCCTTTATTGTGAAAGAAGTGCGGGGAATCTTGAGGGTTTTTAAATTGTGCGTCTTAGGTCTCCTTTCTCAAACACATGTATATGTGCATGTGATGTGAGTGTGTATGTCTGGTTATATGTGCTTGGGATGTACGTGCATATGCATGCAGGCCGAGGACCAAAGCTGACACTGGGTATCTCTTTTGATCACTCTGTTTATTTACTGAGTCACAGTCTCTCCCCAAGCTAGGAAGTTCCCAGGTCTAGTCAGCTTTCCCCGGGGCAGTCCCTTGTTTCGGTCTCTGGAGTGCTGGGATTATAGGTAGAAGGCACACCTCTCTGGCCTTTTACTTGGGTTCTGGGGATCTGAACTCAGGTCCTCATGCTTAAACAGCAAGTGCTTTATCCACTGAGCCACCTCCGTCTCTCAGGAGTCACTGTTTAAACAAGCAGAGAAAAGTTATTTGGTGCCCGACTGCTGTCTGCTGGGGAATGCTTGCTGTATGGGGGAAGTGTTAACTGTATAATGACCACATTTGAGGCAGTCGTGGGTATGCCTCGGTTGGAATTAGTGCAGACCACGCCCCTTCCACGAAGCTCTGAGCTAGGCCCCTTCTTAGAATTGGGAACAAAACACCCATGGAAGGAGTTACAGAGACAATGTTTGGAGCTGTGACAAAAGGATGGACCATCTAGAGACTGCCATATCCGGGGATCCATCCCATAATCAGCTTCCAAACGCTGACACCATTGCATATACTAGCAAGATTTTGCTGAAAGGACCCAGATAGAGCTCTCTCTTGTGAGACTATGCCGGGGCCTAGCAAACACAGAAGTGGATGCTCACAGTCAGCTATTGGATGGATCACAGGGCCCCCAATGGAGGAGCTAGAGAAAGTACCCAAGGAGCTAAAGGGGTCTGCAACCCTATAGGTGGAACTGCCTGCCGCTGATTCCATGCAGATCAGTAGACTCTGAAGGGAACACCCCAGCGCAGCTATGAAGCACGTCTCAGCTGAACATTTATTATAAGAAGCACACTATGTGCACCACTCAGAAGGATAATCTAGTGCTTTTCAAGGATATGTGTTTAGATTCCTGCACTCTTAGAGATTCTTCTCTGCAGGACACAGCTTGGTCCAGTTATTGTATCCTGTTATGTTGGATAATAAGGAGATTCATTTGGAAAGTGTCTGTTGTACATTGTCTGCCCAAACTATGTACCCAAATAATTTATTCATATGTCCTGTAGTAACAAAAACTAGTCTTGGTTGGATCATTTTGTTTGTTTGTTGTTGTTTTTTGTTTTTTACCCCAAGGCAAAGACCAGATTTCTTGTAGTGGCCACCAGAGGGAGCCAGAGAGGTTGATATTTTAATAAAAGCCTTGGCAGTTTTCATATTGGTAGTATTTATCAGCACTTCTGTTGAAGTTATATTAAGAATAATTACTTAAGCGAAATATATACATATTATGGTTCCATTTTTAGTTAAAGATTTAATGTGTATCTAGGTATTACAAACTCTGTAAATATCAGTAACAAAAAAGAACATTAATATGATCTTTTTAAAAAGATTTATTTTTAATTATGTGTATGTATCCAAGTTTGGGCATGTACATGTGAGTGCAGTGCCCACAGAAGCCAGAGGCATCAGTTCTCTCTGGAGCTAGAATTGTGGACAGTTGTGAGCCGCTTGATGTGGGTGCTGGAAACTGAAAGGATCTGCTGCAACAGCTTCCACGTTCTTAACTGCTGAGCCATCTCTCCAGCTCCCAATAGAATGGTTTTCATGGTGATTTTTCTTCTTCCCTTTTTTGCCTCTCTCCCATCTTGTTTAGAACATATATTAGTATTTTATTTAGTATTTGCTTTTTTTCCTACCGTGAACACACCGTTGTAGAACAAAATTCCCCCTGCGTGTAGTTTAGAAAGGGGTGTGGAAGCTTCCGAATGACTGCTGTGGTGTTTAAAGTGCCTGAGATGCATCACCCATTGTTTTGATTCATCATTAATTTGCCTTAAATTTTTTGTTTTGCATTTTAAAAAGTTATACTGAAGACATAACTTGTATGAATTTGCAGAGCCTGAATTTCTGTGGCAAAAACTTCAGATTTACTGAGTAGAGAACAAAGGTATATTGTTTTAGACTCTTGGCTGTTGCATCTATAAGAACAATTGGAGTATAAAAAATCTGATGAATAATATGTTTATTCAACAGAATTCAGCCTTAGAACTGAGTTTTAGGTATAAATATTCTCCTGTCTACTTTGTGTGTTTGTTCATAGTGTATTTGTGTGTGGGGGGGTGGGGTGGGGGGGGGGCAGGACACACATGCATGCCTGAAAAGGCTAAAGATTGACTTGGGTGTCTTCCTGTCCCTCTTCATTTGCTGATGTAAGGTCTTTGGCCAAGGCTTTCCCATCAGCTAGCCAGCTCACCCTAGGACTCTGTAGTCTCTAGACAGGCCATCATCACACCTACCTGACTGGGTTCTAATGCTTGCCTGGCAAGGGCTTTATCCTGACCATCTCTCCAGCCTCACTTTTATAACCAATTAGTAAATCTTTACCCTTTTTTTTTTTTTTTTTTTTTTTTTTGACAGTATGACATAGGAAAAAAGGTACTTCAGGGCTAGCCCAGGGCTGGAGTTTTAGCTGGCATTGGCAACTGTGCAATGCGGATAGTCACTGAGCGACTGCAAGATTCTTTTCATGGGCAGAATGAAGATGGTAATAAACTGTCTTGGTTATGGTTGAGAGCTGCGTGAGGTGCTGCCTCAGTAAACGCTGACGGTCTTAGTTTTCTTTCCTGCCGCTGTGATAAAATACACTGACGAAAGCAATTTAAAGGAGAAGAGGTTTATGTTCACTTACAGTTCAAGGATATTACTGCCCTTCGTGGTAGGGGAGTCAAGGCACCAGGAGCCGGAAGCAGCTAGTCTTGTTACATCCCTATGTCCACAGTCAGAAGCGAGTGATGGATGCTAGTCTGCATGGGAGTGCTCAGCTTGCTTTCTCCTTACACAGCTTAGGGTCTCCTGCCCAGGGAGTGGTGCCACCCACAGTGGGCAAGTCTTCCCAACTTAATCAATTGATTAGGATGCCCCTCAACAGACATGCCCAGAGGCCAGTCTCATAGCTTTTGTTCTTGATGACTGACACTAACCATCTGGGAAATCTTAGGTTAATTTTGGCCAGGGCCACTCTTCTAGCAACCAATCAGACTGATTTACCCTTTAAAGAACCTGCATTTACCCAGTTTACCCCTTTCCCTTTGATTTATTTATCTCTGTGCTAATCAACTTTGCTAACCCCCTAATACAGGAGGATTATCACCATTTTCCAGTTCAGGTAGGCTTTGGATTCTTCGCAGAACGGCTAAGACCCTGTGGTAGTTTGAATAAGAATGGCCTTCAGAGGCTCCTATATTTGAATGCTTAGGGAGTGGCACTATTAGAAAGGATTAGGAGTCATGGCCTTGTTGGAGGAAATGGGCCCAAACCAGGCCCAGGGTTTCTCTCTTCCTGCAGCCTGTGGATCTGGATGCAGAACTCTCAACTTCTCCAGCAACTGGTCTGCCTGTGTGCTGCCGTGCATTCCTCCATTGTGGGAGAGCAGAGGCAAGCTAGCTAATAGCCAGCATGGTAGCAGAAGCAGGAATCTGAGAGCTCCGGTGGTGAACTGCAAGCACAAAGCAGAAAGAGCGATAGAAATGGCCCAGGGCTGTTAATCTCAAAGCCCACCTCCAGTGTGGCACTCCTCTAGCAAGGCTGAACCACCTAAACCTCCCGCAACAGTGCATCAACTGGGAACCAAGTGTTCCAATCTCTTAGCCTGTGGGGAACATTCAAATAGCTACACATTCTGTCTGTGGCTGTTTCTATTCTACGGTGGCAGAGTAGAGAAGCTGCAGCCGAGAATGTGTTTGTCTGCTAAGCTCAAAACATTGCCCAACCTTTCACAAAGAAATTTGTCAATCTCTGAAGGGTTGCCATGGAGCAGGTGAGAATTACCTGTGCACCTTTGGGGAAAGAGAGAGAAGTAATCCTTCATTTCAATTTTATCAGCATCATGTATTATTAGAAATAACTATTGAACTGTGCCTGCTGCCTGCCTTCTTCTTTTAAGACAATAAAGTGGTTGGCGGTGGGACTGGAGAGATGGCTCAGTGGTTAAGTGTAAACACCAGCGGAACAGGGGGCCTGAGTTGGTTGCCCAGCACCCAGGGTGGTGGTGCTCATAATTGCCTGTAACTCCATCACCAGGAAATCTGATGCCCTCTGCTGGCTTCCACAGGAGACTTAAAACAACTACTTTATATGCGACTGAATCTGTAGGTGAGTGCTTAGTCTGCAGTCTGATCCATGGTTGTTGTGTTGCTCCAGGGCACTCTTGTGGCTACATTAGTGGAGTGGGACCACTAGGACTAGAGGACCTAACATGGTGGCACTGTGAAGTGCTTGCTTGGCTGGGCGGCTGCATGGCCGGGCTCCTTTTCTTTCATGATCGAGTATCCTCAAGGCTCCAGCCCCGTCCAGTGAGCCAGTGATCTTCTCAGAGAGCCACAGTGGTCAGCGCAGGTCTCCTGAGGCCTCACCTTACAGTCCCACAGGTTACCTCTGCTGCATTCTGTTGGTCAAGTCAAACAAGTTCCCAGGCCAGCTCACACTCCATGGATGAGGAAGTGTGTGCCAGGCCCCATGGGAGGAGCTGGAAGTCACTCTGCAAAGGGATTAGCTTACCAGAGGGGAGGGAAACAAGTCTGTGTCACCACCCACCACTGGTGATGAACTGGTTTCCTTAGAGCTCGTTTACTAGGGAAGAAAAAGCAATAGAACCCAAACTAAGGGTTCACAGGTCTCAGGGTGTGGCCCTTGTGTGTGCACTTAGAAGTGTTTCTCAGACAACAAGCTGTGATGGATGCTACATTTTTAAAAGATAGATGTAAATATGACAGCAGGCCATGCCCTTTCATTTTTATGTGTTTATAAATGTGAATGTATGTGTTTTATATATGTGTTTATATGTGGGTTTTTTGTGAATGTATGTGTGTATATATGTATTTGTACACATGTGTGGAGGTGCATATGCATGTGGAAGTCAGGGGTGGGCATCAAGGCACTAACCTCATTCACTTCTTTAGTGTTTTGAAACTGTCTCTTGCTGAATCTGTTGTTCGCCAATTTTCTACACAGGATGGCCAATGAGCTCAAGGTCCCCAGCCCTGGATGACAGACACAGCACCAGGCCTTGTTCTTTGATATGGGTGCTGGGGATCTGAGCCACAGCAGACACTGTACTGATAAAGCTCTCATCCCAGCCCTGGTCACACACCAGGTCTATGTGTGAGGCTTATACTAAGACTCCCTGGGACAGGTCCTCCCTAAAACAGCTATTTGGGAAGAGTTAAGTATTTGTGTAGAAATACCAACTTGATGTGTGAGGGGGGGAAAAACCCACCACTTTCTTACAACCGTCTCCTTTCCTGTGAAGCTTTTAGTGTTTCTCATTTTAGATTAAAAAAAAATGTTGGCTGGAATTATAAGGCTTGTTTTCAGCTTCATTCTTCTTTAGTGACAGAATTTATTTTTGATTATGCTTGCATGTGATCTAAAAATGGGTATGTGCATGTGAGTGCAATGTCCATGGAGTCCAGAAGAGGGTGTATATGAGCTTCCTGTCTTGGGTCCTCTGCAAGAGTCGAGCGGGATCTTCATTACAGATCCATCTCTCCAGGCCCTCTGCTTGACTCTTGAACAGTCTTTTGAGTTCTTGGGACCGTATTTATATTTCATTGTTGTTTGCAAACCCTTCCAAAAAAAACTCAGCTTATGAAAGGATTAGAGTAGCAATGGGCTGTTTTCCCTGTGTGTGCTCTAGCTTGAGGCTCTTTAGCTAGTATGTGTGTTTTGCCTTTGGTGTTTTTGAAGCTGGCAAAAACATTTGTCAAAATGTTTCAAGTATCCTTGTTGTCTTGTGTGTGTAGGGGCAGAAGCTTTTAAAAGTCCCTCCTTGGTTTTTACCTCTATATTAAAAAAAAATTAGTCATAGTATTTAGACATTTTAAAAAACTGTAATTTGGATACTTTTCCTGAAAATATTTGGGAGTTTACATTTTTTAATTATCAATTGCTAAAGGTTTGAAGGGTACACTAAGATCTGAGCTGCCCGAGAGCTCTGTTCTTGTATACCCTAGTTTGTTATGTTTGGGATGTGTGAGAGCAGTTGCCTTGGAATTCAGTGTATTTTCTTTTGGAGAGGTGAAATAAGTAAAGAAACAAAGACATGTGTTTGAATTGAAGAGGTAGTTTGCTGGCTAACTTTATGTCAGCTTCACACAAGCCAGAGTCATCAGGAAAGAGGGAGCGTCAACTGAGAAGATGCCTCCAGAAGACAGGTTGTGGGCAAGCCGCTAGGACATGTTGCTGATTGGTGATTGACCCACTGTGACTGGGGCCACCTTCGATGTTGGCGATTCTTCGTTCTGTAAGAAAGCAGGCTGAGCAAAGCCAGGAGAGCAAGCCAGTAAGCAACATCCCTTTATGGCCTCTGTGTCAGCTCCTGCCTCCAGGTTCCTGCCCTGCTTGAGTTTCCATCCTCACTTCTGTTGATGATGGACAGTGATGTGGAAGCACATGCTGAATAAACCTTTCCTCCCCAAGTAGTTCTGGTGTCTGTCTTAGTCAGGGTTTCCATTCCTGCACAAACATCATGACCAAGAAGCACTTGGGGAGGAAAGGATTTATTCAGCTTACACTTCCATACTGCTGTTCATCACCAAGGAAGTCAGGACTGGAACTCAAGCAGATCAGAAAGCAGGAGCTGATGCAGAGGCCATGGAGGGATGTTCTTTACTGGCTTGCTTCCCCTGGCTTGCTCAGCCTGCTCTCTTATAGAACCAAGACTGCCAGGCCAGAGATGGTTCCACCCACAAGGGGCCTTTCCCCCTTGATCACTAATTGAGAAAATGCTTTACAGTTGGATCTCATGGAGGCATTTCCTCAACTGAAGCTCCTTTCTCTGTGATAACTCCAGCTGTGTCAAGTTGACACAAAACTAGCCAGTACAGTGTCTTATCACAGCAGCAGTCACCCTGACTAAGACAGGTACCTTCCAGGCTTGATTGGTCCCCCTGCCAATCTCCTTGTTTTGATCCAAGGGCCTCCCATGCCCTAATTAAGTGCTCTACCACTAAGCCATGTCTCCAGCCCTCTTTCTACCTTTTGTTTTAAAGTGTAGTCTAACTAAGTTGCCCCAGCTAGCCTTAAGTTCACCCTGTAGCCCCCGCTGACCTTGAACTTGTGATCCACCTGGCCAGCCTCTAAGAAGCTAGGATTACAGGCCTGTGCACCAGCCTGGCTGCTCTCTCTATTTTTTTAATAAACTTTTTTTGAAGACCAGACAGTGCTAATAAAGGAGCACATGTCTGTCTAAGGGAGAGGTGGAGAGTCTGGTATTCAAGCAACAGCCTAGAATAGAATCGCGCTGGGAGGCCAGAACTCTTGGCAGAGCGTTGCTTTCTCTTGATTCCAGTTCTTTATAAGTATGTTATTCCAGATTCCGTGGCCGCTTGCGACCCAGAAGAGGTCAGGCTTGTCATTTAAGTCATCATCATTTTTGTCTTTGATATTTTTGTATTTATTCCTATGTATGTGTACATGTAGGTGTCCATGTGCATGTACGTACATACATGCCTGTTGGCGTGAGTGGAGGCCGGAGGTTGATATCAGATATCGTCCTCAGTTGCTCTCTGTGCTGGCTAGTTTTATGTTGACTTATCAGAAAAAGGAGAACCACCATTGAAAAAAAATGCCTTCATAATACAGTTTGCGTGTAGGCAAGTCCGTGGGGTATTGTCTTGATGGATTGTGGGAAGGCCTGTCTCCCGGGGCCATGCCACCCCCAGGCAGATGGTCCTGCATGCTATGAGAAAGCAGGCTGAGCAGGCCACAAGGAGCAAACCAATAAGCTTCTCTCCTTTATGTTCTCTGCATTTGTTCCCGCCTCTAGGTTCCCGCCCTGTTTGAGTCCCTACCCCGACTTTCCTCAGTGATGGTCTGTGATGCGAAGCTGAAATAAACTCCTTCTCCCTAAGTTGCTTTGGTCACGGTGTTTTATCACAGACACAGCCACCCCAGCTAAGACAGCATCTACCCCATTCTTAGAGGCAATGTCTGTCACCGGAGCTTGAGCTCACAGGTTTGGCTGATGCACCATGGAGTCCCAGGGACCTTGTCTTTGTGCAGCACTTGGATGCCGGTGTGCTGCCTTCCCTGCTGTTTTACCTGAACTCTGAGATCTGAACTAAGATCCGAATGATGGCGGGCAAGCACCGAACCACCCTCCCGCCTGTCTGACGTAGAGAGAGTCAGTACTGTGGGATGAAGTCTCTGTGCCTTGGTCAGAAAGAAGATAGAGAATATAATCTCTCTTCCCTCTCTTTGTTCCGGTGGGTCCTACAGCACACTTTCTGGGCATACAGCGGCAGCATAGGTGAGCGAGGTGTGGGGCATCAGGCGGGCATCAGGCGGGCATCAGGAGCAAGGAATAATCATAGCAAGGAGTCCTGCTGAGACAGACGCCAGCTGTGCAGCCCTTGTTTTCCTAGTCATTCTTTCTCTTCCTCTTCTGTCCTGTCAGCGCTAATGCTGTTATATAAGAGTGGGACCAGATGACCTCTGGACTAAATGGAACCCAGCAAATATTTCTAACCACCAGCCCGTGCGCTCTAGAGCAGGTCTTGATGAGCAGCCTAATCCGCGAGGAATGAGGAATGCCCACACAGTGAGCTTTGCTCTGTGCTGCTGGGTTCTGGGCCGGGTGGAGTCTGTCTTGGGTTTTATTAATGAGGCTGGTACTAGCAGGGTACTCTAGAAGCCTGCTGGGCTGCATTTCAGTTGGACACTTGGGGTTTATCTAAATGTACTTGTTATTTAGCATGTTCATATATTTTCCACTGGAGAAGGTTTTATTTAGTTGTCTCTGTAGTTCCCCCCGCCCGCCCTGAGAAAGACTTTTATCTTGAGATTGTGAGCGCCTAGTTTTAATTAAAAATATTCATGTATTTATAGACAAGGTCTCACTGGGACATTCAGGGGCCCGGGAACTCAGAGATCTGCCTGCTTCTGCCTCCTGAGTGCTGGGAATTATGGCATGTGCCACTGGGCCTGTTACATTTGTTTGTTTTTGTGGGGGCACAGTGCATGCATGTACCATGGTGTATGTAGAAGTCTGAGGACAACTTGCAGGAGCCGTTTCTCTTTGTCTACTATTGCATCCTGGGCTTGGTGGAGAGGATCTTTACCTGTTGAATTATCTCGCTGGCCCAAAGTTTGTTTTTTGTTTTTTGTTTTTGTTTGTTTGTTTTTAGTATAGTTGAAATTTTTGTTTATATTTTTAGGTTTGAAGTGGGTGAGATAGATTATGATATTTAGTGTAAATGTTTCAAATGGTTATTATTCAATATAAAATCTTGAAAGTGAAAATATAGTATGTCAGGTTAGAATAACTTTGGTGTATGTGTGTGGTGCAAGTGCATATATGTATGGTTCATGCACACATGTATGTGTGATATATGTGTTTGGTATATGTACTTGCCTGTGTGGTTGGTGTATGCACATGTGTGTGCATGCGTGATGTATGTGTGTGTGGTGTATGTTGTGTATGTGTATATGTGTGGTGCATGTGTGTGGTATATGTGCATGTATGTGGTGTATGCATTGAATCTTGGGGTAGGCCAGCAATAGCAAGCGTCTGTTCTTCTGGCTGTTTCCATCCCTACAGGCATGTGAGGGCACATAGCTTTTATGTGGTGCTGAGGATTCAAACCCAAGTCCTCGTGCCCTCAATGTTACTCCCTGAGCTACCTCCTCAGCCCCAGGAAGGGATGTTTGTAAAGGTGATTCTGACAAGTCCAAAGAGTCTCACAAAGGTAGTCAGTCACCTTAGTCTCTGAAGAAGTTGCTTTAGAAAAATGTTTATGCTACTGGGGAATCCATACTTTTGGTCTCAGTGCCTGCCTTCCCTCCATGATGTGTCTCCCCTGGGGTACCCTCCGCTTTCTGTGGAATATACCAGGCTCCCTTCAGGAGTGATTGCCTGTGTGGAGTGGAATCCCCCTGGCTGGTTCTCACCACTCAGAGCTTGCCCTGCAGCTGGCCTCAGTATCAGTTTCCTGGGTATCCACCAGACTCTGCCCAGCTAGTTCCTCATTCCTCCGGTTTACCCTTTGTCTGTCTCCTTCTAATTGGAGGGAGATTTGGGCTTAGCATTCCAGGGCCATCCCTTACATACAGTATGTATTTCAGAATGGTTTGCTCATACAAATGCCAATGTTTATATTTATTCCTTCATTTCTTTAGCTGTAAAAGACATTACATTTGAATTTCTTATGTCTGTTTGTTTATTTGAGACAGGTTCTCAGTATGTTGCCCCAACTAGCCTGGAACTCACTATGTAGACCAGGCTGGCTTCAAATTCACAAAGAGCTGCCTTCCTTTGCCTCTGAGTGCTGGAATTAGAGGTGTATACCCACATGAGGCTTAAATTTATAAGAGATATTTGTATTTCTACATCAGGATTTTTTTTTTTCATTTGTTCAATGAAGTGGAATAGCTTAGCTAGTGGAAAGAATACTGGCCAAGAAGTCCTGAAGGTTTCTAAGTGTTCTGTAGCTACTCATGGCTGCCTTAGAGTAGAGGGGATCCTTGGAGGACATAGGGCCTGAGGGATGGTTGACAGTCTCCATAGAATCGGGAAGGACAGGGTTGGGAGAGCTTCAAGCCTGTATACCCCAGCCTGGCTTTGTGCATCTCTTTGTTTTGACTTTTCATCTGTACCCATGACAATTCCCTTTAAAATGAAAGTTAGTATGCCCAAAGTTTTGGGCTGCTCCCATTGACCAAGTGTTGGAGGGAATTGTGGGAGCCATGGTTTGTAGCCAAACTATGAGGAACACAGGCCACAACCTGGGGATGGCAACTGACAGCTATCTTAGTCTGTTTTTCTGTGGCTATAGCAGAATACCCGAGACAAGGTGATTTATTTAAAAAAAAAAGTTGTTTTTTTTTTTTTTGACTCAGTTCTTGAGGCTGGGGAGTTGAAGAGCATGCATTCAAGAATGGCTTTCAGTTCTGGTGAAGGTGTCCTAAGAACAAGTGCAGGGTGTGATGCCCAAACTTTGTAACATGCTGCTCTGCTGGTAACTAACCTAGTCCTTCAAGAAAAGCTTAGTCCCTGTCAGTGACAAATCACCAGCCACACAGAAGACCAAATTCAGCGTGAACAGTCAAACCTGTTTAAATCACAACATCCGGGAGATGAGGGCCACTGGGCTCTTAACCCGGGAGAGCCGGAACTACCTCTAAGCAAGGGTTCAGCTCTGGGACACCCAGGTGTCCTCTGCTTGGCATGTGGGAAACTCCGCTCATCTGGGCAAAGAATTGTTCCTCAGGGAGGTTGAGAGTGGTGGAGTCAGTTTTGCCTCTCACAGAAGGCGGCCAGCTGTAAAGTAAAATTATCACTTGTGAGGTTGCACGAGAACACCCTGGCGTGCATGGGGACAGGCAGAGGGAGGCCAGCTTGGAGGAGTCAGCTTTCTCCTTCTCCCATGTAGACACTGGGGGGCAGACTCAGATGTCAACCTTGGCAGAAAGGCTCTTCACCAGCTGAGCCCCTCACTGGCCCCAATTTGCCTGTATTTTAAAGTCTTCCTATTTCTTTACATCTATAGCTTTTCCCCCTCAGGAATGCCTGTCCTAAATACCAAGGAATTCACAGTCAATGTTGAAATCACATTAAAAAAACAAAACAAAACAAAACAAAAACCCTCAATTCAACTTTAAACAAAAACACAGACAAAATGTTCAATAATGGTCATTTCTGATAGTAGGTGTGCTAGTTAGCTCTTGTTCACTGTGATAATAGCCCTCAGGCTGTTGACTTATAAACGTTGTATGACCAGATACCTAAGGGGAGAGGGCCTCCCCACATGCTGAAGAATTTTCCAGCAACCTCAATTGTGCATCCTGTGATTTAACTCAACTTGACACTGTTTACTTAGAGACAGTAGCAGATCCTGCAGGCTGAGACAATCAACTCAGGCATCTTGGCTCAGGCTTAGAAGTCCACATCCATGGTTGTTGGCCCTGTCACTTTTAGCATAGTGATGAATCAGGTATCACATTGGAGCAGCAGTAAGCAGCGAATGCACTTGTTGCCTCCAGGAAGGAGAGGTCGGAGGGAGGTAGAGGAAGAGGAAGATAACGAGGGCTTTTAAAGAGGCCACCATCAGTGATCCGTTTCCCCCACTTGCCCTGCCTCAAGTGTCTACTACCTCCAGGAAGCTCAATATGTATTCATGAATGGGAAAATCACATCCTGAGGCCAGAGTCCTTGTGATCCAGTCACCTCTGGAAGGTCCCATTCCAAGGACTATGCTGGGACCCAAGCCTTCAACACATGAGCTGTTAGGAAAATTTCAGAACCAGCCCTTAGCAGGGAGGTTATGGATTACCCTTTTCATTTGAAAGCGTGAATGTACTCAGGGCTTTCTGGACGGAGCCTGTGTTTCCTTTGCTGCTGTTTTGTTTGTGAGACAGGGTCTCCCTGTGTAGCTCTGATTGTCTTGGATTACAGTACATAGGTAGACCAGGCTGGCTTTGAACTCACAGATATCTGCCTGCCTCTGCCTCCCAAGTGCTGGGATTAAAGGTGTACACTGCCACATCTGGCCAAACACACATTACTTTAAATTTTATGTCATTTCTGAAAAAGTTACTAATGTGCAGTTGGTATGAATGAGGTGCCCGTGTTAAGACCTGGGAGGTGTTTGCTTTGTGTTGCTTAGCTCTTGTATTAGTTACCTCACTGCTGCTGTGATAAAACACCAGGTCCCATTGTGGCTTATCCAAGGGAAAGTTTACTGCTTTTACAGCTCCCAAGGGAGAATCCATAATGGCAGGGGAAACATGGCGGGCAGCTGGAGCAGGAAGCTGAGAGATCACGTTCCCATCCATCCAGAAAACGGCAAGTGTGAACTAGACGTGGGGCTGGATGTGGGGAAGCCCGTGCAGTCCAAAAGCAGTGTGAACTGGAAGTGGGACAAGGCACTGTCCCACCAAACGCCTTCCCTGAGGGACTTGCTTCCTCCAGTAAGGATCCATAACCTCCCATAGCAACTAAACCTCTGCATAGCAACTATGCCAGAGCCTCTTGGGGACATTTCTCACTCAAGCCACCACAAAGTGTAAAGTTACCCTCAGTTCTACCCACCTAGTGGAATTGCTGCTTTGCGTTAGAATGCCATATTTATTCTTGAGAGACAGCTGTAATTTGACTTTACCATAGGTATTTTGGATAGCTGCATTTGGAGTTGATTATCTCCTTTTCAAACCAGTACAGTGAGTAGCCATGGAACTGTCTGTGCTGGGGGATGGCTCACTTGGGAAAACTCCTGCCTTACAAGCACAAAGACCCATGAGAAAATGTTGGGAGGAATAGTGTGGGCCTGCGATCCCAACACTGGAGAATCAGAGAGAGGAGGGTCCCTGGTTCGCTGGCCAGCCAGGCTACGAGGTGGATACTCTTCCTGAGGACAACACCGAAGGCTTCTGGAACCACACACACACATGTACACGTGTATGCACACAGACACACGCAAACACATGTACATATACACATACACCTAAAATTAAAGAAAGAAATGCATTCGCTATATGCTCAACATTGGTGCTTCTTAGTAAAAATGGGCTTCTTGCGTTCAGGGTTTCTCAGGGTTACTGTTTCTGGGATGAAACACCATGACCAAAAGCAGCTCGGGGAGGAAAGGGTTTATGTCAGCCATCACTGAAGGAAGTCAGGGAAGGAACTCAAGGTGGAAACCTGGAGGCAGGAGCTGAGGCAGAGACCATGGAGGGATGCTGCTTACTGGCTTGCTTCCGTTTGCTTGCTTGGCCTGCTTTCTTATAGAACCCCATACCACCAGTCTAGGATAGTCCTGCCCCACTCAGCTGGGACCTTCCCAGCAATCAGCATCCGAGAAAATGCACCACAGGCCAATCTGGTGGAGCAGCTCCTCAGCTGAGGCTCCTTCCTCCTAATGCCTCTAGCTTGGGTCAGGTTGACATAAAACTACTGAGTACACAAGAGCTTGCCCCTGCCCCTGCGGGGCTGTGTAAAGTGCCTGGCTGCCACATGCCAAGATACTCTGAGGTGCGCAGAGCAGAGAGGTGGCTTCCTGAAGGACTGATGGGCTGGGCTTCCACTGCTAGTGACACGTAGGGCCTCCCTGGTTACCAGGTGACACAGCTTAAGGTGCCCTCCAGCAGGTGTACCGAAGCACATCCGAGCAGTTGATGGAACATCAGGCGAGAGGCTGGCTCTTAGTACACACTGCGGGCCTGTGCTGAGCTTTGATGGCTACTGGCAGCTGGCAGCCACTCTCACCCACCTTGGCATTGTAAAAAGTTATACATTTGTATCAATCATATTAATGGTATCTAAGATATCATATTTATCTTCAAGTTATTGCTGGGTCAAAAATCATAACATAATGTAAAATCACTCCACTGTGAACTGTAGCAGAGGCTCATCATTGTTAAGTGTGTGGTTCAGGGTTGTGTGTCCAGTGTCCTGCAGTGATCTGCAGAACTGTCTCAGCTGACAGGACCGAAACCGAAACTCTCCCTTTTCCTCAGTCACTCCCCTCCCCTGACAATCACCAATCAGTTTTTTTATTTCTAGGAATTGAACTACTTTTGATTCCTATGAAGGTGGCCTTATGCTTATACATCGTGTGAGGGTGGGGGGCGGAGGGAGGAAGGAGAAAGAGAGAGAGAGGGAGGGAAGGAGTGGGGTGGGGGGGGGAGAGAGGGGGGTAGAAAGGGAGGGAGGGAGGAGTAGAGGAGGAGGAGGAGGACCAGGGGAAGGAAGAGGAGGGGGGGAGGACTAACTTATTTAGTGCCATGTTTCCATGGGACCTGACTGCCTTCATAAGAACTGCATACTATTCCACTGTATCACTCATCAGGGACAGTCTGGGCTGTGTCTACTCCTGGCTGTTGGGAGGAATGCTGCAGTGGGCATGGGTATTCTTTTGAATGGATGCCCAGAAGTGGAGAGGGCCCATGCTCCCTGGTATCTTTTTCTTCTCTTCTTTTGATAGTAGTTATCCTAATGAGTATAAGATCATGTCTCAACAAACATTGTTGGGAAAGTCGATTATCTATCTACCCACAAAACATGAAGCTAGACTCTTACATTGCACCAGGTTGAAAAAAAAAAAAGCCGCCTTCACATGCTTAGAGACATAGGCACGTGCCTTATTACTGTAAAGTCCGAGGAAGCAAAGGAGAAGCCTTCAGGACAGTGGAGATCTTACATATGATGCCAAAGCAAAACCAGCCGAAAGAGTCACTGCAAATGTAAATGTTTCTGTCCAGCACAGGAAACAAGTGGCTCTTTGTGTGTGTGCTCGTGTGCATGCGTGTATGTGCATGTGCGTGTGCGTGTGTATGCATGTGCATGTGCACATGTGGAGGTCAGAGCACAACTCGCAGGACTCTGTTCTCTATTCTCCTATGTGGGTCCTGGAATTGAATAGATGCTTCTACTTGCTCAGCCATCGTGCCAGCTGATGGATTCCGTTAATCATGGAAAGCTGTCAAAGTTCACCAGATAGTTTTCCTGCATTAGTTGAGATGCCATCCTCTGTCCAGTCACTTGGTGGCATGTGACACTGATTGATCTTTACGTCATCAGCTCTCCTTGCATTGCAGTGATGGGGTTTGTCAGTTCTTCATTGTAGCAAACATGATGTTGAATTTGGTTCACCCTGATCATTTTTGATTGGGTTCAAGGCATGTAATTGATATCTTATTGTATCTGAACATGATATAACGTGTAATTTTTAAAAATAGAGCTGAAATATATACACCAACATTTTCACACCAACACCCTCCATTTTAATAATTGTTTCATGTCCTTATCTAGCTAGACTGTAGTCACACTCCTAAAAAATTTGTTTGCTCAGGGACCAACGTTCGCTGCTTGTGTGTGCTCAGCTGTTAAGAGTCCAGTGTCCCTTTTAACCTATCCATTGCCATCTTCCTTTCTTGCTGTGTCTTTTTTTACCTTTATTTTATGTGCATGAGTTTTTGCCTGTATACATGTATGTGCACCACATGTATACAGTGCCCATGAAGCCCAGAAGAGGGCGGCAGACCACCTAGGACTGGAGCTACACTTCTAGATGGTCTGCCAGAGCAACAAGTGCTCTTAACCACTGAGCCTCTCTTCAGCCCTTTCTTGGGCTGCAAGTGTTTTTTAAGAAACCATGATTTGCCCTAGCTAGATCTTTCATTTTCTTCTTTTTTAAAAAAAATTCTCTTTTATTTCTGTGTGGACCAAGGGAGCAGTTTATACCTGAGCTTCAGGTCCTTCAACTACAAAGCAAAAGCAAAAGCAAAGAAGGCAGAAAAGAAGCCATCTGTAAAAAATCAAGACTGCAACATCCCAGGATGCATTTGTGGCTTATTATATTTCTCTTCCCCCCCCCCCCGTATTGTTTGTAAATTACTATTTCTAAAGGTTTGAAGAGATTTCTATTTTTAATTTTTTGCTTAGACTAAGTCAAAGGTGGTGGTAAGCTCAGCCATCAGAAGATGTAAGTGTGGGTGACTACTTTTCTGTGATGTCAGCAGTCGTAAGGAGCCTGGTCCAGAGACATTGACTGAGTAAAGATCAAAAAGTAAAGTGCCTTTCTGTCCCAGGTACCCATATAGAGACACTTAAGGGCTCAGTTGGCAGTGTTTGTCTAGGATTCAGGGAGCCCTGAGTTAGACTCTCAGAACCCTACAGATTGAGCATGGCAGCACACACCTATGCTCCCAGTATTAGGGAGGTGGAGGCAGGAGTCAGAAGTATAGTAACACCATCCTGGACTATATAAAGTTCCAGGCTAGCCTGGGTGATATCAGACCCTGTCTTAAAAGAAAAGAACAAACCAAAACAGAAAAATTCTGTCAATGAGTTGGCTACCCCTGAGATGAAGTTGACATAGGAAAGCAGGAAGAAACACTTAAAAAAATATTTTTTAATACTTCTTTCTTGAATTTTCTTGTATTAGTGTCCCTGGCCAGGAGCACTTGTAACTGGCTGATCCTTCCACGTTGGAGGTTATCATCTGCCAGCCCCAGCCACCAGCTTTTCAAATGCATCCAATCTTTAACTTTTTGCAGGTGGCTTTTCTGTCCCTGTCTGCTCCCCTGGTGTACACAGCAGGTGTGAGCTCTTGTTTGTCTCTCCCTAAAGCTCCTTCTTAAGCCACAGCTAATAGGTTTCTGAGAGGCCCAGAGATGTCTGCTGTCTGCAGACCAGAAAGGCAGACCCAAGGTGCATGGCTCAGGAGGAGAGGACCAGAAGAATGGTTTTTTTGACTGGGAGGTGTGTGGACCCACTCGCAACTAGCTGAGCCACCCACAGCTTCCTGCCACTTTCCAGGGCAGTAGAGATCCTACCTAGTGAACAGGGAGTGTGGGAGAGAGAGGACTTGGAGACTGGAATTCTTCCCACCCCGAGTAAGAACCCAGTGGCTACCAGATTACCTATTTAAAAGTCAGTTTCATGGCTTCGAGACAGAGAACTGAGACCTCTGTTGTGTGTAATCATTGGAGGGATCATAGAGGGATGGGTGGAATTAGTGTAAGGACAGAGGTGACTGCAGTTTGAAGAAGGATCCCGTGTACCAGTTAGAGGGGTGCGTAGCGGGGAGTGGTGGGCAGCATGCTCAGGCATAGGGGTTGAGGAGACCTCTGAGGACAGGACATTTTGAGAGTGACCCAAGTGGAAGCTAGGGAATAGCCTTCCAGGTCTGCAGGCAGCAGAGTCAGGGCTGTACTCTGGTCCTTAGGAAGCCACCGTGGCGGTGGGTGTGCTTAGGGCTGGATGGTGGCATCTGAGGCAGCCATCTGCAGGGGTACACGTAGCCTGTCTCCTGAATTGAGAGGCCCTTGTGTGATTCTGGAGAGTCCTTCCAGGTTCCCCTCCTTTTTTATTTTCTCTGCCTTTGCTGGCTATTTCTAGAAAGAATGTGCTTGCTCTGTTACCCAAAAGGCCAAGGTCTGAGTTCCAGCCCGGATCTCCCCTGAAGAAGAGAGACTAGGCTGGGTGGAGTCTCTGGGGCCAAGTGACCCCTTGGTATCTCATGCGGTCTGGGAGGAAAATACCTCATTGTTTCCGAAAGAATTCAACAAGGCGTGTGTCTATATGTGCTTTATAATTAGAATATGGGCCTCCTGGCTTGTATTGCAACTGGAGGGAACTGGTTCCTTGTTGGAGTTCATGCAGCATTTTCAATAGGCAGTGTGATTTCTGGTGGGACAGTCACCTCCTTCCTCCAAGCATGGCTTGGAACGTGTCACATTCCCAGGAAACAGTTTTCCTGAATATGTGTTTTAGAGGATCTGTAAGTTATTCTCATGCTGCTGTGGTATGTAGAACACAGTAAACACATAGACACACATATGTACACACAGAGATACACACACTCTGAGTCCCACAGATACACACTGAGTCACACAGACACACTGAGATACACATATAGATACACACACACACACACACACACACACACCAAAATTAAACACCCTGAGCTGGAAGAGGGAGCAGCCTAGGTAATGTGGAGAATCTTGATGTTGTAGAACACATGGAAGGGTTGTCTCTTCCCCTCCCCACCTAGTTGTGTCTACACCGAAGCTCGGCTTTGGGCTGGCTTTTCTTCTGTTAGCTCTAGTCAGTTTATTTTACCGTGTTTTGTTCTTCTCCACGAATCCAGATCATCTTACTTTCTACCAAAACAGTACTTGCTCATTCTCACAGGCAGGGCGCTAAGCTTGGAAATGCAGGGTGCCAAGTGTTAAATTTAAAGTTTTAAATTAAAAATTGTGGCACAGTCTCCATCACCATGCTTGGCAGTGCCCTTGTCCCTTCTTGTTTGACATGTGAGGAGACAGACTGGCAGCAGTTGTAAGCTGAAACCTGGTTGTAGGCAGAGCTAGCCAGCCGGGGGTACTAACATTCAAGGTGGGGTGTGCGTGTATGTGTGTGCGTGTGCATTTCCTTAAATGAAAGCATGACACATTTGCTTTAAATAGAATTTTATATCCTGTTTGTTCAGGCTAGTGTAACTCTATGATAGATGGCCCTAAGATTGAAACTGGCTTTAAATACTGTTTTGTTGAATAACCAGATTTGTCTGTCCGCCTCCCACCCCCTGGTCTTCTTGTCACACACTCACACTGACTGTATTGACGTGGTCAGCGTGTTTCACAATGTGCTTGAGTCATTTCCCCAGGAGCCCTGAGTTTAGTTACTCAGAGGGAAGGCATGCATTGACAACGAGTTCTCAGCCCCTTTCTTTCACCCAGCTGTCAGGTTCTATGGAATCGAAAATAGAACTGCCCTAATGTGATGCAGGCCACACACTGTTTACCGGTCACTTCGGAGGTGGCCAGTCTTGTGCACAGCAGTGTCTGGACTGCAGCGTGGATGAAGCAGGATGTGGGGTGTCTTCCAATGGGGTCCCTGAAAGGGGAAGACTTTGGAAGCCGGCCGCTCACAAGAAAGTAAGAAAGAGGAGGAGGAGTTACATACCTGACTTGGGCAGCTCTGCATCCCGTGCTCGGCAGCAAAGAGGAGACCTTCACAGCCTTACGAAGGTGGAGAAGGAGCCAAAAGATGAAGAAATTAAGCCTGGGGATCCAAGCTACGTGCAGCCCAGCACGTGAGGGGCCGAGTCCCTTGCTAGGCATCTGCAGATCGGCTTTGTGAGCTGCAGAGATTTGTAACTTAATGCAGGGTCGTTCACGGTGGCAGCACGGATCAGGAGGCTGGCTATGATGAACTGTTGGCTGCCTTGTGCTTCTAACCACTCAGTAGGTATCTTGTGGAACAAAGATCTGTACACAGGCTTCTCGAGTGCTTTTCAAGTGTCCTGTTTTTTAAATGACAATTTCTGTGCTGACCGTTTCCCTTCTGCTTGCCCACAGTATTAACAACAGCTGAAAAGAGCTTTTGTTTTTCTGGACTTGAAAAGCACAGAATAGAATGTTAGTAACTTGGCGGTAGTGCTGTTAACTGACTTTGGACCAGAACTGGAAATGGTGCTTAATGATGTTGGATGTAGAATTACTCGCTCACATGAGACTTTAATCATATTGACCTGTCCTCCTCTTCCTCCTCCTGCTTCTCCTCCTCCTCCTCCTCCTCCTCTGCCTCCTCTTTTGAAAGGCTTCCTGTGGGGTTTGTAGAGCTTTGTGAGCTGTGCAGAGCTTTTTTGCTGCCCAGCAAGTTTCTTTGGGGATCAGGGCTGTTGTAAGTCTGAGGATAAACTAATCAGTTAGGGCAGGTATTTGTGTGGTGAGCGTGACCTAACCCTCCTGGCATCTGACAGCGCAACATCTCTTCCCTCTAAATCCACTGCTACTCCCGAGCCAGGCCATGCGCTAGGTTGCTTTGCTCTAAAGTGAAAGAGGTGAGGCGTAAACTCTACGTTAGGTTTTGAGTCAGGAGGTCGACATTGCTCACATGTTGGCTGTTTGGACTTAGGAAGTTAGAGGAAGATGGGCTGATTACTAAATTTAACCTCAGTCTTCCGTTTCTGAAGTCTATGGATGCTCAAACCAGGGTCCATGAAAATAAATCTCAGGAGTGAGTTAAAAACGTCTTCATGTTCAAGTTTTTCTCTTTCAAGTGTTTCATGAGTCACTTGCTAGGATTTACTATGAAGATTTTGGAAGTGGTGGGGTTTTTTTTTTTTGTTTTGTTTTTTGTTTTTTCTTTTTAAACATCTAGAGGGTTTTGTGGGCAAAGGGTTAATTGACTTTGCCAACTACGTGAAAATGCTTGCATCTTATAGAGTTACAGAAGTAGCACTGGTTTAGCACGGGACTTAGCAGTGAATTAATGTACTATTGTATTACAGTTTAAAAAACTTTATGTGTGGATGTACAAGAGTGTGCACATAGCATTGCTTGTGACCGGAGATCAGAGGCCAATTTGTGGGAGTCAGGCCTCTCCTTCTACCATGTGGGGCGTGGGGACTGAACTCAGGTTGTCAGACTTGGTGGCAAGTACCTTTAGTGTCTGAACCATCTTGGCAGCCCCAATGTGATACTTTGTAAGATTAAATCTTATGTGCTTAAAAACGTGTGTTCTATCACCCAATAATGAACTTTTCCTTGGTCTCCTCTCTAAATGTTAAACCATACCTATGCTTATAGATGTTCACATATATGTAAACATAGATGTTTATATTTTCTTTTTTTAGTAATTTATTTTTTATTTTATGTACATTGGTGTTTTGCCTACATGTATGTCCATGTGAAGGTGTTGGATCCCCTAGGACTAGACAGTTGTGAGCTGCCATGTGGGTGCTGGGAATTGAACCCAGGTCGTCTGAAGAGCAGCCAGTGCTCTTAACCACAGAGCCATTTCTCCAGCCCATATGTTTATAGTTTCATCCCATGTTCTGATACATCTACGCACTAAGAAAAGACCCAAGTTATTGGCCTCACGGTATGCTCTCGGATCAAAGCCAACATAACCTTGATGTGACTAAAATATATCTGTGTGCTACTTCCTCCTGTTTTTGAAATGACCTTCGCCTTCCTTTTAAGTTTATATACACTGAGTTTTTGCAAAAATAGAAAAAAAAATCTTCTGACAATGGTGGTGCATGCCTTGGGAGACTGAGACAGGAGAATGGCCTCAGTTTGGGGCAGTCTGGGATCTATAGGAAGATCCTGTCTCTTAAACAGCATTAGCAATAAACAAACAAAAGGGCAATACTTTAGAGTCTTTTAGTTTCTTTTTATCCTAGTGTACAGGTATGATTCATTCCTTATTCTATGGAATATTGTATGTGTACATCTGTATTTCTAACACCTTTGAAATAGGAGTCATTATAGTGTGCTACAGTGCACAGAGTTCCACTAACTGCACCTAGGGGTGCTGGAGATAGTAACTGGAGACAACTGTGAAAGTGTGAGCCATAGCGGGACAGGGACCCGTCGGAGCCAAGACCCAGCTCCACCATTTGATGCCAGGAGTGTGACTCCTCTCTTTGGTCACGAGTATCTCATAATTGTAGTTTTCTGGGTAGCTTGAGGAGTGGGGCGGGGGATTCAGTAATTATTAATTGCGTTTCTTTGCCCCAAAGATGCTAACAGGATATCAAACATGGAAAACATACATTTTTCTTTTAAGTTTAAGGTAAATAGACTTCTCATGAGTCATGACTTGGGAAAGGGTTTCTATGCCTTTAATCCCAGCGCTAAGGAGGCAGAAGCAGATGGATCCCTGTGAGTTTAAGGCCGGCCTGGTTCCAGGTCACCCAGGGCTACATAGAGAAACCCCATCTCCAATAAGTTAGTAAGTAACTAAATACATACATAAATAAATAATCTGCTGTTCTGGCCAAGTGAGGATAGCAGAGAGAGAGGCATTTGGGGTACAGCTGGGAACTGAGTGATGCACCCTCCAGGGCCTGCTGTCTCCTCTCCTTCGTAAGGGAGCTGACTAACGCGCTATGCTGTTTCCCTTCTCCTCCTCCTGTAGCAATCAGCGGAGTGGAATAAGTACGATGACCGGTTGATGAAGGCTGCTGAAAGAGGGGATGTGGAGAAAGTGTCCTCCATCCTTGCCAAAAAGGGCGTCCATCCCGGCAAGCTAGATGTGGAAGGCAGATCGGCGTGAGTATCCCCTGGTCACTGAGGTCTGGGTAGAGCCCTGGGGTCCAAATGCCATCTGCGAATTGTGGCTATCCCTCTTGTGACTTTAAAGGTCTGACACAGAACTGTTTACTTTGAACTATTTTAGACAAACTAACAGTTGTCCTCCATTTAATTCTTTCCTGTGTCCAGCTGCTTAGGCAAAGCCCAGCCTGTGCTATTTGGGGTATTCTCATTGACAAACTTTTCCTCAGTCCTTATCGTATTTTATCTTTGAGGCAGCCAAGCGAAAGACGCAGAGAGAAGTCTTGAGAACGTAATTAGCTTGTTCTGACCTCAGGAGGCCTGGAGCTGGGATGTGGCTCCAGCTTCCCACCTTGGGAGCATTCAGTAAAGGGCACTGCCCTTTCCTCCAAGCCCCAGTTGGAGTTTTTCATTTATTTAGATCATTTTTGTTTCAGCAAAACTGAGCAGAACAGAGAGGAGCTGGAGACCTGGTGTGCCTTAGGGAGACACAATTAGAGAGCCCACCCTCACTGCGTTTGTGTGAACGGACTCCCGGATTACTCTGTGCCTCTGAGCCAATGTCCCTTCCCCACCCGACCCAGATCTCCACCGTTTCCTTTCTGGTTGAGGCTAAGAGGCAGTAGGGTTAAAGGGTAGATCTTGATTCTGTTAAGACTCTAATTACAGCCCTGGCAACTGTAGCCAGGAGCCCTCCCAGCACCAGAGGTGAAAAGTCCCATTTCCTAAACTCCCTGTCTTAGCCTTGCAGGGGATTTTTTTTTCCTTCAAAATTGTGTGGTTGGAAGTGAGCTGCTAAATATAGAAGTGAATATTAGGAATCTAATCACTAATGTTTGATGTAGATTATGACTTTGGAATGTGTAATGTTTCAGTCGAGCAAAGTGAGACTACAAATTCAGGTTTTAACAGCAATAAACCTTGAAACTGTTGGCTTCACAGTCTTTCAGTTTTGTCCAGCAGCTTTCTAGTTGTCTGTTTCTTTGTTTGCTTTCATTGAGACAGGATATCTCCATGTAGCCTTACCTAACTTCACCAAGATATAGACCAGACTGACTTCAAACCCATGGAGATCCACCTGCCTCTGCCTCCTAAGTGCCGGGATCAAAAGGTGTGCACCATCAGGCCCAGTCAAGTAGAATTCCTTTTTACCTTAAAAATAAGTTAATTTTTATGTCTTCCTCCTATTTTTTTTTGACAAATCTTAAGCTGTTTGATGTGGCTTATAGCACAGATGGTAAAATGTAATTTCTACAAATGAGTTGTAGTCCCTTCTGTCTAGTCTTTCCCCAACGCTAAGGGTGGCAAAGCCCTCTGTGCGTGTGCCCACAGTTCTTGTACTTTCGGTGTTTGGAATGGGCGTTTGCTTGAGTGTCTGGTGTCTGTTGGCCAAAAGTTCATGTGTGCGATTATCTTTATTAACCGAGCCCCACAGAATCAGTGTCATTTGGTGAACACCTGGGTCCTGTTAAGACTTCCAGGGTTTCTTTGTAGGAAGTAGCCGTCTACGTGGGACGCACAGGGGAGGATGTTTCCCTTTTTATTTATATGGTTAGCTATATATTCTTTCTTAATGAAAGCACTTTGGATTTAGCTAACTTTAATGTGTTACAGATGTATCTTCTATATTATCTCTAGTGGCAAAACAATTTTAATTTGAAGTGTTTTTTTATTTTTAATTTTGAATGTGTTTTGTTATATTTTTCAAGACAGGATTTCTCTTTGTAGCCCTGGCTGTCCTGGGACTTGCTCTGGAGCTAGGCTGGTCTCAAGCTCACAGAGGAGATCCACCTGCCTCTGCTTCCCAAGTTCTGGGATTAAAGGTGTGCAACACCACTGCCAGGCTTAATTTTGAAAAATTTAAAGACAATTTCATTTTGAAAATTTTTTGTTTTCATTTTTTTACTTTTACTTTTGAAAATATTTTATTTATTTTATGTATATATACGTGTGTGTACATACCCAAGTATATGTATGTGGGCATTCAGGAGCCCACAGAGGCCAGAAAAATGGATTGGATCCTCTGGGACTGAAGATATAGACTGTTGTGAGCCACTGTGTATATGTACTGGGAATTGGACCCATGCCTTCTCTAAGAGTAGCCAAGTGTTCTTAACCACAGAACCATCTCTCTAGTCCCAAGGTTTTGAAATTCTTTTATGAAGCAACAAGTACTTCTTGAACCTATTGTGGTTCCAGAAAGATACTAGGGATGGTGGTAATGGTAGAAACCTGTGTTATTGATCAAGAATATCCAGTGCAGGCACACAATCCTGTAACTCCACTCCAGTGGATCCAACTCTCTCTGGCTTCCAGACATCCTCAAACACACAGGCACACACACACACACACACACACACAGACACAGACACAGAAAAACACACAGACATATAATACAAACATATATATATATATATATATATATATATATACATACATACATACACAGACACACACAGACATACACACACACAAAGACACACAGTCATAGAAAGACACCCCCCATACACATATACTACATGTATTTAAAAAGAAGAGGTTCTCTTGGTTGCAGAGTGTTTCTGTAAAGCTTTCTCCTATGTCACGTACAGCTCTGTGCCCATGTTTCTATGACTGACATGATTCTTCCTGAAGCATGCCTGCTATTTATAGTTCTGCAGCGTGGGCAGTGCTTGGGAATTAGCTGGGGATCCTGCTCTCGTGTGCATGGTCAGTGTCATGGTGAGCTGTTATGAAGACCATAGTCTTTGTAAATTTGTGAGCTGAGGAGTGCAAACAAATGATCCCAAACTGGCATTTCCACGGTCTTAGACCTTAGTAGGGAGGAGGACTCCACCTCTAAGGGCCACACAGTGTGTTGTGGGGCGTGATTGTCTCAGGAGACCTAATGATGCCTGTGGCCCAAATGTGTTTGTCCTATTAAAATGGAGAATGGGTTTATCTGTTAAGAACAGCTCTCTTGAGTGCTTTGAGCTGTCCTCAGCCCTGCTGTCCTAGGGAGGGGCTCATTCTCTGGTTGCATGTCACCTGTCTTAGTATTATTAGAGTCTCATAATGACCTGCTATCTGAGAATGAATTTGCAAGCTATTCCGCATTTTGCCTTTTGTCTTTACTTGTTCAGACATTTGAGAGTGTGGCGTCACACTTGTGACTGAGAGTATAACAAAAAGTAAAACAGACAGTAAACTCTGTTTTTATTATTGAGTTTGCAGTTGAGTGGGAAGAAACCCACAAGCCACAGAAGAAATCAATATTGGACTTATATGGCATAAACATGTTAATTCTACGGAGACTGGTGAAGGCAGGGATGAGGTGCCAGGAGAATAAGGCTTCAACAGTGGGAAACTGAGCTCCTCTGCTCTGGCCAGGGAAGGAGCCTCCTGCTGAGGGTGATCCCAGCGTGGGTCTGCACTTTCTCGCCCTCCTCCTGACATCTTCAGAGGCTGTCCTCTTGTCCAGGATCTCCTTCCTCTGTCACCTTGGACTCAATGCCTTTTACCCACAATGCCCATCTCCTCACAAGTTTGGATTTGGATAAGTTCTTGTCAGTGCCAGTTTATTAATAAAAGGTTTTATTTTATGTGTATGTGTGCACACATGTATATGAGCCAATGGAAAACAGAAGGGGCAGGTCCTCTGGTGCAGAGTTTTGGGTTGTGGTAAGCCAACTGACGAGGGTGTTAGGAGTTATCTGGAAGAGGAGCAAGTACCCTTAACTGTGGGTCCCTCTCTCCAGCCCCAAAGTTAGCGTCTTAAGCAGGCTTGACTACCTTGTTAGGGGCCTTCATCAATGGGGTCTGCTTGTGTGAGATGTCAGTCACATGGGTAGAAGAGGCAGAATTAAGTGCTGACAATAGTCACTGTGGGAGAGAGAAAGCATGGGATAGCTTAGCTTGGTAATTCCAAAGAGAGAAAGTCTATTCTGCTGTGGTCTTAACCCTCTTCTATAACGTTCTGGAGTAGTTTCAGTACATTTCAAATCAAACAAAATAACATTTAGAAATGTTCCAGTGTGGTTAGAAAGTGGCTTAGTGGGTGAATGCTTGCCACCCAAACACAAAGACCAGAGTTCTTATCCCTGAGCTCATGGAGAGGTGGGGTGCAGGGAGGAGTCAGCCTGTCAACTCCTGAGCTCAGAGAGTGGAGACTGGTGGGCCCTGGGCAGGCTGGCTGGGCAGGTGCAATTTCGAGACCCTGCCTCCCTGAGTAAGACAGAGCCCGATGAAGGAAGACTCCCAGTGTCAGCCTCGGGCTTCCATGTGCATTCACACACCCTCAAACACACATATACACACACACACACACACACACACACACACACACACACACACACACCCTCAAATACACACACATACACACACACCCTCAAACACACACACACAAACACACACACCCCACAGGGATATACACATGCTAAAAAAAAAAAAGGCAAGAGGAAAAATTCCAGTGTACATTAATTTAATTCTAAGAAGCACCAGGGGGCTTGATAGCAAAATAATAAATTACAGGGCTAATGATATTATATAATGACCTTTTCTCTCATCAAAGCTGTAGAATATTAAAGTGTTTCATATTAAGAAGATACTTCTAGAGTGTCCTGGCTAGTTTATGAATCAGATTTTTTAAGAATTTCAGATCTGGTAACTAAAAATACTCTATTTATAAAGGTGTTCTAACAAAGCAAAGCTTTTGTAACACTGTGTGTGTGTGCACATGTGTATGTTAATAAGGGATGATGTTGGTAGAACACTTTTTAAAATGTGAGTGCATGTTTTGCCTGCATATGTATCTGTGCACATGCATACCTTGAGCCCAAGGAGGCCAGAAGAAGGTGTTGGATCCCCCGGGACTAGAGTTACAGATAGTTGAGAGCTGCCATATGGGTGCTCGGAATTGAACCTAGGTCCTCTGGAAGAGTAACCAGTGCTCTTAACCACTGAGCCATCTCTAGCTCATGAACATTTAACCTACCTTTGTTAGTTTCCATGGCGTAACGGGTGTTCTCTTTCATTCAGCTTCCACGTCGTGGCATCCAAAGGGAATCTGGAGTGTCTGAATGCCATCCTTACGCATGGCATTGATGTTGCAACCAGGGACAGTGCAGGTACACCTCCTCCATTAATAACCCTCCCTCCCCCTCTCCCCCTTCCCTCTCTTCTTCTCTCCCTCTCTGCCTCCTTCTGCCTTTCTAAAGCTTGGGTCTTTCATACACGGGGCAAACACTCCAGCAGTTATACCCTCAGGTATTCCTCACATTCGAAATCAGACAGACTTGAAAAGTGAAATAACAGTTTCTGCTTTAGGTTATTTATTTCCTTACCATTGACTTTTAGATTTATTTTATGTGTATGCATTGCATGTCTGGCTATATGTATGTGCACCATGTGAGTGCAGTCACTGTAGAGGCCATAAGTGGCTGTAAAATCCCCTGGAGCTGGCTGCGAGCTGGCTGATGTAGGTACTGGGAACGGAACCCAGGCCCTCTGCAAGAGCAGCAAGCGCTCTTGTGCCACTGAGCCAGTGTCTTGGACCCTGAGCTGCTGAGCTGAGAAAACATTGACTCCCGAGTATCGCCATGAGAGAGGTCAAGTGCAGGGGATGTAGGTGCCGCAGTGCCGGCTTTAGAGACTTTAAGGGACTGTTTCATTTACATTCACATCCTGTGCCATGTCCTCTCTGTGACGAGGGCATTTGACACTCGGTTAGATGTCTTATGTGCTGGAGACATAACTGCTTCCGTGGTGGTGGTAGGGATAGTGACAGGTGACATTCTATAGCATCTGGGTGGCTGCTTTTCAGAGCTGCTGAGCACCTTACAGTCTTCAGTCATGTTAATTCACATCACTTCTCTGCACCTCAGCCAACAAGGGTAGGACGAGTGAGCGCTCACTCACTCATTCACTTGCCCCAGGCTCCACAAGAGTCCAGTGCCCCTAGGGAGCCTGGACTGGGTTTGCCTGGCTGGATCACAAGTTATTTAGACAGTTGGAATCTTATTTTTCTCCTCATCTCTTGCTTGCCCCTGTCTGTCTCTTTAAATCTCACTGCTGAGTTTGCACATTCAAGGTAAATATGCAAGTGTTTGGACACAGCTGTTGTTCTTCCTTCAGTGAGAGCTGTAGATGTTGATGAACTTGGATAAATATTTTTATTTATTGCTTGCGTGGATGGATGTGTGCAAGTTCACACTCACATGCCCCAGCATACACGTGGAGGTTGGAGTACAAAAGCAGAAATTGCTTCTCTCCTCCTATCTACCATGTGGATCCTGAGGAGAGAACTTGGGTCACCAGGCAGGAAGTGACCGCCTCTGCCCCCTGAGCCCTCTTGCCAGCCCTCTGAGCTATGCCTGCAGCTCGGGAACTGAAGTGTGCCACCATCATGTTTCACAGACAAGAGGGAGCGTGGGTGCAGTTGGCTGTGCTGTGTCTGGTCCTACACTCTCTGTGGTTGGCATTAGAACCTGGCTCATCAGACCTGGGGAATTGTACAGCCTACTTAAACTCACATTAAACCCTATGCGTGTTGAAAGCCTGTGTGTCTCTTTTCTAGCCAATGTGCTTGTGAAAGCAAGCTGCACATTAAGATATTTGTGAAAGAGCTAAAGGGCGTGACAGGTTGGATGTTGGCATTGCCCATGAAACCCTTATGCCTTTCACTATCTAAGTGAGATGTATGTGTAAGGACATATAGTTGCAGGGGAACAACAGGATGGCTCAGTGGACAGAGGCGCTTGCCACCACCCCCCCAAGCTGGATGGCCTGAGTTTTATCCCCACAGGGACCCACATGGAGGATGAAGAGAACTGACTCATGTAGCTGTCCTAAGACACTTGCTGTGGCACATGGCTACCCACAAATAAGTTAGTGCATATGCGCACAAGTGTGTGTGTGTGTGAGAGAGAGAGAGAGAGAGAGAGAGAGAGAGAGAGAGAGAGAGAGAGTTCTAACCAGAAATGTTAGGTGAAACCTAAGTGTTTCTTTTCTTTTTCTATACCATCTTTCTTGTCTTAAAAATATATATATTTATTTTCTATTGTATGTAGATTGGTGTTTTTTGCCTGCTTGTGTGGCTGTACATCCTGCTGAGGCCATAACAGGGTGTCAGATCCCCTGGGACTGGAGTTACAGATGGAGTCACCATGTGGGTACTGGGAACTGAACCCAAGACCTCTGCAAGAGTAGCCAGTGCTCTTAACTCCTGAGCCATCTTCAGAGCCTACCCTTTCCTTCCTGTCCGTCCCTGTGCCACTGTGTAACTACTGTGTCTCAGGCACTGCCCCTGTGCTGAAGCTTTGGAGGCACATGAAGACAGACAGACCTCCAACCCATTAGGGACTTGCAGGATTCGGTTTTTAGCTGCCTTTAGAGGTGTGTGTGTGTGTGTGTGTGTGTGTGTGTGTGTGTGTATGTGCGTGTGTGTGTGTGTGTGTGTGTGTATGTGTGTGTATGTGTGTGTGTGTGTGTGTGTGTGTGTGTGTGTGTGTGTTGCATTACTAAGATGTCAAACATCTTAGAAACTGAAAGCCTGTTTATAGATTATATATACTGTCAACCAGTTGGGCAAAAAATGTTGTATTTCTATGAAGACTCCTGTATGAAGAAACTAATCCTTCACACAGACTTGAAATGTTTGCTTTTGTAGGGAGGAATGCGCTTCACCTGGCAGCTAAGTACGGACACGCGTTGTGCCTGCAGAAACTTCTACAGGTAGGCATGGCGGGACACTTGCTTCCAAGCGAGACCCTAAAGCCTGAGTGAGCTCTTGGTGTCTTTAGAATCTGAGATCAAAGAGTGGCAGGCTAACCCGAACTATTCACTTACGTGGTAATTTTTCCATCCTTTGTGAAGGAATGTGAACAATAAGGAACAAGAATTCGAGGGAAGTGAATCACATAACTCAGTGTATTAAAAATAAACAATGAAGGCTTGACCTTCCTGTTGATGTGAGCTGGGGGCCAGAGCTGTCTGCGGCCTAGAGCAGGCGTGAGACAGGGGAGAGCACGGGCTCATGTGTTTGTGTCTCCATACAGATGACTCTCACAGCATGAGGGCAGTGTCATGAGTTTTTATCCAGCAGCCACGGGCTCGTGCTAGCCACTTGGCTGCATGAAGCCTCTGGCCGATGTGTGCAGCCTGTGTTGATCTTAGAACTGGTTTGTTCTCGGATTCATTTTACCTCTTGCTGGGAAGAAAAAAAAAAGAAGCCCGAACAATACCATCTTTTCAGTACTCCCGGCTATTGTAAGGGGCATATGTTTCCTGCTGGGTGAATACTGTTCGGTTCACAGTTATGTGGCATTATTATATTTGTTTCACGTCAAAATATTTAGTGTATTGTCTGAGCGTCTTTACTTTCTTTGATAAGTGGAATATTTTAAGATTAAATAACAGCTGTTCACTCGAATGTGGATCTTGAATTTTAAAACAAAGCCTTCCCACATCACCCCGTCGCTCTGTCTCAACAGTACAACTGTCCCACTGAGCATGTGGACCTTCAAGGAAGAACTGCCCTTCATGATGCAGGTGAGCCGAGACTCCCTCCCGGACAGGATGGTTTCTGAATACATCGAATCCCTGAAAGTAATTTTAAGGGTTTAGTATTAAATGGTGGATAAAAAATAGCAACAAATTTGTATGCTTAAAATTGAAATTTACTAATTGCAGCCGAAGAAGATTCATTCAGGGGTGGGTGAGATGTCTCAGCAATTGAGAGAGCTTGCTGTTCATCCAGAGGACCCGAGTTCAATTCCTTACACCTATGTTAGGTGGCTAACAAACAGCTCCAGGGGATCTGATGGCCTCGTCTGGCCTCCATGGGGACTGCATGCATGTGCACACCGTTTCCCCACCCTACACACGTGCCCACATAATTAAAAGTAAAGTAGAACTTAAGCCTTGAAAGAAAAGATTTATTCAGTGACTATTTACAGGCCGGCCAGTTTGGTAGCTAGGTAAGAGGTAAGGAGGAAGAACGCGGATTCCTGTTGGCCAGGAGTGCAAAGTGAATGAATAATTGTGCAGTTCTGCCGAGCTCCTCTTCTGTGCTAGGCTGAGGGAGAAGGGTGTGGAGTTGGGCAGCTTGTGGAGTGTAGTATTTAGGCTGCCCCTGTCAGCAGGTGTTCACTGTCACTGTCCCTTTGTGTCTCCAAGCCATGGCAGACTGTCCTTCCAGCATCCAGCTGCTCTGTGACCACGGGGCCTCCGTGAATGCCAAAGATATAGTAAGTCGGGTTGTTTCCTCTCCTTTCAACTGACATGTCGTGACACTCGCTTCCTGGAAGACTCCTGCCTTCATGTCCGTTTGTCTTTCTTGTCGCTTAGGACGGGCGGACACCACTTGTTCTGGCGACTCAGATGTGCAGGCCGACAATTTGTCAGTTGCTGATAGACAGAGGGGCAGATGTCAATTCCAGAGACAAACAAAACAGGTGAATCTTTTGTGGTGGTTCCTTGTAGCAGCTGCAGGTCTGTGACGCTGTTGCTAGGACATGGTCCTCCCACCTAGCTCTCTTCCAAGGAATGCTGGGTGTCACTGGACTTGTATTGGGCTCCCTTCCCTACCATCCTTCCCCACTCTATCCCTCCGACCTCCCAACACTAGGTAGGAGGGAAGGGGGGTTGATGTTATTCAAATACTTTCTGCTGATTAGGGTCATGGAGTTCCTTGGGGGTAAGTCCAGTCTTTATCATCAGGAGATTGCCAACCAGCAAACAGCAATGGTGCAGTGGTAGCAGGGGGAGCAGCCGCATTTCTGTGCCCTCTCAAGAGTCCCCAGAATTCCAAACATCAACTATATGCACCTGGCAGAATCACGACCCTGTCAGAGCAGGACACAAGTCAGAGTCAGCTGCTGTGGACAATCTGAAGCAGCCCCATATCCCACACCTAGGATGAAAACAAAAACATAACATAACTGCCTTTTTATTTTTTTATTTTAAAGATTTATTTATTTTATGTGAGTACACTATAGCTGTACAGATGGTTGTGAGCCTTCATGTGGTTGTTGGGAATTGAATTTTTAGGACCTCTGCTCACTCTGGTCAGCCCTGCTCACTCTGGTCAGCCCCGCTCACTCAGTCCCTGCTCACTCCGGCCCAAAGATTTATTTATCTATTATTATACATAAGTACACTGCAGTTGTGTTCAGACGCACCAGAAGAGGGCATCAGATCTCATCACAGGGGTTGTGAGCCACCATGTGGTTGCTGGGATTTGAACTCAGGAACTTCGGAAGATCAGTTAGTGCTCTTACCCGTTGAGCCATCTCACCAGCCCCCATAACTGCCTTTTAAAAGAAACCAAAATTCTCACTACTCTAGGGCCCATATTTGGGTCAGAAACCTAAGAAAACAGGAATCCTACCCTGGCTATTTAAAACTTTCTAAGGGTTTTTAATGTTATAGGCACACTTAAAGACACTTTAGAAAATATCTACAGTTTGTTTCTTTACATGAGAGTATATCTTGAGATCAAAGTAGCTCTTAGGTATCCTGGAGTTTGACAGTGGAACCATTTTGGGTTTTCCTTGGGGATTCCCCTTAGGCTGCCAGCGCTCAGTAATGCTGCCTCCAGGCCCGAGTTCACTCTGTGCCTTAAATGCTTGTTCTGGTTTTCTTCCTGCGGCTGGGTTAGAACACTCTGACCAAAAGCAGCTTAGGAGAGGAAGGGATGGGTTTATTTTAGTTTACAGAGCACTATTGAGGGAACCCAGGCCAAAGACTCAAGCAAGAACTTGAAGCAGACACCACAGAGGAGCTCTGCTTGCTGGCTGACTCTCAGGCGCATGCTCAGCTAGTTTTTATATACAGTCCAAACTCATCTGCTTAGGCATGGAGCTGCCCACTGTGGGCCAGGACCTCCTACGTTAATTAACAATCAAGAAAATCCCCCACGGTGTGCCTGCAGGCTAGTCTGGTCTAGATATTCCCTCTTCTCAAATGATTCTAAGCTGGTTCAGGTGTCAATCAAAACTAGCCAGGACAGAGTCTCTTCATTGATATTTCCTTCTGTATTTAATGCTATTTCAGTTGACATGGTCTGGTAATTTCTATCTATAATTGTCTCATTTCTTGATCAATTATGTCACAATGCTTACTTACACAAAAACTATAATTTTGGTTATTTCCTATTGACATATAACTGGAAAGTATTCCCTCAATTGTTTTATTTGTTATAATATTTTAGCCAGAATTTCTGAGCATTTATAATTACTAACATATGCCCATTTACTTTAATTTTATTCTTTTTAATGTACATCGTACTGTTTGTAACTCACTGGAAGTAGACAGATACAATAAAGTAGTATTTAGGTATCAGAGTTTTTAGCTTGAGTTTTTATTATGCAGATATTTCTTTTTGAATTGTTTTCTAAAATTCTTTTGGCCTATATTCCTTAAACACAGTGCTATGTTACATAAGGCTATCTTCATACAAGCACATGTTGTATATTGATCATATTCTGCCATTGCTCTGTGCCCTCTCCACTCTGTTACGCCCCCTTTATTTCAGAGAAGGAAATTCTTAAGTAAGGCACCAGTGGTTGAGGGATTGCGGCATCTTTGCGTTATCCTGGTTACGTAGCTAGCACGTGCCCAATTCCAGGCATGACTAAGAAGATTCGGTTTTGAAGTTAAACTTAGGATTAAAGAAGGGTGGCCACGCAGACCCCATTATAATGTTTGATATTTCTATCGACCTTACATGTTTCAAAGCACTTTGCTTTCACCGGAAATTCACTCTCAAAGTGAGGAGAGTTGGTCATATTTGTATAAGCTTGTAGCAGATGGTTTGGGAAATATAATTTTTGACACTTTTTAAGTTTTTCTTCTTGTTATATCTGTAGCATTTTTTTAAATCTAGTAAGAAAATTTTTATTAGTTTATGTATAGATGTTTATGATAGCAACTACAGAGGGGTGTGGCTACAGAAGAGAGCATGCATAGAAAAACAAGACAAGGATAGCCAGTGTTCACAATTGAAACAGGAGTCAGACATTGGATGAGTTTCTTTAGTGGCAATGGGGTAAGTCGCTTGATTGGATATGGGGTAAGTCGCTTGATTGGATATGGGGTCAGTCACGTTAGTGGGTATAGAAGCAGACACTTCAGTGGATATAGGATTAGTCACTTCATTAGGTGTGGCATCAGTTGCTTTAGTAGATGGAGGGTAAGTCACATTAGTAGTTATAGGATCAGTCAGTTTAGTAGATATAGGCTCAGTAATGTTATTAGCTATGGAGGGAGTCACTCATTAGATTAGTTCACCCACTTTCAGAGATGCAGGATCTGTCGGTATTTCTTCGGGTGTCTGTTCCCTCAGTGGTAAGGGTAGACATGACAAGACTTTCTAGGATTCTCCTGACTGAGTTGGGAACTTAGTTGTACTGCCACTGTTCTTTGTAGACATAAGTCTGAGATGCTCATGTGGAAGGAAACAGGATAGATTCATGATAGTGTGGGTAAACTTCTGAAAGGCCTGCCTACGAGGAAGCAAGGGTCTTTCATCCTACCTCCTATGCTTTACTTATTTATTGGCTTGCTTATTTATTTACTTATTCATTTATTTATTTAGGGTTGGGTCTCATGGATCCCAGGCTGGCCTCACAGTTGCCATGATGCTAAGGATGACCTTGGTCTTTTGATCATCAGGCCCTTATCTCATGGGTGCTGAGATCAGAGGCACATACAACCCTGCCTGCAGGGTACGGGGGATCAAACTCAGGGCCTTGTGCATGCTAGGCAAGCACTGTGAACTGAGCTGTGTCCCCAGCCCAGCAAGACTCCTTTAAACAGGACATCAAGAGCAGAATCTGACTTCCTCCACTGGGGGAGGGATTTGTAGGGAAAGTTTGTGGGAATTTGGTTAGTTCACTGAAGTGTTTGAACATTTGGGTTTTGAGCTGACAATTGTAGTTGGGGAAGATTTTTGCAGCCAGTTATAAGGTCATTGAAGAACTGGAACAAACTAGGTTGACTTAGTGATTGACATAGTTAAAGACGTGGTGTGCATGCTTGTAAGCCTAGCACTGGGGCCAGGGCAGTGAGAACAGGGCGCAAGATCACTCTCTGCTACACAATGAGTTCGAAGCTGGGAAATAGCAACAAAAAGAAGTTAGATTTCTCTCTCTGCAACTAAACACAGAGCAACAGGGTTTTTGTTTGTTTTAGAAATGGGATGAGTTAAAGATACAAAAAGATGAAGTAACATCTGAATCTGTAGGAAATGTAACTTCTCGAGGTGTCATCTGCTCTTTAAAGGGGAGGCTTTCCTAACAGGGTATTTCTGGAATATTCCTTGGAGTTTCCACAAGGTCTTGGTTTTTCTGTCTGCTCTCAGGACAGCTCTGATGCTGGGCTGCGAGTACGGTTGCAGAGATGCCGTAGAAGTCCTCGTGAAAAATGGTGCCGACCTGACCTTGCTGGATGCCCTTGGCCACGACAGTTCTTACTACGCTAGAATTGGTGACAACCTGGACATCCTGAACCTACTGAAGACGGCGTCAGAAAACACCAACAAAGGTGGCGGTGGGTTTCTATGAAGGACATGTTTTTAAATGTTTGCAAGTTTTAGTTTTAATTCTGTGTGTCTATGTGCTGGTTTGTGGAGTAGGTACTGTGGAGGCCAGAAGAAGGCCTGGGATCCCTAGAGCCAGAGCAGCTGTGAGCTGCCCTGCGGAGGCTGGGGCTGAACTCCTGTGTCAAGGTAGCTGAGCTACAGTCTGACTCCTCAGGGCTCCTCTGATCACTGCGGCCTAACTCTAGCTGAGGAAGAAGAGGCAACAGGGATGTCCTACTAATACTGCAATGGACACATAAAAACTGCCCATGCTAATGTTAGTAAGGAGGAGTGAGGTGATCGGATTTACACTTACCAAGTTTTTGATTTCTTTGTTTTGAGACAAGGTCTTAGTGTGCAGTCCTGGCCATCCTGGAACTCAGTAGACTAGAGTGGCCCCACAGAGATCCTAAGGTTGTTTTGGGTTTGTTTTTATATATATTTTATAAAAATATATAGTATATATATTTTTAAATTATGTGTATATTTGTGTCTGGGAGTTGGTGCCGTTGCCTGCTGAGACCAGATGAGGGCGTCAGATTCCCCTGGAGCTAGAGTGACAGGCAGTCGTGGGCCATCAGAATGGATGCCAGGAACTGAACTTGAGTCCTCTGCAGGAGCAGTCGATGCTCTTGACCACTGAGCTACCTTTTTAGCCTTAGGCTGTCAAAAAAAAAAGTTTTAAAGAAGGTATTAGTGTATTTAAAATATTCATCTGGCACGTGCCAAACGCCTGTGCCAGGTATGTGCCTGACTCTCCAGGAAGAGCTGGGAACTATAGAACAGCTCAGTAAAGTTAGCTGCTCGCTCTCTCTGGGGAGCGTCTGTTAGCATTTTGAAGTCTGCCCCTTCTAGTCTGTTCCGTACCTGTAAGGAAACATGTCAGCCACCCTCACTCTGAGCTGGACCTTAGCTGTGTCATATGATGCATTTGCAAGGCTGTTCCTGCATAAATTTTGATGGTAGCGTAATTCTTATTGAAACACACAATCTCATTTATTTAAACAAAGCAACTTTAAGTAGGTGGTGTTTAAGTTATTTAGGTTTCTACTGATGTGTGTGTATTTTTACATATTTTATAATCACCTAGATTAGTCCGTAGGGAGAGGAGAGATGGCTCAGCAGTTGAGAGCACATGCTGCTCTTCCACAAGATCTGGGTTCAGTTCTCAGCACTCAAGTTGGGTGGCTTCTACCGGCCTGTGACTTCAGCTGCGCAGGGTCTGCTGACCTCTGTGGGTACTGTACGCATGAATCCCCCAACATGCTCATAAAGAAAAAAATAAAGCAAATCTTTAAAAACATCATTCCCTTCCATTTGAATTACTCAATTACAGGAGATGCATATTTAAGTTTGTGCATAACCTGATAATTTACCTTTCTGTTTATATGAATATCATCATTTTAAAAAATCTTCACGATTTTGATAGGTAAAACAGACTATCTCACTATCATTTTAAACGTAAGTTTTGAGAATAAAGGAAAAAGTAGCAATCGGTAAAGGAAAACTGGATGTGCGTCTCAGTTGGGGAATGCCTGTCTGCCTATGTTACCCTGACGGCATAGCTGGGGAAGCCTCCCGAGGTTGCCCTGAAGGTGCGGTTGGGGAAGCCTTCTGCCTAGGTCATGCTGCTGTCTAACGGGCCTTCTCTTTACATCCCTAGGGCGAGAACTTTGGAGGAAAGGACCGCCTTTGCAGCAGGTGTGCCTTTACTTACATTTTTAAAAACTGCTTAACTGTACCATTTAAGTCATGTCTTTAGAATTGGCCAGTGGTTACACGTGGTGTGTTTTGAGTTTAACCACTGTTGTCTGCCCTCAGATAGTCAGTGCCCACAAGGTATGTGTTCAGGGCATGAGGTCTTGTTAATCATACCGCGCTTTGCAGCTTGAGGCAAGGGGCTTTGGCTCCTACTTTCCAGGAAGAAGTCACATCCTGACGAGGGCCTTGAACATCCCCCTCGTCCTGTACGAGAGGCGGACCTTACGAGGTTCTTCAAGGCACTTTGGCCTTAAAACCAGAGCTGATTATACTGTTAGAGAAGATTCTTCCAATGAAATAAGAAATGAAGGGGAAAAGTGGGTTTGTTTTTGTGTTTAGAGGCAAGAGTCTTGCTGTGTAGTCCAGGCTGACCCTGGTCTTGCTGTCCTCCTGTCTCAGCGATAATAGGTGTGTGCCAGCACACCCTCCTGAACACAGTTCAAAACTGATTATATATTGTGATTTCAACACCACTGTTAATGTCTTATTTCTTTTTCTTATTTCTTTTCTAGATGTGTTTAATTGGGGGGGAGGCTTGACTAATTAAAAAAATATCACAGTCCATAAAGCACTTTAGTCGGTACTAATTCTAACAACTCTCGTTGTGACCCGCCTCCCTTTGCATCCCGGTTTGAGTGAAACTCTTACACTGTCTTCTCATCTCTCCGAGTCTGGCTCCTAAGCCTGAGCCAGCAGTCTCCCCCCTCTGCTGGCTGCTCCCTTCCCGGCTCCCCACTCGGCTCTAGTCGGGGAGTCCGGCCACCTCCCAGCTCTGAGGAGGAAGGAACAGGTACTTTCCCAGCATCTCCCTCTCATCGCACTGTCCGCCCTGTCACACCATCTGAAGGCCGCGGCGCGCCTGCCATTCGCTCCATCAGATCGTAGCACGCGTTCATGCATGGGTCTTGTCTGTTGCTGATGCTTCTGTCTGGAGCAACTGCTTCCAGTCTTCCCTGTTGACCAGATAAACTAAAGAGCAGAGTTCTGGAATATACATGTATTTAAAGTAAAGCATTATTGATTGTCAGTATGGAAATGGAACTTTGCTTCCTGATGTAAGGATTATCTCAGTGAATGCAAGGAATCAATATTTTGCTGGGAACTGAAGACAAAATGGCTCCAATTCCCATGTTTCTCTGATTTATTGAACATATATAGAGAGATCAATTGTAGATTGGATTTGTTTTTTGCTGTGTGTCTAGTGTCAGAGAGCCCAAATGTAGTAGACAAAGGCAGGCTGGCCTTTGTTCAATAGGGGATTTGTTGAACACCTGTAGGGTGCCAGTTGCCATTTTAAGTGCTGAGGGATGTGTGGTGTGCTGAGTCCCTGCCCTCCTGCAGCGCTCTGGTTAGTAACAGTGAAAGACATGGTATTATGGCAGATCTGTGATAAAAGGCTGCACAAGAGGGATAATGATGCCGAGAGCACATGCTGTGAGAGGAGCCTTCCTGAGGGAGGGCGTGCCAAGGCCAGTGTGACAGCAGTAAGTGTAAGGAGGCCAGAGCCAGGTTAAGAAGGGCTTGGTGTGTCCAGGACTTTAGATGTATCTCATCACAGGACTGCTGACTAGCAAAGACAGGATGAAAGTCCCCATTCTGTATGTGGCGGTGCCACAGGAAGCCAGCGGTGCCTGGAAGGTTCCCCTGAGCCTTAATGGGATAGAACTGATGTAGTTAATATGTTTCAGGCTGGCAGGATGAGAGTAGACAGTGTGAGGGAGGGAAGAAGGAAGAGAGTCGAATGGAATGATCTGAGAGCTGTCAGATGCCACCTGGTGACCAAAGCCGGGAAAACAGTGCAGAGCAGATGATGGTTGCAGGACTCTGTAATGGAGCCCTGCCTTCTAATGCTGCATCCAGACCCACTCAAATGATGCTCTAAAGCTTGATTAAATAAACCTCATATAACATAGAAAAAAACAGACCCTCGGAGAGTTAAATCAGCAGCTTTAAGAAATAAAAACAACTCAAGAACAGAGAAATCGCTTTCTGGATTAGCTTTTGTGCAGACTTAAAGATAGGTGTGCATGAGCACTAAGGGAGAGTGGTGGTCCCCACTGCTGCGTTGTGGTTTTGTTAAAGCTAAGCTGGAATAGAGTTGCAGCAGCAGCAGCGGCAGGTGTATAACGGCAGAGGCGTACCCAGCTTAGCTCTGCGGAGCTCTCTGTGCAGATGCAGCCGAACCCCAGTCTGTCTCTTTCCTCACTGGCTTCTGGAGCTTCTGCTCCAGCCATGTTCGGAGAAGCCCATACTGTCTGTCAAACTTAGTATGATCCTCCCCCCTCCCCCAACTGCCACCACCAGTGTTTTTAAATGGGTTTGTTCTTTCGGTGGTGGGTGGCAACTTATAGAATGCCTTTTTGTTTTGTGTTTCTCGTACATTTTTTTTTCAGTTTTAAACATTTGTGACTTTAGTTAAGAGGTTTAAAATTCCGATTTACTTAATGCCTGTATTGCTCATGCCGTCCATTTGGCAGTTTTAAATGGAAACACTGCCACCTTGTGGTGAGGATGGGGAAGTGTAACATTGAATGAAAGCCACCTATGGGTGAAATACCTTAGTGATTCTCAACCTGGGGATGGAATGACCCCCTTTCAGGGGTCACCTAAAACCATCAGAAAACACATATATTTACATTATGATTCATAACAGTAGCAAAATTAGAGTTATGAAGTAGCAACAAAAGTAATTTTATGATTGGGGTGGGCTACCACAACATGAGAAACTCTACATGTTAAAGGGCCTCGGCATCAGGAAAATTGAGAACCACTAGATTAAGAGAAAGTGTACTTTCCTGTCACCTTGTACATCCTAACCACCGTTTTCTTCATGTTTTACAAAAGCGGAATTTGTCACACACTCAGGACGAAGGAAGCGTGAAGTCAACTCAGAGGGAACAGAGGGAACCCCACAGCTTTCAGGTAATGAGAGAAGCAAGCGTCTGCTTCCTGCCCGGCAAACCACACAGTCTGAGGCTCAGCTCACACGGGTGCCTGCTGCCAAATGTGGTGACCTGACTTCACTCCCTGGGTCCCACAGAGCGGAAGGAGAAGGCCTACCTTCTGCACACACACACACACACACACACACACACACACACACACACATTAAATGAATTAAATAAACAAATGCTTGTAATTCAAGAGGAAAAATGATTTGGATGTTGCTTACAGTGAGAAGAAGAGAGTATGCAGATTAGCAGGTGAGACTGTGGGGACCCTAAGGAAAACTCTCATGGTCTGCGGCTGGCTTTGCACCAGTCCCTTCCTTAGGAATTGACTTTTCTTATGAATCTTATATAAGTAAGTCCAATAATACTTAAATAAGTATATATGTGTGATATAATATACTATTACCATATAAACCACACATTTATGTTTACTCTAGAAAATTATAGTGCTTACAGTGAGAGCCACTAATGCTAAGGAGATAAAGCCCAAACTTAAGGTAGTATTTGTTTTGATTAAGAAAAATAATTTCACTGAGCTAACTGCACTTTCACGTCATATTGGCTAAAGTTATCGGAAGGAATTACTACATGGGTTATAGTGTAGAAAGAACTTTAATTGGTGTCCTTGATTGAACAACCTTCAGACTAAATGAACGATACTTTCAGTCTGACAGGACAAGAGTGTTTGGTTTGGGTTTTTACTTAGTGGTATAGCGTTAAGAAAGTAGACTATTGCTGGATGAGGTGGTTCGTGACTGTATTCCCAGCATTTGAGAGGTGGGGGCACAAAGGTGGTCACGAGTTCAAGGCTAGCCTGGGCTACTGAGAGATACTCTATCTCAAAAAATGGGCTTGGGGAGCAGGGGTGGAGAGACAGCTCAGTGGTTAAGAGCACACACTGCTTTTTCAAGAAACCTGAGTTTGGTTTCCAACAGGTATGAAAGGTGGCTCACAGCCTACTGTGCCTCCAGCTCTGGGGGATCCAGCACCCTCTTCTGGGCTCGGGGTGTGAGTGCACACACATACACACACACTCCCCTAAAAATAAAACCTAAACCATGTAAACTGAACCCTTATATGGGATATGGTAGTGCTCTGTCTAGCCGGCATGTGAGGATCGGTTATGGAGAGGAACTGGAGTGCCCTCCTAAGTGTGGGAACTCTTAGGCAAAGGCTAAGAGCGCACACCCATCTGCTACGGTGTCTTCAGAAGTCGCCTGCATTTTTCCCTTATCACAATGACAATTATGTGTTCTTGTTTTGCTTGTATTTACCAGCTATTACAGCAGTGATTTAATGTTGGTTTTCAGATTTCTCAATCATGTGAGAGCTGTTGAGACTATCACATGTGAATGAGGGGTGTGGCTTGTGGCAGGGCATGTTCAGGGCCCTGAGCTTGAAACCCAGCATTGCCAACAAAGCAAAATGCACAGAAAACTTTTAAAAAAGATTTATAGTTATTTTAGTGTGTGTGTGTGTGTGTGTGTGTGTGTGTGTGTATGCACACCTATGTGCGTGCATATGAAGGCAGGCACCTCTAGACCAGAAGATCTCAGATCCCCTGGAGCTAGAGTTACAGGTGGTATCTGCCCAACATGGGTGCCAGGAACCAAATTCAGGTCCTCTGCAAGAACAGGAAGCACCCAACTGTGAGGCCATCTCCCCAAACCCCACAACCCCCCTTTCCTATCACGTATTCTTTAAAGTGTTCTCTAGATACACATCTGCATGTGGTAGAGATGTGCTTTCAACGTCTCCCTGTGTTATTGCTCTGTTGTGTTGATTCATTTTCTTTATTATTAAAGGATCTAGAGATTGAAAATGAAGATTTAAGAGAGAAGTTGAGGAAGATTCAGCAAGAACAAAGAATCCTCCTGGATAAAGTCAATGGCTTACAGTTACAGCTGAATGAGGTAAATAGTCTGAATTAAGAAGAAAATCCAAAAGCTGTGTTACCATGGTAACAGTCATCTGCAGTCAGTCATCGCCTGCAGCTCTTCTCTTTGCATCAAGATACTAAAGGAGGCGGGCGCACTTGGGTCATGGCCCGTAATGGGTTCTGTAATCCTATAGGAACCACAAACTTTGATGGTTGTCTGTGCGTGTACATATATGCACATATATTATGTATATACACATTAGCATTGGACAGTTGACAGGCTGACAGTGGTCATGTAGAAGAGAGGACAGATCACCGCGGTACTTCTGAGGGGCCTTCTTGTGGGAGATTCTGCTTCACAGAGCTTTGAGGGAAAGACAGGTGGAGTGAGGAGGTCATCTAGGGGCACTGCTCCAAGCAGAGTCCCAGAAGCAGTGACATGTGGCGCATCCTCTGGCACGTGCGCCTGATGGGTGTTTCAGCAGTCAAGATTATGTGCTACTCTTGCAGAAGGCTCAGTATTCATGCCCAGACGCTCACAGCCTGCTACTCCAGCTCCAGGGGATCTAATACCCTCCTCTGATCCCCACAGGCACCCGCACTCATGGGCACATCTGCTTACACATAAATACACATAATCAAAATAAAGTAAAATCCCTTTTCAAATGCACGTGTAAGAAATATCCTTAAGTCATTGAGGAAGGGGGAAATTCTTGTAGTCCAGTTTAGCAGAGTCTCTCTTTGAGTGCACATCTTATCCAGGATGAGTTGTCATGGTGACATCTCAAGTGATCTTTGTGTTCATGAGGAAGAGGTACGCTACGGTTGTCTTTTCGATGCTACCTTCTTTAATCTTGTAGCCTGAGCTAGGCTCAATAGTGTCATCTTGCAGTGAGGTCACTTTGGGACACACAGGTGTACAGCTCCTGACTTGTTCACTCACTGTTGAACTGAGGAAAACCCAAAGTGTCAGCTACCCTAGGAGAGCCTCAGCTACCCCAAGAGAGCCTCAGCTACCCCAGGAGAGCCTCAGCTACCCCAGGAGAGCCTCAGCTACCCCAGGAGAGCCTCAGCTACCCCAGGAAAGCCTCAGCTACCCCAAGAGAGCCTCAGCTACCCTAGGAGAGCCTCAGCTACCCTAGGAGAGCCTCAGCTACCGTAGGAGAGCCTCAGCTACCCCAAGAGAGCCTCAGCTACCCCAGGAGAGCCTCAGCTACCCCAAGAGAGCCTCAGCTACCCCAAGAGACCCTCAGCTACCCTAGGAGAGCCTCAGCTACCCTAGGAGAGCCTCAGCTACCCTAGGAGAGCCTCAGCTACCCTAGGAGAGCCTCAGCTACCGTAGGAGAGCCTCAGCTACCCCAAGAGAGCCTCAGCTACTCCAGGAGAGCCTCAGCTACCCCAAGAGAGCCTCAGCTACCCCAAGAGAGCCTCAGCTACCCTAGGAGAGCCTCAGCTACCCTAGGAGAGCCTCAGCTACCCTAGGAGAGCCTCAGCTACCCCAGGAGAGCCTCAGCTACCCTAGGAGAGCCTCAGCTACCCCAGGAGAGCCTCAGCTACCCTAGGAGAGCCTCAGCTACCCCAGGAGAGCCTCAGCTACCCCAGGAGAGCCTCAGCTACCCCAGGAGAGCCTCAGCTATCCTAGGAGAGCCTCAGCTACCCTAGGAGAGCCTCAGCTACCCTAGGAGAGCCTCAGCTACCCTAGGAGAGCCCCAGCCCCAGGATATGGATACCAAGCATACATTGGAGAAACACAGAAGCAATGGATTGTGCAGGGAAAGGAAATCCAAAAAGAAAACTCTCCACTGTCCACTGTTAGCATTATCCATTAGACAAGAGGATGTTTTATGTAGGAATTAAAAATAGGATGTTTAAAGAGGGAACATTCTGATTCCAAAAATAAAACTGGAGACGTGTCCCATAACCTCTACAAAGGTAGGGACTTGGTGAGTGTGGAGAACAGGAGGCAGAGCGTGGGAGAGCTCAGCCTCTGAGCTGATAGGCATCCCACAAAGAGAGCAGAGCGAGGAAGCCAGCACTCGGACTGAAGATTGTTGACGAAGGCGGGTGAGTCTGGAGACGCGTGATTCAAACATCAAGCTGCTCCTGCAGCTCACAGGACAGACGTGGTACCCAGAGACGGGTTTCCTCACACCCTTGTCCCAGTTTTAAGGACACACCCCACTCCTTTCCAAGCTGTTTCCCAGGTTTATGCTCACTAAGGTAAACGTTCAAGAATTAAAACGTGTTTCTTCTTCTTAACCTTAGGAAGTAATGGTCGCAGATGATCTGGAAAGCGAGGTAGGCTGCCACGTTTTATTTTAAAACTTGTGTGTGTCTTGTAAATAGAGACTGGGACTGAAGTGGAGACTCAGGTCCTCACTGAGAAGGGCAGAAGCACATGTTCCTATTTCAAAGCAGATGTTTACCGCATCTCAGGCACAGGGTCAGCTTACTCTATTTCCCTCCCATTTCAGAGAGAAAAGCTGAAGTCCCTTTTGGCGGCTAAAGAAAAGCAACACGAAGAAAGCTTAAGAACCATCGAGGCCCTGAAAAACAGATTTAAATATTTTGAGGTACAAAGAAGTTTAAATTATTTTCTTTTAGTCTCTGTCTTCACAGTGAATAGCGGGAAGGGGCCTGGTGTCGGAATTGAACTTGAATTATGAATTCACTCTTTATTTAATGTGCCTAAATGTGTTCCCTAACTGCATGCCCCTCGTAGGCTAGGTGAGAACATCTCAGCCGGTGGTGGCGTGTAGGTGACATTTAGTTCCTTTCCAGACTCTCTTCCTGAAGCTGCTCCCTTGTCTTGTACTTTTTCAAAACCTTACATGCTGTTCTATCCTGTGAACTTGTAGCGGAGTGACTCTAAAAATGGGGAAACGCCATGTAAGTGATCAGGGACGCCCCAGGCTCTCGGGCAGGGCTCTGCCGGGCAGGCTTCTCTCTCAAACTGTTGATCTGGTTTGTGACTGGACAGATGTGCACATGTGGAAGGTCATGCACAGGTAATATTGGGGTACTTCAGTACATTTTAAAATTTAAAGCAAAATAGTGTTTTAGATCTAGGAGTGCCTTCGAAAGGTTATTTAGAAGCCCAGCTTTATAAGCTTCAGAGTAAGTTGAGGGTCTAAGGATGTTTCCCTCGGCATCCTTGTTCACGGTCCTGGATGACGTTTTAGTCATGGTTGTGAAGTCTATCAGTAGGCAATGTTTTCACACTCAAGCTGCTCAGCACGGCATGCAGTGACACACGGGATCCCCAGATGAAGGCTTCCTTTTTATCTGTACTTAAAGGGCTGTGGGACAGAGATTTACCCAGTAAGGGGCTCACACATTCTGCAAATGAGTCATTTAAAACTCTCAATAGGCTATGATAAACTATAGAAAAGTAACTAGTATTTCATATCTCAAAACCAGCATGCAGGTTTTCTAAACCATGTATTCATGTGTATGTATGTTCTGCTTGCATGCATGTCTGTGCATCACCACCTACTTTTAACTTTTTATTTAAAAGCATAAATATAACAGTTAAGAGCACTCATTGCTCTTCCAGAAGGTTAGGTTTGATTCCCAGTACCCACGCGGCAGCTCACAACTGTGTGTAACTCCACTTCCAGGAAATGCAGTGCCCCTCAGTGGCCTTCATGGACCCAAAGTAGGTGGTATGATCTTAGCAGGGGGCGCACGCGACGAAGACTTCCATCTCCTTAGCACTGTGTGGCATTGCTTCTTCCCGCAGTGGGTGTGACCATGACCCATGTCCTGTTTAGTCACTTTCCTGTCAAGACAGTGGGGACATTTCCCTTCGTCAGTACGTATTTATTGTGATGAATTCTTATACAAGCAATTTTTTTTTAAGCAAAAAGAAACTTCCAGGCCCTACCTATGTGTACTTAATGAAATTAGTCACATAAAGCCAATATAAATCATTTAATCTCAGCACTCCCTATCCATGTTCCTGAGCTCTGCATCCATAAATTAAAAGATAGTAAATAAAAAATATTGGGAAATGTCTCTACTGAACATGTGAGATGTGTTTCGTATTGTCATTTTCCCCAAAATAATCCCATACACTATTTGTGCAGCATTTCCCTGTGCTGGACATTATAAATAATCTGATCAGTTAAAGTCTGTGGGCGGATGTACACAGTTCTGCACTGCGTCCTGGGAGCGGTCTGAGTGTCTACGTCTTGACACCCATGGACACACAGAGCTGACCTGAGTGTTCACAGCATTCTGATGAACTGAGTGTAAACGAATTTTTTTATTTATCTTGTTCAGATTTGGGCGAAACCTGGGGACTTTAGAATGAGGCTAGTTTATGCTGTAATTGAGAAATTAAGAAAAGACAAGAAAACCAAGTTAAGTTTTTAACTCCTGTATGTATTGTGTCCGCCCCACACCCCCACATGCACATGTAAGTCCATAAATGATTACAGACTCTAGTATTAAAAGCCATGTAGAACGAACGCTTACACACGCTTAGCCCTGCCTTTGGGGCACTGCATTTAGCGGAGGCGAGTTAGTTTAGTTGTGAAATGCTGGGGGATACTAATTTAGGGGCTGGTTTGCCGTGTTCTCCTAGGCTGGAGGTTGGTGTTGAGCTGTTGAAGCTGACTCCGGCTGACCCTTGACTTATTATATATATTTCCAACTCTGCAGGAGTCTTTGGACACCCGCACTGGGAAAAGGGACAGTCCAAGTGTGTTTTAGCCCTGGGCATCTGAGGTGTCTCTCTGCTCTTTTCCCTCACCGCTGTTCTGCCTTGTGTAGGCCTCTGCCTTGGTTTAATTTGGCAACAACAATATCAGCACCTCAACAGCTTGCATCTCTACAGCTTGAAACAATGGATTGCAATCCCCCAGAGCTAGTCCCTGCTGTGGGCTTTCCAGTTCCAGGAAATCCAATTCCATTGCCTTGCCTGTGGCCACTTCCTTCCTCCCCTCCCAGGCACAGCAGGAGCAGAAGGGCGGCAGCAAGGTGCTCCGGCCTTTTGCAGCTCATTCTTCTTGTGTTCAGAGCAGTGCGGTGCAGCACTTGGCTGAGCTTGTCAGAGTGCTTAGAGAAGTGCTGGGTCCAGCTGACCCTGTGGGCAGCACTCTGTCCTTTGTAGGCCAGAGGAGCAAGGCATGTGACAGGCTGTTTCCAAGCATGGGATCCTTTAGAACTGAAACAGGTAGAGCATTTGACAAACCGCAGACACCTAAAAGGTTTTAATTCTCACTTCTGATTTCAGAGTGATCACCCAGGACCCGGAAGTTACCCGAGTAACCGTAAGTATGAACGCATGCATGGGGTTTTGTTACAGTTGAGAGTTCAGGACAGATGGGGATGGCTGTGTCTGTAGGCTGAACCTCCCTGTACACACAGCCTGGCTGCAGGTTACACCCCAGCACACGGAGGGGAGGCTCAGAGGAGCACTGTGGCCCCTGGTGAAATGTGGTAGGCACAGAGGCCCTGCATGCAGTGCCCATGGAAGCCAGAAGAAAGCTTTGGAGTCTCTAGAGATGACATTCAGACATTTGTGAGCAGGTTTAGGGGTGCTGGGAATTGAACCTGGATCCTTTGAAAGAGCAGCTGGTTCTCTTAACCACTGTGCCAACTCTCTGACTTACTTTTTTCCCCCAATGGAAACAAATACAGTTTTCTGATGGAGAGTGTGGGTGGAGAGTGATCTTAGTGTGGGTAAATGTTTCACATGTTTATAAGCAATTATTTATTTGTTACTATAGGATTACCCATAACTCATCTCCTCTATTGTCTTATTCTCTGGTTTGATACAATTTCCCTGGAGAACCTATCTTTTTGTTTCTCTATTAAGATCAACAGTAATGTTTAACCTGTAACTTTGACTTATTATATATATTTTACTGTAATTATGTAGCCTATAAAGTATATATTTTATTTTAAAATGTGTGTCTCTGTGTGGATAAGTATTCCCACAGAGGCAAGAAGAGAGCATCAGGCCCCTGGCGCTGGAGTTACAGGCAGTTGTGAGCTACTTGATGTGGGTGTTGGGAATTGAACTCACGAAGAAATAACAAATGCTCCTGACCACTGAGCCGTCTCCAGCCCAGCCTTATGTATTTCCAAAAGCCAACCTTAGTACCTGTTGTTCAGCCGACTGTAGGGACTTTCCTTTCACTGAAAAAGGAAAAATACGCCTACGTTAGAACAAGAAAAGGTTCATATTGTACGGCTTTTATTTTGATTATATAATAAAGGACAAATTATACCTACTGTAGCCTACACTAGGCCAACTTGGACATGAATATGTAAATATCATTTATTGGTTTTAATTAGGAAAAGAAGACATGCTGCATAAACAAGGTCAAATGTACACGACAGAGCCACAGGTAAGACGTTTGTTACTTAACTTAAAAACCTGTCTAAAGGGGCCAGATGTGGTGGCGCTTGCCTTTGCAGGTGGATTTCTGTGAGTTCAAGGCCAACCTAGTGTACATAGGAAGTTCCAGGCCAGCCCAGAACATAGTGAGACCCTGTCTAAAAAGAAAAACAAAACATTTTCTAAAAGAAAACATTTGGGTCTGTCTAAAAAGGAGAAACCTTCATATAACTACTAAGTATGTTATCATTGAGTAAGGTTTTCACAGTCCAAGCTGGGTTTGTTTGGTTTTTTTTTAGTTTAATACAAGTACATGCTGCTATTTCTAGGGTGACACCACTGTTTGTGGTGTCTTAAACAAGAGGTTGGCATTTCTGCCCGACCTCTTTGATTTCCAACTTCCTCATAGAATGTTAGCTCTTCTCATGTAGCTCATGTAGAAGGACACAGGTGTGAATCATTCAAAAATAGTTCAGGCATTGAAACATATTTTTTTTTTTTGCAATTAAATATCCTTTGTTTTGAAAATAAAATTTCTAAGAGGTAGAATGTTGGCTAATTTTCGTACCTGTTTACCCAGCATGCATGGAGCCCTGGCTCCCATCCCCAGCACGGCAGAAACCTGGTATGCTGGCAGATGTCTGTGAGGTCAGCACTTGGGTGGTGGGGGCAGGCAAAGCAGAAGTCCGAGGTCATCTTCAGATGCAGAGATTTCTGAAGCTAGCCTCAGCTGCTGAGACTAAGAAAAGAGTAATAATGAAAGCGTATAGATGCAGATCCCCAAGTCTGTAGTGGGGAGAGTGGTCAGAGCGTTTGGGAAGACTGGATAAAAAACTGATTGTAATACGTGTAATGGCTTGGAGGTGTGACTCTGTCAAATTGGCAAATTATACTAGTGTTAGTGCAAAGATAATTGAACAATTGAGAGCTGGTCTAGAGGCAGGCTAAGGCTTGGAACATATTCTATGTTGGCAATTTCTTTCTCTTGATTCAGAGCAAGGTAGTTTTAATTTACCCAAATAGCTTAAAACAAAACAAATAAATTTGGCCCATTGAATAATAGGATGTCTCCATAGCCCATTGAACTTATCGATGAATTAATACTTATATAAAAAACATTGTCGCTGGATGGGAAAGTAAAAATAGTTATATCAAGTCTTTCATGACTGCATGCCCTGATAGCTGAGCTATCGCTGTCAGAAGTTTAATTATACTTCTCTTCTGTCAGCATTAATTAATCGTGGGAACAAGGTATCCATCGAGTTTTATATTATGTGCTAAGATTTCTATTTATCTTCCTGCTAGAAGGGAAATGTATGTCTTTTTTGTTAGTTGATTGACATTTCCCTGACAGTTCTCATACAGGCGGGCTTATTTTGGTGGAATTTTTAAAATTTAAAGAGCATTATATTGGAGTTAACAGTGAGGCTGCTCAGAAGTCACATATATTTTATTAGAAATTTAATAATGTGTGTGGATCAGCCAGTTGGCTTAGCTGGAAAAGGCGGGCACCTGCAAGTCTGACGACCTGAGTTCAAACCCTGGGACCCACACAGTGGAAGCTGAAAAGTGACCCTCTAAATTTGTCCTCTACCTCATCTATGTGTACCCCACAAAACAAAGAAACAAACAAAGTTTAATAATATAGAATTCTATAAAATTATTTACACATTTAAAATGCAGTATTTTCTTAGGGGTTCTGATGGCTTGCCTTAGAACCTGAAGTTCTGGGCAGTTTCTACACCATGACATATGGAGTCGTGAGCGTGTATTGTTAGAACTAGTGTTCTTATGTAAGGCAGGCATGCTGACTGCAGAAAGGAAACTGAGCCCAGGGCCACAGCTCTTTTCTTTAGAAATTGCCTTAAAAGAATTCCCAAGATGTTTTAAGTGTAATAAGGAAATCCTACCCAGAACTGTTTTTCTAAACCAAAATCGATTCTTTATTTTGCTCCTCCCATCTCTCCCCTCTTCCTAATCTGAAAACCTTTTGATTACTGATGATGTAGATACTGTGTAGAGCCCTCTATAAAATAGAAGTCACCACAGTGACGTTAGGTTCTGCGGTTAATGGTTTTTGTTTGTTTGTTTGTTTGGCAGTGTGCATCACCGGGTATACCTCCCCATATGCATAGCAGGTCTATGCTAAGGCCTCTGGAGTTGTCTTTACCCAGTCAGACCTCATACTCTGAAAATGAGATTTTAAAGAAAGAATTGGAAACCTTGCGAACTTACTATGACTCGGCAAAACAGGACCGACTGAAGTTCCAAAACGAACTGGCTCACAAGGTGGCGGAGTGCAAAGCCTTAGCTCTGGAGTGCGAGAGAGTCAAGGAAGACTCGGACGAACAGATCAAGCAGCTGGAAGATGCCCTCAAAGACGTGCAGAAGAGGATGTATGAGTCCGAAGGGAAAGTCAAACAAATGCAGACCCACTTCCTCGCCCTCAAAGAGCACCTGACCAACGAAGCGGCCACAGGGAGCCACCGCATCATCGAGGAACTGAGGGAGCAGCTGAAAGACCTGAAAGGCAAATATGAAGGCGCTTCGGCCGAGGTAGGCAAGCTGCGGAGCCAGATCAAACAGAGCGAGATGCTGGTGGGAGAGTTCAAGAGAGACGAGGGCAGGCTGGTGGAAGAGAATAAGCGATTGCAGAAGGAATGCGGCACATGTGAAGTCGAGCTGGAGAGGAGGGGGCGACGGGTCGTGGAACTGGAGGGCCAGCTGAAGGAGCTGGGGGCTAAGCTGGCCCTTTCTGTCCCCACAGAGAAATTTGAAAGCATGAAGAGCTCATTATCCAATGACATCAATGAGAAAGTGAAAAGGCTGGCGGAGGTGGGGCGGGACTATGAAAGCGCTCAGGGGGAAATTCGACAGCTGAAGAGGGACCTAGAGAGTGTCAGGGCCCAGCATATCAGGCCGGAGGAGCATGAACAGCTCAGAAGCAGGTTGGAGCAGAAGTCGGGAGAGCTGGGGAAGAAGGTGTCAGAGCTGACCCTCAAAAACCAGACGCTGCAGAAAGACGTGGAAAAACTCCACGCCGACAACAAACTTCTCAACCAGCAGGTGCACAGCCTCACGGTGGAGATGAAAACGCGCTACGTGCCTCTAAGGGTCAGCGAAGAGATGAAGAAGTCGCATGACGTAAACGTGGAGGATTTGAATAAGAAGCTTTCGGAGGCAACACAGAGATACACAGAGAAGAAGCAGGAAGCAGAGAGACTGCTGGCGGAGAACGATAAGTTGACTAAGAATGTCAGCCGCCTGGAAGCTGTGTTTGTAGCTCCCGAGAAACATGAAAAGGAGCTAATGGGTCTGAAATCCAATATCGCAGAACTGAAAAAGCAACTGTCTGAGCTTAATAAAAAATGTGGTGAGGGTCAGGAGAAAATACGTGCACTTATGTCTGAAAACAGCAGCTTGAAAAAGACTCTGAGTAGCCAGTATGTGCCTGCCAAGACCCACGAGGAGGTGAAGGCCTCCCTGAACAGCACCGTGGAGAAAACCAACAGAGCCTTACTGGAGGCGAAGAAAAGGTTTGACGACACGAGCCAGGAGGTTTCAAAACTAAGAGATGAGAACGAAGTATTGAGGAGGAACCTGGAGAACGTTCAGAATCAGATGAAGGCTGACTATGTGAGCCTGGAGGAGCACTCGAGAAGGATGAGCACGGTGAGCCAGAGTCTGAAGGAGGCACAGGAGGCCAACGCTGCCATCCTGGCCGACCACCGCCAGGGCCAGGAGGAGATCGTCTCGCTCCACGCTGAAATCAAGGCCCAGAAAAAGGAGCTGGACACCATCCAGGAGTGCATCAAGCTGAAGTACGCGCCCCTTGCCCGCTTGGAAGAGTGTGAGCGCAAGTTCAAGGCCACAGAGAAAGGACTGAAGGAGCAGTTATCAGAGCAGACGCACAAGTGTCGCCAGAGGGACGAAGAGGTCAAGAAGGGCAAGCAAGAGAACGAGAGGCTGCGGGCGGACCTGGCCGCCCTTCAGAAGGAGCTGCAGGATAGGAACGCTCTGGCGGAAGAGGCCCGGGAAGCAGAAAGAGCGTTGAGTGGCAAGGCAGACGAGCTCAGCAAGCAGCTGAAGGACCTGTCCCAAAAGTACAGCGACGTGAAGAGCGAGAGAGAGAAGCTGGTAGAAGAAAAGGCCAAGCAGGCCTCCGAGATCCTGGCAGCCCAAAATCTTCTGCAGAAGCAGCCGGTCCCGCTGGAGCAGGTGGAGGCTCTGAAAAAATCTCTCAACGGCACCATTGAGCAGTTGAAGGAGGAGCTGAGGAGTAAGCAGAGGTGTCTGGAGCGCGAGCAGCAGACGGTGAGCCAGCTTCAGCAGCTGCTGGAGAATCAGAAGAACTCCTCGGTGACCCTGGCGGAGCACCTGAAGCTAAAGGAAGCCCTCGAGAAAGAGGTTGGGATCATGAAAGCCAGCCTGAGAGAAAAGGAAGAGGAAAGCCAGAAGAAAACCAAGGAAGTCTCCAAACTCCAGACGGAGGTTCAGACCACCAAGCAGGCGCTGAAGAACTTAGAGACCAGAGAGGTCGTCGACATGTCGAAGTACAAAGCCACCAAGAACGACTTGGAGACCCAGATTTCCAACTTAAATGACAAACTGGCCAGCCTGAACAGGAAGTACGACCAAGCGTGTGAGGAGAAGGTCTCTGCCAAGGACGAGAAGGAGCTGCTCCACCTGAGCATCGAGCAGGAGATCAGGGACCAGAAGGAGCGCTGTGACAAGTCCCTGACGACCATCATGGAACTGCAGCAGAGGATCCAGGAGTCCGCCAAGCAGATCGAAGCCAAGGACAATAAGGTAGGCCCGGCAAAGACCTCAAGGCTGGGTGGGGGAATCCTAGTGTACGGCTGTGGCTCCTTAGCACAGAACCCCACAGTCCGGTCTACCAAGCCATTTGAAAAGCACCACCCTGCCAGTTTGACCTCAGGTGTGTGAAAAAAATTCTAAATTGGAAAAGCACAAAAATCAAAGGCATTCTTCTGTCTGTTCCCTCAGCTGAGGGTTAGGGACGGAGGGGAGACTAAAGCTCACTTTCTTTTCTTTTCTTTTTTTAAATCCTTTATTATTTGTAAGTACACTGTAGCTGTCTTCAGACACTCCAGAAGAGGGCATCAGATCTCATTACGGATGGTTGTGAGCCACCATGTGGTTGCTGGGATTTGAACTCAGGACCTTTGGAAGAGCAGTCGGCGCTCTTAACCGCTGAGCCATCTCTCCAGCCCCCTAAAGCTCACTTTCTTGTAGCAATGAGTCCGAATCTTGTGGGCTTCTGGCTGCCAGGAGTCAAAGTCACTGGGGAGCATCCAGCCTCCGTCTCCCCACTCCCCTATACCAGCACGCTGAGCCCAAGTCACCATGCATCCTGCCCACAGGCGTTTCTACAAACCTGGCCTGGGATGTTTGGTCCTTTTTGTGCTTTGCTGCGCCCTGTGCACCTTTAACCCTTCACCTTTACCCTCAGTCCTCAGTGGCCAGTCTAGCCTGTAGCCAATAGTTCCTCCCAGACTGCAGGTTCATTTTAGCTTTGCCGTTCGTTAAATTAAAACATGTCAGGAGCAGGATTTTTAATTTATCTTTCCCTCTTGGTTTTCTTCCTTGTGGTTGGAGTTTTACAGAATAGGTAGGCATAATATTTTTGAAGCTGTTAGATGTCCAGTTTATATCATGGAGATGAAAACTGATCACAACTTAATACACTCACTAAGTAATTATGAAACGGCCTGTATGCGCTGGGGAAATTTGGAATGAGTAAAAGCAGCCTCAGCCCCAGCCCTCCCCAGCAGCACGGCTTCCCATAGAGCTAGCGTTTAAATCCGCCCGGCTTATGTGCAAAGTTGTTAGGATGCAGTAACACGTTACTGTGATAGCTGAGTCCTGCATCTACTTATGCATATTGCCGGTTATTAAACAGCGTGATTCCTGCGACAGCAGAGGCCGCTTAGCAGTTAAAAGCACTTGCTGGCTGCTCTTCCAGAAGACTTAGCACTGATGTTTTGGTCAGCTCACAACCTGTCACTCTAGTTTTTTTTTTTTTTTTTTTTTTTTGGGGGGGGGGGGGGAGGGACATGACGCCATCTGCTGGCCTCTGTAGGCACTGCACACAGACACATTAAAAATAAATTTAAAACAAAACAAAAAAACTTGTTTGAATAAATACTACAACCCTTGATGAGAAGAAAGCCCCTAAGTTAATCCTGTGTGCACATGAGCCAAGCTTTTTCAGTCTTCACACTCCATCTAATAAAACCCCTTTCCAGTGTTAAACATCAGAGGCCCCTTCATGCTCAGAGAACTAGGCTCATGTTCCAGGCTTAGGACATTCATGATGTTTATTCTCAATTTGGTGTTGTCTTTGGAAGACATTTACTGGAATTAAGTCCAAGAACTTGTACAAATAGTATGCTGTGTATTCTGTCGGTAGACTCTTGGCAGCATCTTAGCCGCTGTTTAAAGTTCGTGTCTCAAGTGAGGAGTGATTTCTGTGGGAGGGTTTTCATCCACAGGATGGTCTGTGTTCTCCTACAATTTCTCTCTGCCTCTCAAAAGATAACTGAACTTCTGAATGATGTCGAAAGACTAAAGCAGGCGCTCAACGGCCTTTCTCAGCTCACCTACAGCAGTGGCAGCCCCACCAAGCGGCAGAGCCAGCTGGTGGATACTCTGCAGCAGCGAGTGAGGGATCTGCAGCAGCAGCTGGCTGTGAGTGTCCCTGGCACTGAGGGGTGGGGTCGGCGGAGTGAGCTAGTGAGTGTGACCGTGTGTGAGAGAGTGTGTGAGTGTGAGTGTGTGGCTGTGAGTGTGTGTGTGTGAGTGAATGTGAGTGAGTGTGTGACTGTGAGTGTGTGTGTGAGTGTGTGACTGAGTGTGTGTGTGTGTGAGAATGTAAGTGTGTTATATGTGTATGTGTCATGAGTGTGTATGTATTTTTGTGTGTGAGAGTGTGTGAATGTGAGTGTATATGAGTGTGTGAGTGTGTATGTGTGAGTGCGTATGAGCATGTTATGTGTCCATGAGTGTGTGTATTTGTGAGTGTATGTGAGTGTGAATATATGTATGTTATGTGTGAATATGTGTGTGTAAGTATGTGTGTGTGTGTGCACGTAGCTTCCATGGAGTTGAAACGCATTTGAAGCTGACTTTACACTCGTGTGTGATCTTTATTTACTGTTACCACAACTTATAGTATGATAGTGCCACTTATTTGATGCCTAATGTATGCCACTCCAATAAGCATCTTGTTGTCTTCTCTCTGAACTGTGCCTCTGTTGCCATTCTGCAGAGCAGAGTAGTTTAGGGAGACTTACTTGGCTCATGGCTCTAGAGAGGTTGCATCTGATGAAAACCTGGCTGTGTCACAACATGGCAGGAGCTGTCACACGGGAAAGCCAGAGCAAGAGGGGCCAAGCTCACTGCTCATAAGGACCCCATTCTGGTAGGAAGAAGCCTGTGGTGATGACATTAACAATTTCATTATCAATATTGGACCTAATCACCTATGGGCGGTGGTGACTGGGAACTACTTCTAACCCACAGAGTCTGGGGCCGGTCACATTCAAACAGCCTGTGCCCAGGAAGGAAAGGCTACTAGCATGGATGGGGAACTGGCCTGAGTGGGTAGAGCACTCGGGTGTGTGAAAGGGAGGTAGAGGGTCTTCCAGGCCACGGAAGTAGAATGACAATACCCAGAAGTGGAATCTGGCCACCCTCCGGGGTGACAACAGGCAGACCTAGTGGGCACAGTGGAGCACATCTGTAAGCGGCACCAAGAGCAGAGGTTCTGGGAGGTGGCACAGCAGGGGACAGCACTTAGTGCACAAGCCTGACAACCGAGGAAGGCACTTACCGGTGGGGTGGGAGGAGAGAGCTTCCTCCAGTGTCACATTCTAGGGGTCCAGGACTGAGCTACCTCTTCCCTTTTGCAGTGCTGGCTCAAAGACTCCCAGGGGGATGCCTCCTTACGTATGAGAGAGAATCCACGCTGATCAGCTTGCTCTTCAGAGTCCAAATAGCAGAAGCCATGTGTTTTTAAGAAATATTTATGTTTTTTAAAGTCTCTGTGTGTGTCCATATGCATCCACATTCCCATTCCTGTCCTCCCACATGAAAGCAGTATTCGTGATCATTAATAATAGCAACAACAGCAAAAGCTTTTTTATTGACCTGAACTTGAGAGATGGATCAGCAATTAGAAGTATATACTGCTCTTGCAGAGAACTCAAGTTCAGTTCCTAGAGCCCACATTGGGCAGCACACAACAACCCATAATATCATTCCATGGAATCTGATGCCTTTGGCCTCTGCGGGCTCTACATAGACACAGACACACACAGACACACAGACACAGACACACACAGACACACAGACACATACACACAGACACACACAGACACACACACACACAGACACACACACACAGACACACACACACAGACACAGACACACAGACACATAGACACAGACACACACAGACACACACACACAGACACACACACACACAGACACAGACACGCACACACAGACACGGACACACAGACACATAGACACAGACACACACAGACACACAGACACACACACACACACACACACACACACACACAGACACACACACACACACACACACACACACAGAGTGATCCTCTGTGACTTGGGGTAAGTGGTGTAGCTTTCCTGGCAACATGAATATGTATTAGGGAAAACCTTACAGCGGCTCCATCATGCGTAATTCAGCGTCCACGCTTCTGTTCTAAGGGTGGCAGGAGCCCTTTAATAACCTGCCAATCTGCAGCAGGAGGTCTCACACTCATTTCTGCAAGTCTCCTGGTCTTGCACCCATGCGTGCTAACATTCTCCTCTGTCTACTTTCCCACGGCTATAGGATGCTGACAGACAGCACCAAGAAGTTATCGCTATCTACCGGACACACCTCCTCAGTGCCGCACAGGTAGGAACAGCTATGTCTTTGGAAAAGACTATTCATTTTAGGGAAAAATAAAATACTGTTTTTATTTTTTTGAATAAACTTACATGCATGTAATTGACATTTGAAGTTGCTCTAGCCCATATGCTTATTTAAAAATAATTGTGTTTCTTTTAATCATGGCTTGCATATCTCCCAGAACAATTTACAAAGCTACACAGCAACACAACATCTTAAATTTAGTGTTGTCTCCATCTGCTTGCCACTCATCCGCTAGACAGTTTGGCAACACACGATGGCAGCTCACGTTAACAGTGTCGCTAGCTGGGATAATGCCTTGACATCACACGTGGCTGTCAGCGGGGGGAGGTGGAGCGTAGGGGGAGAGAGAGAGAGTGAGTAGAGGGGGCTGCATATGTTTCCTGGTAGCTTTTGGGGGGGTGGGTTCTTTGAAGTAGCAAACACTTGAAAAATCGGAATAGGACAAAGGGGGTATGCACAAAATTGTAAGAATTTAAGGGAAAATTGGTCAGTTATAATTGCTTATTTACTCAGGGAGCCTTAAACTCAGTGAAGCAGAGGACTGTAAATTCTCTTCTTTTGTGTTGTCCTGAGAAGGCCTGTAAAAGAAATATGCTAAGGAAATGTTTAGGGTGTGAAAGATGGGTTGTTTCTGCTCCGTGGCGGCTGAGCAAATAGTCTCCCGCATTCTCAGAATAGATTGTGCGGGAAGACGTACTGAAAGAGACAATGTTGGAATCACGAGTGAGGGATACTAGAAGTTATTTGGATTTGAGATGTGTTAGCCACACTGTTCTGTTAAAAACAAACAGAAGCAAGGAGGGAAGACAGCAAATTTCAAAGAAACGTGATTTTTTAAAAAGAGAACTCAATTAAATAGTAAATGTACTTTCTGACGTCTGATTCTTAAAATCAGTAGTCTACTTTTCCTGTAGGGTTGGAGAGGGCTCTAAAAAGAGAGACGGCATGAAGGGTGCTCCCTGCTGCCCTCTGAGCGGGTAGGACATTAGCTGAGCTCTGAAAGATAATTTCACTTACTAGAGCTGTCAATGGGCAACAGAACAGGACGTTTGTGAGAGGATAGAACAGCACAGGTCAGGCTGCAGAGATGGCTCAGTGGGTAAACGCACTTGCTGGCCAAACATGGGGGCCTGGGTTCTGATCCTGGAACCCATGGAAAGAGACAGGCATGGCTACCTGAGTGCCCGTGAGCCGAGCTCCCAGAGTGGTAGAGACAAGAGGATTACTGAGGCTTACCACCAACCCAGAGTGAGGTTCAGTGAGAGATGATATCTCAGGAAATAGTGCAAAGAGTGGTAAAGCAGGACACCTGATACTGTCTGTGCGCGCACACACACACACACTGATACTGTCTGTGTGCACACACACACACACACACACACACACACACACACACGCGCGCGCGCACGCATACACACACATACACACATGCACACACACACGCGCACGAATACACACGCACACACACACACACACAAATACACACAGACACATGCATACACACACACATACACACACAGACACAGACACACACACACACACACACAAATACACACACACAGACACACGCATACACACGCACACACACACACAAATACACACACACAGACACATGCATACACACACACATACACACACAGACACAGACACACACACACACAAATACACACACACAGACACACGCATACACACACACACACACACACACACATACACACACACACACACACAGACACACACACACAAATACACACAGAAACTCAATACTAGAAAGGGTGAGAAACATCCTAGTCTTGGCCAGAGGGGGCAGAGCAGAACGCCATGACAACGTCAAAGACCTTTCTCCTTTGTGTAATGTGCCCTTCTGAAATCTCTAATTGTTTTCTGCTGCGTCCTAATGAAGCAACAGCAGCACTTGGCATCTGAAGGTGTCTTGCCGGCTGGCATCGTGCAGTTAACTATGGATCCAGTTTAGTCAACTGTGGCTAACATTTGAAATTTAAACACCCTGCTGCTGTAAAAACAGATTTGGGAGGCAAAACTTTGTATATTCATGGACGTGTCCTGCCAAAGCCTACTCAGATGCTCCGGTAATAAATTAATAATAAAGAAGAGAGCAGAAGCGTAGAAGCCTGCCACAGATTTGCATCTGCTTAACCCTGCTACTTAAAAGAGTGTGTATGTGTGTGTGTGTGTCTGTCTGTATATGAGTATGTGTGTCTGTGTGTGAGTGTGTGTGTCTCTGTGTATGAGTGTGTGTCTGTGTGAATGAGTGTGTGTTGCACACACATGCAGGTGTGTGTGGAGGCCAGGCCAAGCACATTGAGTGCTTTTCTTACTCTGCTCTCCGCCTTCTTGCCTGGAGGCATGGTCTGTCACTAGCCTGAATCTCACAGTTCAGCGAGGCTGGTCAACCAGAGAGCTCTTGATCCACCCGCCTCTACTCTGCAATGCTAGGGTTATAGGCTCTTACAGCTTTTCCCAGGGTTTTTATGTGGGTGCTTGGAATTCAAACCCAGGGCCTCTTATTTGCAGAGCAACCACTCTTACACACTGAGCCATCTCTCCAGACCCTACTTTAAAACTTTTAAGTGTTTTCTTTTAAAATATAAATGATTTACACACTCAACTTTGCAACAGGAGAGATGCCAGTATAGAAGAGGTACCTTTCATTGCCAATAGTTTGGAAGTGTTTGGAAAATGTGTCTTTTATACCCAGTCAGGTGGAAGTGTAAATAGTTATTTCTAATAAGCAAAATGTTGTAGTCCTTTGAAAATTCAAATATTGAGCTGGCTTTTTTTTACTGTGTCTTGGGTTTTTGAGACTGGTCTCATGTAGTCCAGGCAGTCCTTGAATTCCTGATTTTCCTGCCTCTATTTCCTGAGTTATGATATTATAGTTGTTCACCATATACCCAGTGCTTGAACCCATCTCTTAGCCAGCTACTTCTTCTCCAAGTGCCTGACTATATATATATATATATATATATATATATATGCATATAAAATATTATAAACATATATTAAATGTCTGATACTAGGGAAGAGGCGAGGACAGTTAATATGTCTTCATAGTGGATAGCACATAGAAGTGAGCAGTTACCTGGCTTTGGAGAAGGATTGCTATGTCGCTGAGTGAGAAGATGCGCTGCAGGGGTGTGTCATCCTGCTTATGTAATATTGTCACTATAGGATTTTTTTTTTCCTCAGTCTCTTTTCTCCTCAAAGGGGCAGGGCAGGGAGATGGCTGAGTGGGCAAAGCAATTTTTCTACAAGGTTGAGGACCAGAGTTCAGATCCCTAGCACCTAGGAACTGCTGAGTGGGTGTGGCAGCCTGTCTCTAAGCTGGATAGGGATGCTCACCAGCCAAATGGCAAGCTCTGGCTAAGGTTATACACACACACACACACACACACACACACACACACACACACACACACGCACGCACAGACACGCACATGCACACACACATGCACTCCCACACACACTCCACAACAGCCATGGGAAATGTTCATGGACCTTATTGTTTGTAATGTATACTGCAGAGGCCTTTGTTGCCCGTTGGTTTTCAGGAGCCCCTCCTGTGTACTTCCTCCGTGTGACCTGATGCCTTTGTTTCCGTGGTAGAGTTCCTATGGGGTACTCTTACAATGATGAGGTGTGCCCTAGGATAAAGGCCTCACCTTTGGAGTTCAGGAAAGATGACACACACTCTCCCTTCTCTGCAGGGCCACATGGATGAAGATGTGCAGGCAGCCCTACTGCAGATCATACAGATGCGACAAGGCCTTGTGTGCTAGCGGCAGCTGACTTGGAGCCTGTCCTGCTGGTGCTATGCATTCTGGGTGCAACTCTGTGCTCTTCTGGGCCTTACTCTGATAGTATCAGTAAAATAAACTATATTTTGTTCCGTTGTTGAATTTTACTTTTCTGAGATGAGTGTGTCACCGAGTTTTCCAGTGGATTAAAAGTTGATATTCTGTGTTACGTTTATTTCACACAGTGGCAAACAGCCACTTTTGTGTTTGTACTTTTAAATTTTTTTATTCCTTTTTGTTTTTTGTTTTGTCTTTTGAGACAGGGTTTGTCTTTATAGCCCTGACCATCCTGGAACTCACTTTGTAGACCAGACTGGCCTCGAACTCACAGAGAACCACCTGCTTCTGAATGCTGGATGCTGGGATTAAAGGCAAGCACCACCACACCCTTGTAATTATACCTTTTAAAGCTACATTTTAAAAATAGTTGAGTCCGTGTTAAAATATGAGCCATCTAAATGGGTCCATGTAAAAAGGAGTTGAGGCTGAAATAGCACTGAAAGATTGATTTTGGAGAACTAAGTTTAGCTGATAGCTGCTTTTAAGTGGATCAGAAGACCTTCCAGGGGGTGAGGAGATGACTTAGTGAGGAAAGTGATTTCTAGGCAAGCATGAGGACCTGAGCTCAGTCCCTCAGGACCCAGATTCCCGCCCCCAAGTGTAACAGCGTGCACCTGTAATTCCAGCGCTGAGGAGGCCGACGCAGCAGACACTGGCCGGCCAGTCTAGCCAGCTCAGCTCAGCCGCAGGTTCAGGGGGAGATCCTGCCTCAAAAAGTGAGATAGGGAGAAGTTGACAAAGATGCTAGTATCAGCCTCAGGCCTCCACATGCACATTCCCCCATGTGCGCACACATACTTACAAACAAGTTGTATTTTTCTTCCTGCGATCCTTAAGCCAGTAACCAAGTAAATCAAAACTCCTGAAGCTTATAATTTAACAATCAGATTTATGCATTAATAAATTCTCAATTTACAAGATGCCAATACAATAATTTCAGAACCAGTTGATAATGATAAAAGCTTTATCCCTATTATTCTAACCTTATATCATCATAACCACCTGTGGCTATCGAAAGCCATGCGGGGTCAGGTTCTTCCTCCTGTCTGTCCTCCTCCGTCTTGGCCTTCTCTTTTCTCCCCTCTGAGACACTCTCTGACACTGCCACTCTTAGCTCCGCCTCCCCTTTCCCTGTCCAATCACAGGCCTCCTGCTGCCCTAATATTTTAGTGTGATTGGACAGGGAAAATCCTGTCACACATCTCTGTTGAGCAGTCAGTCTAAGGAGTGCTTTGCCTCCTCCTTATGCTAATACTTTTTAAAGTGGATGTCTTTTCATATATGTTTTGAGTGCTAGTTCGCACAGCTCAGGAACAGGCAGCAGTGGGACAGTTGAGGAATTGGTGAGCCTGCCTGGTCTCCACAGCAGCATTTTAACTTTTCCTTACCGGGCTGACTTTTCTCACCATCGTCTTTAAAATGAGAACAATGGCTTTGACATTTGCGACTGTTGTAATCAAACACTCGTTCTACATGAGTCCTCCAAATGTCTCAGACTTATTTATAGGAGCACTGTCTGAATGGGATTAATAACAGGAGACACAAGTTTCTTGCAAAATTAGCATTCATGATTTGGGAAAACATCTTGAAGTTTTAGACAACAGTGCCACAATGCAGTAATGCTTCCAGAATAAAGACAGCAAGAAGATAATGGAATTGGATGTATTTTGTGGTGAATTCTCGAACAAGCTATTTCTACTAACTGCATCTTTCTAAGGAGAATTTATATCTTTACTTTGGTTAATATTTTGTTTGCTGTTCACACTAAAAAATCTCTAATTTGATGGTTTGCATTTCATTTCATAAACAGATCATTTCAGCTGAGCTTGTGTGTGAGTAGTGTGCACATGCATGTCCATTGTGTATATGGGTGCGTATGCATGTGCATGCACAGGTATGTGCACATGTAGAGCTTCTAAGTTGATGTTGTGTATCTTTTTCTATTGCTTACCATTTCATCTAGTGAAGCAGGGACTCTCAGTTGAACCTAGAACTTGAGAGTCAGCTGGATTAGTGAGCCAGCTTTCCCTGAGAATCTCCTGTCTCTGCCTCCTTGGTGCTGGGGTTTTAGGCATTGCAAACTGTGCCTTAATAATCCTTGAGCGTTCTGAACCTAGTTTTTTTTTTTAATTTTAATTCCTATCTTTATAGAATACAGTTGGAAAAATCACCACTAACACCAGGGGTATGCCATCATATTTCTTTTTTTGAAAAATCATGTTTTAATATGAGGTTACATAAGGGCACTTCCATGCCAGCACATAATGAATGTTAAGCATACTCACCCCATACCCTGATACCCCACTCCCACCAATTCCCCTTATTCCCTGATAATGTGATTTATGCTTTCAGGGCATCTGAACACCTAGGATCTTATGTCTCTGTAAAATCTGGGAACCACAATTGAGAGGAAACAGGTGCTGTCTGTCTTTCTGAAACTGACCTAATTGCTTAATTTAGTGACTTTAGTCACATGCATTTCCCTGCAAGGGGCATGACGGCATTCTTTATAAGTCAGCATATTCCACCTTTCTTCAGTGTATAAACAATGAAAAGTCGGATTGATTTACTTTGAATTCTTGAGGCAGGCACATAAAGTTTACAGGAGGGACATCTGCTTCCTTCAGTAGTTTAGTGTTGTCATTTGTCCTGTATTCTGTTTTTAAGATTTTGGTGCCACATATTGAAGTCCAACAGTCTACTGTTCTCCTTGATAGTAGGGGAAGTAACCTTATGCATATTTTATTTTGTTTTTTGTTTTTTTTAAATTTTGTGTATGTGCACATGAGTGCAGTGCCCATGGAGGCCAGAAGAGGGCATCAAATTCCCTGGAGCTGGAGTGACAGGTGGTTATGAGCCTCTTGACACCAGTTCTAGGAACAGCTGGAGTCCCTTGCAAGATCAGTATATGTGTCCATCCCCTGCATTTTGTCTTCGCCTGTCAAAAACTATTTCTTTAGAATTCTTTTGAGTATCCTTATATAAAGAAGACTTGAAAGTTAAGTTTTCCATTTCTTATCTTTGGAGAACTTGGAATAAAAACTGGCAGGGACCCAGATATGGAAGAAGGTGCTGAGAGCCTCTTAGGCCAATCCTGTTGTCATCCACTCACTTATATATGCCAGGCTGAGATCACATTTAAAGCATTGGTGATGAAGGCATTTTAGTTAGAAGTCAGTAGAACATAGGTCATGGATGCTCATATTTCTGTTTTATGTTCAGAAAGACTGTGAGACCTGAAGTAACTAGTTGTCACCTACGGATCTACAAGTTCTCTGGGAGAGTCACTGAATTCTTTTTTTTTTAAAATTATTTTATTTATATCTGTACACTGTCACTGTCTTCAGACACCAGAAGGAGGGTATCAGATCCTGTTACAGATGTGTTGTGAGTCACCATGTGGTTGCTGGGAATTGAACTCAGTACCTCTGAAAGAGCATGGAGCCATTTCTCCAGCTTGAATCAGGGAATTCTAACAGGGGTTGATCCTTTATTCTCCAGCCCTTAGGGGGTTTTGTTTGTTTGTTTGTTTGATCCTACTCATGGGGCAAGCTCATTTTTATTTATCTGCTGTCAGTATTAATAATTATCTATTAAAATTGAGCCAGCGAGGGCCTGGGGAAATGGTTTGGTTCCAGATCATTCCCCACATGAGGCAGCTCACATCTACCTGTAACTCCAGTTACAGGGTATCCAGTACCCTCCTTTGGTCTCTGAAGGCTCCAGGCATGCACACGGTACTCACCAGGAGAAGATGCTTACACCGAACCTTAGAACTTGATTTGATTCCTGGAACCCACTCCCCCAAGCTGTCCTCTGACCTCCACACACTTGCAAGCATGGGGCACATGCCCTACACTACACACCCCAAGCCTCCATGTCGTTCTCTCTCTAAGCGAACTATTCCTGCAGTGAGTAAGTACTGGGTGTACCTATATTGTTCTAAAATTTCAGGCAAAGTTAGTATAGTTTTGTTATGAGTTGGATCTTAAATGTTCCCTCTAACCCATGTGTTAAAGGTTGGTTACCAAGTGCTAAGGGGGCTGGCATAGAGGAATGTTTGGCAGGACTGAGTAGAGGGTGTTAAGGCATTAGATGGTACCCACAGAACAACTCCATGACCCTGCACTTAACTTTGCCATAAGTGAGTATATAGATTTTAAAATAAAAGCATGAATCCAGGACAGAAATGGCTTCCCACAAACCTCCCGAGGCAGTGCAAGGGCTACGGTTAGCATAATTGGCTATGTGGCACCCTTAATGGATTACAATGTATTTTCATTATTTATGCCTGCTTGAGCAAACATCACCAGTGAATGGATCCAGCCCAAAGAAGATAACAAAAATGTCATATGTAAATGAAAAAAGGGAGGCTTTTTGAAGTCTGCTACCCTAGTTATATAGACACATAATTTGGTCACATATATATGTATACATATTTATATGTATATATGAATTTACATTTAACAAAACAGAGGAGGACACATCAAGAAAACAACATCTCCATAATTGTTATTTGCTATCAAATTGACTTATTTAATAGGCGAGATTCTTATTTATTGTATGCAGGTTTGCAGATTTATTTTTTATGATAGCAGACCTGGGAATATCCTGAAGTCTGAAAAGAGTTTAGAGAGGTTATTGCCTTCTTAATAATTTAGAGCGTCTATTGCTGCGCCAAGTCAGAAGATTAACATTTAATAGAAAAAATTATATATCTATAATTCAGTCACGGCTATTAGATCCGATGGATTTTACATTAAGTGAAAAAGATGCTGAGCATTTAAGGACCATTAAACTACAGGACTCTTTTATTAGGTTTTAAGGCCTCTGAGCCAGGGTCCTGCTGTGAGGAGTATTTATTTTACATATACAGAACGCATTAAGGATAGGGAAAGGGCACACATTTTCAAAGAAAACAGGCCATGAAAAATTGTGATTTTCCACACTGTGAGCAGCTGCCGTGCAGAGTCCGCCTTATTTTATAATAATTCGTTTTATGCATCATTAAGTAGCTTTCTTGGAGATGAGGAGCAAAGGGTGAAGGCCACTTCCAAATGGTACCCTGCAAGAAGGCAGAGTGACAGCATCTCCTCCCTGCTGATTGGACTGTGAAAAAACGTATCCCTGAGAGGATGCTGAAGGTTACAGATCAGTGTGAGAACGCCTTCTCCAGAAATCCTTCAAGGCCCCTAAAGACAGAGGAGATGCTAATAGTTCTCTCTCTCTCTCTCTCTCTCTCTCTCTCTCTCTCTCTCTCTCTCTCTCTCTCTCGTGTGTGTGTGTGTGTGTGTGTGTGTGTGTGTGTAGGCCAGACATTGAGTATCTCCCCATTGCAGAAATCCTTCAAGGCCCCTAAAGACAGAGGAGATGCTAATAGTTCTCTCTCTCTCTCTCTCTCTCTCTCTCTCTCTCTCTCTCTCGTGTGTGTGTGTGTGTGTGTGTGTGTGTGTGTGTGTGTAGGCCAGACATTGAGTATCTCCCCATTGCTCTCATCCTTATTTTTGAGTCAAGTTCTCACGACTGAATCTGGAGTGCTCTGATTTTTTTTTTTTTTTTTTTTTTTTTGCATAGCCCAGCTGGCCAGCAAACCCTCTCTGTGAGTGCTGGGATTTGAACTTGTGCCTTATGCTTGCAAGAAGTGCTTTACCAATGGAGCCACCCCCCTCCCTACTGGCATTACCCTCTTCTAATGGCACCTCCAGTACCAGAGAAGGACTAGAATGTGGCCCCTGAGAGTATTGCATGCTAGTGAAGGGAAAGCCTGAGCCATCATTTCTATTACATACATGCTCGGAACACATTTTACATGTCTGGAGCAAAAACATAAGATATCTGACTTGCTTTTCTTACTCCCTATACCATTACTGCTGACTCCGCCTCCCCCACACACAAAAATACTGGGGACCAGGTTCACACAAGGGACTCGGAGACGATGTGGGAAGGAAGCTGGTCTCATCGGTAACCTTTTCCCTCTATGGTGTCCAAATAAAATTTGTGCTTCCCCCCCCCCTCCTTTTGCTTGCTATTCTAAGCTTTTTTTAATTGCCTCAAGTGGGACCTTATGGGCTGTTTAGGCATTTTCCTCAGGATTTAAAAATGAAGCCAATTTATATTCTCAGTCTTCTTGCTAAAAAATCTGTTAAACCACAATAAAAAGGACTGCTACTTAAACCCTCCCGCTTTGTTGTTGCCATAATTATTGGCTCTTTGGAGCTGCAAGATCTCGTTTATGCACAATTAAAAAGGTGGGCAACTGAGCAGTGCTGACCTGGCCCAGGTGGAGGACTCAAAGGCTGAGGTCCTCCTGCTGCGATCCGAAACTGAGACACTCTCTAGCTTGGAGGCTTATTTTTTTTTTCAAAAGCAAATTGTTCCAGTTGGCCCTAATCCCTAAGCAGTTCAGCTCCTTTAAAACCATCTTTATTCATTCACACCAATTGACACTTAAGAAAAAAAAAAAAAAGCCCCAGCGACTATTCATCTGAGTCTAAATATATCCGTCAAAGTCGAATGTGTTTAAGGGGATTTACCATCTGCTTATTCAAAATACTATTTGTTGTCAATATTTTTGGTCGGGCTTGTTATTATAATGTGCATAGCCACTTCACAGCGGCAGAACCCCAAAGCTATGGAAGCATTGGGAGGACCTGAAGGAGGGCTTTCCCCCACCTCTGCTCTGCCATCTGACATGGCCGCTGCGGCTCTGCGCACCAGGCAGAATTCCTTAATAAGCGCTCGCTCGTTCTCTCGCTTGCTCTCCTTCCAGACCCTTTTGGGCAATCACACCCCCCCCCCCCCCCATGTTCTCTAAGTAACTAGCAGTTACCAGGACAACAGAGACTTTGAGGAAGGTTTAATTGTGACTTGATGTCTAGCCAGAATAAAGCACAAGTGCCTTTCTGTGTGGATTCGGTCCCCAAACAAATGCCAACACGCTTGTTTTTATTAGGTTAAGGTGGCTTGCAATATTTTTTTCCCTTCAGTATGAGAGAGGAAAAGGCAGAGATAGTCAATGCTAAAAAGAGTAGGGAAGCAAGCAGTGACTTTGACCCAGAAAACATTTGGTTAAACACATCCTGTCTGGCTTGCTTTTCTAGAATTGACCTCAGTGTGAACTTCTTGTACCAAACAGGAGGATGAGAACGCATGCGTACGAGCCCCACAAGCTGCATCCATTAGGAATACTCGTTCCTTGTTTCTGGCCCTGTGGGTCCAGCATACCAGTTGGGACTTTTCTCAAGCCGAAGTACCTCCTTCTGAGAGCACATGCTATGGATAGCACAGCTTGCCAAAGCGCTTCCACTAGCCTTGCTGGAAAGAAGGTCAGCAGCTAAGCGCGTTTGTTACACTTTCAAAGATGCAAGTTCCAGTCCCAGTACCCAAGTTATAGCTCACAACTGACTGTAACTATTCCAGGGGGATCTGGCGCCCTCTTCTGGATTCTATGGGCACCTACATGCATGTGATAAACAGGCAAATAAATTATATATGATTACACACACACACACACACACACACACACACACACACACACACACAGGTGGACAGTGCCTTTGGAGCAACATTCATGGTTGCACACTCATGGGATTTAGCTCAGGTCCCTTTGCAGTCTCCCAGGCGCGTGCACGTGTGTGTGTGTGTGTGTGTGTGTGTGTGTGTGTGTGTGTGTGTAAGGAGTAGGTGTCTACACTGTGAGTCTACTTGGGCCCACAAGGAAACATCATTCTGTTCTCACTTTACTCCTGGCCCACAGATGTTTTCAACAAACAGATTCTGAAGGTCCAGTGAACTGGATATATATTTTTTATATATGTGTACTTCCCTTTCTGCTTTTTCCATCACTAGACCCCTCCCCTTCAGGCCTCCTCTGTGCTTAAAACCATTTTTTTGCTTGGCCAAACTTAAGGCCTGCTCCACAAGCGCCCTCCCTGGGGCCCCTCCCCATCCACGACCTGATTATTTCTATTTTAGCTAACAGTACTGCTGGGTCAGTCTCCAGGGAACCTCTCACCCTAAATATCCGCTCAGATTCTCCTCTTCATTGCCAAGGTGAGGTCTGATTCTTTGGGAAGATTCGGGTTTAATCTAGTTGGGTTGAATCCCATGTAACCCTGAGGTCTGCTCCTAGTAAGTCTCAGCTACCTGGTTACCGCCCTGGTTCTTGGATGTACAGTCCCCCGGGTTCAGGCTATCCAGGTCTAACCCCATCTCCTTCCCAGAGCCTTTGGCTCTGCACAGAACCTCCCCTTGCTTCAGTGAGTGTCCTTGGCACCTTTTTCCTTAGTGTACCCTAGGTTCCCCATCTTGACGCCGCCATGCCCAAATGCCTGTGCTGGAGTTTCCCTCCATTCAGAGACAAATCTGTATCATCTTCTGAATGCAGCGTGTCCAAAGTAGCCCCTATAGCTGCAAATAAATGATCACCAACATGTTAAGTTTTATTTTAAACAGGTCTCGCCATCACTCTGCCTTGTGAGGCTGGAGGAGATGAAGAGCCGTCTGCGCAAGCAGAGGGGCTGAATATGTGAAACACTTGCTTTCCCTTAACTTACTGTTTGCGGGGCAGGCGTGCCATGGCAGGCCAGTTCATTCCGCTCCCCAGATCCTAAGTATTGATGATGGGACTAAGTACTGTTAGAAGCGGAGGCAGGGCTGTGGGTAAACTGTTGACTGCACAAGTGTGGGGAGCTTTGTTCAAATCCTTAGCTCCCACATAAAGCTCAGATGCACATCTGTAATTGCAGTGTTCCCGTGGTGAGACGGGAGAAGCCTTGGGCACTCACAGGCCCACCAGCCTGCTGCACACACATGCAAACAATGTAAAAGAGATGCCCAGAGATGTGCACATGTACGGACCAGATCTACAAGATCACAAACAAGAGCCCACAGACAGAGAGAGATGCAAACAAGCTGCAGCAGAGATAGTAGGGATCTACTTTTGTGACCAGGAGGGTTAAGGTCACACTCACATCAAAGTCACATCAGCTCCTGGTGCAGGCATGAAGGTGGCTCAAAGAGCATCTCATGTAGGATGAAACAGATGATGTCTTCTCAACAGACATGCTTTCAGAATTATCTCGAAGCCTTTTTCTGTTGCTCTGACTCACCTGCCTAGAATAGCACCATCCTTACGGGGTGGGCCTTCCTACATCAATTAGCAATCAAGAAGATGTCCTACAGACTTGCCCACAGACCAGTTAAAGGAGACAATTCCTCAGTTTAGGGTCCTTCTTCCCAGGTGTGTCAAGTTGACAGCTAGCTATGGCACGCTCCACTTTATCCATGGAAGCAGGGTCTCTCCTAGAACTGGGCATTCTCTGACTAGGCTGGTTTAGCTACCCAGTTTTCCCTGGAAATCCCCCATTTCTGCTTCCCAAATTCAGGGATGACAGAGGGCTACAACACCCATCCAGCTTTTTACCTGGGTTCCAGAGATCCAAAGACCAGTCCTTGTGCGTGCACAGAAAGCGTCTTATCCCCTGAAGTGTCCCCGCAGCCCCTGGTAGCTATACTTTACCTAGTTCTTATATATTATTGTTGATATTTAAACCATCATGTGAAATTTGTTTCATAGTTTAGTATCTAAATTGCTATCCAGTTCAATTAATCTAACATTTAAAAACTTTGACTCAATAATCCTCATTTTATTTACTGACTTATACAATATGGGGCATTGAGCAGACCACCTCCCCATGTCTGGGGCTGCATTGTTTGTTTGTTTCTTTCTTTCCTTTGCCATTTTCTAGGCATCTTTTACGTCCATTCTGGACTCTGTCCCTTTCTCTCAAATACTTCCACAACTGTGTCTGAAAATGGTAAGTGACAACCTTGAACAGAAGATGGGGATTTAGGGTGACCTGTGAGTTCAGGATTGCCCTTAAGGAAAACAAAGTTTTTTTAATTGCTGTTTTTGTGTTTGAGGTAGGTATCATGTAGCCCAGGCTAGCCTGTACACAAAGTATCCAAGGATAACCATGAACTTCTGGTCCCCCACTTCTACTCTCAGAGTGCTAGAACTACAGGTATGACCATCGTATCCTGCTCGTGAGATTCTGGGAAAAGAACCCAGGGCTGCATGCACACGAGAGGCAAGCCTCACCCACCAGAGCTCTGCCTTTCTTTAAGACTAGTTTATGATGTGAGGGAGAAAGCATATTCAGACCATCTCTGGATTCTGGTGTATTAATAACTGTATTAAAGAGATATGGTCTGCTTTCAAGAACCCATCAGCTCAGCTGGGACCATCTAGTGACATCACAACGCTGGCCTTCACTGAGGCATAGCGTGATGTGCTCTTCACAGATGCCGGTTCCATTTGGTTGCCCGGTGGGTGGCTTTGTCCACATCAAGCAGATAGAAGATCTGCCTGGCTCAGGACTATCCCACAAAGGCAATGAAGAGGATGACAAGCAGTTGGTCAGTCATTCAATGTCTTGAAAAGTTCACCTCTACCAGTTGAAATAGTGACTGTTCCGTTCATGAAATGTTGACTTCCATTCATGAAATATTGACTGCTCCATTCATTCCCACTGTAACTCCCTCAGCCTTGAAGGAGCGACTCGGATTGTACTTCCGGAAGCCTTCCGGGAAGCCTCATGGGAGGGAACTTTCCCTTTTACTCTGAACCCCTTGCCTAGGGAGTGTGCTAATTTCCTATGGTCAGGCTTAATACGTCACCCTGAACTTGGAGACCTGGAATAACAGAAATTTATTCTCTCCTATTTCTGTCTGGAAGTAAAAAATCAGAAACTGGCATCCTAAGTCAAAATCAAAGCGTCTACAAAATTGCCGCTCCCCCCAGCAGCCATAGGATAGCATCCAGGCCTTGCCTCTGAGCTTCTGGAAGCTGCCAGCCAGCATCCCTTGGCTTGCAGCTCTCTCATTCCAATCTCTGTCTTGGTGGTCAGTCAATAGCTGACATTGGGTTGAGAAATCAGCTCTGAACTTTCCAAGTACCCCGGAGAACCCTGGGAGTGTTGGGATTTTTATGCCTCACCTTGAGCAACCTTTAATCCAGAGGGCGACATCTTTAGAACTGTGGGGACTAGAGCCTTTCTGTGGGTTTGCACTTCATGGCATTCTGTGGGAATGCTGAGCGCTGCTCCTCACAGAACACCCTTCTCTCCTGCACTGTACTCTGGGATGTCAAGGAGTCTCTCTTCCTTTGCTCAGTTGTCATGAAGGGCAACAAGAGAAGCTAACACCCACAGTGGAAAAACAATGCCATAGAATTCCCCAAGAGAAAAGCTTGCCAAGAACCTTCTAGAAGAGCATTGGCTGGGGGAAACATAAATGTATTGTGGGGAGGAATTCACGTTGAAACAAGTGAGAGGTGTATTTTCAGTTTCAATGGGCTTACCTGGAATTTTGGATTGCCTTTCTGTTCTATATTTTTAATTTTTTTGATACAGGGGCTAGAGGACCAGGGCCTTCCTCTTGCTAGGCAAGGGGCTTGTCTTGGTGCAGAAAGTTCCTTGCTTATAGTCAGGTCAACCGGTGCAGGCCTGTGTCCCAGCTATTCGAGGCATAAGCAGGAGGGATGCAAGCTGAGGCCTCCCTGGGCCACACAGTAAGTTCAAGGCCAGCCTGAACAACTTGATGAGACCCTGTCTCAAAATAAAAATAGTGGGATTGTGAGTGAAGCTAGTGGTAGCCATGCCTGCCCAGCACTTGCAAGGCCTTTCCCTCACAGGACGCCCTGTGAGTGTGGGTGTGGACTAGATAATACCAATGGACTTGACCCTAGCCAAAAGCCAGGGAGCAACTTCCCCCACCCCAGAACATAGTTAACAATGGGATCTTATAACGCTCTGTGAAAGGCAAAGCGTCAGCAAGATTTGGTTCTGTCTGAGCTAGACTGGTTATTGGCGTGACCTTGAATAGCTAACTTAACCCAGTGTCTGGACCTGAATAAAAAGAGAGATGCTTTAATATCACAAAAACATGCCTTAGAACACCCGTGTTATGAGATTCTAATCTTGCAGTGATTATCCATTCTCCACAATATTGAACTAATAATATTCTCATCCTTTTCTCTGAATTACCAACCTCGGAGTCACCATTTCTGCCACTGAGCTCGGCTGAGATGTACGTGTGATCACACAGGTCTTGAACCCCGGAGCAGAGCAGAATACAGCAGTTCTGGAGGTCAGAGCCCCGTGCTGCCTCTTTGACAGCAATGGGCAGAAGCACTGCATGGAAGGAGAGGCTAAAGGCAGAGGTGCTCACTGGGCGGGGAAGGGCCGAACACGTGGCTGAGCCAGGCTTCTGAGCAAAGCACTCTGCTTCTCTTTAAGTGTCTTGTCTCACCTGTGCAAAGGCTCTCCCTCCCTCTCAGAGTCTATTTGGTAGTGGGAACTAAGAATTTCAGACACATGAATATTCATCACAGATGAGATGTATTTGTTGAAAATTATTATTAAACAGTTAATGGGATAACCAGAAAGACACTATACTGGCTTTAAGATCTGGACAGCCAAGCCTTAGAAGTAAGTCATTGTACCACAGCCCATGGTTGCTGCTAGATGCTGGACTCAGGGGAGCCTTGCTATTCTGGTGGCTCTGGACTATGTAGCTGAGACACTAGTTACAAACGAGTCCAGGACGGTGGGTACTGAGGGTTATCAGTTGGGCCCCCTAAGATGTGCACCCCAACGAGAGAAATCAGCTCAAGTCTGGAAAGCCAAAATTAAATAAACAAAACCCACTTATCTCTGGAAGTCTTTCTTACAAAAAACAGTTGTAAAATATGGGCTGTGTTCTTGAGAAGTAGGCTTAATAAGGGGAGCAGCCCAGGAAACGATGCAGGTTCTGGGAGTCCTAGAACGGGATTTAGTTGTATCCAACTTCTGCGGGCTGTCTGTCACCATTTGCGGGAGTTGTGGACTCTGGTTTAAATGTTCAGAGAATAGTTCCGGGTACCTGCCACATGGGTACCAGTGAATCTGGGAGCAGGACGTTACCTCAGTGAGAAGGGATTCTGGGACAGTACAGTGATGCTAACACTCTTCAGCTGGGCTGGTCCCCATGTCTTTGTCCTGCTCTGGGAAGATCATAGTGATATGGGTCAAGCTCTCCATCTCTGGCTTCCATGCAGGGTCACCTGCCATTCCCTCCCTTGCTTTATTCTTGCCCCCACCCCCACCCCTGCATCCCCTGATCTTGCTGTAAAAGCATGAACTAAAAGAAGGGTCAGTAGAGGGTCACTAGAGCATCCTGGTCATCACCCACTGTGACATATGTAAGTTTGCAATGTGGCCCGGTGCTTGTTGTAGGGTTTCTCTGAACCAACTATGTCCCTTCTGTCCACATTTACAATTCAAAGTATACCAAAGCAAAACCCCACCCTCGCCAGCCTCATACAGGAAGAGACTTAGCCCTATCCTCAAGGGAGACAACCCAATGTCTCCTAAAAGCTGTGGCCAGGCCCCGAGTGTATGCACAGGTTCTCTGTGACTGAGCGGCATTTCTCTTGTTCTGTCAAATTCTTCCTCAGACTTCTGCATTCTGGTCTAGCGACTTGATTGTAAAGTCAATGACACTAAGATGGGGCTATAATGACAGGAACGATAAGGGTGATTAGTTAATATTCATGAGTCTAATGAGAAGCCGGTTCAGCAATGATGCTTACACATGGACTCAAGGCTACACTTAAGACGCTTGTCATCCGCACCAGTTAAGACTCGCTTTGCCTTCAGCTAGATCTGCTACATCTGGCCTCTTAAGGTCCCTTTCTGAATAGAATTGCCACGTCGGTGGTGTGCCTGGCTTGTTTTGTATCGTTTTGTGCAAGTGGACTAGTAAAGACTAGTGGACTATTCTAGAGCAATGGCTCTCTCATCTATGTGAGGTGTCCAAATCGGAAACCATGGGGCTGACCAGAATCCATCCTGCTCGTAGACCTACTGGTATCCATGCAGCAGCACTTCTGGGTAGACCCCTGTCCTCCTCCTGACCCACACACTATGATGAAAATCCTGGGTGGGATGCCTCCACCGGTGTCTGTCTCTGTGCCACCATGCTTCTCACCAAATTGTCCTGTCACTGGGGATCTGCCACCACATTCTCTTCTCCATGTTCTCACTGTTGTCCTGCATGGCCTTTGCAATGATGCCCAAGTTCTTTAATTTGCAGAATAGGAATTTTTAACGCCATCTGCCTCTTTGGCTTTGTGTCCTACCTTGCTCAGCCCTTGTCTGACTACACAAGGCTACTGACATATTAAATGCTGCTCCCTCAAACTCCTGTCCTAGTCTCGTCCCTTCTGGTGTCTTTATGTCTTTCCACAAGTCCTCTGCCTGGGCCCTTCAGGAATTTGCCTTCTTCATGCGTCTCTCTCCCCAGTACAAATGGAACTGTCCTTTCAGGCACCCGTGTGTCACCTCTGCTGATTATTCTTTGCACGAGGCTAGAGGGAGAGATGAACGAGTGCTGCCCAAGTGTCTATTGCAGTGGCCATGGTGTGTATGACTGCAGACAGGGGTGTTGGAAAAGAACCATGGGAGCTCAGGCCTCTGGCTTAGAGAGTGTGGGGCACACTGTGACTGTCCCAGAGCCTCTCTGTGTCATGAATGAAGAGCTAGTGAAACCGGCCTTAGATGCTATTTGAGGACTCACCTTAGGAAGTAACCACGCATCTCTGCCTCTGCGCCCCAAGTGACCCCAGAAAAGAGGGCTCACCGAGGCTTCCTTTCTCCAGGTGCCTCTTAAGAAGAGGGGACTACAGCTCCATGGGTCACAGGGATGTCACCTGTTCTTGAGCCTCAGCAGAGCAGTGACCTCCCGACAGCATGCTTCCTTGCAGGACAATTTCTTTTATAAAGCCTTTTCCTCATTTTGATCTGAGCTCTGTCTTGCTGAGGTGCCTAGATCAGTTGCTCACCCTCCTCCCTCCCTCATTCCCTTCCTCCCTCCCTCATGCCCCTCCTCCCTCCCTCATTCCCTTCCTCCCTCCTGCTTTCCTCCTTCCATTTCCCAGTCTCTCTCCCCTTTCTCCATTCCTTTCTCTCTCCCTCCTTCTCTTTCCCCTTCTTTCCTCCTCCTTTCCTTCCCTCCTCCCTCCCTTCCTGTCCTTTCTCCCTCTCCTCCTGTTTAGTCAGACAGCCTCATATGAAATCGTACTAAGTATATTCCAGACAAAGGCCTCTGGTTTTATTTTGGCATGATTAGGGCAGGTCTGTCAGCATTCAGTGTCGATTTTTGAGAAGAAACGGTGTGGGTATTTGACTCCTAACCCCCTTAAATTTCTTCATGCAGATTTAAGTCTGTCTGCTCCCAAGTCCTCCTACTTTGGAAGGGTTATGTGAGTGTCACAGATATTGCAAGTGGGCAGGAGGTGGCAGGAGAGAGCCATGGTGGCCTCAGCAGGACTGTGAAGACTTAAGAGTCACAGGAACCAGTCCATAGGGATAACAGGGAACCCTTGATGTGAGCAGCAGGAAGAGAAGGGAGGGCACAGACACACCAAGGCTACCAGAAAGGAGTGTGCAGGTGTGGTGAGAAGGTGGGGAAGGGGGAAACTGCACGGAGAGTCTGGGGAAAGATTCTTGAGCCCCACATGGCAGTGCAGCCCCAGAATTAGCATGTCCCGAGAGGGTAATGGGTAATGGGTCACGGAACCCAGGGGTGATGTAATGTTATGCCCTGACCATAACGGGTACCATCAAAGACTCCGTGTGTCACAGTCTCGTGTGTGCATAGGCCAGTGGAACCCAGAGGTCAATGAGGGGTGTCTTCCTCTATTGCTTTCCACCTTTGTTTTTGAGACAGGATCTCTTCCTGAACTTGTACTCAGCTGGGTGGCCAGGGAGCTGCAGTGAGCCTGTAACCACCTCCCAGGACCGGAACTACAGGCATGCACCACTGAGCCCGGCTTCCGAGGGCTTGAGGCTTTGTGCCTGTGCAGCAAGCATTTTTACCAACTGATAATGATAATCTCTTAATGAAGGAGAGTTATTGTTAATTTCAAACTGAAGATGATACTGTTGATCCCAATTATGTTGCAAGAAAATCTATGGGGTATGTGTGTGTTTATGTGTATGTGTGAATGAATGAATGAATGAATGAATGAATATTCAGATTTTACATTCTATATGGCAAGGAAAAGAAAATGATCAAGTTAACAATGCTTATTTTTTCTAAATCTGGCCTCTGGAATTTGTGCAAAATGTATAATTAGACACTTTCAGGGCGTTCAACTTTTGAGGATTAGGCTACAATGAACGGAAGGCTGCGGACTTTGCTTAATACTCAGAAATGAGGGTGGGCTTTCCTAAAGGCAGGTGTCTGTTAGCCCAGTGATCTGGACAATCACATTAGTGGCCCCTGAGTTGTTTCTCCGACACTGACCATGAGCTGGTACCCTGCTGGCCTTGATGGACAGAAAGATGAGCGCCCTATTGGATTCTCTTCATTCTACTACCTGTCAGGTATCAGAGTGGGATAAGCTTCTGCCCAGGACACAGGAAAGGTTAAACCACGGTTAATCCTGGAGGACCACAAACTACAGACCAGGGCTGTGCTTTAAGTGCTGGAAGGTGGGTCTCAGGTGAGGCAGTTTGCGGAGGTGGTGCGCCTTCAAGTGATGAACCTTAGTGAGTGATAATTAGATAATTATGTTGTTGCCCGAAGGCCATCACCTTTGAAGAGATTAACATAGTTCTCTTGGTACCCTTCTTTGTTCTACCAGAAAACAGTTATAGAAAAAGAGGCACGCTGGTCCCTAATCTTCCTGCCTTTGCATGTGACCTCTTCTACGTATGGCCAGTTCTCTTTCTGTTTCTCTACCTTGCTGGGACACAGCCAGAAAGCCCTCAGCAGGGTGCCAACAGCATGCTGTTTGAAGACTTCAGCCCTCAGATCACAAGCTTAGAAATTTTCATTAACTTATAAGTAACCCAGACTTAGCCATTCTGTTGCAGCAGCACAAAATGAACTAACACAGTTTGCACAAGGAAACATAGAGTCCTCTCATTGCAGGATCCTGTGGGGGGCCTGACAGAGACTGGCTGGTCTGTTTGGCTTGCCTGGTAGAGATAGTCCCTAGAGGAGTGGACTTAACAAGCCCCGGCCGTGCACTGTCCTGGTAGGGACGGCTCCTCCTCCTGGACTTAAGAAGCCCACCATTCTACAAGAAATTGAGAGGATCCTGACTCTCATGACCCAGAACAGCGGCATGAGCAGTATCCGATGGTTTTCCCTGTGACTTTGTAGACACCACACCCTGAAACAACCAGAACAACACTGGTCATTGGTTCTTACCAGCATGATCTAGCCATGGCCCACCATTTGACCCTGCTGAGACTGATTAGAATTTTGTTACCGGCGACCTGCTGTTCCTCACAATTTTGTGTCACTTTTACATTCAACAAATGTACTACTATTATCTTCCTCCCAGAGCCCTAGAAGCCAGATTTCCAGCAGACCACCAAGTGTCCAGGCATGCTTGGGACTGTTGACCACCAGGTCTTGTCATGCAGGTCTGAATGTCTCCACAGTTACAATCAGCTTACATCTGCTTTCTTAGTCCTGTGGGGATCTAGCCCCATCATAGTCTTCTCTCTCTGCCCAGACAGACCTGTCCCATGGGCATGCCCCCCAGGTTGCCCTACTGTACCCGCCCCCAGACCCAGTTGATTCCAACCCTTTCCCTCTTACTTGGTTCTCTGCCATTCTTTATTCAGGCTACAGAGTCTCCTGACTGGTCTCTCCCTCTCCCTCTCCCTCTCCCTCTCCCTCTCCCCCCCCCTCCCCTGCTCCATCCTTCATTCTATAACCAGCATAGACTTTTACATAGGTATGGGACTGAGGTATCACTCGGCGATAAAGAGGGACGAACTACTGATTCACGCTAAGTGAGAGAAGCTGCAGGCGCAAAAGCAGGGGTTGCATGGTTCCATTCATCTGAATTGTCTTGAAATGGCAGCTACGACGAGATAGACAGCAGATTGGTAACTGCCTCGGGCTGGGGTTAGGAGTGGTGATTGAGTATAAATGCACACAGGGGAGTAATTGGGGTGACAGAAATATTCTAAAACTGGATTATAGCGATCATTGCACAATTCTGCAGATTTATTAAAAATTACTGAATTGTACTTAGAAAATAATCTGACACATCTCCATGGGCAGAGTGTTCCAGGGTATTCTCCAAGGTTCCAGCATATTCTACTGTTTGGTGCATGAGGTCATCCTGGTAGATTTATGGATGAGATTACTGTGCTAATTCTTGGCTGGAGGGAAGAATTTTTCAACCAGAGCTACTAAGTATATTTACTGTGAACAAGATCTGACCATGTTACCATGCTCAGTAGCTTTCCTGAGCCGTATGCCTGGAGGACAGCACCTAGGGTCTTACTGTAGCTAGCACTCAGCCCGTCCTCAGCCTGCCTCAGTTGCTCTCTCTTTCCAGCTGCAGTCTAAGCACACCGAGTTACATGTGGTGTTCACAACCTGCCAAGAACATGCCACACCCCCACTTACCCTTTAGCTCCACCTCATGTCCTAGCTGGACTTCTATCCTGTTCTAGAGTGGGAGCTCTTAAGGGAGAGACCATTTTGCCCATCTGCATTCCTAGGCTCACAACAGTGCTGAGTCACATTCATTCATTCATTCATTCATTCATTCATTCTACAATCATTTGTTTAGACTAAGGATTCTTGAGTGTCATCGGTACTGACATGCTGGGCTAAGTCAGTTTTTCCTGTGGGGATCTTCACTTAGCACAGTGGGAAGTAATGCAGCACACCCAGTTTCTATCTGCTGGACACCAACAGTCCCCCCTACACATCTGTTGTAGCCCAAAGTGGTCTCCAGGCATTGCCCAAAGGCTTTTGGCAAGGCACGGATTAGGGAGGGAGGGAGATCGGGTGTAACATTGTCCCATGTTGACAATAGCCGGTGTCAGGCCCTTTCTGTACTGAGTTCTGTGCTGATCTTCATTCAGTTGTTCAGAAAAAACAGCTGGGACTGAGAACAGAGCCCTGAAGAGGTTCCTTGTTACGGAGAGCTTGTCAGCTTAGGAGCCAAGGCCTTGCTGGCTGCTGCTGTTTCTGGCTGGTGACCTTGTTCAGCCAGGAAGCCTGTTAGGCCCCTTAATCTAGTGTTGATTTCTTCTTGACTCTGCCTGTCTTCACCTTTTGTGTTCTCAGCCAATTCACCTGAGGAAGAAGACAGAGGTCAGACAGATGCTCGGCTCTCTCTGCCTCAGCACTGGCACGCTCTTCCCTCATTCTTGGCTGTGTTGGAACACATCCTAACAAAGCCCTTTCTATTGTCCTCGGGAATTTACAAGCCACAGCACATTCTGGGATTTGGCCACTCCATCACTCACCTTACAGGCTGAGGGTGGGGAACTTGGTTCTCTATCTCTTTTGGCTGGATCTCTTGCCCTCTGTCCTTTAAAAACAAAACAAAAACCTTGACTCCCCTGAAGCATCATGGGAAAACACAGGATCTCTGCAATTGCTTCTGTAAAATGACTTATTTCTGTCTTCTCATAATTGGAAGACATCCCCCATCCTTCTGGAACTATCTTCCTTTTCTAGAGTTCCCAGCTCTGCTTCTCCTGAGCCTCTTTCTTGAGTCTATAAATAGCAGTAATGTTAGCATTAAATATTTGCATACTAGTGAGGCAGATTCAAACACAGTCTGTCTGGCTCCCCAGCCTGGGGGAATTACATGGCTATTTGTTATGAGGATTTCCTTGTGGGGGTTGGGAGGACTAGGCAACACATCCTATGTACATCCCCTCTTCAAAAGGCCCTAATAACAAATAGGTATGACTCAGCCCAAGTTCACTCTGAGAAACCAACAAGTTTATTAGGATTACTAACAGATCAGTAAATAAAGGGTTATGGGCAGCACGAGTGGCCTTAAAGCTGCCACACTGGAAAGTCTGCACCCAGCAGGCATGGTAACTCCTACACGGAGATGCAGATTGAGCCTGTCCCTAGTCCCTCCCAGCCTGTAGACTTCTTGCCTTTTCCTGAGGTCATGTGCAATCAGGACAGAATTGTGCATAACTGGTTAGAGAAAGGGCTGTGTCCTCTCTGCCCCTCCTCCTACAAGGGATGGCCAACCATTGGCAAGCCCAGATGTGATACAAGCCCAGATGTGATGCACGCTTTTGCAAGTGGACACAGCTTTACTCCTGAAAGTGAGTTTGGTTCGGAAGATATTCCTGTCCACTGGTCTGCCCTGTGTCTCTGGGTTTCTAGAATCTACTTTCATGACTCTCACACTGTCTTTGTTTGAGTCTCACCAGACATAGATGCCAAGAAAAGAATGTGGGCACGATAAGGGTTGGGAAAGAGTAGGAGTGTTAAAGGAGAGGTGACTCAATGGATACACAGTGCTCTCTCTGTAAACACGGGGACCAGAGTTTCAGCCGCAGAGCCTTTGTAAGCCAGATATAACATTGCACACCAGAAGTGGAGATAAGGGACTCTGGGGGCTCACTGTCCAACCAGACCAGTGAGAGACCCTGTTTCAAAAACGACAGAGTATCAGTCCTGAGGAATGATGCCTGAGGTTGTTTTCTCTCTCTCCTCCCTCCCCCTGCCCCACGTGAATATGGACATATACACACAGATGCAAAGGAGTTTTTGAGAACTGATCTTACAATTACAGTAGGTAGTGAACTGAGGCACAAAATAAAAGAACCTGCCTGACACAGTGTGTGTGTGTTATCCTGCAGGCTGCTGCTGGGAGCAACCAAAGCTTAACCCACTGGGGAATCTCAGGGAGATCCCCTAGAGCACACTTCAGTGTCCCCCAGCAAAGGGAAAGGAAGCGATTACCCAATTCTCCAACTCTGAATGGCAGTGAGAAGCTTCCAGAAGCATTAACTCCTGGCTGCCTGGGTTAGACTCGATGCACAGTCTTGGGTGTTCACAGTAGATAACAGAGGACTGTAGTGGGAATGGCCTGGTCTACATAATGTATTGTAAGCTGCTTGTATTCCAGGATAGCCCTGAAGGGCTTTTAAGTGCCTGTGCTCCTGGTGGGTCTGCCTTTGGATCTGACTGCATCTCTGCCTCACTCTCTTCTAACTCCTGTCTCCTGTCCCTGAAACTCACTCCACAGGTGGCTTTCCAACAGTATTCAACAGGCATCCCACTCACTAAATTATAGCTGAGGCTCTTACTTCACTGTTGCCCATCCCCGCTCTTTCCCCTTTGCTGTGCCTACAGCCCTTCCCAGCCTCTGATGGAAGGCGTGTCTGCACCGCTCACCTCTGGAAGCCACTGTGTCTTCCTGACTTGCTTTGACCAAGGCAGTGTATCATACTGGCTTTTGAGTCTTACTCTTAGTGTATTTCAGCTTCCCTTATGCTCCCTGAACACCCTTCCTCTGGGATGTAAACAAACCCCTTCCAACTGTCTCACTCAAGAGCTGTGTGGGGGAACTGAGGCGCGCAGCCAGTAGCCAGTACCATCTGAGGCCTTCTCAGCTAGATAGTCCTGCCGAGCCATCCTAATGTTTGTTTGTTTAATTATTTATTTTGTTTATTTATTATTTATCTGTAGGTGGGTGTATGCCTTAGGTGCTTCCCAGCTTCTATTTTTGAGAAATGACCTCTTTGGATATCACCAATTCATCTGGCTGATCAGCAAGCTTTGTCTCCCCCTGTCCCCGCCCCGCTTCTTACCATAGTGTGCTTGGGGTTACAGACATATGCCACCGTGTCTGAAGTCCTTGGGTCCATACTCAGGTCCCATGCTTGTACTGTAATTACTTTACAGACTGAGTCACCCCCTTCCCGCCTCCAGACTTGTGAATTATGACCCACACAGTTGTAGCTAACACAGCATACAGTGACATTTGAAACCCCAATATTTTGTGGGTATTTGGGATTCAGCAATCACTAACATAGCATGGCCTCAAAATGAAGGGGTCAATGGCTTAGGATCAAATATGTGGCTGCCCACATATTGCCAAACCTCAGGGATGCCTTCTTCCCATGCAGCTCTTATGCATATCCACAGAATGGGGTTCCTTTGTCCCTGGAGAAGACCATCGGCGTTCTCCCCATGGTCTCTCTTGGAACAGGGGGGTGCCAGTGCTGTTACCTCTTAAACTCCCCGTGTTGAGAGAAACAACTTGCAGTCAAAAGAGCAAACGGAGCCCACCCTTCCCTAGAAACATCCATTGCCTGCCACTGCTCCAGGCAGAATCCCAGCGCAACATAATTCCCTTCTGCGGGAGCTGGCTCAGAGTGCATCCATCTTCGCAGGCTCATAATTCATCTGATTATTCTCATGCCGGCCCAGTGGGGACTCAGAGTCATCAATAAATCACCACATTGCTGCAGATTATGCTAAATGACCTGGGCAGAGGACTGGATGTGCTTGCCCGTCTCTATGACCACGGGGGCCGGAGCCACTCAAACATGATGCTCCACAGGGCTGGAGAGTGCTCGATGGATGATGGTGCACCACCCTCTTGCCCTCATTTGCTGTACTGTGATCATGACCCATGAGAACAGGTGCTCACAGGTCATCAGGTGACCCGAGTTCAGCCACTTTGTTAGCTGTGTGTTGTTTGGCCTCTCGGAGGCTTCTCATCTGTAAAATAGGAATTCTTGTGGAAACTAATGAAGAAGATAACAGATACACTGTTAAGTCTCTCTGTATGTATGTGTATTGGGAAAAGGGTCCTGATGGACACTCTTTCAAAGTGACCCAGGGATACCGTGGGGAGAATGGGCAGGGCTGGATATAAAACTGCTGCAAGAGCTGGCACATCCGAGCCTAATGCTCTCATGTGTTTCAGATAGGCTCAGTAGGGAATCAGAGCTCAGTGTGGGGAGTCCTTGGTCTCACAGTGTGGGATTGCTGAACCGCTCCTTCTCCAGGCTTAGACTTTCCTTTGCTGTGTGTGCTGTTTGCCAACACCTCGCTTTCTTTGGTTTCCAGTATTATTGAGAGGCTTCCCCAGGACTTCCTTAAGTAAGCAAGGAAATGAGGTCAGGGGTTATGATTTCTTTAAAAAAACAAAACCATAAAGAAATGTACTCATTGAACATTCACAATGTCACAGGCCTTCCTAGTACATTCCTCACTCAGCAGCCCCTTCTAGGTGGGCTTAACCTGGCCCTATTTTCACAGGGGAGGGAACAGGACCTCTGTGAAGCCAGGTCTGTCTATAGCTCCAAGTTACAGAGGGGAATTTAACCTGTGTTCTATCTGTTACTTCACCTCAGAAACCAGAGACCTCTGTCTTGTCTTTCATTATGTATGTTCCTCAACTTACCCCAGTTTTGATCTCTTTACTATTTTCTGTTTTGGCCTTCCTTCCTTCCTTCCTTCCTCTCTTTCTTCCTTCCTTCCTCTCTTTCTTCCTCTTCTTTCTTTCTTTCTTTCTTTCTTTCTTTCTTTCTTTCTTTCTTTTTCTTTCTCTCTTTCTCTCTCTCTCTCTCTCTCTCTCTCTCTCTCTCTCTTTCTTTCTTTCTTTCATCACAATCAAGACTCCCATAACCTAAACTCCTTTATGGATTTCAGAATCATGTGAAGTTGTTGCTGGTCCAGGCAATCAGTTGAGAATGAATGAATGAATGAATGAATAAATAAATAAATAAATAAATAAATAAATAAATAAATAAGATGAGCTGATGCATGAGGTGGAAATTTGGGGATTTTCATTCAGGGGAATTTAGTGAAGAATGCATTAGTAGATCTATGTGCTCTGAGCCAAAGGTCCTCCTCAGTAGATCTGTGATCTCTTTATGGCACACTTGGGAGCACATGACTATTTTAAGACAATGGTCAGATGGATCACTTCAGGAAGAAGTTGGTCCAACTAATGGATTCAAGGCATCCAATAAGCAGAGCCTTCTAATCTCCCCAGGTTCTGAATATCATGACAAATAAAGAATGTGTCTCATACAATGAGTATAGCTACTCCTTAACGATGTGCCTGACATTTGTGCTTTCATATCCCGAATCTCAGATGTTGGTGGATCGCACAGACCTGGATTGGTTTGAGAACTGAAACTCTTGGAGGAGTCTAACAAGTCTGTTTCCTTTAGGCAGCATTATTTTTAAATTCACTAATCTGGGTGAGACTGGAGGTAACAAAGAACAGTATCTCCTCCTCAGAGAGTGGCATGTGTGGATGGGGGAATGAGCTAATACCTCAAGGTTTAGGACTGCCGAGATAGAGCATATAGAAGTCTCTAGAAAATACTTTTAACTGCTGAAGAGGAATATAGTCTCAAATGAGGTGTTTAGGTTGATCGAACAAGGACCCAATAATATAAGAGGGGAGGAAGTGAAATCGGCCTTTCTCCAGCAAGACATTTTTTTAATACTAAACAGAAAATGAAGACTTGATGGAGGAGTCTGCCTCTGAGCACTGCTTGGAAATCCTCGTGAAAAATGTCTGATCCTGAATTTTGGGCCAGAAAAGGGGGTGGGGGTGGGGAACCAAAACAAAGAAAACAACTCACAAAACCTTGAAGCCCAAACTGGCTCATATCTCAAGAGCAGAGCAGGTTCAGTCAGTTTGGTCACCAAGGTCTTATGTTAAAGAACTGGCCTTGCTGAATGCTGTGTAACTATAAAAGCAAGTGCAATGTGGGACTAGAAGACTTGGATTAACCCCCCCCCCTCCTTGGAGCAATGGAAAAAAACAGACTAAATATGTATTAAAAATCAGACTGAAGGTAACAGTGGCTGATGGGCACAGCAGAGGACCAGAGAGGGACGGTGATGGCTCATGGGGATTGTCAACTTGATAGAATGCACTATCACCTAAATAAGGAGGATCTGGGCATGCCTGGGGCTGGGGGGGGGGGGGGGGAGGGGCGTGTCATCTAGGTTGGGTTGGCTTCTGAGCATGTCTGTCTTTTTATGACTGGAGTCCCGAGGGGAAAAACAAGAAGAAAGCGAGCTGAGTGCAAGCGAGCCTCCATCTCTCTCGGTCTCCTGGTTGCTTCTGCCATGTGGCCAGCAGCCTCACGCCTGCAGCCAGGACTTCCTGTCAGCATGCACCACACCCTCAAACTGATCCCAAACAATGTTTGTCCCTTAAATTTCCTTATTTGAGGTGTTCTTATCACACCAACAGGAAAAATAACTGAGATGGGTAACTTCAGAATTGGGAACTTTTAAGATGTATGCTCTGACAAAAATTGAATTAAATGAAAACAAAACACTTTCAAACCAACTTTTAAAGGTTGCTCAGTATGGTCCTACGTAACCTACACATCAAAGGAAAATAATCCCAAAAAAATCAAAGAACTGTTTCTCAGACTGGAAGCCTGAGAATAATCTAAATATGAGAGACTTGACTAAAATGGAGCTTAGAGAGAGGTGCTTCAAACTCACCTACTAGAAGTGATTGGAGGTCCAAAGTCACCTTTAAAGTCTAAAAGTAGCACAAAGAGAAAAAGAGCAAAGCAAATCTCCAGTATGTATAAAAATACAATAAAGACGAAATGAAAATCCTCTTCGAAGAGATGCGATAAAGATGAACTCATAAGGCCATCCTTGAGAGGATAAACAAAATTGATAAACTCCTACTTAGTGAGACTGAGCCTGGATACAGAGTGGACAGATGCCCAGGATCAGTAGTAAATGAAGGAAGGCTATTGCTATAGACAACGCCTGCAGACCTAAAAAGATAGAAGGAAGGGGGTGCTATCAATAACTTTATAACAACACACTCATAACTATTAGGGAAAAAAAATTCCAACTGGCAACATTAAAACAGAAACTCAGAATAGCCCATCTATTAAATACATTTTATTTGTTCTTTTATTTTTTAGTGTGTGTGTGTGTGTGTGTGTGTGTGTGTGTGTATGCAGGCCAAAGGCAGATGTTGGAGTACCTTCCTCTATTCCTACATCCTAGTTTGCTTTCTGTTGCTCTGATAAAACACTGACAAAGAGCAACATAGGAGAAAGGGCTTATTTCAGCTTATAACTTACAGTCTGCCATTTTGGGAAGCCAGAGAAAGAACTCAAGGCAGGAAAAAAAAACCAAACAAACAAACAAACAAAAAGAACTCAAGGCAGGAACCACTGATGGTGGGCTGAGCCCTCCTACATCAATTAACAATTAAGAAAATGTTAATTTTTCCCACAGACCACCCACAGGCCAATCTGATGGAGGCAATTCTTCAATTGAGAGTTCTACTTCCTAGTTGCGTTAAGTTGACAATCAAGATTAGCTAGCATACTTACCACTATATATTTGTGTGTGTGCATGTGTATATATGCATCACATACACATGTGCACACACACACACACACACACATGATAGGGTCTCTCCTACTGTGGAGCTCACCAGTTGTCTAGACTGGTTGGCCTGTGAGCTCTGGAATCTGCCTGTCTCTGCCCTGTCCCATCCCTAGCACTAAGAATACAGAAATGCAACACCATCCCTGGCTTTTACATGAGTCCTGGGGATCTAGACTCAAGTCCCTAAATAGCAGGCACTTTACTGACTGAGCTATCTCCCAAGACCCTCATTTGTTACAGTCAAAGAAACTTTCCACAGAGGAGACTCCAAGATCAAATAGCTTTATCGGAGAAACCCCAAAGATGAAATAAAACGCCCCAAGTGTATGCATTACTTTTCTCCTCGTTGGGACCAAATACATGAACAGCTTAAAGTGGGAGGGTTTCTTCTGGCTCCTGGCTGTGGTGCTATGGTGGTTGTGGCAGGAGAGGTGTGGTAGTGTGAGGCACCTGGTGACCTTGTGTCTGCAGTCAGGGAGCAGGGAGTGGTGACAGCCAGTGCTCACCCCACTCTCTCCTCTTCTGTTTAGTCCTGGACTCAAGCTCGCAGATGGTGCAACTCCTGTTTAGAGTGGACCGTCACACCTTAGTAATCTGTTCTAGCGATATCCTTCAGGGTGTGTCCAGTGCTTTGTCTCCTAGGAGATCCTACAAGCAGACAAATTGACAATGAAGACTAACTATCACACTGATCTGACACAAAATGCTTCAGAAAATGTACAAGCTGGGACAATCATATAGTTATGAGGAATTAACATAGCTCTAATGTCAGGAAACTTCAAGGAAGAAAGCAGTTTATAAACAAAATAGACCAGATAAAAGCATTAGTACCCATGTGTAATCCTGGGGCTCAAGGGCTTCAGCCTGGGTTACTTAATGAACTGGAAGCCAGTCTAGGCTGCATAGCAAGACACTGTTAAAAACAGACAAACAACAACAAATCCAATGGATCAAACAAACAAACAAAGAAGACCAATATTTTTCATTAAATCCAACAATATAGAAAAAGGTGAACACACCATGACCACATAGGGTTTATGTAGGATTAACATAATATCTGAGAATCAAACAATATAATTTGTCATATTAACATAAGTAAAATAAGATATAATTTCAGTAGGTACATTTTACTGGATAAAACCTTGAAATTAATGAATAATAGTGCCTCTATAAACTAGAAATGGAAACGTCCCTAACTGCAGTAGGTCAATTTTGAAAACTCAGTTAGGATGAGGCTCACTGTTACTGTTCAACTTTTGAATTAGAGATCACAGGTTCTCCAATAAGGTAAGGAAAAACATAGGAACTATATATCTCTATCTCTATCTCTATCTATTTATCAATATAGATATTTTTAAAAGTAAGAAGTAATCTACCCTCATTTGTAAGTAACATGATTGTTTATACAAAACATTTCAGAGAATCTCCAGAACTACTAGAATTAAAAAGTAAACCTAGTAGTTAGGTGTGGTGGGGCATAACTACAAAATCCCAGTCCTCAGGGGGCGGAGGCAGGAATGTCAGGAGTTCAAGTTCTTCGGCTACATGACCAAGTCAAGGCCATCCTGGGCTCCATGCGATACTGTCTTACAAATCAAAACAGTGAATTTAGCCAAGCTGCAGATACAAGTATAGTATAAATTGATTGTAAATGTATATGTTAGAACCAAACAATTGGAAAGAGAAATTAAAAGATGTATTTTATACAACATCAGAAAACATGGACATACACAGAACATTGCCAACAGAAATGAAAGGTTTAAATACAAATAGATGTAGACCATATTTGTGTATCATGGAACTCAGTATTGCCACATGTCAGCTCTTTCCAAGTAGATTTGATGAAATTTATAAATTAACAAAAATCTTAGCAGAGGTTTTGAAAACAGAAATTGGCAAGGTAATTTGTAAAAACAAAACAAAACAAACAAAAAAAAAAACCAACTGAAATTGAAAAAAAAAAAAAGAATTAGGAAGACAAATACAATTTTGAGAATTTTGAGAAAAAAAATAGAAAGGGAAAAGATAAGGCCTGTGGCTATGATAAAACACTGTGGCCAAAAGCAAAAGGGAGGGAAGAGTTATTTCAGCTTACACTTCCAGGTCAGTCTGTCAGTAAGAAAAGGCAGGGCAGGACCTGAAGCAGAGACAATGGAGAGATGCTGCTCACTGTACATATGCCAACACACACTGAACTAGACACAACTGATGAAAGTGGGTTCTTATATTCAAAATATGTTCCATGGTATTGAATTATGTAATGCTATGTTAAAGTCAGTGAGGAATAAAAACAAACCAAACAAGGTCCTAATGGAAAAAATGCACAGGCTAGACACTTAAAGAGAGACTGATAAATAATTACAGATGTGTCCAAATGCATTGTCAGGGTGTCAGGGAAAGTAACTTTAGACACAAATGGGTGCTCCCTATACATCCCTCGGGGTGCCTGAAATGCAAAGATTGCATGCAAACACCAGTTCTAAGTGTAAAATAGCAAAACAATCAGTTTTGATTTCTGTCTCCTAAACTGTAAGACCCTCACGCCATGACTCAGCCATGACTCAGCTCTTCTCGTTAGGTGTGCATTCAACAGAAGTATGCAGGTGCGCTAAGAGGCAGATGCAAGAATGCTTACAGCAGCGTTATTCAAATAGTCTCAGTGGACAGCCCAACTGTTTATCAACAACAGAATGCAAAAAAAATTAAGTGTGAGTTCTTCATACAAAGAAACGCTCAGCAGAGGAAATGAGTAAGCCCACAGCTTCTCCTAACAACGTGGATAAAGCTTGCAAAGAGAATGTTGGGTAAACAAAACAAGACAAAAAAACCAAAACAAAACAAAACAGACCAATTTTACTCGTTTCAAAGACAGTAGATGCACAACCAGACTGCTTTGTTTAAAGATTCGAGTCTGGCTGATAACAACACTGTGGAGGAAGGGAAGAGAGCGGTAACCATAGATATCCAGGTAGTTGTGTTCTATGAGGGAAATGGAGCCTGATGGGGAAGGCCCAAGCGAGGGGATGAGCCCTGCAGTCATGAGGGAAGCTGGGAAAGAATAAGCCTGGGAAAGGTGTTTCCCAATAAATAAATGCATTATTTATTTATATAATCTATAAATAATGTATCATAAGTATATAATAATATAAATAAATAATAACTATAAACAGCAAGCAAACAAATAAATAAAACAGAGAGAAGCTTTGGAGAAACTTCCTCCAAGACTGTTAGGGTACAGTGGACCCTTCAGAGCTTCCTGGGAGATCTGGTACCCAGACACTGGTGCTGCTGGGCAGGACAGTGGGGGCTGCTGGGGGAGTATATTAGTAACTTTACTGTTGCTGTGATGAAACTCCATGACATGACAACTTATAGAAGAGTTTATTTGGTCTTATGGTTCCATAAGGTTAGAGTCCATGATAACAGATTGAAGGCAGCAAGTGACAGGCATGACATCTGGACTAGAAGTTAAGGTCTCACATCTTGGACTACAAGCACAGAGAGAAAGAGAGACCCTGCCTCTAAGTGACACATTTCTTCCAACAAGACCACACTTCCTAAACCCATCCAAACAGCACCATCAGCTGGTGACCAAGCATTCAAATGCCCATGACTATGAAGGTATTCCTTCTTCTTCTTTTTTTTTTTTCATTCAAACCATCACATGGGAGGGAGGAAGTCAGTAGAAGGGTCTGCCTGCCTGAGTGAGTGCATAGCTGAGTGTCCAGCTGTGAGCTGGGGTCACTGCGGAGTCAGTATGGAGTATATTAGAAGGAAGAGCTGGCGGTAGGACATAGAAGAACAAGGACCAGTCCCCTGGTCCAGGGTCTGTCTGTGCTACGTGACATTTTCTGAGGAGACATGAATAAGTGTTTGTTAATTATAAATAGGGCACTAATGTCAGACTAAGAAAACTATCTTACCCAAGTAAAATCTTAAACCAATAAGTTTACTGGTCTTACTTACAGAAACACAGAAAGGAATTGTTGAGAAAGCTCTGAGCTTGGTGCAAAATGTCAGACTCGCTTTGTCAGAGAGATTTCTATTCTCTACCCGCAGGGTCCTGGATGCCACACCCTTTACCTGAGCAATGTCACTTAGCCCTTAGGGAAATTACAGGTCCAACTCCCTTTCTTCTTATAAGAAACTGTTTCAGCAAACACCTGGGATACTTGGAATGCCTCCCCATGCTAATGAGCTATCTCAATACCTTAGCCTTCGGCCAATGACCTTTTCCTCGGATAACCCTATCCCCTCCCCAGAGTTTTATATAAACATTGTTAACCCTGAATAAAATTGATCTGCCTCCTGGAAGCTGATCCCGGAGTGTCACCATTTCCATTCCTAATAGAGAGGCTTCTGAACTCACTGTTGTAGCTTTTGCTCCATTTGCCATCATGGACTGATATCAGCCAATCCCTGATCCCTGGAGGCAGGGAGGCTCACAGGGATGACTTATAAGAGCCTGGGTGAGCTGTAGCACTGGAAGCTCACCCTATCCCTAGAACTCTCTACCCATTTGCTGACCAGCCAGCGTCTCCTCTCCCCACCAATATTACTACTTATGCAGCCTTGGGGCTTGTGAATCTTGCATGTTTCAGGAGCTTCCTGGGCTCTGTCAGTTGTGTCTACTTCCTAAGCCTTAAAAGCTTTCTTCTTCTCTCCAGGTAAGAATATTTTAATTGACAGGAAATAATTATACAACACTCTATCCCTTCCTCTGGCTCTTAAATCCCTCCCTATTTCTTCGCTGTTCCCTAAGCTTTGGCATGGAAATTTAGAAGATATCTGGTTTTGTTTTGTTTTGTTTTTTCCCATCTATGGCTTGGCCATTTATATATCTCAGCAGCAATCCCCTCCATACTCCCAACACACTACAAAAAGAAGTTTTCCTTCATGACTGACTAAAGCTAATGGCAGAAATCTATAGATATCAGTGCAAATGTTTAGAAAGCAATTTGATAGGCACATCACATCCATTTAACAAAATACTAGTACTGCTTTTAACTAGGGCCTATGACCTCCCAAGCCATAGACTTCTGTCTTGGCTTACCATGTTAGACATGAGGTACTGTCCATTAAATGAGCCTTAGATATAATCAGAGAGTAGCTGGTTCTGCCCATAGCAGTTATACCACTGTTGTTCCAGAGGCCACATCTTACCCAGCATGTTGGTACTGTAGCACTCAGAGTCCTCAGTAGAGCAGGACTATCTGTGACAACTTCCCCCTAACAGCATGAGTATTGCTGTTATGCCATATGCTATGTATGCCAACCATATGAGAGGGAGCTGCCCCCTGAGACTCAGGCGAATTTCTCCATGTCCTACAGCCAAAGTATGCAGTGTTTTTAGCAGTAGAGTCTTGCCATCTAGTTCTGGCATCAGCTAACAGTAGTAACAATAGACTTATGGACTATGCAACCCTACCAAAAAACTCAGAGAGAGGTAGGCCATCTTGGCCTGGGGATTTTTACCCATTACATTGCATCCTGGGAGTGTCTTTTCCCCACACTCAGGACACCTCATTCAAACTCCTTAATTGCTATTTTTACTGTCCTTCCAGATGTTCTTATAGAAGAAGTCTGTAAGACACCCAAGAGTTAGTGTTATATAATGAAAATGTTGTAAAGAGGGCAGGCAGGATCTCTGAGAGCCCACTGTCATTCATTCTAAGTGCCTGTTAGCCTTGGGTGGCTAAGAGAATACTAAAATAGAAACATTAGCAAGGCCCAGAACAGCAAGGAACAATCCTATCAGCTGGATCGATTGCTTCATCAAAAGAGCACTGTTGAGTACAGAGGTGTTGAAATGTCTCTCATAGACTCCTGTGTTTAAATGCATGGTTCCCAGCTGGTGGCACAGTGTTTTGGAAAGATGTGGAATCTTTAGGATGTGGAGCCTCCTAGAGAAAGTGGGTGACTAGAGGTGGGCCTTGAGCCTTTAGCCCTTGGCCCTATTTCCTGTCTGCTCTCTGCTTCCTGAGTGCAGGGACTGGTTGTCCCTGTATTGAGATGAATCATACAGCCTTTGGCTCAATGGGAGGTGAGTAGCTATCTTCTTTAGTTTCTCTGCTTCCTGCTACTCAGGCTGATCCCATCCACACTCACGCCTCATGACCTCCTGAGCAGATCTGTGAGAGGTTCTTTAGCTGCTTATTTTAAAATTTTCCTAACTTAAGCAGATAAGATGCATCGTGAACTCAGATTATCATAGTTTCCTGAACTGGGCCATTAGCAAGGCCCCTGACTATATGTGGAATTGTGGATTTTTCCCTTCCTAGGAGGGGTATCTTCTCTGCCTTCTATCTTGCTCTCTCTTTTTATTGTCTTTCTTCCCAAGGGATTCAAGTTTCTGGATCCCAGGAGGGACTCTGCAGTACAGATCTAAGCTGTACTCTCCCTCAGAACCAGCCATCTGTACACAGCAGCAAGCCAACGCCTTTAACTCATCTTCCGTTTTCTACCTTCCTTGCCAAATCAGAGGCTAATGGAGAAGACAGTAACTGCATGCATTTCCCCATTCAACTCCCTCCCCGACATGGGCAAGTTCTTTCTGGGCAGTCACCTCAGTCTCTGCTTCATGTCTCATTGCCCACAGCAAAGGCTATGCAAAAGCTGCTAGAGCCTCACTATCTAGCTCCAATGCTTACTATCAGGAATGGCCATGATCTGAGTCTACCAGCCACTTTGGGGGATAACCATACTTGAGAGGTGAACTCTATTTATTAAGGAGGCACATTGCCCCATACATCTCTGAATAGTCAGTGAAGACAAATAATCCTGGATTTCCCTCCCATGGATTATCCATCAGATGGCTTGGGCTTGGTTACATGTCTTACCACCCATTGCAAAGACCATGCCACCAATCACTGCAGTTAGGAGGCAGCTGGGGGAGGTAAGGTTTTATTTCAGCGTATCTTTCCAGGTCACAGTCCATCATCAAGGGAAGTCAGGGCAAAAACTTCAGGAAGGCAGGAACTTCAGGAGAGACCACGGAGGAATGCTGCTAGGTGGCTGGCTCCTCATGGATTGCTCAGCTTGTTTCTTATACACCAGGACCAACTAGGGGCGGCATCATCCACATTGGGCTGGATCCTTCCACATCAATCATTAATCAAGAAAACGCCAGAGAGACTTGCCTACAAGCAATCTGATGGAGGCGTTTTCTCAATTGACATTCCTCTTCCCAGAGCAACCTCTGGGTGAGCCAAAGGGAGCTGCAGTCATGGGAAAGCCCATTCCTGCATGAGATGACTCACAAGCTTCATCCTTGAAGCTCCCTTAACAGCTTGCAGCCAAGTCAGATGCCTGGCCAGAGGTTGTGATTACTGCCTCCACATCCTTAGGGAAAGGCCTTGCAAGTCTTATAAGTTTCTGGTGCTTCCTGAGCCTTGTAAGTTTTATTATTTCCCAACACTCCCACCCTCTTCCTTCTCTATCCCAGAGCAATAGCTACACAACACACTCACTATGGATGCTATTTTACTTTGGCTTTCCAAAGACTGCTCAGGGAGGGAAAAAGAGACAGCAGGGATGGGGTAAGAGAGGGCAAATCTCTTGGAGTTATCCTCGGGGTAATTCAGGGATTCTCAAAGACCAGTCGCAGCTTAAAAAGTTGTGACTGAGTCTAAAACCGTAGTCAGTGGGGTAGATAATCATGAGGGGAAAGATAATACTAGACATACCCAGGATATAAAGGGATTTCTGACTGTGTCCTAGTTCCTGGCCTGTGTAGTGGCTGCATGGATATTTACTCTGTAGCTACCTGTCTTCACTCTGTGAACTGAGTGCATCAATATATGATGCAGAGTATCAACTACCATAGAGTCATGGTATGATGTAAGATTTCAAGGCCACATTTTAAATAAAATAAACATGGAAATCAAAGCACATGTGTGTAAGATCTCTTTTTCTCTTTCTCCCTTTATCTTTTTTTTTTTCTGATAGATTAGAGGCAGTGTGGAGTGTGTGTGACTGCATGCACATCTGGAAGCCGGAGGTGGGTGTCAGGTGTCCTGTATTTCTCTTATGTTTTGAGGCAGGATCACTCACTGACCCAGGAGTTCACCAGTTTAGTGAAACTGGTTGGCCATGGAACTCAAAAGTCCTGCCTCTCTGGGAGTCTCCAGCTCTGGAGTCAGAGTGCATGCCGCCACACCCAGCTTTGCACATGAATTCTGGGGATTTGAACTTGGGTCCTGATGCTTATGCAGCTAGCACTTTACCTGCCGACCCATCAGAAGCAGCCAGGCCATACCATTGCTGATTCCTTCTAGGAACGAGATGACAGAAAAGATGCAGGGAAGGCTCCCCCACACCAGCTGTTTTTACATTTTAAAACTTAAGCTCTTCAGGTAACAGGAAATTGTCTAAGAGCTGTAGTGTGTGTGTAATGTCAACAGTGGGCTTGGGTGAAAGGAAAAGCCTGATGCAGACATCACTTGGGTAAACCAAACAGTGTTTGCTTAGCTAGAGTAAGCAGAGGAAGCTATGAAGTGAGGATGTGGGACAGAGACGAGCATCGTTATCTGAGACAGGCAGCATCGCACACTTAATGAATGGCAAAGTCTCAGCCAGGGTCTCCTCAGACCTTTGTGAGGCTCCGCAGAGGAGCCCCCATCTGTGCCAGCTTAGATGCTGAAGGTGACTGTAGTCCTGCCTTTGACTGCATGTCCTTAGCTCATCAAGGCAGACCATTCCAGGTTTGAACTATGAGCAGTTCTGTAGTAGGTTGATGAGTTGATTTATCCAGGGCTCCTCACCTGAGCCAGGTATCTCTCATCAGTCTGAGGACTCAGATGAAAGCCTAGGGCTATAGTGTCATCCAGTCTACTTACTGCAAAACAGTGTTCTTCCAATACTTCCTTTCACACCCTCCAAGTCAGAGCAGCCCAGTTTCCACACCTGGTTCAGCCCAGCACAGCCATGGGCTAGAACAAAGTTAGTCACCCAGCTATCTCTAGAATCATGCTAACAGGCACGTAGACTGGAAAGAGATCTCTGGTGAAGTAATTGCAACAGAAGCAAACACAAGCAAGAGCAAGATCCCTGCCACCCTAACCCTCATCTCCCTGTTCCCACAACAGGCTCACCACACCCCACAGAGGTGACAGCAGCCTAAGAGGCCAGAGCCCCACCACAGAGGGACCTTCCTCCTGACATCCTGCTATAAGTCAGCATTTTGCCCTACCAACACCCCATAACTGGATTCTTAGTATGTAGCCTCCCATTTCCCAGAATCCTGAACTTGCTGATACCAGCAGGCTGGTGTCCTCTTTCAGATGTCAGTGCCCCAGTTCTGTGAAACTATCCTTCAAGGTCCTGGGACGAGTGGACCTTGAAGGAGAGCTTCCTCTTCTTCCCTTTGTGTGCTCCAGTCCTAGCTGAGTCCTTGATGCATGGGTGAGGTCTGAGGTCACCCGGACATGGTTTTCCTGGCAAAGCTTTAAGTCACTGGAGCCAGAGAATGAATGGCTTGGTGGAGTGTGTAAGCAGGTGGAGTCTCTTTCCTTTCTTGGGCCACTTCATGTGACCACAGGATGACTGCAGGAATCTGAGAGAGGGATGGAAGGAGCAGAGAAGGTTTGGAGATCATTGGTGGAGGTCATATGAGACAAGGGGTTATCTCTGTGACACCTCCCTGTCTCGATGGTACTCAGGGCCCAGGAGATCTTCCCTCTGCCTGGAAGCTGTGGTTCTCTGTGTGTTCTTCAGTGTTCAGATATCATCCTAGAGAGACAGAGAGCTCAGTCCCCCCGCCCCCCAAGAAAACAAAAGGAAGCTTCTTCATGCTGCTGTCACACCAGGAGAGGGAATCCTAAAGATGTTCAATGCATTTGGGGATTTTTGGTTGTTTGTTGTTTTGCGATGAGGTCTCATGCCACCTGTGCTGACTTTCAACTCATAATATATCACCATGAGCCCCCAATTCTTTTTCCTCCACCTCCCAAGTGCCTGAATTGCAAGCTGGAAGCATTCTTCTTCATGCATGGACCTTGAATACTGGGATGGTCCCACAACTGTTTCCAGCATAGAAGCGTTTATTTATTTTCAACATAAATTTTGGCAAGTGTTAGTGATATGGTGTGACATTAATTCTCCAGAACAGAATGTTCACATATAACTTAGGTGGAAAGACCAGGGACAGGTAACAGCTGTGGGTCATGGTTACTACCAAGGCTGGCTATAGAATAGACACAGGGTTTGAAGAACTGAGAAAACATTATCTAAAGTTTGTCCAGAATTATAGAAGATACTCCCATTAAAGCTGTCAAGTCTGAAAATAGAGTCCAAAGAGAGAAGCTGATGTGTGGGACAGGAGGATCTGTAAGCAGGAGGCAAAGCCATGGAGATGAAGGTCACCTGCCTCCTGGGCACTGGAGGGAGGAGTCCGATAACAGGCACGGTGGTGGAACCTGACTTGTAAAAAGCACTGATTGCCGCCTAGGAGAACCCATGACATTAGGAAAAATGAGGAATAAGCTGAATGTCCACCTCTTACCCTGCACAGAGATGAAGCCACTTAGAGTTAAGGTCTAAAACTGAAGGGTGGAACTGAAAAGCTAAGCAGGAGAAACTGTTGACAAATACCTTTGCCATTTAGGAAACAGCCAATAACTCATGGCCCTCAACACCATTCTCCTCGGGGAGAAAAAAAAAATGAGCACATTTGATGACAACAAAATTAAAGATTTTGTTGCATGAAGGTCTTCAAGGATGAAATTAAGGAGGTAACAGATTGAGACGTGGTTTTTAAATGTCAAAATAATATTGAGATAAATGAGGGATGCTGACTGTGAACTCAAATTAGAAATTAGTGTTGCAGATGCGGGGGAAAGGCTTTGTTCTGATGAGATTTACATGAAATCTAAGGCCTGCAGCTTCCTTTGGAATATGTTGACATCATGCATTTGTGCATCTTTACAACAGTGCGAATCTACTTAAAGCTCTTGATGGAACACTTAAAGATGGTGAAGATGGTACATGCTATGTTACGGGGACTTTTGTTGTTTGTTTTAAACCAGAACAAGGCAAAATAACTAACCAGTCAAAGCACAGGATTATAATCAATTAAGGACTGGGCTATCTGTCTGTCTGTCTGTCTGTCTGTCTGTCTGTCTGTCTGTCTGTCTATCTATCTATCTATCTATAATGAAACACATAAAAATGATTGACAAATAGGTTATGCAATAATATTCATATAACTTTTAACTAGTTTGAAATTCTCTGAAACAAAATTTTGAGGGTGATAGCAGTAAAGTAGTGTACAAAATATATAAGGCACTCTTGAAAACTGATAATAAAAAGATGAAGAACAAATCATATAAAAAATGAAAACATATGTCCTGAACAATACACAGAACAGGAAGTGTGGGTAGGGTGTACGTGAAGAGACGTTTCATACTGGTAAAAATCACAGGAAGGGAAAGCCAAAGCCAAAACGAGAGGCCTACACCACCCAGGAGGGTGGCATTCTTTGGAAAGCTTTATTTGCCAGGTTTGGGTGATGCTGGGGAGCTGATACCCACTCCTGCCATGTTGTCCCCTGGAAGCCAAAGGAAAGCTTAATGCTTAATCCTTAGGACAGGGCCCATAGTAGAGGCACAGGAGAGCCTAAAGGTAGTTCGTGTAGGAACAGAAAACCCATGACCCATAGAAGAGGCACAGGAGAGCCTAAAGGTAGTTCATGTAGGGACAGAAAACCCATGGCCCATAGTAGAGGCACAGGAGAGCCTAAAGGTAGTCATGTAGGGACAGAAAACCCATGGCTCAGCACATGATCAGCCTGGCCTCAGGTTCACTATTGTAGTCGAGGTTGGCTTTGGGCTCCCGATCTTCCTCCTTCTGCTCTCAAGTGCTGGGCTCACAGGTGTGTGCACCTTGCCCCATTTTATGTGGTGCTGGGGATGAGATTGGGCCTTCATGAATACCAGGCAAGCAGACTATCAACTGAGTAAGAAGAGCTCCAGCCTCTAGGACAGCATAGGTCTCAACCTTCCTAACGCTGTGACCCTTTAATACAGTTCCTCGTGTTGTAGTGAGCACCCAGCCATAAAATCACTTTTGTTACTACTTCATCATTGCAGTTTTGCTACCATTAAGAATTGTAAGGTAAATATCTGTGTTTTCCAATGGTCTTGGGCAACCCCTGTGAAAGTGGTGTTCAATCTCCAAAGGGGTCGCAACCCACAGGTTGAGAACCGCTGCTTTAGTGCCTGGATTTCTTAAGACTATGATGGCATTTACAACACAGTCAAAGCAAAACACTATTGGAAGGATGCTAGCAAGGTCTAAGCAATGTGTGGATGTGGCCCCAAGGAAACCTGGCAAAGGGCTGGGCTAGGGGCAGCTGCTTCCATTCCCCCTTCCAAGGATAAGAGGTCTTTTCAGGAAGAAAAATACTTAGAAATTTATATTTACTGAGCAGAAACTGTACAGAACCCCCCCCCAAAAGATATTTACTGCTTGTGCAACTTGATACTGCCTACAGTCACCTGAGGGGAGGGAACCTCAACTGAGGAAATGCCTCTACGAGATCTAGCTGCAAGCAAGCCTATTCGGCATTTTCTTAATTAGTGACTGATGGGGGAGGGCCCAGCCTATTGTGGATTGGTGGTCCCGGGGTCTATAAGAAAGCAGGCTAAGTACACCTCGAGGAACAAGCCAGTAAGCAGCACTCCTCCATGGTCTCTGCAGCAGCTCCTGCCTCCAGGTTCCTGCCCTGTTTGAGTTCCTAGCTCCATTTCCTTCTATGAAGAAGAGTGATGTGGACGAACGTGTAAGTCAGATAAACCAGTTCCTCTCCAGGTTGCTCTGGTCAGGGTGTTTCGCCACAGTATCGATAACTGTAACGTAAATACTGTTGTAGATTGATTCACCACATCAAAATACAAGCCTGAAGTTAAAAACCTTAATATATCAGCTTTCCGTTGATTGTTATTTATCTGGCCGAGACTCTTAAATACCAGGGTCTCTCTCTGGTAACCCGAGGGGCTGCACTTGCAGCTGCTGTAACCGTTCCTGAGAACAGAGAGGTTTTCTCTGAGTATGGAAGGGACGCTGCGTGCTGAACTTCTGCAGGGCTAGAAGCTCGGCAGAGGTCTGCTCTAACAGTGGCTGTATCTTCAAGGAGATGGCTCTGACACCTCTGCTTAGGCTCAAGAGGGGCAGACCTAACTCAGACCGACTGACTTTCCTGGGTCAGGAGGCCTGAGAGGCCTTTATCTCCTCTGCTCCTCTTAAAGAAGGGGCCATCTCTGTCTCCAACCCAGTTTATAGAAAGAACACTGGGCTTCAGGGCATTGAAGCAGCTTCGACAGTCCCACATAGCACAAGACTGTTGTTGCCTGTTGCCAGTCGATGGTCAGGCTAGGATCCCAAACCCACTCATTTCCACTCTGTTACACTATCACCCACAAACAAAAATGGAAAAATATTCTGAATTTATCTCTGGTTTTGGAAGGACTCCAGCTAGTCTGAGCTCATCTTCAACCCTATCCCATTTTCTTTATGATGTACTGACAGAGACAGTCAGCAAGGGGGAAACAAAACAAAACAAAACAAAAAGCCCACCCCCAAACCCTACCGTTTCCAAATCAAGTCTGTAAGTGTTGGATCGTTTAGACTGCCATTCAGCATATGAACTTTATTAATATCTCAGCTTTGGGTTCAAAATGCTAAATTCCCCTGGGGGAAAAATGTTTTTAAGTTCCCCGCAGCCACTGGAGGTTGGGAGGCTCTGTGCTGGGACTTTGCCTGCCTCTTGCAGGCTGGAAGTGCAGTCTGGCTTCTGAGCCTGGCTGCTACTAACCCTTCAGAATTCCTGGTCTGCAGAAAGGAAGAAGGCATGCGTGGCTGGCCCTGGCTGAGGAGGCTGAATATTTAAACCCACAATCATCTAGAACGCTAAGGAGGGAGTTGGAGTAGCCTAACAAATGAATCCCCTGAAAGAAAATGTCAGGCGGCCTGTTTTCCCCCTCCTTGGCCTTTCTTCCTTGATTGCCCAGCCTCCGCCCCCACACACTTCAATTTTTGGCTTATTTAAACTTCAGGAGAGTTGCCAGGCAGGCGGGAAGAAGAAGTTAAATTAGATGGATTTCAAAGCTTTGGTTTTCAGACACTAATAAATTAGGTGGATGACGAGACATTGGTGAGAACCCGTGCGGGGCCAACGGGAGAGCTGTTCTTCCTGCCTGTGTCAGCCTTGACCTTGGTGGAGCTGAGCAACCTGTTCGGTGAGGACGTGAAATGGCAGTGGGCACACGTGGGGCGTATCCTGAGTCCTGCCCTATCTGGGGCTGGGAAGGAGGAATCTGATCTAGAAGTAGATTTTGTGTAATTAGGGCCAACGGAATTGTCTGGCTGCCAGAGAGAAAGTTTGTTGCAGACAGGCCAGCTATGCAGGCATGTTGCTGAAAACCCTGGTGGGCCCTATTAGGAGATAACAAGTTTGCAAGAGCTGTTAGTCTGTGGCTCATTTGGCTTGGCCTGGCGAGGGGCTGTGTGATCTCTGGGCTCTCCTCACTGTTTTTTCTCCCAGACAGGAAAGAACTTGAATGTATGGCTTTCCTATTTTACAGGAAGGTGGTAAAATCTCATAAAGAAAGTTCTAGATTGCAATGTTCTAAATTAAGACTAAATTTTTATGGCAGTTTCTGTTTATCTACATATCTATATTCTAGTTATTTGTATACCCATTGACCTACATTTCATTTACTTACTTATTTATCTACTCTGGTGTCTATTACCACATTCTTCAATAAACACTTCTGATATTTTGTCTATATGCATGTGAACCTATGGATACACATGTGTGTGGGTGTGCATGCACACGTGTTCATGCATGTGCAGGCCACAGGTCAGTCCTTGGTATTGTTTCTCATAACAACCATCCATGTTGCTTTGGGAGAAAGGATCCGTTACTGAGACATGGGGCTTACTGATTAGCCTCAGCTGGCTAGCCTCCAATCCTACATATCCTCTGTTTCTACCGCCCATGTGCATAACACTATCAGTGGTGGATGGGGATCAAACGCTGGTCCACATGTTTTCATGGCAAGCACTTTATAGACTGAGCTATCTCCCCAACCTCTCAACAAATACAAATGTAAGGTCATAAGAAAAGCCCAACACAAACTTCCATGATGGCCCCAGGGGCAAACATTGAGTCACCCTCCCCGATCTCATTCAAAATCTTTCCAGAAGTCCTGACTTCCAAGCTACTATTCATTAAGTACTTACTTATTCATTACTAAGCTAAGTACCTAATATCTTGTCATCTTTATGGTACCCAATCTAATAGGAATGCCCACTCCCTTTACTTTACAAGAGAGGCTAACAAAAATGGAATGCTTAACAATCGGCTTCTAAGCCAGATTCATCCAGACTCAAAGCCAGCCACACCCGTTCCATCATCTGCCCTTCCCACAACCCACGACTCCTCCTTATCCTGATTCCATCCCCACCATCACACCTGGCTGGTCTTGATGCCACGTGCTCTAGCATCAAGCTGCATCTCAGGAGGAGCTTGGAATTCCTTGTTTGAGCATCAGCATCTCCAAAAGTTGGCTCCCATTTGTTTGCTCAACCTTTCTCATCCACTTCCCACATGCAAGCCCTCGGGCCATGTGGTTGGCTCTCAGTCTCTGGAATGACAAGCAGTTGCCATGAAGGGAGTTTCTTTGTTACTGTGATGTTTGGTTTTAAGGTCAACTTGCCACAGATTAGAGTCACTTGAGCAGGGAGCCGCACCTGAAGAATTGCTCGATGCCTTGATTGATGTGGGACCCCCTCCTCACGTGTGGTGGCCCAGAGAAAAGGGGGCCCAGGCGGAGTATTCAGTTATAGCTTGCCCACTTGGCCTTTCCTCTTGCTGCCAGTTGATTTTTGCTGCTGCTGTTGCTGCTGCTGCTGCATCTGCTACATCTGCTACATCTGCTACATCCTTCACTGACATCAGAACCAGTGTTTCCAGTCTTCCATCATGACTCCAAGGCTCCAAGAAACTTCCAGATTCAGTGCCAGATTGGAATGACTATGGTACCTTTCCCGAGGGACTGAACAACTCCCAGATTCTTGGCCTCTTGGGTGTGAGACAACCTGTTACTGGTTGTTTTTGTTTGGTTGGCTTTTGGTTGTTTAATTTTTCTCTCATATATTACACCCCGACTGCAGTTTCCACTTCCTCTTCTCCCCCAAAGTCTCTCCATCTCTACCTTCCCTCTCTCCCAGATCCACTCCCCTTCTGTTTCCCTTCAGAAAAGGGCAGGCCTCTTAGGGATGTCAGCCAAACATGGCATAACAAGTTACAGTAAGACTAGGCACATATACTCATATCATGGCTGGATGAGGCAGCCCAGTAAGAGGAAAAGAGTTCCTAAAACAGGCAAAACAGTCAGAGCCAGCCCCTGCTCCACTGTTAGGAGTCCCACTAGAACACCAGTTATACATACATAACATATATGCAGAGGACCTAGCTCAGACCCTTGCAGGCTCTGTGTTGTTGATTCAGTCTCTAGAAGCACCTATGAGCCCTGGTTAGCTAATTGTGTGGGTTGAGTTCTTGTGGTGACCGCAACCCCTCTGATTCCTACAGTAATTCCTGCCCTTCTTCTGTGGGGTTCACCGAGCTTTCTCTAATGTTTGGCTGTGGGCCTCCACATCTGCTCCTATCAGTTGCTAGATGTAGCATCTCGGTTGTATCTATGAGTATACTAAAATATCATTAGGAATCACTTCATTGATGACCTTCTTCTTCTTCCTCTTCCTCCTCCTCCTCCTCTTCCTCTTCCTCTTCCTCTTCTCTTCCTCCTCCTCCTCCTCCTCCTTTTCCTTCTTGGTTCTATTCTAAGTCTCTGGACCATATAGCCTGTGGTTCCTGGCCCTCCAGGCAGTATCAGGCGTGTGCTCCCTCTTGTGGCATGGATCTCACCTTGGACTATACTACCTGTTACTGTGTAAGCTGAGTTAATATATTCTTTTTACACACACACACACACACACACACACACACACACACACAAACACACACACACACTCTGGTTCTGTTCCTCTAGAGAACTCTGACTAATATAGCTACTTCCGAAGGCTCACTCATTCAACCACCCTGGGTTCTCTTCCCTTGCCTCTGAGGACTTCTCTCCTGCAGTCTTCCCATTTATCTTGCATTATTAACCTGCTTTTCTTCTAAAGCAAGCCTTAGGCAGGCAAAGTGTTCTCAAGTCTCCTGTATTAAACCCCTCTTCATAGCCTTCTTCCCTCTAGATGTAACATCTTTTCTCTATTCCTCTACCAGAACCTCTCAAAAGCATTTCCTCCAGTGACAAGCTCCTGCTTAACCATGTAGAGCCCCAGCCTTCTATAGAAATTGCTCACATCGAGGCCCTGAATGCTTTCATACTGAGAAACCACAGTGCTCCCCATATCCTCATCTCTCACTCGCTGCAATGTTGACATTGTTGGCTACTCCTTTATTGGATAGAGATGGTCATCAGGGTGCAATGACTCAGCTCCTAACAGTGCAAAAGTAATATGCATTCGACAGAAAATAGACTTCAAAATTGCATTTTGGTTATATACTATGATATTTTGTTTGTGTGTATGTATGTTCATGTGTGTATACTTGCACATGTGCTCATGTCAAAACCAGAGGACAACATTTGGTATCATTCCTCAGGTGTCAACCACCCTTGCTTTTGGAGACAGGGTCTCTGCTGGTCGAAAGCAGGCTGGGCTCTCTGATTGGCCAGACCCAGGGATCCATCTGTCTCCAGTGCTGGGATTACAGGGGCATGCACAGTATCAGGCTTTACCACAGCACTTATATGCTGGACCACTCAAAAACTGTAGCTCTCAGTAATGAGGGAAAACCAGCTTACATTCCACAGTCCACAGTGGTGCCAGCAGTTTTTTGGATGCAAGTACTTGATACATTGTATGAGACATTTGACCCTTTAAAATAGAATGTGTTAGATAACATTGCCCAACAGTAGGCTAATGGGTGTGCTCTGAACATGTTAAATGAAGTCTGGGCTGAGCTATGATACTTAGCTGATTAGTATATTAAAAGCTATTTTCAACTTACAAAGGACTTACCACCATCCTCCTCTCCCTGCCAAGAAACATGCCACCAGCCCACAGGCTGGGTGAAGCTTCTAGGCCTCTCATCATTGCTGATGGCAGAGCACCAGTTTGTAAGGCAGAGAATTACTAATGGGCACGCCTGAGCTCTGTGGAGTTCTGGAAGCTGGACCAGTAGGTTTCTTCCCAGAGCCTTTCTTCTCTGCCCTTCCTCAAACTCCTTCTCCTCTTCAGTCTTGGACCTTGCTTATAAACTAAGAAGCTAGACTTCCTTTCTTTGGCTTCTGATTCAGCGGAGTATCAGTTACCTGAATAAGATTCTATGCTAGGTTTCTTAGGCAGAACAAGATATATGGGAAAGAGCTGGATCCATGGACAGACATTGGAAAGTTGGATGTGCAAAGGCTCCATCTCATCTAGCCAGGATGATGGGCTTCTCAGAGCCCTGGAGAATGGGAGCTGTGGTGAGACTGGGAGGCTGTGCAGGGACTTCTGGCTCCAGGTCTGTATTGTCCCTGTGACAATCAATACCTGGCAGACCAACATGGCTGTACTCCAGCCTCATGACACTCACTCCCTAGGGGCCCTTTTGGATCCTTCACTGAAGGCATTACAGAAAAATACAATCTCATTCCTGACTGGACTCGCTGGGGACTGTAGTGGACTCTCTAGAGCCTTCTGAGGGATGCACTGCTAGAGAGAGCAGGGAATACAGCAGAGCTGTGGAAAGGTGGGTGAACTCTCTAGCTTGCTAGCCCCTAGGGGGCAAGTGAGGAAGACTACAAACAATGAAGGTGGAACTGGGGATCCACATCTGCTCCCAAGTTATCCTCTTTGGGGTTGCTTCCTTTCCCATGTTCCAATTCCCTATCTCCCCGTTAGACAGGACCCTCACTGCAGCAAGGCCTCAGAGCTGATCCCCCACACAAGGAGTGATCCTGATGCTGAGGCTGCAGGTCCAAGATGGCGGCTCCAGTCTGGGAAAGCATGAAAGTCTGCAGGTAGACCTTTGCCTACCTGACTGAGCTATCCCTATTTTTGGCTACAACAGTATACATTTCTAGTCTGGCATCCTGCCCACCAGCTCTGCCTCAACCTTAAAGTTCACTCTCAATGGTTTTCTTTCAGTGGTGGGGCACAAGAAACTCCCATTCTGACCCTGTGATGGTAACAGTAGGGTCAGGGTGTCCAGCCATGGAGGAAGAGGCTACTTCCCAAGACTCTGTATATGAGCACTTCCAAAAACTAAGAAGCCGGGTGACGGGGGCAGCCTTGGAATTCTGCATGAGGTTTGCACCCCAACCTCTGGCCTTACCTGACAAGATACACCTCCTGGAAGCATGCCAGTCCCCAGACACTTAGGAAGTTTAGCCTTCTGGACCTTGTGTTCTTGCTCCTCAACAAGCCGGCACGCCATTCTTGTGTCCCTACTGAGAAACTTGCCACCAGCCAACAGGCTGTGCGATGCTTCTTGACCTCTCCCACCATTGCAGATAACAGACCACCAGCCTGTAAGTCAGAGCATTCCTTAATGGGCCTGTCTGAGCTCTGTGAAGCCCTGGAAGCTAGACCACTAGGTTCCTCCACTGGATCCATTCTCTCCCTCCTCTCCCCAACCCCCCCTTCTCTTCTTTGGCATCTGACTATAGTTTTCTTTGAAGGAAGAAATTATTTTGCCCCAGGAAACTCATTTATAGCAGAATAAGTGAAAGGCACGGGCATCTGGCCCCACGTGGGGCTCATTTTCGGGTTATGGCTTTCACATGCCTTCATCTGGCTCCGCCAGGCTTGGAACCTCTCCCCGCCAGCATCACACCTGGTTTCGGCTGGAAAGGAAAGGATTTCAGCTTTTCATCTTCTGGGCCTCTTTGTTATTATTGGAGCCAATTTCTGGCCTGGGATCAGAGCGGGAGGAACGGGGCGGGAGGTAGACAGAGGGAGGCAGGGCTGGGAAACATAGTCAGGACTGGAAAGTGTCCCAGAGGTGGGAGAGAGAAAGGTCTGCTGTGGATTTGAACAGCAGCTCCTCCTGAGAGCATGGGAGCTCTCAGGCTGGCTGGAGACCTGCAGTCAGCTAGAACTAGAACCAGGACAGACAGACAGACAGATACAGACACACACACAACCACCCAATCACACATATACATGCAACCACACAATCATACACATACACACAAAACCACACACAATCACCCACATGCAACTACACCACACACACACACACACACACACACACACACATAACCTGAGGCCTTAGGGTTTTGTCAATATCAGACCCATGAGAGAAGGCCGCCCTAAGCCTCCTTTGATAAAAATTTAGAGTTCTTGGCTTAAAAGAGACATATAAAAAATGAAAATACAAAAGGAGGTTAAGCTCCGAAAACCATATGCTAGATTTTTTAGTAGGAAGATTGCTTTTTGGAACAGTTTATAGGTTAGCAGTTAATATTTCCTTAAAAGCTGGCTTATTTCTATCCTGTAACTTTTTTTTTTGAAAAAATAAATGTAGCTTTGAGAAAAACCAAATTACCCTTTAGCATGCCTAAGAGGATTTTGTCTATCGCGAGTTTCAGGATCTTTATGGTGTGCGTATCTACTGAAACCATGTCCCATAAAAATACCAAGGGAGGGCACCACAGTGGGATTCGAAGCTTATTTAAAATTAATTGCAGATTCATTTCACTGCACATTCGTTGAGGGCTTTTCTGTTTTCATTATTAATATGAAGAAATGGTGAGAGGCCTGCCTAAGTCTGAGGAGACAGTGGCTAATGTATGAGTCTCCCTGGGCAGCAGACATCTGTCAGGACGCACTCTTGCTCTGACCATGCTCAGGCCCGTCTCTGGTCTCTGATGACACTGGATCCGAGCTAAGCCATGAGGGCTCTCACTTGGTGTTCACTGGGCCATGTAGGTTTCTTGTGCTCCTCCTAGCTCCCCTCCAGCCTGCCAGCAGCATCACAGCAAGGCCACTCTGTGTGTGTGTGTGTGTGTGTGTGTGTGTGTGTGTGTGTGTGTGTCACTGGAGGCATCTACACAAGAGGTGGTTGAAGGCAGAAGAAAGAAAGGTAATATGCTAAAATCTAGGAAATCGGTGCTGGGGTCGTTTAATAGGGGAACACGTGCCTAGCATGTGTGTAGCCCTGAGTTTGATCCTAGCACCCACTAAACAAAGAGGGAGTAGAAAGGGAAAGAGAAGAAAGAAGGAAAGGAAGGGGAGGAAAGAGGAAGGAAGGAGAGGGAAGGAGAGAAAATCAATAGAGTGGAGCTGATTGCCTCTTGGAAGCCAGGAAGCAGAGAAAGAACGAAGAAGATAAGATACGTCTTTTCCTGACATGCCCCATAGGCCTCTTCCCTCTGTCTACCCCACCGCCCCACAGTTTGCTGCCTCCCAATAATAGCATTATATCATGACTACATCAAGCCAATTAAAAGCACTGGCTGCTCTTGCAGTTAAAAGCACAAACAAACCCAAGTTTGTTCCCCAGCACCCACATGGTAGCTCACAACCATCTGTAACGCTAGTTCTAGGAGCTCTAACACCCTCTTCTGACCTCTGTGGTCACTGCGTGAATGTGGTACACAGACATACATGCCAACACACACTTAACATATAAAACAAAATAAAGACACGTTTATAAAAAGATAGAAGCTGTTAATGAAGTTAGAGCCCTCCGGGTTCAGCCACGTTCTCAAAGACCATTCTCTGGCCACCGAGCTCCCAATACCTGAGCCAGTGGGGGCATCCACAGCTCAACAACCCCAATCTTCTACTGAGAAATGCGAACGCCCTGGATAAGTGCCTGGGCTTAAGTCTGTAGCCAGACTGTGAAGAGACCTGCAAGGGTGGCTCAGCTGCTAAAAGTGCTTGGCTCATAAACACGAGGACCTAAGGTTGATCCCTGGAAGCCACATGGGCATGGTGGCACACTCTTATAACCCCAGCATCTGGTCAGTGGTGGCTGGATCCTTAAGGTTTTATAAACACCAGCCTACATAGTGAGTTCCTGGCCAATGAGAGATCCTGTCCTTACAAAAGGCAAAAGAGCTGGGCTTGGTGATTGTTGACATACCTTCACAGGAGGGAGAGAAACATTGGACCTGGCCCTGAGATTCCAGTCACTGCTTCCAGTTATTTCCATGCAATACTGCCTTGATTGCACTTGACCGTGGGGGTCTCGGGAGGTGCTAGTGTAGATAGGCTGGGGAAGGCAAACAGACAGAGGCTCTGTCTATGTGGCCACCAATGAGGAAGTCCTCATTCTTGCTGCGTGCAAACCTTGCAGTACTTGTGCTTGAGGGTCCCTCGGGCTACAGTCTGTAACTCCTCACTCGGGCTTTATAAGTAAGGCTAATACATTCATTATTTCTACAGGGTGATCTTTGGTGGAACTGAACTTCGAGTTGTCATTGAGACCTTATAAAGAGGGCTTAGGTGTTGTTTATATCTCTTCTGGGAAAGATTTCCCCCAAGAGCATCCATACATATGCATGTGACACACACACACAGACCAAGAGAAAAAGAAGGCAGAGGCAACACTGGTGTCTTGATGAGCAGCTGAGTTACCTGGTGACCTGACACTAAGTAGCCTCGATGGGATGAGGGGACTTCCCAAGTTTATATGGCTGCCTGGAGGATAAACAGATTAGGGCCTCCAGCTCCTGCTTCTACTCAAGCATGTTCCATTCTGCACGATGCTGCGGTGCTGTGTGACCTTGTTCCTGGGGAGATATGAAAAACCAAATATCTATTCACCCCAGATAGAGAACTGATGACAGACCAAAGTATGGCTAGCACCTGCCCTAGTCAGTGTGCTATTGCTGTGAAAAGTCACATGACCACAATAACTCTTATGGAGGAAAGCATTTCCTCAGGGCTGGCCTACAGTTTCAGAGGATTAGCTCATTTTAGTCATGGCAGGGACTATGGTGGCACACAGAGAGACATGGTGCTGGAGAAGCTGAGAGTTCTATATCCAGATGGGGACTGCAGACAGCAAGAAGAGAGACACTGGGCCTGGCTTAGCTTTTTGAAACCCCAAAGCCCACTCATAGGACAGTTTCTCCAACAAGGCCACACCTTCTAATCTCTCTCAAATATTGACACTCCCTAATGACCAAACATTCAAATCTATGAGCCTACGAGAAGGGGTGGGGGAAACCATTTCTATTCAAACCACCACTGCACCGAAGTCCAACATGAGTAAACAAATGAGTTTTATTGTGGTTACTTACTGGAGCAGAAATGACTCAAGGACAGTTTTGTCACCAAAGCCTACCCCAGCATGAATGACAGTTCACAAAAGCTGGAAACCTTCAGCACACTGTACAGCCTGCAGGTAGCTCAACAGGCTGGAGACTGTCCTTTCTAAGCACCTCAGTTGGTCTGAGCCTCTTCTAAGCCGTAGGGCTTGTCTTTGTTTCTTCTAGGTGGCTCAGCTGGTCTCTGCTTCTACTCAGTGTCACGGCTTATCTCAGAGTCTCCTTTGTAGGTTGGCTCCTCTGAAAGTGACTCTCAGAGATCTTTATTGTGTATTCTTGGGGAGGGAGGGGCCTAGGAAATCTGGTCAGTTTTAGGGACTTCCTGAAGACTTTTGGGTTGTTTACTTCCTGTCTTGACAAGCTTCCCTATAGGATGGAGTGTAAACTGCTACACAACATATGTGGAACTTCCATCTCAGGTTCAGAGCAGAAGATAGAGCCTCCTGGGACCTAGAGCTGCTGGGAAGGGTTAAGGGAAAGCATAGCCCACTTCCATGGAGGACTTAGAATCTAGATATGGTGGCTAGGCACAGATAACTGAAATAATGCCCAAGTCTTTTTTCCTGTTTGGTTAGAGACTAGTATTGTTCTAAACCAAAAAGCAAATGTGTGTTACTGGCCAAGGTGACTCTGTGGCCTGTATTCGATGCTTTTCTTGTTGCTGTGTCTAAATACCTGAAGGAAGATCCACATCTTTGTGGAACAGAAAGCAGACAGATGAACAGAAGAGAAATAGATTCTTATAAACATCAAAGCCCACCTCCAGAGTGACCCACTTCCTCCAGCAAAGCTCCAACCCCTAAAGGTTTCACGCCTTTCAAATCCTGGTGCTACCAGCTGGAGACTAAGTTTGTGAACCCATGAGCCTGAGGAAATATTCAAACTACAACATGGTCTTGTCTCGTGAACATCAATGTCATTTGGACTCCCACTTCTGGGACAGCAGTCCTAGTGTATCTCCATTTGCAGGGGTGACCATGGGAATGGCATGACATGAAAGCACCCACTCCTTCAATCCCCTGGGCCTCCTCCACCACAGTGACACTTCAGTTACCTCAGTATTGATGTCAGCTTGGATACCACATCCAGCATTCCTTGGAAAGTCTGTGTGTTCTCCTTCTTCAAAGTCACCATAGTAACTTGCTGCATAACCTTTTGGGAAGGATCCAGAAAGCGATTGATCATGTCTACTTGGGATGGCTTTACAGGGTCCCTCATCCTGGGGAGTCTGGTCTGGTCTGTTCTTCAAACATGGGCCCCAGCTCTGTGAGCTGACTCAGCATTGGAAGTCAGATATGGGGTTCTCCTTTTCCCCCTTGTCAGCTGACACCAGATTCAGTGAGCTCTCTGGTGGGCTGCCCCCTCAGAACGGCATGGCCAGTTGGCAATCACTAAGATCTCTGTGTCAGGCAGCCTGATTGCTACTCCCTCCCCATTGCCTATTATTATAATCATGTCTGTCTCACTGCTGCTGATTAAATGGTTGTCCTAGCATCAACCTTTCTGGGATTCCCATTATCCCCACTTTGGATGCCAGGTTCCCAAGGTCACTGGTCATTGCTTCATAGTGGGTGGCGTTATGGGTTATCTCCCTGGAAAGACATAAACAGCTTCTACCTCCTGCTTACAACATGCCAGTGCCAAACCAGAGTTAACCCTGGGGAAGGGAGGGCAATGAGCTGTCTTGTCTTACTTAAAGAGCATGGATGACCTAGGAAGCTGCACTAAGAAGTCTCCACACAGCATGGACTATGGCTCCCTCCCAACTGCATAGAGCCCCCTTTCCCTTGTCTTCCCAGCATAGATACTTTATCACCTCCTCAAGACTACAATGCTACACGTAAGTTAGGGCAGACTGTGCACAAATGGCTATAAGTAGTGGCTGGATACTCAACCGAGGGTCCAGTAACCTTCCAACAACCTCCTTCTATGAGAAAATGTCAACAGCCCACAGGCCTGATAGTTATTGAAAGCTTGAATGCAGATGCAGCTGAAGATGGCAGCTATTTTTTTTTTTAAAGCAAGGTGTCTTACTTAAGGTTTTATTTTATTTATGAAGAGACATCATGACCATAGCAACTCCCATAAAGGAAAGCATTTTATTGGGGCTGGCAAACAGTTCAGAGGTTTAGTCCATTATTGTCATGGGGGGGGTGGTGCAGGGGGAACATAGTGGCATGCAGGCAGACATGGTGCTGGAGAGAGCATTGAGCATTTGACATCTGGATCCACAGGCAGCAGGAAGACACTGTGTGTCACACTGGGCATAGCCACTAGGCTTGGCTTGAGCTTGTGAGACCTCAAAGTCTCCCCCGAAACCCTCTAAACCAGTGATATACCTACTCTAACAAAGCCACACCTCCTAATAGTGCCACTCCCTATGGGGGCCATTTCTATTCAAACCACCACACAGGTGTTCTACAACAGGTGGAATCTGGCCACTCTGACATGCTTTCACCTCAAAGGGTATGTTCAGACCCTTCCAGTTTATTCTGGAGCCAAATATGAGTGACCATGACCAAGGAACAAAGTCTTAGCTTACTCCAAGTTTCCTGTTCCAATGCAGAAACAGTTTGATGACTTTTTCTTTTATAGTAACAGAACAAAGAAAGCTGTAAGTCAAGGTGTGTCTCACGTGCATTGGTGGAAATACCAAACAGTTTGGTTAAAGCAAACCACGGACACCTCTGCTTAGGCTTCAGATGCTGTCTGATGGCTCTCTCAGCTCTCTGGTTGGTAGAAACTAGGGTTGTTGACTTAATACATTTCAAAGAGTTCTAATCTGCTAGTCCCAGGGTGTTATGTCCAACACAGAAGTGGGTAAGGAATAGTTATTTAGTGGACTAAAGATAGACCAGATAAATTGTACTTAGGCAACAATCTAACCTCCCCATAGCCACTGACTTCTCATCAGTTAATAAACCTTGCAGAAGGGTCAGTGGAAGGAGCCATTTCTTTCTGAAAAACTTTCACTCTCAGAAGAAATAAAATGAGCCCCAGGCTTTCACAGATCGTATCCACTCTTGCATTTCCTCCTTCTTCAATATTACATCAAACATACTTCAGCATCTCCACTCCCCAGACTGCAGGCCTTCATTACCTGTGAGCTGGAGGATGCCCTCAGTAGCAACCTAGCTCCAAAGTCCTTACCACCTCTGACCCTGAGTTTCTGGGATGATCTCATGTAGGAGACATTCAACCTTATTTTTAGCCAACCGTGCTAAGCCTAACTTCTCAAGATCTCTACTCTGTTTGCCTCGTGGTTTTTGAAGTGCTCCTTGCTAGAGTGCTCCTTGCTAAAGTGCTCCTTGCAGTGCTCCCCAGCCTGTGGTGCTCTTCCTTTGGGATGTAAGCTGCTGCTTTGTAGACCATGGACTTGGATTACTGCTCAGACTGGATCTTAACCCTGGCTTGGCACAAGGAAACAAGTCATAGTGAAGGAAGACCTTGACGGAGTCGAACATCATCTTGGAGGTGACTCAGGTGAGGCTGCTTAATCTTTCCCGATATGGAGAGAATGCTTATGGCTTTTGGCATAGAAGAGAGACTTCCTTCCACATGATGATTCAGGACATCTAGTGGCCAAAACTTTCCACTTACTCAACTAAATATTTCTGTCCCAGGATCCAGGGTCTCACCGTTTCTCTTCTAAGACTCGAACTTTGATCTGAAAGGCTTGTTCTAGCTTTGGATATAGGGTTTGAGTTTTAGCCCAGCATCTCTATAGATATGAGCATGGGATATCCCCAACAAGGCCACATAGACCCTCTGCCTTCCATAGGGATTTCTGAGTTGTTTGCAGTTCTGTGGGGCCTATCAATGTCTTCTTTTAATCTTCTTAAAAAACAGACCATTTTTTAAGAGTATTAGTGTTATGGAAAAGTTGGACCATCAGCACAGAGCATTCCCAGCTTCTTCATACCTCCACCATGTAGAGCCACTACCAACACCCCTGCCATAAGTTTCTCCATTGGAATCCATGAACCTACACCAACATGTCATTGTCAAGTGAAGTGCACAGCTTATATCAAAGCACACCCTATACATTTTTGACAGATCTATAATGACGTATTTCCTCTGTTGTTGCTCGTGCTCAGCTGTTTTAATGTCCTGCCCAAATCCTTTACTATCTGCACATAGGTGCCTCCTTTCCCTGGGCTCCTGGAAACTGCTGGCCTCTTTACAGTCCCTATAGTTTTGCTTCCTCCAAATCGTTAAATGGAGTTGTATCTTGCTTAACAACCAATGCATTCTGAGAAATGCTGTGATGGGCATTGCCTCTGTGCAAATATCATGGGATATTCTTGCACAAACCTAGATGGGGGAGGTTAATCATGCAGCATGATTTCCTTGACGCTATTGAGAGATGTGGTGAACAAGACCGAGAGGAAACTGCTAGTAGAGTAACACAGCATGCCACTGGACAGAAGAACACTTTAAATAGAAATAATGCTCTAATAACAAAATGTAGCTATGGTGATTACCTAAACCAGTGACATAGTTATTATCAGTATCAGGATTGTACACAGCTGTCTATATGACTTGTAGCCACAGGTTTGCGTATGCCAACATCACCACAAATACACAATGTACTTCTCTATGAGATTATACTGGCTGGGAGTCACTAAGGAACAGGAAGTTTCAGATCTACTATAGTCTTATGACTATCTTCATACATTGGGTTGGGTCCATCATGGCCTGAGCTGTTGGAGTAATTTACTATGTAGGCTTTTCAGACTGTCTTCTTCTACTCAATAATATACATTTAAATTTCCTCTACATCTTTTTATGACCTAGTCACTATCTGATATGCTAGTTTATTTGTTTATCCTCCTGTTGAAAGGCATCTTGATTTTATTTAAGAGTTTAGGCTGCTATGAACATCTGTGTTTTCAGTGGAAATAAGATTGTACCTCACTGGACTAAATACCAAGGAATATGATAACAGATCACATGGTTTAGAATATATCACCTTTTATTGGAAAAGACTAATTTGTCTTACAAAGTTGCTGAACAGTTTAGTATTCATTCCTACCAGGAATGGATGAGAATTCCTGTAGCTCCACTGCCCTGTTAGCATTTGATGGTGTCAGTATCGTGGGATAGACCAGTGTTGTTTTGATTTGCATACCTTAAAGAGACAGTCCAAAGGATGACAGGTTTGTCTTACTCCAGAAGTTTTGGTACCTGGTCACTTGGTTCCACTGCTTTGGGCTGTAGTGAAGCTAAGCACCGTGTCAGGGATGTGGTGGGGCAAAGCTGTTCACTTCATTATGAAAGGAAAGCTCTGGGGATACATCCTTCAAATTCCAGGAATGCCACACCTACAAAAACACATTCAGTTATGACTGCATCAGTGGATTGAGCTGTGGGTGAAGCTAGAGCCCTTAGACCCGGTATCTCCCAAGTTAACCATGTGGCCATTGTCTTTAACACTGAAGTCTTCAGGAAATGATTAGAAAGATGTAACAATTCTTAACTGACAGTAGCTGTTAAAAAAAAAAAAAAGTCCTTAAAACAGGAATTAAAGCTGGGCACGGTGGCAGCTAACAACCTCAGCACTCAGCATGCTGAGGCAGGAGGATTGCCATGGGGTTGAAGGCAGCCTGGGATACTTACTGAGTTTTATGCTGTCCTAGAGTGAGATACGATCTCAAACGAACAGAATAGGAGGTAAAAATGGACAGGACCTTAAGAATAAATCAGCTAATTCATGATCAAAATGGATTTTTATGTCTTAACTGGGTCACATAGGAGATAATTAACAAAGATATGTAACATTTGAATAATACAGACAGGAAGTTCCGCCTAATAGACACAACACACATTCTTTGCAAACAGCCCCATGGAACAGTTATGAAAATTGACCATGAAACAGGCCTCAATAATTTCCAAAAGATCCATATGATTAGGCTACATATTGGAGCATAATCCAGCTAGGTTTAGAATCAATAGCTACACTGATGTGAAATCATCTCACCCCTTATTTGGTAGCTAGACAAGGAAACAATCCTCCACAACTTGTGCTTTAAAGAAATTACAATAGAAATAAGACAACATTTAGAAGTAAATATTAATAAATAGACTTTTTTTGAGGCAGAGTCTCATGTAGCCCAAGCTGCTCTTGAACTTGCTATATAGGTGAAGATGACCTTGAAGTTCTGGTCCTTCTGCTTCTACTTTTCAAGTGCTGATTCTAACAAATGTGCATGACCACAGCTGGGGTTGAACCCAGAGCTTCACATATAGCAGGTAAGCTCACCGTGCCTTACTGATGGTGCCATATCCCCAGCCCATGGATAGTCTCAAACATCAAAATGGGATGCTGCAGCCCGGAAGCTGGTGGCATTAAGTATTTTCATTAGAAATAAAGAGAGGCTAATAATTAATGAGCTAGTCATTGATCATAAGAGGTTAGAACATGAACAGATAGTGAGGTAAGGCAATAATGGAGACATGTGAAGAGAGGGAATGAAAAGCATCCTAAAGTTAGTGTGTGCTAAAAAGACTGATAAGATAATTTCCCAAGACTGCAATCAAGGAAGTCACAGAACTAGGAAGGCAAAAGTATCCTCTAGTTTATAAAGTGAATCTTTAACATTCTGATATAGATTCATAAAGAATCTATAACATTCTTGGCCTTTCCAAAACAACAACAACAACAACAATAAAAATATAAGAGTTTAAATGCTTCCTGCCCCTAGCCTGAGTTCTTCATAGGAGAACCCAAGCCGCATGGGCCGCATGGGACTTGTCATGGGAGATTTTATGGCCTATATGGCCTAGCATCAACCCGTCCTTCCACTCTGTCTGGCACAGAAGGGGTCGGACACAGAGGGTGACTCTGTTTCCCTCTATCTCAGCTCAGATACCCCATCTTCATGGATCATGGTGGAAGAATGTGGGGAGCATAAAAACGAGCTTATTTTGACCTTGACAAGTAGAATTCCTCCTAAAACTTTCTGAAACAGAATTGGGAATGGGAGTGTGTTTGGGACAAGAAGGCGGTGCGGCGTGATCGTCAAGATGCTAAACGTTGAAGACGCGAGAAGATTTGGGATTCTGTTCCTTTGAGGGCTCCAGAGGGAAGATCAGAAGAGATGTCTGGTTGCTTTCCATTGCTGTGGCGGAACACTGGCAAAACTAACATGAAAGGGGACGGCGGGGATGGGGCTTATGGTTTCAGAGGTTTGGGTTCACGCTCACTTGGCCAGGTTAATTTTAGCCTGTGGTGAGTCAGAGCATCACAGCAGAACTGTGTGGTGGAGGAATGTGGTTCACCTCAAGGTGGCCAGTAAGGAAGGAGGGAGGGGAAGAAAAGGGGAGTGGGCGGAGAAGGGGAAGAGAACCCTTTAATAACAAAGCCCTTCCCCACAGATCCACTAAGCAATGGATACGTCCATAGCTGAGACCCTCTGTGAACTCAGGGCTCCCATGTTACAATTCCTTCCCAAAGGCTTCACCTCCAAATACTGTGTCACTGAGGAGCAAGCTCTCAGCCCTGGAACTTTGAGGGCCATTGAAGATGCAAACTATAGCTAGAGGGAAGAAGAAAGAGGCAAGAGAATGGGGTGAGGCTGGGAGCCACACGAGCTCCTAGATCAGAATCCGTTCTCTAGGGCAGGTGGTGAGGCTAAAGTACTACCAAGGATCTGAGAGTGAACTTACTCCTCCAAAACTGGATCACCATGAGATACTGCAAAGCAGCTTGCCTGTGTCTGTGTCCTGACTTCGAAGTATTTTAGTTAACTTACTTCCCTTGCAATTTGTGAAGGGAATGTGTGTATCTGGGGGAGAGGGGAGGGACTAGAGATATGGCTCAACAGCTAAGAGCACATACTACTTGCTCTTCTAGAGAGCCCAACTTTAGTTGCCAGAACCTATGTTGGATGGCTCACAACCACTTGTAACTCCAGCTCCAGGAATATTTGACACATCCGGCCTCCAAAGACACCTTCTCTCATATACAGACACCCTCAAACAGATCATACACATGATTAAAAAATACTAAAATATTTTAAAATTTAAAATTGGAATAGTGGAATAGTCCTTTAAAACAAAACCAAACCCAAATGGAATTGTTGATTGTTAGACTACAAGGTTGTGGCAAGGGCGAGTGCTCAGCTGGTAAAACACTTGCTGAGAAAAAACCATGAGGAGCTGAATCTGAACACTGGCACCCTAATATAAAGTTGGGTGTGAGCCCACAGTCCTAGTGAGATAGCCTGTCTCATTAAACAAGATGAAGGGTTCCTGAGGAACAACACCAACACACACACACACACACACACACACACACACACACACACAGAGAGAGAGAGAGAGAGAGACAGGGAGAGAGAGACAGAGAGAGAGAGGACAGTCCAAAGGAGACTGACAGACATCTTGACTCTGAACCTCTCTTGAATGAGGAAGTGATGTTTGTATTATGGTTACAAGTGATAAAACAAACAAACAAACAAAAAACTCCAAAGAGTGGTTTAAACAGGCAAGCGAAAGGTACAGTGTCTCAAAGGTATCACTAGGGTTCCAGGAGCCTTCCTCTTAAGCAACTCCTCAACAGTGAGGGTGCAATAGGAGATCAAGACATAGAGTGAAGGGCAAGCTGCTATACATGAGAAGTTTGTGACTCCTGTTCTCTTTGCATAATGGCTGCTATCTCTTTAGCTTTCTTGCCTGCACTTCAGAAAAAGGATGAGAATGGGGAAAAAATAAACAGGTGAATGAATCTGCCTTTTGTCATAAACTTTCCTTGGAATGACAGTGACTTTGTCAGGTATAGGTCATGTGGCCATACTTAGCTGCAAGAGAGTCTGGTAAAATGACTGCTTTAGTTGGGCGTATTGCCTCCATATAAAATCAGGAGTGAATCATTAAGGAAAACTTGAAAAATAGCGATTGGAGAGTCAATTAGCTGTGCCTGCCACAAAGCTCATCTTAAACAGAGTTAAGTGGGCTGGGAGATCCCAGGAGCCATCTGGGTTATTTGGAGATGAATGAGACAGCCCTGAAGGAGTTGACAACTTAGAGGGGGAATACAGACAACTAATTGTAACAACAAAACATCACATTACATCTTAATATAATGCAGTTCAGGCAAGGAGCAGAAGTGAGTATGGGGGCTTTGAGGGACAGGGAATACAGCTTACTGGGGTGGGAAAGGTCGTGGGGGCAGATGTTAGTCAGTGGTAGCATGTTCACTGGATAAGGGGGAGGTGTCCTTAGACAAGGAGACTCTGCATGTGAAATGGAGTATGGAGAACATAAGGTCTTTCCATGAAGGGGGCATCAGTTCTGAGGTAGAATGTGCAAGGTGTAAAGTTGAAGGCAGCGTACTTCCAGAACCATCTCTACTAGGCTCAGATCTTGGCCTTCATACCAAAGGTTCTGAGGACATGGGAATGACTCAAGGGAGCTGTCTTCAGACAACCCCCCTGGTAGGAGTGTGGGCAGCTTTCCTCAGGCAGGGGCAGAGAGATTTGGAGGACAAGAGAGGACAAAGCTGTTCCAGAGATCCTTACAGCTTTCCCATCTCTAAGGTCACCTGGTGTTGTTTCTGAATAACTCCAAATAGAAGGCTGAGTGGGAAGGGTATGTGTGTGTGTGTTTACGTGTGTGTGTGTGTGTGTGTGTGTGTGTGTGTGTATGTGTGTATGAGTATGTGTGAGTGTATGTTTTTGTCTGTATGTGTGTGTTTATGTCTGTGTGTGTCTGTGTGAGTGTGTGCACACACGCCATCTTGCTGAGATAGGCAATGCATTTGCTGTGCTGTGTGGGGTTTGGGAAGACAGCAGAGAGGTGTCAGGTCCACATAGATCCTTTCCTTTTTCAAAGGGAGGAAACAGCCTTGAGAGGGGCAAGTAGGATGTCCAAAGTCACACATTCTTCCGTTTGTCTGAGCTGACTGGAATCGAGCCCAGCACTTGCTAAAGGGCAGCTCTGGCTTTTTTAGCTGTGCTATTTGCCACCTGTCACCTTACAAAATAGGTGCCTGGGAAGGTAGCACGCAGACTTCGGGAGGTGGGGCGGGTGGAGGTTGTCTTTGACGTTTAGCATGAACTCTTGTGAATATATAGGTCAGGTACAGAGGGAGATGCTGGGCAGAGGACCTAGGGATAGAGACCTGGGAAGGGATAGCAGCCTGGAGGGAAAGGTTGCTATGGATGTGTAGTCCTGGCAGCAGTCTGGGGAGTCTTTGAGAGGCCCTCCATCTGTGCTCACAGAGGCCATCAGTGTCCCAGATGACTTGGGCTCCAAGATGCCCAGTTTATTTTGGTTCCTGACCTCTTTGTTTCCTGAGTTCTTGAGATCTGCAGCTGTGGCAGGAGAACTGGTCTCTCCTTCGGAGGGACTAGGGCTGTACAGGGAAAGGGTCCGAGATCTGCCCGCAGGGGGCGCTGTGGACAAGAGCAAGAGGCACCGCTGCAGCAGCTGGCCTGGGTGGGACTCCAACCAGGCTGATCCCACCAGTAGGGAGTGAGGCACTGCAATCCAACCAAGCCCGGGAAAGGGAGAAACGGACTCCAGACTTCAAAGGCATTCCCAGAAATGTGAGAGCAACTGGAAGCCGGGCAGAAACAGGCAACAGCCCCCATGGAGTGACCTGCGTCCACCAGGGAACCTTGTGCTGCATTTAGTGGGGGCAGGATGCATTTCTCCAGCATCATGGGGGTCTATGATGTGGGGCCTCGGGGTCCTCCCAGACAGAGTCTGCGCAAATAATTCCCATCAAAGGCCAAAGCCCATGAGTGATTCCACTTAGGAAAAGATTTGCCTGCGGCTTTACAGCTGTATTTTGCTGGAAAGGATCACGCAGGAATCCAGGAGGAGTTAATCTGTTTTGCTTTGCGGCAAGAGTCAGGCTTGCATTTCCATGCAGTTTGGGAGCTAGGCACATTCCTCCTCTGTTGGGCCTGTTCCCCCATTAGAGAGGTGAAGGGATGGAACCAGGGCTTGGTCTCGACCTTCTACCCAAGGACTAAAAGAGACTCTTGATCACCCGCTATGCTAAAGTCTCTGTTTACCCTGGAGAGGTAGCAATGATTCACAATATGCTGAGGGCCACATAAAGTGTTTCTGGTGTCTTCTCTAGATTTAGGGGGCTACACACAAGATTCAGACAGGACGCACATTTTGAGGAAGAAACTGGATATCTAGTGCAGGCAACCAATTCAGGATCCAGAGAACTGTTAAAAAAAATAATGGGGGGACGATGTGCTGACCACCCATCTGCCAGCCCAGAACCCATTTGCTGGCCCCAGCATCCTTCTTGGTTTTGCACTGGTACTTGCCTTCCAACCTAGTGCTTGCTTTATGGAAGGTAGCCTGGGCTGAGCCGTCCACATTCAGGTATGAATGAAAGGTGTAACATGGAAGTGAGGCTTGCAAAGAGGCAAGAATGGGGTGTGTGCTTGTGGCTGGGGTGTGCAGAGAAGCCCTGGCAGACATGATCTGGGGAAGAATGTAAGGAATGGGGTCTCCTCTCACCCACCTGCAAGCTATCTGCTGTCATGTGTGCTGGGGCTCATTAATTGACACACACGACCTCTCTCCCCCCCCCTTTGCCCCCCCCCCCCCAATATCTCATCTCATCTCAGGTTAGCCTTGAACTTACTATGTAGCTGAAGATAAACTTGAACTTCTGATCCTCCTGCCTTCCCCTCCCAAGTGCTGGGATGACAGGCATGTGCCACCCTGCCTGGTTTATATAATTTTGGGGTTCCAACAGGGGTTTTATGAGTGCTGGCATTAACCTGCCAGTTTCATTGATCTCCAAAATGTGATCCTCCCCGTTGAGACTAGAGACTTGCCTGTAGGGTCATCTAGATTCTAGAGTCCCAGCATGAATGTTTGTGCACTGTGTATGTGCCTCGTGCTTGCAGAAGCCAGAAGAGGGCATTGGATCTCCTGGAACTGGAGTTACAAATGGTTGTGACCCGCCCAAGGTGAGTACTGGGAACCAATCTGGGTCCTCTGCAAGTGCAACAAGTCCTCCTAACCATTGAGCCATCTCTCCAGTCCCAAATACTTATGTTTTTGATATTGATCTTCATACTCTTTTTTCCTGAGTGTTCGTGATAGGGGGATGGCCAAAGGAACCATTGGATAATGGAATGGAAAACAGCAAAATTGCAGGTGTAAGGCCCATTCATGCACCTCGGCAAATAGCAAGAAAACAAAACTCCCTAGGAAACAATACATCCCTCCTTCAGGCCCGCAGCTCTATGTGGGCAAATAAGCAGAATCAGCTGGAACCTCACCAGGGAACCTGAAGGCTACTCTCCTCTAGGAGGAGAGGGAGAAAGGCCGGGAACTGAGGTTGGAGCCCAGTGATTTTCATCTTAGCTTTAATGTTTGAATCTTTTATGAGTTAGGTCATTAAAAATTAATGTTGAAAAAAATTTGGCCTTTCTTGTAGTTGTCCCCCAACCACCTATTTTCAGCTTCAAGGTGAGGTTCTTCCCTGTGGGGTGCGTGCTGTGCTTGCTCTGTCAGTCGCAGAGCACATGCGGGTAAGGGTGAGGTACTTGGCCCAGTTCATCTGTCACTGCCTGCTACCGACTTTTGGTGTCTTTGATTGGGTCCCTCTCAGCTCTGCCTTTCCAGGTTCTGCACCTAATTTCCTTATCTTCTTCACAGACGACAGCCTCCAGGGGCCCCAGGCATGTGTCACTCTGCTTTGACATCCACTGCCATATATGGCTCCACCCCACGGCACATTCATAGCCCCTCCCCTTGGCTGCCTATGGGGATGCATTGTAAGAGAAAGCACATTTTCTATTTTGTTTCTGGTCCATTTCCTGGTGCTATCTAGAGTTTAGTTTAACTTTGGAGTGCACAGATACCAACACACACACACATGCACACGCACACGTGCACACACACGTGTGCACACACACACACACACACACAGACACGATGCTATTGCTGGAAAGTCCTTCAGAAACTCACGTGATCCTCCCATAAACCAGTTTCTCCACCTAGCCCTCTCTCCCTCTTCAGGACTCTGCTATTCTGCTTCGTGCCTGGAACTGTTCTAGCAACAGCCTGTTGCTCTCTCCAGGCATCCCCTTCCTGCTGTCACTCCTCCAGACAAGTGCCACCACCTCTCTCTTGGGGGACAGTAACCATGGCCATTTTTTGTGCCCCCGATCATTTCCCTTTATCCATCCTCGGAGAAGTTCTAAGTTAAACCTGACTACACCCCTCTTTTGCTCACATTTCTCAAAGGCTTCCCTTTGAATTAGGCTTCAAGGCCTTAAAAGGGCTTGCAGGATTGTTCGGTGTGGATACAACTCATATTCTCACTGCTGGTGGAGGTGGGAGCCACCATCATTTCTGTCTTACAATTGAGGGCTTGAGCCTTAAGGGGATTAAAAGAAACATGTCTAGATTCACATAGGTAGTCGATGGCGGGGCAGCTCAGGTCTCAGTGGTAAAAGCTGGGAGCCTGCTGGGCGGGGTATGGATGTAACTTTTTCAGATCTGTTCCTAGCCAATAGAACAGTGCCTGCAACTCAATAACTGTTTGTGAGGTGAATAAATTAAACAAGAGATGTTCAGTGGGAAGAGGCAAGTGTAAGGCACAGCCTGCTCCCCACCCCTCCTCTGGATTCAAACTTATTAAACTCATTGAGGGGACATGAACCAACACTAGCTAATCTACTCTGGAGACATCTGTTATCCAGAAGAGAACATGATGACTGGCTGCTTGGACTGAGCTGCCTACATAGGGTTCAGTTAGATGGGGCTCAGTGCAGACAGAGGTCCTTGGATCCATGGAGTGGCTCCAGGGCCATTTCAGGAGTTTCATAGTAGCAGGTACCTGGAAAGTCCTGACTTCAGCACTTAGGTATGAGGGTGGATAGGGAAAAAAATCCCAGCATGCATTGCCATTTCATCAAAAGTGGGGTTTGTTGGGAGTTCTCTCAAAGAAGGGAGCTTTCCATTTGAGGACTATTTAGCTATATCGGAATTCACTTTTGTCTGGGCTTCTGATGAGTAGAGGTGAAGGATGCTGGTAGCATTCTCCCACACACTGCAGAGTCTACACGGCAGAGACTCTTCCCACACACTGCAGGGTCTACACAGCAGAGACTCTCCCACACACTGCAGTCTACACAGCAGAGACTCTCCCACACACCACAGGGTGTACAGGGCAGAGACTCTCCCACATACCACAGGGTCTACAGGGCAGAGACTCCCACACACTGCAGAATCTACATGGCAGAGACTTTGACAGTCCAAATGTCATCAGTGCCTAGGTTGAGATTTAAACACTGAAGTGCGTTCATGTGGTGAGTGAATGGTGTTTGTGCTGGTGTCTTCTCTAATGGCTTGTCAGTGCAGCCTGTGACAGAGAGGGCACTGAGAGCTGACAGCTATCCTTCTGTGTCCTCCATATCTCCACTCTGAAAAGCCCAGTACCCCTTATGGTCTCCTTGGCATCTCCTCATCCTTCACTCTTCTGCTAACCATTGTGGGACTAAAGGTTAGAAGCATTTCGAAAAGAGCACAGTAGGTGGTTTTCAGGTGTGAGGGTGCAGGTGATTCTCAGGTGTGAAGGTGCAGGTGTTTCCCAGACGTGAGGTCACATGTGGTTCTTGGGTGTGAGGGTGTGCATGTCTCCCAGGTGTGAAGGCACAGGTGGTTCGCAGGTGTGAGGTCACAGGTGGTTCTCAGGTGTGAGAATGCAGGTGCTTCCCAGGTGTGAGGGCACAGGTGGTTCTCAGGTGTGAGGGTATGGGTGTCTCTCAAGTGTGAGGGATCTCAACTCACTTAAGCAGGTGCTGGTTCCTTCATATAGTGGCCTTGCCCTAATGAGGCACAGCACCCTGCTCCCACCCTTCCTCCCCACTCTTCTTTCCTGGTAGTTCAAATGAAGTCTCTCCTGGCCCAAGCCAACTCCTGAATCTCCAGCTTCTGTCAGCCCCTGCTGCCGGCCCCTATGCTGGGTAGATTTTGGTCAACTTTATCCAAACTAGGGTCATCTGAGAAGAGGGACACTCAATTAAGAAGCATCCCCCTATCAGATTAGCCTGTGGAGGCATTTTCTTGACTATAAGATTGGTGGAAAGTGGCATAGTTGACTGTAGACAATGCCACCCTTGGGTAACCTGGGATATGTACAAAAGCACAATGAGCAAGTCAAGGGTAAGAGCCAGTAAGCAGCATCCCTGTGACCTCTGCAACAGTTCCTGTCCTGACTCCCTTCCCTTCATGCTGGACTACACTGAAGCAGAAATAAATCCTTTCCTCTTCAAGGTGCTCTTGGTTATGGTGTTCTCTCACAGCCATAAGTCAGCCCTCTGCTGGAATTCCCACTGCTCAGGGGGCAGTGCCCATATCCTAGCACCTGTTCAAGCTGTTAGGAGCCTGTTTTGGAGTCGTGAAGAAGTGTCTTCCTCCTCTTCGCTCCTTCCCTTCCTTTCTCTGTTATTAAGTGTGGACTTTTTCAGTGGAAAAAAGAAGAGCCCCTCTTCCAAATGGGTGGGCCACGTCCAACGTCCTCATCAGGCCCAGATGCCAAAGTTATTTGTATTCTTGACAAGATCTCTGAGATGCTGATCTCTCCTTCCTGGAATTCATGACCTCCAGGACCCCCATCTCTGTGTCCCTATCTTCTGTGCTGTGAGTCACACAAAGGAATTAAAAATGTGTCCCCTCTCCAGAGAAACTTAAAATCAACAATGGCCTTGTGGGTGACAAAATCCCTAGCCATCACGTCCTAGCCTCCAGACTCTGGCCTTTTGCATGAGATCTCGGGTCCTACCCACAGGGAAGAGGCCAGTGGGGCACCTGCCACAGGCCTCAAGGGATAGGAAGAGAAGGAGGAGGAAGGGGAGGAGGGGAAGAGGAGGAAGAGGAGGAAGAGGAGGAAGAGGACCATTCTCCTTCGGCCTTGTGCACAATCCTAATGGGCTTAAGAACCAACATTCATTAGTAGTCTGGCCAATAGTTAAGCAGAACACTTCAGGGGAGTTTTAGATCAGGAAAGGACAGAAGAGAAGGAAAAGAGGAGAGAGAGAGATGCATAGAAGGCATTCAGCTGAGAGATGTAGTGGGCATACGGAAGAGGGTCAGCTGAGGGATGCAGGAGATACACCAAGGGAAGGTCAGCTGAGGGACTCAGCCCCTTGTCCTACGCTTGGGAGGGCAGCTTGAATCCTCCCAAGGAAGAAAATGATAGTGCCTAGGGTATCAGGGAGGGCCGGGGCCCATTCCATTTCTCCAGCAGAGTGTTTGTGTGGCCTCTGACCAGCCTGAGAGTGCAAAGAGGTTAAACACTAGGATGTTCCAGGCATTAGAAGAGAGAGGTGGTGAGAACTAAGATGTTCTGTGGTGATGGAGGGGGTAGGGGACAGGGCAATCATCTGGCACAGTGTTTGGCTTTTTTTCCCCCTCACCCAGGAGGGACCAGATATTTTAGACTCTTGGAGCTTTAAATGCCTGTTTACCTATATTGTGCATGTGGAAGCCAGAGGGTGATGTGCAGCATCTTCTTCCTTTGTCTCCATCTTCCTCTTCCTCCTCTTCTTCCATTTTCTTTGTAGCTTTTCTCCCCATCCACTCTCTTAAGTCAGGGTCTCTCAATGAACTGAGAGCTCATTGAATATCTGATTGTCTAGGCTAGTCAGCTAGTCAGGTGTTCTAATATCTCAGCAACCCAAGAGCTGGGGTTCCAGGTGTGTGCTGCCACACATGGCTTTTACGTGGGTGCTGGAGAGCTGACCTCAGGTCTTTACGGTCGTGCAGCAGGCACGTTACCCACTGAGCATGCTCCCAGCCCCTCACGGGTTTGTTATGGCTTTTGACATCGTGGCAGCAAGGAACAGCCATCGTCAATCTGAACAGATAGGCATGACAGTGTCCCAATTAAATAGGTGGCAGACTGGGCTTAAACATATATCTGGGCTAGACCCTTGTTCCTCAAAGTGTAATCTGGGCCAATGATGTGGGCTTTATTTAGGGGCTTGCAAGAAATATAGGATCTCAGGCCCCAGCCTGATCTATAGAAGCAGACTTTCATTTGGATGGATCAAGCCCCATGGGACTTTTGGAATTGAAGAAAGGATTTTGATCTTATTTTCCAAGATTCCTTTCAGCATCTGGGTCAATACATAAAAAATGACAGGAAGCAGAATTTCACCTCAATGTCAGAAAGTGTTCATTCTCTACTTCAGAATCTCTGTCTTGCAACAGGTGGCTACGTAGGCAGTGAGTACCCTATCCCTGGTATGTTCAAGTCAGGGCTAGATTCACAGTTGTTCACAGAGGACACGGGTAGGGTAAATAGCCTTGTAGCTGTGTGCCCTTGCCAAGAGGCAAACTGCCCGAATTTGAATTTGTGGACAAGAGGACATTTCATTGATCTTTGATCTCTTTGTAGATTCTCTACTTGTCCAGTGGGGGTAACCAAGGACTTCAAAGGATGGTCCCATGCATCAGAAAGAAGCAGAAGAGGCCCTTAGCACACACAGAGTGCCCGGAGTCGGCTCTTAGTCCGTTATATAATCCTACAGCAGAGAGTCGTACTTTACGGCTGGACTAGGGACCTGCCTTTGTATGCGAAGTCTCTCCTTCCAGCTCCGAGCTCAGCAGCAGGAGACGCTTTGGGGAACACCAGTCCCAGCTGTTATGTTTCGAGTGTTTGGTATGAGCCAGGCGTTATGAAAACCTTGCTTAATGACTCAAATTACTTTCAGATACTTGCTGGCATGGAAGAGTGATGAGATTAGAATCTGTTGCCGTCCAAACGCTTTGCCTGTTTCAGCTTTAGAGTCAACTTGAGCCCAGAGACGATGCGCACAGCTTGTTACCGACAGATTTATGCCATGTGGAGGGCCCAGAATTCCCCTAGAGCTGGTTAAAGACCTGCCTCCACCCCACGTCCGTGTCTCAAGATCACGGTGGCAGGAGCAGGTTATTACAAACAAACAAAAACCCAAGGTCCCTGCAGGCTCTGGGTTGAGTTACTAGAGGCATCCCAAGATTCGATGTCTCTGTCCACACAGCTTTTGTGTGCACGGATGGAAAGAGAACTCGGTTTTAGCCATAGGCTCTGTTTAGGATTCTTACTGTGGGTCCTTTTGGCTGTGTGGTCAGGGGCAAGGCTCTGGTCCTCTCTGAGCCTTGGTTTCTTCTCTTCTGCAATGGAATAATAATGCAGCATGCTCCACCAGGTCACAGTGAAGATGGAGTGGGAGCGTCAGAGCACCGTGGCTTGCCAGGAGCTACACAAGTGGGGCTTGTTGTTTTGATGAAACCCACAAGGCTCTTTGAAGGCTCTGCCTCCCCCTCAGTACTGGCTACATCACAACAGCTCAGTATGTACTTTATGGCTATCAGAGGAGCAAGAGACTTTCCTCTTGGAGGAACTGTTCCTGTGGGGTGGGGACTAGGGCAGATTCCCAGGCCTGGCCAGCCCAGCATCTAGCCCTTGCACTCAGTCTATGATGCACAGGTCCCTCCAGGCACTCTGCTCACCTTTCTTCCTGGCTATAGCATTGGATCATTTTAAAAACAACAACAACAACAACAACAAAACACCAACAGCATGAAATTCTTTTCTACCCAAAGAAGCCTTTCAAAACCAACATGCTGAGTTTTTTATGGTTTCTGTATATATTTTGCTTCCAAAAGATGGGTAGAAAGAACAGCAAGGATGGCCCTTTGTGCCCAAGGACAAGATCGAGCAAAGCTCAGGGAGGCCTTTCTGACCTCTGACTTCCCCCCATTCTACCTCCTTGTCCTCACTCCCTGGCACGAGGTTTTTGATGTGCTCTGGCTAATTAATTTAAAGTGACGATCGTCTCAGATGAGGCTGTAAATTACTTTCAAATGGCCCAGCCAGGGCCACCCACTACTGGAAGATCACATTGCAATGACTACATCAAGGCTTGAACAAACCCTCGACAAAAGGGGAGGGGAGATCCTAAAACCTCAAGTAAGAGCAGATTTCCATGCTATCCTCACTGCAACCCCAAGAAAGTGGAAACAGATGGATGGCGGCTTTGATAATGAGCGCAGCAATCAAGTTTAGATTAAAAAAAAAAAAAGCTCAACCCGACCCAGAAGGGATGGGTTTGACAGTAAAATCCCAGACACATAATGTTCTGTTTAAGAGTCTATTGACATATTAGCCGGGAAGAGAGTGGGCGCTGGTGCTGGAAGAACCTAACCGTTTCTCCTGGAGCACCCTCCAGTGTCCCCTGGCCTCGGAATGCAGACTGCTCCACGCCCTGATGGAAGCCACCTCAGGGCCTTTGGACTGGGCTGATGGTCATATTTCCCCTGGAAATCACTAAGTGTTCTCAAGAGAATTGCCTACTGCCTGCTGCCAGGTCTGAGCGCAGAGCAGAGGCGCTTCAGTGTTTAATCTATTTATGCTTTGGAGTTAGCGTGCATATATGTGATTTGGGGCCCAGGGGCTGGTGGTGGGGACAAGATACCAGGGGCAAAGACAAGGGCTTCAATATTGAGAGAAAAGAATACTAACGATGTGGCTGTGGACTTGGACTGGTGCCTCGGTTTGCCAATCTGACAGTTGGGTGACTTGTGGCAAATCTCACTACTTCTAGGTGAGAAGGGCAGTACATAAATGCACTGTGGAGGTCGGAGGTCCACTTTGGGTGTCATTCCAGGATACTATCCACTTTGGTTCTGATTTGAGACCTGAGTTGTCTGGACTAAACTCAGTTCTTCATGCTTATATGGTGGGTGCTCTACCAACCGAGCCATGCTCTTAACCCAAATCCTGATACGGTGCCTCTATTGTTTTGTATATAGAATGAAGACTGAGCAAGCCCAATTTAAGGGTTCCCATGGGACTCAGGCATACTGTATGATTGGTGTACTGTAGCCTTACCTGATAGATTCTAGTGGCCTATCCATATCTTTTCTGGTGACTGACTTGGACTGGAGGAGGAGGAGAATAACACAGGCATTTGAGGGCTGGCGCTTTGCTTTCTCCAACTCTGCCATTCTCCAGTCTCAGGTTTGGGGCTGGGTTGTGTCTTCAGACTGACCCTCAGCTTTCTGCCCACCAGCCCAGGCTATGAGGGGCGGCTAAGTAAGGGACAGAGCACCCCTGTGGATTAGCAACCACGCCAGGCAAGGGTGCACTCTTTGCCCATACTTGGCACCTGCTGAACACTCAATAAATGGTGGTTGAAACAGCCAATCAATATGGACAGGGTTTGGACCAGGAAGAAAAAGTCATAGTTTTGGAAAGTATTGAAATAAAATCAGTCCCCACCCCCCAAGAGCCCCAGGAACTTTCTCTAGGGAGGTATTTGGGAGAGTGGAATGCCATGGGTGTACACCACGCAGCAGCAGGTTGTTGGAGACTTCTGGAGAGGAGACAGCTTCAATCGGAGCACGATCATGGTCGGGTCCAGCGTGTGTTTGCACAATTGCCAACACAGTCACTTTGGAAAAGGCAGAGCTTCAGTTCCTCACCAAACCTCCTGTCAGGCTGTTTGCAAAAGCTGTTTGGATAACATTTATAAGCACCCTGGGGACAGGGACCAAGGCTGCCACATTGGCAGGGTATCCTGAGCCTCTAACAGGTGCCTGCACACAGGAGATGAACCATAAGTAGTGCATGGCAGGTGTAGGCCCTTCTCTCTTTTCTTTCCCAGTTACCAAGCCAGGCTGAACTCTGAGCTCTGACACCTTCCAATTAGAGGGTTTGATATTCACCATCTCCTAGACCCCAGGGCTATGCCTGCTGGATGATGGCAGTCTTTTCTGGAGCCCTGCCCCTTACTGTACACAGCTCTTGCTTTAGGGTAGCCCAGATCAAATGCTCTTTTAGAATCCAGTTCTGTGTCAGCCTTCCGACTCCTTGCCTTGTATTCTCCCACCATACCAAGGGCACTTGTGATGTTGACTAAAATGTTGCTTCTCCAGGACCTCAGGGAAAGGAGATACCACCAAGAGAGAACAGTGGGCTCTGCAGGCAAACCCTCAGGTCCAGGTGTTGGTGGGTACTGGCCAGTGGCCCAGCAAGATGCCAACGCAATAGCAATGTCAGTGGCATATTTAATCCCAGCAAGCGTCTTCTCCTTTCCTTTGCCTTTCCAATGCCGTGCTTCTCTCTACCCGATTCCCTCCTAATCCCACATTAAAAATCTAGGTTTCTGCAGCCCTTAGGCAAGGAGAGATCAGGAGGTTGGATTGGAGAAAATTCTTTCATTATTTATCAGCGGGAGCCCTGGCAACGGTGCTTTTCCTACAGCTTTGCAAAATGGCCATCCACTGGCTATCTCCTAGACTCTTGGAGCAGTGCAAACCACGGCTCTGAGTTGGGCTAGATGTTCCGGGTATTGTTAAAAACACTTACAAATGCCTGTGCATCACCCAGTTTCCTCCCTGCTGCCAGTGCTGTTCTCACAGCTGGAAGGAATCTCCCCCTCATCTGCTGGCTTCAGTCTTTCACTAAGCCCCATCAATTTTGCCTTTGAAATTTCTTTTGTGCGGGTCCTTTCTCCCCTTTCCACTGCTAATCCCGAGGGCCTGGCTCTTACTCCTGCACGCCTGAGCTGCTTCGAGAAGTGCTTGGCAGAGTTCCCTGTCTCTGGCCTCTGTGTCTTTAATACATTCCACACGGTCAGGCCGCATCCATAGTTCCCAAGCTGTTTGCATTTAGGAGGCCTCAGCTCAAAGCCCCGAAGCTTTCCAGGGCACTTGGCACTGCCCCCACAGCTTGTGCGGATCTCTTGACCTCTGCCCACATCGGTAGCTGTGTTAGTTTCCTGTGGTGGCTGCAAGATGAACTCCAAGGCACCTGAAACTTGGTATCTCATAGTCCTGAGTCTAGAAGTGTGGGCTGAGTTTTCTAAGGTGTCTACTGGGTGCTTCCTTACGAGGCTCTTGGGGAGCATTGGCTACCCTGGCTCTTCCAGCTTCCCATGGCTGCAGTTCTTAGCTCTGGGTTCACTTGGTCTATCTTCTCTATGTAATCAAATCCCCCTCTGCTGACCCCTGTACCCCTCTATAGGGACTTGTGATTACTTGTGTGTGTGTGGGGGGGGAGTGTCCTTAACGTCATCACATTTGCCAAGGTCCCTTTGCAGTGTGCCCTCGCTCACTTTAACTGGACACAACCTAGAGCCACCCAAGAGGGCATTTCAGCTGAGGCATTGCTCAGATCAGATTGGCCAGCAGCACATGCCTGGAGGGGAGGGGTGTCTTTATTGTTAATTAGTGTAGGAAGCCCCGCCCACTGTGGGTGGCACCATTCTCTATGCAGGTGGTCTCGGACCATGTAAGGATCTAGCTGAGCATGAGCTGATGAGTAAGCCTGAAGGCAATGTTCCTCCGTGGTTTCTGCTTCAAGTTCCTACGTCAGTTCCTCCCCTGCGTCCCTTTAATGATGGCTGTCACCTGGAACTATAAGCCAAATCGATCTTTTCTTCTCCTGAGTTGCCTGTGGTCAGTGTTTTCTCACAGCAAGGAAAAGAAAATCAGAATACATGGTGAAGGAGCAGTTGCAGATTCCGAGTGTTGGGTATCATGGATGTTTGGGGGGTGGGATGAAATACAGAGCTGAGTAGACCCTATGGTGTTCTGGTTTCTATTGTTCACTTACTATTTTAAAGTCGGGGCCCATTTCTTGAAAAATAGTGGAGGATGATAACTTGGCAATGCCACTGAGATGCTCATTGGTTTGTATTCAGCTTCTGGAAGCACTTGGCCTGCTTGTAGTCCAGAGTCTAGGAAGTACACATTATAAAAAGCCAGCCCAAGCTATCCTGCACTTTCTTTGTAGATGATGATGACCTTGAACTCTGGTCTTCCTGTCTACCTCTTCCCTCTGGGATTACAGGCTTACTCCACACACAGTTCAGGCTGTGCTGAGACTCAAACTCGGGGCATTGAGAATGCTAGACAAGCATTCTACCAACTAGGACACAGACCTGGGACCCTCAGGAAGCATTTTAAATTTGCTGCACACATGTTATCTCAAAATACTGATCCCTTGTTTGTGTCTCAAGATGCCCCTGCATGCATTCTCTGTGGCCTCGGCATTAAGGGATTCCATGTTAGGTCCATGTGCACTGCTCTTCCAGGAGGAAATGTTAGCATCCTGTTCCTGGGTGTAGACACCCCCATGGCTCTGATTTCCCTTAGAACTTAGCAAGTTGAGTTTGGATGGCAGGTCATGTGGCTACTAGTGGATGACTACCGTCACATCACTGTGCCACCATCTCATTCAATGGATCCCTTTTCATCTGTCTCAGACTCTAGTGCATGTAATCTTATTTTAATGGAAACATTTAGACTTCTCCCATAGATAGAAGGTGAGTACCAGATGAGACAAGCCTACAAAGACAAGCACATTGAAACAATGTTATTTGCCTAAAATTTAAATAATGAAATCTGGAGTAAAGAAAGTTGATTGACACCCTCAAAAATTAATTTATAGACATGGCAAAATGAGTGGCTTCTGAGCAGCAAGGTATAAAAAAATATTGAGCGTAATGTCAGTGGATCGGAGATGACCATGGCTTCAATGGGAATTCAATTATAATGTTTGGGGTAGAAATTTCATATTTGAGAACTCCATCTGACATGTGTCCATAATTGGAAAGGTCACATTACCATTATTCAGGTGTGTGTGTGTGTGTGTGTGTGTGTGTGTGTGCTGTACTAGGGCCTTGCACGTGGATAAGCAAGTCATGTATACTAAGCTACATTCCCAGACTTTGTGTTTTGTTTTGTTTAAGATGGAGTCTTGTTTTGTACCTCTGACATATCTGGAACTTAGTAAGTAGCCTAAGCTAGCCCTCAATGTCTGGCAGTCCTCCTGTCTTGACTTCCTGAGCAACAGAGTTACAGAAGTGAATGACTGTGCCCCACTTCATAGTAAAAAGATAAAGATTAGGATGTCATACATAATGTGCTTCTGTGCATGTGAGAGCTTGAGGATGTTCATACATGTCTCGTGGGAATTTGTGTTTGTTTTCCCAGTTCTGCGGGTTAAACTAGAGCCGTATGCCTGGTGCATTCTACACTGCGCCCAGCCTTCTTGTTACTTTTTATTTTGAGGTAAGGTCTCAGTTTCTCACAATGGTCTTGAACTTTATAGCCCAAACAAGACTTGAACTCAAAATCCTCCTGCTTCAGTCTCTCGGGTGTCTATAGGTCTATAGTGGTGTAGTTGCATAGGCCTGAAACACATACACACATACACACACACACACACACACACACACACACACACACACACACATATATACACACACACAACACAAATACACACATATACACATACATGCACAAACACACATCACACACACACACACACACACACACACACATACCACACTCACATGCACGCACACATCATACAAGGGCCTCTGCCAGTTGTGATGAGCTGCTCAGGACAGGCCTAGCTCCATCTGTCTCTCAGAACAAGCTCCAGTGGCTCTGAGCAGCCAGGTTCAGGGAAAGCTTTCTTCACACCCTCTGCACCTGGCCCTGGGTCTTAGAAGACCCAATGTAACCGTGTGATGACTGGGGACCATGCACCTCTGACAGCAGCAGGGACAGACACTGCTCCTGAGAGCGTTTGAGCAGATAAGAGGAAAGGCGAATTAATTAACCTGTCACGCCCTTCTTCTCAGCTTGAGCGCAATAGATTCTTGTATAGCAAATTATTGCTTCCCAGTTGTGCCAAACATTCATTTTCTTGTTTCTCTTCATGTTCCGGTTTCTGGCTCCGGAGATAAGAATTAACATGGTTTTCACAGTACCAGCCCACACTGCAGCAAATATCACAACAGGGAACAATTTGTATTGCTCTCAAATGTCCATCTATCTGCAAAGCTCAAGCGGTGGTGGATGTGATATGTCCTATCGTCGATGAGATGGGCATCAAGTGTTAGAATTGTGAGTTCCCTTATTTGTATCCAAGTCTTTAATATATGATAGTAATTTGAGAATTTGCAATGATTAGGAAAAGCACCTTTGGTTAAGATTTGTGCTATCTTATATGTGGATGTTAGCTTTCAGTGTCAATATGCATGTTATAATTCACATAATCACAGAAATTAAGTATTGGTAAGGGACTAGAGTAGGTGGGTTGGTGGGTGAGGCAGGTGGATCTCTCAAGAAAGAGGAAATAGAATATATAGCTATGTAGAAATAGGAAGATTAGAGCAGGAGGGCTAAATGGGGAAGGAGATGGAAGGGAGAGGGAAGGAGGACATGGGAAGGACAACTGATTGTATTTAGGGCCCGCTTCATGAAATGGAACCTGTCTTAGTTAGGGTTCTATTGCTGTGAAGAGACACCAAGACTAAGGCAACTCTTACAAAGGCAAACATTTAATTGGGTGTTGCTTACAGTTTCTAAGGTTTAGTCCATTATCATTGTAGTAGGAGGCATGGCAGCATGCAGGCAGACATGGTGCTGGAGAAGTAGCTGAGAGGTCCACATCTTGGCCCAAAGGCCACTAACTTCCAGGCAGCTGGGAGGAGGGTCTCAAAGACCACCCCCCACAATGACACACTTCCTCCAACAAGGCCATACCTACTCCAACAAGGCCATAATTCCTAATAGTGCCACTCCCTGGGGCAAGCATATTCAAACTACCACAGAATCTGTGCTTGACATTGCATGGGTGGCCAAGAACTGAGGCTGAATAGTCTAGAGATGTAGGGAAAACCAAACACCATTATTCTGCTAAAGGAAAACTGCCATAAAATGACCCCTAATGACATTCTGTTGTGTCCATACATCCATGCTTCATTCAGCCATCAACAGAGAGACTTCTGCCTGTAGAAGATAAGAACTAACGCAGAGACTCACAACTGGACAATGTGGAGAGAGTCAGAGACCTTGGAACATCTGTCCTAGATGAAATGACTTCATCACCCTCTCTCCCAGGGCTTAGGGAGCTAAGCAGAAGAGGAAGCAAAAAAGTTGTAGAGCCAGAGAGGAAACAGTCATCCAAACACAGCCAGACTGATGCACACATGACCCACTAAGACTGGGGCAGCCTGCATAGGGCCTAGATGGGTTCAAGCCAGATGGGCCCCAGTGCTGAGAGGGGACGTGGACAAGGGCTAACAGTCATTGCTACGTTTTCATCAACGGGCTCTCACTTGGTATGTTACCCACATTTCAGGACAAGCCCCATGCCCAGCAGGATACGCAACACAATACAGACTCAATGATATTTTTGCAGACTTTTTTTTTTTTTTTTTTTTTTTGGTCTCATTTTGCTTTGCTTGGGCACTTTTTGTATTCTGTTCAACACCGTGGGTTTTGTATGTGTGTGTTTCTTGTAGGTTTTTGTGGGGGGAGTTATTTGTTTTAAAGAGAGAAAGAAATGGCGCGGAGCTTGGTAGGTCAGGAGGTGGGAGGATCTGGGAGGATTTAGGAAAAGTGTGATCAGAATGTATTGTATGAGGATATGTTTCAGTAAAAAATGAAAGTTAAAAATAAGTCAATCCAAAAGCTGCAGAAATGGCTGCTTTCTTTTTCTTTTTCTTTTTCTTTTTGCTATTGGATCAGTGAGAGGGCTCAGTGGGTAAAGGCACTTGCTGCCAAGCCGGGGGACCTGAGTTCAAGCCCAGTACCCACGTGGTAGAGGAGAGAACTGACGGCTACGCTTTGTCCTCTGGCCCCAGGCACACACTATGGCTCTCCTGGACCCCCTCCTCTTGCACACATACAAAATAAAAATAATTTGTATTCATTAATTGTCATGTTTAATTTTCTGCTTAGTTTTTTAGCAATTAGGAAAATTTGGGAGAGTGGATAACTGACTGAAATCATATTTGAAAAAAAAATTGTAGTTTTCAACTCTCAAAGTATCATGTTTTAGAAATCGAACCACACCATAGTTTATTCCATTGCAGTTACAGTCACATTTTATCTATTAATCCTTAGAGAAGTACTGCCAGCAGAATAAAGTTTGGTGAAGATGAACATTGGGCTGGAGAGATGGCTTGTGGTTAAAGTTCTTGCCATGAGAGCAAGAAGACCTGAGTGTGGACCCTCAGCATCCACATAAAAAGCCAGGGAAGCTGGCCTACGTTCTGCACTTCTTGAACTGGGAGGCAGAGACAGGCGATCCCAGGGGCTCCATGGCCAGTCAGCCTTAACCTGTGAGAGACCCTGACTCAGCAGAAAAACTAAGAACAGCTGAGGAAGATAGCCACTGCTGACCTGTGGCTACTGTATGCACAAGTACATACACATGCACACACAAACATGTGCCCACACATTGCATACACACACACACACACACACAAACACACACACACATGCACACTTAAAGATTTTACCACAACGAAGGCAAACATTTTCATGAAATCAATATAAAAATATAATGTAAATACTCTCTATTCTGTTACTTATGCAGTATTTGATAGCTGGTCAATGGACCACCTGAACACCCAGTTGTAAGTAAATTTATCTTTGATATTAAGACTTTCAGCCTTATAAAAATGACAGCTTTGTTCGTCCCTTTTAGTTGTGTTAGACCTATTCGTGTCAAGCCGAAGCTGGAAGCTGGGAGGTGAAAGCTTGCTTTGGGACTCATGCGCAAATACAGCGCCTGCCTGCCTCCTGCCTGCCTCCTGCCTGCCTCCTGCCTGCCTCCTGCCTGCCTCCTGCCTGCCTGCCTCCTGCTGGGGCAGGCTTGCTCCCTGGCTTCTTCACGCACAGCCATCTAAGCTTGTGATTCCAAACCTGGCAGCTATGTTGGCCAGGATATAACTTACTCCATAAGGAAGGGTTATCACTAGAGAGGAGGCCACATGGCAACCACGGGAGAGTGAGGTCCTGGGAGCCTCCCTAGGATACTCCGTGTCACATCTCTCAGAACAGCAGATGGCCCAACTGCTGTGCTCACAGACATGGGTGCAGACTTGATGGAGTTCAGATCAATGGCATAGAGTAAGCACTGCAGCTTCCTGCTAGTGCCCCTGTGGCCATATCCACCAAGCTTCTTTCATGGACAAGGACACACATTCCTACTCGGCAGGCTCCTCGTTGTGAAAAGTGGGGGATTGTACTTGAAGTTGTGCCTCTGGGATATGGATTGATGCTGATGAGCAAGGACTCCGGATGGAGAAACTGAGGAACAATGGTCAGTGTGAGGCAGTCAGTAGAGGAGTGGATATTCAAGGCAGGCTGACTCTGCTACTGTTCTTCCCACAATCTAAGCCCAGAAAAGGCAAAGATTCTAAGGAGCTTGTTTGCCCTTCTGCCTAGGTCTATACAGGGTGGGGTACCACATCCCGAACTGGGTCTGTTCGGGAGGCGGGGGGGGGGGGTGGATACTGCTGCCTAGGCTGGGCCTGTGCAGGGTGGGGTACTTCCTCTTTAACTGAGCACCTGCTTATGTCCCGAGGGCCCAGCTGTGAGGATTTACAGCCAGCCTGAGCCCACACTGGAAGTCTCCTTACCTGTAAGTTATTCTACTGGTAATTAGATTTCTTTCTGTTGTGGGAAGGCAGCATGTGTAAATCCAGAGGAACCTGGGGCCAGATGATATAACGGTCACCTGGGCCTCCACTCTGCCTAAAATGCATCTTCCAGGAAAATGATTTCTCAGGGCACGTAAGTTACTGCGGTCTCAAGGTAACCATCGCTCAGGCTCTGACCATTCCCGTAATGTCGTGTTCAAGTGATGGAGTGTTCATGGCTCCCTTGACAGCCCTCTGGGCTCGCCCTGCCCTGCTCTGAGGCAGGCACCTCAGGAACACCTGCTGCCTCTGGAGAAAATAAATGGACTGGGAAGGAGGGCAAGGTGTGGGGGGGAGAAGGCACACACTCAGTTTTCAGTCTGTTTTCCTTCCTGGGGTAGGCTGGCTGGAGATCAGTGATCCAAATGATGAGACGCTGCGGCATAGATCACTGCGTGCAAGACACAAGTGAGCTACATACTCATTCCAGGCACAGTATCAAATCCTAAAGAATCAAAGATCTGTAATAAATGTGTGAGTGTGTGTGTGTCTGTGTATATACACAAATATATATGTATGTATATATACACCCACATATATAGATGTACATACATACACACAAACATATATGTACATGTACACACATATATATCTTGATGACATGTATATGAGACAATTTTAACTTGTCTAGCTTAAAAGACAATGTAGAAAATTATACACTTGAGTATCTATTTGCTTATTTTCTATTAGTCAATCTATTTATCTTCTATCATCTGTCTAATCTATCATCTATCTTTACTATCAATCTGTCTTGGGTTAAAGAAATCCCTTTGAACCTGATAGCAAACCCAAAGACACCCAAGAAGTTTGGCAGATTGAGTTACCTAAAAAATTTAAAAAGTCAAACAAAATTGGTGGTGGTGCACGCCTTTAACCCCAGCACTCAAGAGGCAGAGGCAGGAGGATCTCTGGATTTAAGATCAGCCTGGTCTACAGAATGAGTTCTAGGACAGCCATTGCTACACAGAGAAACCCTGTCTTGAAAAACAAAACAAAACAAATCAAAACAAAACAAAACAAAACAGGCATCAAACTGAAGCCAGCACAGGACAAGTGAGACGATTCTTGATGGCAACCCTGGTGGTTTGAGTTCAGTTCCTGGGACCTCCAAGATGGAAGGAGAGAGCTGACTCCTGTAAGTGGTCCTCTGACTTCCCCATATACCCAATGATATGCACACACTCCCATAATATAAATAAAGATGTAATCCAAAACCGTAACAACAGGATAGGAGAAATAATTTGCTGCTACAGTCTACTAGAAAAAAACAGATATACATTCCATAGAATCCATTCCTGTAAATCAACAGATCCAAGCAGAGGGGAGTCTGTGTGTTGAGCAACACACCCACTCACTCACCCTCCCAGGACGTGAACGAATGACTCATTATCATTACGGAGGAAAAATCATCTAAGAGACATACAGCCTTAGTAATATCTAAAGATATTTACATTTCGTAGCCAATTGTTGTCCTGATAATTGAGGTCGAAGTCTACCATTGTCCTGGTAGCCTTCTGGGCTTTGTGGCTTTGTGCAAAATGGAGGACTCTTTTTTTTTTTTTTTTTTTTTTTTTTTTTACTAGCAGGGCTTCCTCTTAGCTTTGATTATGATTACCGGTTCTCCCCATAAGAACCCATTCAGTTAGCACCTGAGATTCCCGGAATGCTTCCAGGTGCTAATGAGGCAGCTCAGCACCTTAAGCCTTCAGCCAATGACTTTTGCCCATCCTGGATACTCCTACCCCTGTCCCCAAGACTATGTAATGCTTGAATCACCTCATGGAATGCTGATCTGTTCCTGCAGCTGGTCTGGGTGCCATCATTACCGAACGTGCTCACAGAACTCAAGGTGTAGAAATTTGTATTTTAGCTCATGATTTCAGAGGTTCATCCCTAGCTCTTGACTGCAGGCACTTGGGCAGAACATCACAGTGGTGGGGACATGCAGTCAAGGTAGTAGCAACTCCCATCCCAGCAGACAGGAAGTGAGAGCAACCCAGGAAGCAGCCAAGGATGCTATGGCCTCAAGAACACCGCCACCCCACCCAGGACCTACTTCCTCCAGTTATAGACCTGTCTCCTAAGTTTCCGGATTCTCTCTGAAAGCAAGACATTCAAGTCGCAAGCCTATAAGGGAACATCCAAGCCACGAGTAAAGGTGTGGTTTTGAACACTTGTCCTATGCTAGATAGTGTTCTAAGCTGGCCTGGGTGTCTTCTCAATCACTTTCTTTTCTTCTTCTTCTTCTTCTTCTTCTTCTTCTTCTTCTTCTTCTTCTTCTTCTTCTTCTTCTTCTTCTTCTTCTTCTTCTTCTTCTTCTCCTCCTCCTCCTCCTCCTCCTCCTCCTCCTCCTCCTCCTCCTCCTCTTCCTCTTCATCCTCCTCCTTCTTCTTCTTTTTCTTCTTCTTCGTTCCATTTTTGTGTTTTTATCCGTTTCTTGAGAATTCCATACAGTGTATTTTGGTCACACTCAGTTCTCTCCCATGCCTCCTGAATCCACCGCCACCTTCCCTTCATGTAACTTTGTGGTCTTTAATCCCTTCCACTGGAATGTGGTCTTGAACCAGGGTCTGTTTTAGTGAACCCAGAGAGCACCAGTTTGGTCAAGCTAGCTGACCAGTGAGCTGGAATCTGCCCATCTCTGCACTACCCCCATCCCAATGCTGGAGTTACAGCTATGCACCACTGGTCTTTAGACAGGTTGTTTCAATGAACCTAGAGAGCATCAATTCAGTCAGACTAGCTGTGAACTCCAATCTGCCTGTTTCTGGGCCACCTTCACCCTGGTTCTGGGTTATAGACATGCACCATGAATCATTGTGCCTGATTTTTTTATATTGATGCTGAGGTCTCCAGGCCTTTGGTTTAGGTAATAAGCATTTTACTGACCAAGCCCCTCAGTCCCTTAGTGAAGTTGTTTGGTTTTTTTATTTTTTTAAACATGATTGACATATGCTGGGCTGTCACTGTAGAAAACACAGTGCCAGAGGCTGTGGAGTAGACTGGACATCTCCTTCCTTCTGAACAAAGGTGCCTCCTGCAATGTCCCTGCTGCACTTGGTTCTCTGTTTTCTTCCCAGTGCCATGTTCCTGTGATACCCTACTCTAGTCCTTAAAACCCAGACAGCAAGCTGGGCACGGTGGAGTTAGATAAAGGTGCAAGGTTCAGAACTAAGTAGGTGACTGACGAACACTGGTCTGATATTAGAATCTGATCCATTTGCAGGTGGCTAGGGTGAGAGTCCAAAGAACTACAGCCACCCTACCCAGAGGGTACTCTGGGACCAGCCAGCACATGGAGCTATGTGGACTGTGCTGTGCTGGACAGCTGTGTGGATCAGGTCAGCACAACTGGCCACAGAGGTAAGCACCCAAGCTTGCAGAAAGCAGCCAGACCATGGTGAGCCACCGGGTCATTCTCAGGTATAGCACAGTAGTCCTCACTCAGTGATTTTGCTCCTAGTTGGCAATGTCTGGAGGTACTTTGGGCTGTTGTAATTGGGAGGGGTGCATGTCTCTTATATTCAGTGAACAGAGCCCAGGGACTCTCCTGAGCATCCTACGACGTACATGGCCTAATCATTTGGGTACAAGTCTCAGCAGTCAAAGCCTGCTCCAGACTAGTTCTCCCTGCTTAGTCTTGCAGCACGAGGAGTGACGGGCCCAGGGTCATTCAGAACAGCAAGTGCCTCTGCTACAGAAGAAGCGGATCTCCCCAGGCTGGAGTGAGGAGACCTAGTGGGGCCTTCCCTGGGGGCTGGTTTTTCCTGGGAGCTGGAAGGAATTAAGTTTAAATGATGACTAACATTGAGAACTGCACTTAACAGATGCCAAAGTGTTTCCTCTTGTGCTGGGGTTTAGTATAAACCTCTGTGCCCCGCCTCCTGTTGTACAGGGGTTGGGTAAGGGGAGGAGGCCTACACCTGCTTTTCATTCTCCCATGAAATGAGTTGCTTTTCTGGAACTTTCCATGCTCTCCCTTTGATCCTAACCGAACATTCAAACTGCACGGGTTACCAAGCTCTCCTATTGACTCTTTCCAGCCCAGCTGCTGAACAAATGTGTTCTTTCTCCCAATGCCATGGGGAACCAACATACGTGAACTTGACCTGGACTAGGCTGGCATGAGATGGGAGAGGTTATGTATAGGGATTTTATACCTGATAAATACAAGGTTGGAGGAAGAGAAGTGTCAACTGTAGGGACAAGGACCAGATACTGTGGGCCAGGTACTTCTTAACATGTTTTTATTTTTAACACTTGTTTCTCAATAATTCTTTTTAAAACAATGGTTTTGAGCCTCACCATGGCTGAACCATCTCTCCAGCCATGAGAGCAGGAGAACTGATCCTGTGTCTTGTCTTGCTGGCTGCAGCATTGGGTGAGTTAGCCAGTATAGTAGCCACACCCAGTGTGGGTGCAGAAGAGCTGGTGAGATGACCAACTCAGCTACCACCCAGGCCCTGATCCAAGGCTTTGTGTTGGCCCGCCCCAACATCTACCCCATCTATGAACTGCTGGCATGTGTGAAAGGGCTGGTCCTGCAGATCCAAAGCTGCAGGATCTCCATGACACAGGGCAACAACAGGATTTCCCAGAGGAGTCCCAGTGAGGATCCAGTATTGACAGAGTAGCAGAAGATAGAGGCCTCGAACCAGACCCATGACTCACTGCAATGAACATTTGCAAGTAAAGATGGGTGGACAAAAGGGTAGACTGTAAGACACACAGTGACACACTGAAGTTTTGTGGGGGAGTTTGCAGGAATGGAGGGCGGATATGAAGGGGATTGGGGTGCATGATGTAAAATTCACAAACAATCAACAAAAAGTAAAAACAACAAAAAAGGGGACTTTAGAGATTGATTTTTTTATTTGATTCATTGTATGTGTGAGTATGTGCCATGCATATTCAGGTGCCTGCAAAGGCCAGAGAGGGTTTCGGATGCCCTGGGACTGGAGTTACAGTCAGCTGTGAGCCACTAGACTTGGGTGCTAGGAACCTGGGCAGGTAGGCCTGGGCTGTATATGAAAGCTAGCAGAGCAAGATCCAGGGAGCAATCCAGTGGGCAGCATTACCCCCACAGTTCCTGCCTCTGGGTCTGCATTGAGTCTCTGCCTGACTTCCCTTAACCAGGGGCTGTGTGAGATCCACAAGTGTCAGATGAAGTAAACTTTCCCAACTCTTTAAGTCGCTTTTGGTCAGAGAGTTTCATCAAAGCAACAGGAAACAGACTGAAACAGAACTTGACCCCAGGGTTACCTCAGACCCTGCCAGGCTTGATGGGACCTTTCTGAGGGTGGGGGTGGCATGGGGGTAGGGTGGGGAAACAACTTTCTAAGATACCATGGATCCAGTGGGGACACGTGTGGACTGGGTGAGGGTAGGTGGTTGGAAAACCATGGACCTGGGAACAGGTTAGTTCCCAAGCCAATTACCTCTCTAGGGGTTGGGGACATCAGGTAAAGGTGGGCAAAAGCAGGCAGTGGCCTCTAGTAAGTGCTAAAAAGGCCTGTGGAGCAGAGTACAGTAGAAATACCAACAAGCATGGGGTGGGAATCTGTAGGCAGAAGTCAGATGCTCCATGTTTAAGAGCGGGTGACTCCCAGGGCTCCCCCTGTCAGTCTGAGAGTGCTCTGTGGCTGGATATACCTTTTAGGACCACTAGCTCTCATGGTGTCTTTGAGTGAATTAAAGAGGTGAATCAGACTTCTGGACAGGTACTCTGGTAGAGCATGGATTGGATTCGTGCATACTTTGCCTGTCTTGGTCTGATGCCTTTGTGTGATGGCTTCAGGATGAGGCCTCAAGTGGGCATGTCAGGGAGCCACATGGTCAGAAGAGAGACAGGAGTGGGGGGAGCAAGACCTGGTCTGGAACCTCAAGAGGGCATCTGCTCGGAGCTACAGAGCCTAGTACAGGTGAGCCAGAGGATGGCTGCAGAGCGGATGCCTGAAAGAAGAACTACATCCCAGTGGCCCCAAGGATGTACCCTCAGAAGATGTGAAGGTAGGAGGAAGGGAGACACTTTTATTATGTTCATTTAAGCTCAAGCCCAGTAAGTGCCAGCCAGCAATGGAGCCAGGGTGAAGACCTCAAATACCCTGGTTCTAGAGTTGGGCCTGCCATGCTGAGAATAACAGGGGCAGGCTCTCTGCAGCAGCAGTACAGGGGTGTCACACTGTCCTGGGAGGCAGGCTGTCTGGGAGTCAGTTTGTCCTGAGAAGCAGACTGTGCTGGGATCAGGCTGTTCTTGGGTCAGGCTGTGCTGAGGTCATGCTGTGCTAAGGAGGCAGGTTGCTATGGAGTCAGACTGTTCTGGAAGTCAGGCTGTACTGAGGTCAGGCTGTAGTGAGGTCAGGCTGTTCTGGGGTCAGGCTGTTCTGGGGTCAGGCTGTGCTGGGGTCAGGCTGTATTAGGGACAGGCTATGCTGGGGACAGGCTGTCCTGAGAGGCAAGCTGTCATGGTGGTGGCGGTGGTTAGGGTTTAGCCTGTTCAGGCTCTGAGCTCTTTGCTCTAATGCTCTGATTGTTGTTCTGGGGATAGGAGCCCAGGTCTTACCCTGGGCAATGCTTTACTACTGAGCTCTGTCCCTACCCCTTCCAGCAGAGAGCACCCAGCTGGTTCTGAAGAAGAAAGGGAGGTGGGGGCTTGAAGGGAATTCAGGAGCAGTGCATGGTAGCTCGGTGGTGCCACGCCTGGATGAAATTACCCTTTGGATCAATAAAGAAACCCCTGAGAATCCTGTGTTGGATGCTCACTTTCATGTAGCTTAACACCATAGAGGGGCATGGTCTGCTGTGGCATTTTTCTTTTTGTGAAAGCTCAGACTACACACATCTTCCCTGCTTGTGCCCCGCCCCCTCCCCCTCCCCCGTGTGTGTTATATATGTGTATATAATGTGTGTGGTATGTGATATATGTGTGCAGTGTGTGTGTGTATAATATGGTATGTGTATTACATGACTTGTGATGTGTATGTGGTATGTATATGTATGGCATTTTATGTGAGCAGGGTGTGTTTATGGATGCATGAGTGTGTGTCAGATGAGGCATAGAGCATCAGGTGAAGTCACAGACCAGGGTAGCCCAATCATTCTAGCCTTAGGAGTAAGGGTTAAAGTCCTGAGGGGCAAAGGGGGGGGGGTGCAGCTGTGTTCCCACCAGGATTGTGACCCCATAATCCTCCAGAAGTGTGGGTGGAGACAAAGGGCTCAGTCTACAGGAAGCAGGGGATGACAGGAGTGGTTATGGTTTCCTGAGCCAATGCCAGGCGCTAGCATCTTGTCTCTGCCTGTCTTTCCCTCTCTGTGTCTCCCCATCTCTCTCTTTCCATCTTTCTCAGTCCCTGGCTCTCTGTTTCTCTGTCTCTTTTATTGTACTAATTTATGCTTTTGTGAGTCAAGTATGGTGATTTGAGTAGGTGTGGTGTTCATGTGTGAATGCTTGGACCATAGGGAGTGGCACTATTAGGAGGTGTGGCCTTGTTGGAGTAGGTGTGGCCTTGTTGAAGGAAGTGTGTCACTATGAGGGTAGGTTTTGAAATCTCCTATGCTCAAGCTACATCCAGTGTGGCTCACAGTTTCCTTCTGCTGCCTATGGATCAAGACAGAACTCTTAGCTCCTCTCCAGCCCCATGTCTGCCTGGCTGCTGCCATGATGACAATGGAGTAAACCTCTGAACTGTAAGCCAGCCCCAATTAAGTGTTTTCCTTATAAGAGTTACCATGGTCAAGGTATCTCTTCAAAGCAATAAAACCCTAACTAAGATACAGGGTGTTGCTACATAGCCCAGGCTGGACTGAAACTTGAGATCCTTCTGTCCAAGCCTTTCAGGAGCTGAGATGAAAGGTATTAGCCACTCTGCCTGACCCTTCTTCATCTCTCTCAGGAGCATTTGTATGCATGTGAATTCCTTTTCTTTGGAATCAGAAGAGCTACTGAGTAATCCACAGCACCAGCAGGAAGAAGAGCCCCTGTCTTTCAAATGATAATGGACAGGGTCCAGAGATAGCAGTGAGAACTCCATTGCTGGTGCTTGTGAGTCCTGGGGTTGATCATAGGCACTGCTATTGCCCCATTGAGGGCTTCTGACAGGGAATCAAGATGCTTTACAAAGACCTGGCCTACCTCTGCTGGGCTGTTTCAGAAGACATGGATCCTCAAAGAGCCCCCAGCTAGGTGTAGCCCCAGGATTCTGTTTTACTGCTGGAAACAAAAAGGAGGTTATGGTTTACTCCTGGGCTTCCCGGCTGTGAGACTGCCTGCAACACTCATTCAAGTCTTACCCTGGCACAGGCACACTCAAGACCCCCAAACTCCCCAACAGGTTTTAAGGGAATTGATATCTTCTAGAAAGACAGAAGGGCTAGGTGTGGTGGCACAAACTTGCAATTGCAACACTTGGGATACTGAGACAGGAGGATTGCTGTGAGTTGAGGCCAGCCTAGGCTCTAGAAAATGCCAGGTCAGCCAGGACTACATAGCAAGATCCCATCTCATAAAACCCCAAAAATTAAAAGAAGAGAAGAGGAAAAAGAAAGGAGGGAGGAAAGGAAAGGAAGGGAAGGGAAGGGAAGGGAAGGGAAGGAAGGAAGGAAGGAAGGAAGGAAGGAGAGAGAGAGAGAGAGAGAAAGGAAGGAAGGAAGGAGAGAGAGAGAGAGAGAAAGAGAGAAAGAAAGAAAGAAAGAAAGAAAGAAAGAAAGGAAGGAAGGAAGAAAGAAAGAAAGAAAGAAAGAAAGAAAGAAAGAAAGAAAGAAAGAAAGAAAGAAAGAAAGGAAGGAAGGAAGGGAAGGAGGGAGGAGAGGCAAGAGGGAAGGAGGGAGGGAGGAATTTCAGGACACACTCTTTCTCTTTAGTTCCACAGCTCCAGAGTCTCCTGAGAACGAATTTGGCTGACTAGTGTGAAAGTCAGAAAGAGAAGGAAAAGTGGGCATCGGAACTGAAGATAATGAGGAAAACAGAGACGGGAGTCTTTTGCAGCTAGACCTCTGCATTGGGCTTGCTTACTGTGGGCCATAGATTTGTTTCTAGAATGAGACCCAGACCTGCAGGCAAATTGCCATTGCCTTTGTAAATGGTGAGCAGAGATGGTGGAGCAGCCATACCAGGGGAGACATCCTCTGTCGTCTCGTGGTGGGCTCTAGGAAAAGAGTCTATGAAAGCCCTGGGAGGGATGTGCTTCAGGGTACCGGCCTTTCCTGGAAACCTCGCGTGGCAAGACCTAGGAGAAGAAGGAGGGTCACCTCCTCCATGTTTCCTAACCAATTCCCAGAAATACTGAGAGGCCTGCAGTGAGTGACCCCAATGGAACCATAGCGGACTTCCCAGTTTATTTGTGCCAGAGAATCAACAGAGCCCTCAGACTGGGCGTGAAGGCAAAGGACATGAAAAACAGAGACACTGCAGATATCTATGATAGTGGCGGAGGATAGGTGGGAATCTCAGTAAAGATAAACACACTTTGCAAAGAAGTGTGTTAGCATGTGCATTTACATGCATGCAAATGTTTGCGTATCTATGTGTATGTTTCTGTATGTTAGTATGTATGTATTCGTGCACATGTTTGTATGCATGTGTGTTTATGTGCATTTGTATATCTGTACCTGTATGTTAGTAGGTGTGTTTATTCATATGTCTGTCTGTATGTGCTTGTATGTGTACATTTGTATGTGTGTGTGTGTGTATGTGTGTGTGTATACATGTGTCTGTTGTAATGGTCAGGGAAGAACAGAGGCAGTCATGTGACACCTTCCTGTCTACATCTGCCCAGGGAGAAGGGTCATTTCTCTTGATGACTGCCTCCAGCTACAGAAAGGAGAATATATATATATATATATATACATATATATATATATATATATACATTTTCACAACCCCTAGAAGTTCCTTCCTGTCTCAGAGTCTGGAAAATCACCTGCCCAACCTGTTGGTGCCACAGACCCTTTTCATCTTCTGGCCTCTCTGTTCTCTCCTAGTCTCTTTTGTCTGTTTGTTCAGCTGTTCTGTTTTCTTGTTATTGCAGAGTCTGGCAGCCCTGTGCTGTCTGTCCCTTCCCCTGCCTTGGCTGGGCTCTCCCTCAGTCTGTCACTTTTCTCTGTTCCTCCTGGCTGTGCTGAGCAAAGTGGCTATGTTGTCAGGGCAGTCCCTTGAGAGTCAACTCCCACAGAACAATGTTTGAGCTGGTGGGTATTTTGGCTTTCTGCTGGTTTTTGTTTGCTTGCTTGCTTGCCTGCTTTTGTCTACCCTGCTTTTAAACCTCCCTTGAAGCTAAGGGACATCTGGGGACTGGCAGGGACATGTTCGGAACCTCAGCCTCAGTACTTTATCCCCTCAGGACTTCTCCTAACTTAGAGAATCTAGTCATCCTGTCTTACAAATCGGAACCTCTCCTTCATGCTGGCTTTGGTGACAGCCACCAGATGGCAGGGATGGTTTTTATAGTAACTCATTAACCTCTTGCCATCCAACAATTAAGAACATTTCCCTGCTTTTGGCTGAGCTGTCCTAGGAGTGATTCGGGCACCCTGTGTTCATCATGTGAACCAGTTTGCAGCCAGAATCCCAGAGATGGGGAGCAGCAAGCCTGAGAGCATCCTGGAGATCCCACACTGCCTTTAGGGGCCCTTATGAGACGAGCATAAGCCTCAGCACCTCTCACAAGCCCATGGTTTCTCTGGACTGAGAAAGCCCTGTAGATCTTTCTGAATGCACTAGTGGTGGCCGAAGTTCGTTCTCTGGGTCAAGAGACTTGCCCAAGGTCACACAGATAAGGACTGGCTGCAGTCTGCCTCTGTTCCCTCTCCTGCTGTGTGTCAGCTCTCCCTTGTCCTCTGGAATATTCAGGAGCCTTGCTTCCATAGTGAATTCTGTGTTGGTACACAGCATCCAGTGGTTTATTCAAAATGAAGTTCAGAACATCTGGATAGACTTCCCTGCTAGCCAGCGTGCTCTACATGCCCCAGGGATAGCCAACCTCTGTCTTGCAGTGACACTGGGAGCCACTGAGTACATGACGCTGTGACCCCCATATTCCAGCACACAGTGTAGCTTCCACACCTGGCACATGCCACAACCATCCACCCAAGGCATCAGGGCTCTCAGCCTTAGTTCTTCCAGCTCAGCAGAACCCCACCCCCCTCTGGACCTCTCAGCAATGGCTAGCAGCAGGCTTTTCATCCCTTTTCCCTGGCTGGTGGCATTACAGGACATGTTTCCACTCACCTGCTGTTGAAATGCTCAGCTGTGAACAGCCAAGTTCTGTCTTTCTGGCGGAGCAACTGAGAAAGTTCACTGCCTAGTCCTTTCTGGCATGCACTTAAAGAACATACATGTGCTATGGATGTTGGGTGGACTATTCTATAAATAACAGGTCCAGTTGATTGATAATGTTCCAACAGTATATCATGATGGATCTTCTGTGGACTTGTGATAGCAACTAAGAAAGAAGGGTTGAAGTATCCAAATATAATTGTGGGTTTGGATATGTGTCCATGCAGTTCAATCAACTTGTCTATTAAAACAAGAACAATAACAGCAACAACAACAGTCAGAATTTGGTAGAGTCTGCAATAAATTTGCAGATTCATTTGACAATTATGTCTCTGATAACAATATTAAAACGTCCAATTCATCAGCACACGATGTCTTTCTGTTTATTTGGAGGTTTTTGTTTTTATAGTGTTTTGTAATTTTCAGTGTGTAAGCCTTGCACTTCTTTGGTTAAACTTATTCCTCCGCATATAAATGAATTTAATAAATGGTAGATGAACCTAAGAAAGATTTATTTTATTCTGTGTGTATACATGTATGCATGTGCACCACATTAAGTAGTGTCTTGCAGGTCAAGAAGAGGGCATCATGTCCCCTGGACCTGGAATTACAAATGGTTATAAGCCATCACTGGGTGCTGGGAATTAAACCTGGGTCCTCTGCAAGAACAGCAAATGCTCTTAACCACGGAGCTGTCTCTCTAGCCCTACATTTTGTTGGTTTTGATACTTCTGCAAATAAAAATGTTCTTAATTCTATTTTCTATTTGTTTGTTACTGGCCTGTGATATGCTTTTGCATTCATATGCAACTTCAATGAGCTTGTTAGTTCTTGCATTATTATGAGATGCTGCAGGACTTTCTGCATGTAACAGCCATCATCTATAAAGATAGTATACTATGCACAATGGAAAGCTCGTCATTCCTAGGAAAACAGGAAATCACTTATCACTTGCAGAGGAAGGACATAGATAAGCCTCAAGGACATCATGCTGAGAGAAACAAGCCATACATAGAGGAACAAATGCCACATAACCTCATGTGTATGTGAGATTCTATTAAGGTGATCTTATAGAAGTAGGAAGTAGAATGGTCTAGAAGGGTCCAGAGTTATTTGGGAGAATGAAGAGATTAGTCAACAGGTGTGAACTCTCAATTAGAGACAGAGAGATCCATTGACAACATATTGACCATAGGTAATACTATAGTGTATTCTTTAGCAATGCTAGGGGGGTTGTAGAGAGTTTTTATCCCCCAAATCTTAACTATGTAAAGTCTGGATGAGTTAACTAGCTACATTTTGGTGCTCCAAAAGTATATTTTAAAACATCGTGTTGCATACAAAAGTATGTAATGAATAAATAAGTAGATAAATAAATGGCTAGAGTTGAATTCTTCATATTCTTGTTGTCTCAAGCCACATACTTCTGCTAAGCTTGTTGCTCCCCCAGCTTTTTCAGAAGCTTGAACTAAAGCTAAGCTGATGTGGGCATCCCTTCACCTTTATCAAATGCATTAGCAGTCCAGGGGCTTGCAGCCAAGTGTGGGAGAAATGGGGTGGGGGAGATAGTAAATGGGACTGCGTGGTCATTAGACTGCTCCATCATGTTATAAACCTTACACATGGTACCAATACGCACCAGAACTAGTCAAGACACTTAAGGGTTACAGATTTCTGGAATGCTCTACTCACACCCTGCTTGGGTCATTACAACCCTAGGCCCCTGTGTCCCAGTGCACAGAGGCAGATTCAAAGTCACCTGGGCCTGACCAGCTCTGTTGTCTGATGTGGTAGCCTTTCTGGACTTTGCTTCTGCTCTGAAACTAGAGGTCCAGTCCTTTGCCCCATTCAGTTGAGTCCCAGGAAACCCTAGAAGCCAGCAAGAATGTCCCTGAGTGGAGAAGGCATTTCTGCTCATCTGTTGTAGTGGTAGAGGGTAACAAAAACCATGCCAATGGAAACATCTATGTTTGAGAGAACAGACGCTGGGGTGGGGAGTGTGAAGGACTCTGTCAAGGAAGGGAGGGAGAGGCAGAGGCTCCTTTGCATTGTCTAGGGTTCCAATGACAGCAGCACTTGAAGGCAAATGCTGTCTCATCTACTGATCTGCGGAACCTTGAAGAAGGTACTTGATCTGCTGAGCTACGAGGTCCCTTGCTCGAAAGCTGGATGAAAAAGAAGTACTATCAAAAGATGTACTGTCGGTCTGGGCTAGGCTGGCTTAAACTTGACTTTCAAACTCGACTTTCAACTTGAGATGAGATCTCATGTGGAATTCATACAGAGAGACACGCACACATTAATATGTAAAAAGAGGGTGGATACATTGATAAGAGCTTAGGGCAAGAAAGCGATCCGATCACTGGTGATGACTGCATGCGGCCTGCTTGACTGTGGCAGGAGCTTGGCTTGACAGTGACCAGGGGAGGGAAGGAGAAGAGCAGGGGAAGGAATGGAGGCCTGTGAGAGGCAAGTTTGTGAACTGTGTGGGTGGGAGCTGGGAGACCAGGCAGCCAGAAAGCACACACGGATGGCCCATGGTTTCCAAATGACAGGAAGGGTACGGAAACAATGTAGTTGCCTTCCCGGAGACCCTGAAGTCTTTAGTAAATTCAGTGGTGGGTTTGACCAATCTCCAAGTGACCGGCAGGCAAATGGGTTTGCTTATTTGCATATTCTTGTGATGATTTGCATACCCATTTTCTGGAAGGAGGTGGGAGGGCCTAGTTTTGTCATTCCTAGTTCCCATTGTCTCTTTGTGCTTAGGGCTTCCAAGGGGAGGAGGCCACAACTGAGACTTCTAGAATCTGGTACAGCTGCTGGTGTTGGGAGACTTGACCTGGGGCTCTTGAGTCACCTCAGCAGGAAGTCCTGGCAGACAGTGACATAGAGTGAGTAGCCACGCCTTTCTTGGGGAGGGTGCTGTTCCCTGGGCTCTGGACAGAAGGGCACTTGCAGTCCTGGGTTGTTTGGGACTGTCAGCTGGCCTGGGTGCCTCTGTGGAGTGGCATCTGTCTCCTGCCTGATGCCAAGACCCTCTCAGCTCTGGCACTGCTTGGACAGATTCTGGGGGCGGCGGTGACTGGGATGAATGACTCCTGTTTTGGGCACAGAGGACAGACCTCTCTACAGAGTCTAGGAAGGCTGAGCATCCTGGCAGCGTTTGGTATGAAGGCAGGCGTTCCCTGAAGGGGCTGGGCAGAGGCCCGGTTTGTTCCTCTTCACCCTAAAGGCTCCAGAGAAAGGAAAATCCCTGCCTTTTCTCCTCGTGCTGGATTACTCTTCTACTCGGGGCTCTGCGGACCTGTGTCCAGGTAACTCACAGAAGAGCTTAGTAGGGCATTTACAACCCGGTGTCCTCATCCCAGGAAGGTGCGAAGAGCTTCAAAGTCCCAAGTGAGAGGAGTGAAGCTGCAGATTTCTGAAACATCCCAGCTGGATATTCAAGCTCTGCATTCACTCTCTGTATAACGTGGGGACTGTTTCATCCTCTGTTGGGGACCAATAGTAAGGTTGTTAGTGATCTTTAAATGACCGGAGATTGGGGATCCCGAAACATGGTCCTGATTTCAGGGAGGAGATCTCCTAGTGAGAGTTTAGTATTCTGGGTGTTAACTTGGAGGCTCTGGTGGCTGTGGAAAAGGAAGCAGGCAGCAATGAGAGAGAGAAAAAAAAAAGTGGACTGTAGGAGAGTTCACTTGCAACCCAAACCTGACCCCATATGGAGCTCTGGGGCCAATCTGCCCTTCTATCCCTGGGCAGAGTCTTCAGAACAGTTCTCAGAGGGATAATTTGCTAGAGGAACAGACCTCAGCATAGTGACCCTTGTGGCCACAATTCAAAGCAGCAGAAGGACTCAGTGCAACTATTCCCAGAGGAACAGGCAAAGGATGAAGTGTCTGGTCCCATGGAAACCAGGGCTCAGCTTCCAATGGAGTGACACAGGACATGCTTCATCCCTCTAGCAGTTCATCGTGAGGTCATGTGTGTGTGCATCGCTGCAGTGAGTAAGCTCCTTGGAGACTAACTTCGTTATATTTCCTAGTGCCGTGATAAAATACCCAGGCAAAGGTAACTCTAGGGAGAACAGGTTTATTCCAGCTCAGAGTTGGAGACTACAGTCCATCACAGCGGGGACATAAAAATGGCAGGGGCTTGAAGTAGCTGCTGATACCACTCCCAATGTCAGGACCCAGAGAGCAACGATTGGAAGTTACTGTTCAGTTTTATGTTGCCATGAATACAGTCCAGAACCCTAGCCAGGGAATGACACCACCCACAGTGGGCAAGTCTAGCCATCTCAAATAAGCGTTTCAAGTTAATCTCCTAAAGGCATGCCAGCAGGCCCATCAAAAAGGTGAGTCTGGAAAGCTGAAGATAAACACTGTCTTAGAGACTAGGGGCCCCGGGGCTTCTCCTGGGGGAGTGAGCATAGGGCCTGCATTGTTAGTTTTCTGTTGCTATAGTAAAATGCCAAGACCAAGGGAATTTATAGAAGAAAGAGTGTGTTGAACTGGCAGTTCCAGAGAGTGTCTTTAATGGTCAGGGAGGCATGGCAGCAGGCAGCCTGACCAGGAAGCTCATCTTCAAACCCAAACACAAAAGCAGAGAACAAACTAGAAATAGAGAGACACTATAAGCTCCCAAAGCCCTCCCCTAGTGATGGACCTTCTCTAGTAAGACCATGCCTCCTGCGGGTTCCATTACCTCCCCAAACAGCACCACCAACTGAGGGCCAAATATTTAAATGCTTGAGCCCACGAGGAACGTTTCTCATTCAAACCAGCACAGGGTCCGTAGTTTAGGCCCTGTGCTGTCTGCCCTGCCCTGTACCTAAATGTCAGGCTCCCAAAAGAAAGCTGGTGTCCATTGCTGTTCTCAGATAGTCAGGACCTAATGAGCCATTCTCAGGAGGGAATAGAAGGGATCTCCCCCAGCTAGAATCCATGTAGCTTATCAAGGAGCCCTCTCTGGAAGGCATCACATCAGGAGGCTGTGCAAACTGCTGCACACTCTCTACCTCCATTATCATGGGATGCTGTCCTCCAGGGGAAGGGTTATAGCCTTGGCTGTGGCCCAAACCTCTGCAACTGAGAACACTCAGCTGCCTGTCCAGAGTCTGTTCCCTAAGACCTTCCTAGAAGAGGACTTGGTATGTAATTGTGGCTTGCAGACACGGAGAAGGGCTAAGCTGTGGAATGACAAGAGTCTCTACTGGTGGGCATCTGGCACACCTGGACATCACCTCATGTGGACTCTGGAGAGCTCACAGGAAGGCATGTGAGAGGTGATCCCCGCCCCAGACTCCTGGTGATGGTCACCTATCAATCATTTAGAGGACATGCGTGATGAGGGAGAGAGAGAGTGGGGCATGATGTTCACAGGGGACAGAGAGACAGCACCAGGGAGACAGACCATCTAAAGGTATAGATAGAGTGGAGCAGAGCCAGACATCCATTCTGTGTTGGATAGATCCCACCAACATTTTCCATAATCTGACTGTGAGGGTTTAGAGACGTAGTAGGTAGAGATCAATGTGGCCTCAGCCGCCCACTAAACAGCAGCCTGAAGTGTCATCAGAGAGATATAAGAAAAGCAGGGCAGGGACAAGCAACCTCAGGTGGCATGGAACCCAAAGAACTGAATGATCCTGGGTCTGATCTCAGGTGGTTTTCTCTAGAGCCTGACAGCCTCCTGGAGCTGCAGAATCCCATGTTGGAGAGCACAGAGGAGCAGAGAAGTTTCTGCTTGGACCGCTCTTACAATGGAGAGCTCAGCACCTCTTGTGCTCGTGCCTCAGCAAGCTACTGACCTTCCCTCTGCTGCGCTGGCATCCATTCCTTTGTTGTTTTCTGCACTGATCCCGATTTTATCTTTTAGATTGCTACGGAATAAGTGTAGTGTAGTGTGGTGCGGGGTGTGTGTGTGTGTGTGTGTGTGTGTGTGTGTGTGTGAGAGAGAGAGAGAGAGAGAGAGAGAGAGAGAGATGCACCTACCATGCAGAGAGGTCAGAGGTCAACTTTCAGGAGTCAATTTTCTCCTTTTACCCTATGGACCCCAGGAATTGGACACACGCTGTCAAGCTTGGCAGCATTCTCTCGTGGAGCCATCTTTCCAGCTCTCTACCTTATATTTTTTGAGACAGTGGCTCTCAGTGAGCTCGGAGCTGCCTGGTTCAGTTAAGTTGACCGGCCAGTGACCCTCCCCTCTCTGGCCCCACCCAAGTGTTGACATTACAGGCTCACACCACCATGCAGGACTTTTGTTTTTAAACATGGGTCCTGGGGAATGAGCTCACATCCTCGTGCTTGCACTGCAAGCACATTACCACTTGATCCATCTCGCCAGCTCCACAGTGAGAGGCTAGGGAACCAGGAGATGGCTTCCTTGTGATGCTTGGAGCAGTTGGACCCTGTCCTAGTTTGCTTTCTCTTGCTGTGAGAAACACCACGATCAAGGGGAGGAAACAAACGGTTTGTTTGGCTTACACACACTCCTCACACTTGACTTTTGAGAGCCGTCGGGTTGGAACTGAAGCAGGAGCAGCAGGAACCATGGAGAAGGGCTGCTTGCAGGCTTGCTCCCCACAGCTGTCTAGGGGTGGCATCACCCACAGTAGGTCAGGTTCTCCCACATCAACTGTTAATCAAGAAAATGCCCCACAGGCTTGTCCGCAGGCCAATCTGACGAGTCATTTTCTTAGGAAAAATATCTTCCAAAGTCTCACCGTCTAATCTATGTGCTATGCTAGTTACCCTTCTGTGGCCGTCATGAAGCACGTTTATGGAAGAAAGGGTTTATTTGGGCTTACTCCCATGGAGGAGTCCTAATGACAGAGCAGGGCAGAGCAACTGGAGCAGGAAGCTGAGCAATCACATTCTTATCCACACTCAGGAAGCAGGGAGAGCAAGGTGGGGCAAGGCTATACACTCAAAAGCTGGTCCTCAACGACATACTTCCTCCAGTGAGACTGCATCACCCTATCAGACTGTGTTATTAGTGGGGGACCAAGTGTCCATACCTGAACCTGTGAGGGATGCCTCTCATTGGAACCAGCACAGACACTCGCCTCCATGCCCAAACAGTGATGGATTTTCAAAACAACTGAAAGTTGTTTTGGCTGAGTCTAGAACTTCTGGCTTTCCTTGTGATCCTTCCACCCCTCTGCCCTCTAGAAGCATGGAATCCAAACCTCTCTGATCACTCAGATTTAAGTCTCCTGCCGGGCTCCTGCTAGGCCAGGACACCTACCTGCTACCTGGTGTAATATCATTCCTAAGTTTGTGTACCTTTAACCAGGAGGGTCAAGGAATCGTCCTGGCTTCCTATCTGCTGGTTGTGCAGCCCTTCTCCAGTTCCTTGGCCTCTCTGGGCTTCATCGGCAGACAGTGAACCAACATGTCTCCCAGCTGCTGTGAGGACTGAGAGCAGCAGGTGGGGATGACACAGACCCAGTGAGCCTGGCTTCTAGCAGAGTGATTAGAGTTTAGCTTCCTTCTCTCTCCCAGGAGAACCGGTGGGGTAAGGGATAGGAGCACCAACAGAGAGCCTTAAAGATGGGAGCTACAGACAGCAGGAAAAGGACCTGTTTACAAAAAATGAGATGACATAAGGTGGAATAAGAGTTTTGAGGGGCTAAAGGCCACCAGACAGGCAGACAGGCAGCCTGCCCGCCCCTGAAAAGATTTCTCTGGTGGCACTGTCCACCCTCCAGCTGATCTCAAGGCTAGCTTGCTGCTCTAAGAGCCCTGGCCCTCATCTCACCCCAAGGGAAGGACAGCCTGTGTCAGAGAAGGCACCGAAGGGATGCTTATGGTTTGGTGATCTATGATACAAGGGAACCTCCCAAAGGTCAAAAGAGGCATGAGGTGCTGTGAGGAACCAGGCAGGCTCTGCCAGCCCTGAGCCTGGGTTTCCTCTCTCTGCAAAAAGACCATGGGACTGTGTAGCAACTGGGAGACACTCATGCTTCATGTGTGTGTGTGTGTGTGTATGTTTGTCTGAGTGTGTGTGTATGTGTGTGTCTGAGTATGTGTGGTCTATGAGAGTATATGGTGTGTGAGTTTGTATGGTGTGTGTGTGTGGTGTGTATGAGTGGTGTGTGAATGTGTATAGTATGTGAGTGTGTGTAATTTATGAGTGCATGTGGTATGTGAGCGTGTGTGGTATGTGTGTGTGCTATTGTGACCCGTGAGAGCTCTGAGCACATATGCCTGATTCATATTCTGTGGATTCAAACCCTATCATTCTTTTTTAAAAGACTTATTTTTACTTCATATGTATGAGTGTTTTGCTTAAAGAGATGTATGTGTGCTGTGTATGTGCCTGGTACCTGCAGTAATTCTTCGGAAGCAGAAGAAGGTATCAGATGCTCTGGGTCTATAGATACAGTTTTTGAGCCTCCATGTGGATGCTGAGAACTGAAACCAAGTCCTCTGCAAGAGCAGTAAATGCCTTATCCAGTGAGACATCTCTCCAGCTCTACTTCAATGCTTTGACTTGGGATGGACAGGACTTGCCTGCACCCAGTCATCTTGCGCGTGCCGGATTGGCCAGCAAGAACAGCTGCAACAGGATCCTTCTGCACACGTTTATTGGGAGAGCTTGATTGCAGAGGTGAAGAGACCCCAAGCCCAGAACTGGTGCTGCTTATATAGGTCTAGGAGTGGCGTGTCTCACACCCGGATTGGTTGTGCTTGGGTTATGCTTATCACCTCATTTGCATGCCCACATCTGATTGGTTAACTTCTCTCTCATCTGATTGGTTAACTTCTCTCTCATCTGATTGGTTAACCTCTCTCATCTGATTGGTTAATTTTGGTTAATTCTCAAAACCTCATCTTGGCAAAAGAACTTTACTGCCTATGTATGCGAGGTGGCCAGCAGAAACCAGCGCCACCCTGCAACAGCACATATGGCTTCCTACACAGTCACACAGAGAGGCTTTCGTGTTAGCGTGCCCATGCACAAATCCTTTCTATTTAAGCTTGCTCCCTCTCCCAGCCAAGGTCTAGTCACTCCTACTGGACCCCACAGCCAGCTCTGCCCAGCCTTCCTCTATCCTTTCCCTCAGTATTAGGGGACCTAGGAACTACACTGTCCTCTCAGAAACTGGATTCACTTCTCTAGCATCCAGAAACCAATGTTTTTCCTTCAAAACTGACTATTCTTTATCTGTACGTATCGTTTCAACACTTTCTGATAAAATGGTTTTTATTTATTTTAACACCATCCTCTGTCTCCTCCATTGAGGCTGTGTTCCAAAACAAAACAAAACAAAACAAAAAGACAAGACTCCACTTATTTTATTTACTTCGTGTGTGGGTGTGTGTGGGCACACACATGCTATGGAGCGTGTATGGAAGCCAGACGGTGATTTGTGGGAGCCAGTTCTCTCCTTCCACCATGTGGAGGTCCTGGGGCTTGAACTCACGTTAGGCTTGGCAGCAGGTGCCTTCACAGCCCGAGCCATCTCACAGGCCCTGGGCATCTGCTCTTTTCATGAAGTCAGGGCTTATGTTGGTGGTGTCTCACTAACATTAGGCCATCCCTAGCTGTCTGGTCTCAGGGCTAGCTCAGATCCGCATCAGCTTCTTCTGGAACACCCCAGGTCCTGGACTGCAGGTTTTCTCTGCACCTGCCTCTCCTTGGCCCCTCTGCTTTCTGTCTTCCAGAAAACTCAAACGATGTCAGTTGCTAGACCCTCTCCTCCCGACTCCTCCCCTAATTTTAGAGTGCGCCTCGGTGAGACTGTTCTACCCTCCCACCTTCTCTTCCTCCTGCCCCTCTTTATCCTTCAAAAGGAGTCATTTCACGAACTGAGGAACACCTCAGCCAAAGGGAGAGGAGTTGTAACGTCTACTTCAATCCCTTCTGATCCTTTTGTGTCTCTTTATAATCATTAAAACCATCTTTCAAGAGAGATTTTTTCCCCCTCTTTTCTGATGGGAGAACTGGGAATCAGGATATCTGAGGAGTGGCGAGATCAGTGGGGTGGCTGCTCTCAGTGCACTCTTCCCCTGCTCCCCATACCCACCACCTGCCCTGGTTTCCTCACTGTTGCTGCGATAAAAATACACAACCAAAAGCAACTCGGGGAGAAAGGATTGATTGAGTATGACTTCCATCACGGGAGTGAAGTCTCAGAGCAGGAGCTTGAGACAGCTGGTCACATCACACCCTCAGTCAAGAGCAGAGAAACAGTGCACCCACGCTGCCTGCTGACTGGTTAGCATTCTCCACTCTTAGAACAGTTCAGACCCAGCCCAGGGAATGGTGCTTCCCATAGTGGTCTGAGTCTTCCTACATGAATTTACAATCAAAACGACCTCCACAGATAAGCCCACAGATCAACCTGATTTAGGTAACTCCTTCCCATAGGATTCTAAATTGTGTCAAGTTGACTTTTAAAACCAACCAGCATGCCGTCTCTCTGCCATCCCAGACCTCACACCCTGTTCCTGTTGTTCTGGATAATGGATGCAAGCCACAGCCAGTGTGCCTGAGAATACAAAGATCTTATCACAAAGCAAAGATGCATGCTCTCTATGAAAACTGCCCAGGAATATTCTGTTGTGTGGCCACATCATAACCTGGGGCACTCTGATACTGTAAAGGGCATGGTCTTAAAGTATATCACAGTTGGGGTGATTCAACAAGTCAGCACCTCTTTTCTGAGAACTCTCTCTTCAGATCACTAGCCTCCGTGGCCTGCCTTACTCAACTGCTAATTGATGTTTTCCCAGGAAACAGTTCTTAGTGATATAGGCTTGCAGTCCCAGGGGAAGGTGTCCACTAGCAACTCCCTCTCAGAAACACTGGGTCAGAGGAGTAGCTGCACTTCTGCTATAATTAAGATTTTCCACAGCGGGGAAGAGTCCCAGAGACTCAAGATGGTTGGCGGTTACCTTGAAGGTTGAGATTTGAACTTGAAAAGGGCATCAAAGTCCGTGACATGGTGTCTGGGGACATGTTCAGGTTAAGGTCTGGTCATTGACCCCTGTGAGCCTCACAAATTGCCTTTGCATGAAGCCAACGTTTGAAGTTCCTGGGGTCACAGGCTGGAAAAAAACCTGGGGTCTCCTTGGAGCCACGAGTTCAAAGATGGTGGAAAGCTATGCACTGGCAGGAGGGCAGCAGAAGAGGAGGCAGGGATCCTGGAGTCGGAGAAAGAGCTTTTTATCATTATGCCAGCTTCGTTCACTTGCTGTGACAAAGATCATGGCCAGACGAAACTTAAGGGAGGCAAAGATTTACTTGGTTATACTTCTAAGACACAGTCCATCCTTGAGGGAAGTCAGGGCAGGAACGCAAGCCGGAACTGAAAAGTAGAAGCCATGGAGGAATGGTGCTTGCTGGCTCACACTGGCTTGTGCCTTGCTGACTTTCCCGTACTGTCCAGGACCAAATCTGTCCAGGGAATGGCACCACCCAGTCAGTCAACAATCAGGACAATTCCTTCACAGACAGCCTGAAGGCTAATCTGATCTATTCTATTCCTCAATTGAAACTTTCCTCTTAGATTACTCTAGATGCTGTCAAGCTGACAATTAAAATTATCGAGCCCTTACAGCATAGTGGTAAGAGACCCTAGGACTATATCGGAAGGGAAGACCCCAGAGCCTAGCACCCAGGAAAGGAGCTAGAGATTCCCTGTGACTGGCAGAGTCTGGGAAGCAGGTCTTTGGGGAGAAGCAAGGTAAAGGACGAAGTTTCCACTGTCCCTTTGGAGGTACCCCAAGGTCTGTCCTACAGACACAAATAAAGAGTTGGATGAGCATCTCCATGGTTACGTGGGAAACTGGCCATAAGCTGGATTCACCTGTGAGGTTGCAGCATCCTGCCCTCCAGGACTGGCCTCTCTGAGGACTTATAGCAGTTTCCTCAGACTTGGGCTAAATTAGATACATGGGCAGGGAGAGGCACAGAAGCAGAAGTTGAAGCTCTGAGTTGGGCTATGAAATTTTAAGGAGAACATCAATATGAACAGTCTTCCACCTAAGAAGCTCTTCTAGGACACAGCAGGCAAGTCCACGCTTGCCGGGCTCTAGCTTGGTACTGGAGTGGCTACTCCAAGGATGGCATCTCCTGAGAGATCAGGTGCCACCTCTCCCTTTGTCTCTGCTATACATCTAGAGGCTTCTCAAAGGTAGGCTTTTTCTTCCTTCTCCACTTCCATTCTGTTAGGCTTGGCTTCCCCAAGACCATCACTAGCCTTTTCCCCACTGGACCAGGGGTTTCAGAACAGTATCTGATTCTATAAACCAAAAATCCTTCCCGTGGATATGGAATGCTTTCCCCTTTGGGGCTGTGCTTTAAGTAAAGGGGTCCTGTAGTGGCTAGTTTTGTATCAACTTGACACAGCTGGAGTTATCACAGAGAAAGGAGCTTCAGTGAGAAAATGCCTCCATGAGATCCAGCTGTAAGGCATTTTCTCAATTCTCAAGGGGGAAAGGCCCCTTGTGGGTGGGACCATCCCTGGGCTGGTAGTCTTGATTCTATAAGAGAGCAGGCTGAGTAAGCCAGGGGAAGCAAGCCAGTAAGGAACATCCCTCCATGGCCTCTGCATCAGCTCCTGATTCCTGACCTGCTTGAGTTCCAGTCCTGACTTCCTTTGGTGATGAACACCAATGTGGAAGAGTGAGCTGAATAAACCCTTTCCTCCCCAACTGCTTCCTGGTCATGATGTTTGTGCAGGAATAGAAACCCTGACTAAGACAGGCCCTTAGGATCTGGGTACCCTGTGTCTCTTCTGGTGCCCAGGACTGACTTTATACACCAGGGTGTGTGTGGGTGCTATCTACTGCCTGTGACACTGTGGAGCCTCTGGGCTAAATGCAGGTCAGGTGACTCTTGCTTGTCAGTCAGCTGACCTCATGCTCCCCTCAGGGTTATTCCCCCAGGTAACCTTGACCTTGCAATTACACGATTTCGTCACAGACTAAATGTTCTCATGGAAAGGACAGCACTCAAAGCTTGTCAGGACCAACGTGTTCTCGGCTTAATCTTCTTCAAATAGAAGCCGCTGTTCCAGAAGCTGATGTTAACCTGGGAATTGCTGGGCAGCCATTATATAATTCATTAGTTTGCTAACAACCTTTCAAGTGCTCCCCACCTGTGATGCTGTGTGACTGACGGTATGACAAGTCACCCCCAGAGCCTCGTTAATCTGTTCTGAGAGTCTGTGCGTGCACATGCGCACGTGTAAATGCACGTGTGTGGGCTTGCAGGAAATGTCGCAGGCTGTGGGAAGGAGGCAAGGATCTTACTGTGGCAGGATTTCAGTCTCACCAGCTGTAGAACCTTGGACAGGTCACGTGGCCTATCTGGAGCCCAGAGTGTTTACAACCTGGGAAGAAATTAACCAGTTCACCTAATTAACCTGTTAACAGATTCATCTGACCAGGTGGCTTCTCTGTGTTTCCCCTCCCTTCTCTATCTCTTCCCGCCCTTCTCTACCTCTTCCCTCCCTTCTCTCCCTCCTCCTTCCTCCCTCCTTCCCTCTCCCCTTTCTCTCTCCCTCTTCCTCCCTCCACATATATATGTTGGCCAGCCTGAGAGCTTTTGGGGAGTCTCATCTCCATCTGGGATTACAGACATGCCCTGTTGGTCCAGCTTTAGACGGGTTCTGGGTATCTGTGCTTGTATTCTCACACTTGACTCCTGTTTCTACCCTACCCCTCAGCTCCTAAAACACCCATAATTAAAATCAGAGTGCCCTGTGTGAAGCAGGAAAAAGCTAATGTGAGTCCAGATGTCAACCATTGTGGTGGTATCAGCATTCAAACCCAGTAAGTTTGCTCATTTGTCACGTTTAGTCTGGGTCATTCAAGGTCAAGGGAGTAAGGACCAGCTGCTGCAAGGCCCAGTGTGGTCAACACATGGAGCCTGCAGGGCCTGAATGCCATGTCTCTAGGGTAAGGTAAAGGTACGTCTCTGTTTTACTTGTGACCGACTGTGCTCCCACGGCACACTCAGTTTCCAAAGTCATTTGTGGAATTCAGCATCTCATGGTGTGCTGGTCACTCTGGGCAGTCAGTGACCTGGGAAGTCTTGGCACATCCACAGGAAGGTATGAGTTTAAATCCCAGCTCTGCTTTTAGTGTTCAATCCCTTGCTAGTCATTCAAGCTTGAGAGTCCCAGCTTCCTCATCTGTCTCCCCCTGGGCTTGCTCTTCCGGAGTGTCTGGTCACTCTCCCTCCTCACTGGTGTTGGGGAAGGCCAGGTTCTGCTGGAAGCCTCAAGCTTCACACTCCGAAGTCAGAACGCCAACCTAAGGGAAGCTTTTGTTAAGCTTAGGTGTGTACCTTCCCAGGGAGTCAGGAAAGCAGCCCTTCTGCATTAGGGGGGGGGGTGTGTTCCCTGCCTGTGAGTTTGTTTGTATTTCTCCCAGGAAAGTGTTCAGGGTACCTTTGTTTGAATTTCTCAAGGGACAGGAGGAGAAGGCCATCCTCAAGGAGGAGGGGTGTGTAGGTCTTGCTTTAGCTTTTCAGATAAGAAAGGGATTGGCACACCCCTGCTCTGGGGTGATTTAGTCTTGTCTGGTTGCTATGCCCCCATGAAAGATCCCATGTGAGCATCATTTTGGATAAGAAGAGCACCATGCACTTTCAGAGTATCTTGTCAGGCTAAAACCCCTTTGCCCTTGTTGGTGTCGGACACACCCCTTCCTGTATGTCCTTCACGTTTCAGTTATTTCGTATGGTGTTTGGGGTGCAAGTAACATGACCTACTAGTGAATGGAACCTAAGGGGTTGATAGAATTCAGACCGGACTGCTGCCTAGGCCAAGCTGAACCCCATGAGCCTCTTTCTTCTGTCAAAGAAATGGCAAGCGTCCTCTGGAGAGCCTGTACACCTCTAACTCATGGCACAGGACAGAGTAGGGGGAGCAGCCCAGAGGTCCTGGAAGCAGCTCATTGGACAGGTCCTAGTAGGCCACAAGTCCCAGAAACAAGTGTGTTGGTAAAAAGACAGGTTGCTGATGGATTATCACTGCTGCTGTTAGAGCTTGAGCAACGCTCTCCCTGCAGAGACATAGCAGATATCTCCACATAGGGCACCACCAACAAAGTGTGATTCTACTAGTCTACCATGGAGAACCAAAGTGCTCACTGGCTTTACATACAGAGCAGAGGTGCAGATTTACTTATAGGAGTGTAAGTGACCCCTCCAAAAGCAGCCACATTGGAAAATTCTCACCCAGTATGGATGACTTCCCCAAGTTGCATAGATGGAGTCCCCCTCTTTCAGATAACCCCCCAAATATATATTCTAACCCCCACAGAGACCAGGGGGGCATGTGAGGTGAAGACATAATTACATACAAATGGCTGAGATCTCAGGCGAGAGTTCAATGACTCTCTCCACCATGGAATTCCAGGAAGGAAGGCCAACCATCATCAAGTCCAGGGGTCTTGTGTCAGCTGCCAATGCTATACTGTTGAAAAGAGCTGCCGGTGGGTTCACCAATTTTGCACTTTCACTTTCAGATTCCATGGAGAATACAGTAGGCATGGTCTGTGCTTCCATTTCCCATTGCTGGCCCTCTTCTGGACTCTGCCAGCCCCTCAGACTTCCACCCATCACATGATACCCAGCTGGCCTGGCACACTGTACTCACAGGTGCTCTGGAAGTGACGATCAATGCCGGCATCCACAAGAGAGTGAGCCGCTGAGGGTCTCTGCCTGTGCTTACCCATCACTGGAGACAGTAACCAGCTTCCTCACTCCACCGAGATCTCACTGGGGTCATTAGCAGACAATGCAGAAGGCAAATGTGGGTTTGGATTCAATTCATGTCACAAGTTTGTTAGTCTCCTTTCTGTGGCACGAGGTACAGAGGCCACTCATGGGAACTCACAGCTCTGTCCTCACGCAAGGACAACTTGGGGACAATTTATTAATTAGCACACAGGCCTCCAGTGGTTGGTCCCAGCTGTTGTAATTCCAACCAGAGCTTCCTGGGAAATGGGAGTCTGACTTGTAGACATCATGTTCTTAATCTCCACCTTAAATTCCACACCCATGGGTTCATGGGATGCCAGCCCTCTCCCTAGTGAAAGTGGCCACTAGCCTTTTTCAATGTATTTAAACAACATCAGCTCTACCCTCGAAGCATGAAAGATCTTTATTAGTCCCAAAGATGCTGCAAGCCATACCCACTGAGGTTCCCATCTGCAAAGGTACTAGTGGGTAATAGTGTGTGTAAGGAATAGAGAGGAGTGATTTCAGTGACAGCGGACTCATCCAGCAGCTGATGTGTAAATATGACAGTTCATAAAGCCACCCATGCCCTCTCCCCCCACCCCCAGGGCTGTGTGGTGGCCTTTGTCTGCCCCTCGGCTTGCTCAAAGAGGAAGCTAGCATTTGAAATCCTCCTGGTGAATGGTTACTCCTGGAAAGGCAGCCTGCCTCCCAAGATGCTTCTCTGGGCTCCCTGGCCTGCTACCAGTTGCTTGCAGTCACTGTTGGAGACCTAGAGCTCTATGGACTCCATTAAAGAGATGGTAGAGACCTTGGCCCCAGGGAACCTGAAAGTAGAAATGGCCTTGACCATAAGGTAGGGACTCAGAGTCTGACTTAGGAGAGGGTCAAAGAACACAGAAATGATGCCTATCTTCCAGCCCAGGTGTTTCAGGCCACCACATGATTGACAGCAGTGCCAGAAGGCACTTGTATCCTGTGGTTGTGACTCAAAGATGGGACGGCATCGTGAAGTGGGCAATGATGTGGACAGAGATTTTTGAACTGGTTTTGAGCGTCTCAGGGGGAATCTCCTGGATGTAAGAAGGGGCATGGAGTGGTTTGAATGAGAAATGTCCTCCATAACCTCCGGCTTTTGAACACAGTTTCCAGTTGATGGCGCTGTTGGAGAGGTATGGATGTTACAGCTTTACTAAAGGACTTGGGTCACTGAGGGTGGGCTTAGAGAGTAAAAAGCCTGACCTATTTCCGGTTTTCCCTTTCTGCTTTGAGCCAAAGATGTGAGCCCTGAGCCTCCACACCTGCTGCCTGCTGCTCTCTCCACCATTGTAGACTCTCATTCTTTGGAACTGTGACTGCAATTAAATTCTTTCTTCTATAAGTTGTCTTGGTCACGGTGTTTTATCACAGCAACAGAATAGTAACTAATACATGGCTTTATTAGGAGTGAGAAAGGTCTCTTCCACAACAGTAGTGTCTGAAAGGGGGATAGAAGTCTGAGGATGTGGCTCAGTTGGCAGAGTGCTTGCCTAGCATGCTTAAAGTCCTGAGTTCAATTCCCAGCACTAGAGTATGATGCATAAGCTAATAATCTCTGCACTTGGGAGATGGCAGAAAGGTAATCCTTGGATAAATAGTGAGTTGGGCCCAACCTTGGATATGCGAGACAGTTTTTAAAAACTGGAAAGAGATGAGATGGGACTTCCTAGTTTGGAGGACAGAAATAAACTCATTCACTCGTCTGCTGAGGCTCCCCAGCCATCTGCTATTAACTGATGCCAAGGAATAAGCCAGACTCTGTGGTCATAATACAGAGGGCATGGGTACTGATGACTCTTTCTCCTCCCACCTCTTTGCATGTGTACTTGTGGTGTGTTTGCTCACATGTATATGAGCATGTGTATATGCATGTGAATGTGTGCGTGCGCGCGCGTGCTCGCGCTCATGCATGCATGTACAAAGGCAGAGGTTGTCATCAGGTGCCTTCCTATAGTCCTCTCCACTTTTTTTTTTTTTTTAAACTGAGGCAAAGTCTCTTGTGAACCTGGAGCTCACCAATTTGGCCAACTAGCTTAACCAGTTTGGTCCAGCAATCCCGTGTCCATCTCTGGTGTTCTGGGATTGTAGCCAGGTCGCCACATCTGTCAAGAAAAGCCATTGCATTCTGCCTGCCTACACTGACCCCTTGGTAAGTGCATCTGTGACTTCCCAGCATGTACAATGGAACCTAACTGAATATATCCCATATTAATATGCATTCATTCTGCCAATCCCATTATTTTTGAGACCCCTGTCTGATAATACAGCTCTTCCTAGGTCTGTTTTAGGTTCCCTTTCTTCCCCCAGCCAAGGAACAGGGGACAACACCAGTAGAAAGTTGGATCTCTGAACTTAATTATTGGTTTTTACAAGGCTCATCTGCAACCTACACTGTGTGGGTTCAAGGACTTATCCAGGGCAGCAGAATGTGTGGTGCATGATGAAGCAGAGTTTGGGGGCAAAGAAATAAATAGTCACTATTATGGAAGAAGTAGTTATCATGAATCTATTTTTAATCTCGCCTTCCTTTTAAAGATAATCGAGGCTGTCTTCTTAAGAGGAAGAATCCAGGCTTTGATATGTGGAAAGGTGCAAAGAGCTCTCCTCCCGTGGAAGATGCTAATGAGCCGCCATTTACCCCGCCTAGCCTTCATTAACTGCATTAGTCTGCATTAACACTTTTAAAACATCTTTAAAGACGCATTCAATTCCCTTTTTTTAATCTCTTCTTTTCTAGAACTGTGGAATCATCTTGATCCTCATCTTCATCTTTTCTTTGATGACAACTTTTGGTTTAATTTGTATTTGGAGATTGAAATGCAAATCTCCCATTACCCACAATCCCCTCCTACTTATGCTCTGCAACACTGTGGGAGTTGGGTTCATGGTAATTCTTCATCCCAGCCCCTTCTCGCTCCCAGGGTGAGCTGGGGGGGAGGAGTTTGCTCTGTAAATCCCAGGGCACTTTATACAAGTACCGAATGCTGTGTCACGATAGACTGTACCATGGTAGGAAAAGCTCCCGTGGCAGGGACAGGAAGAAGGCTGGGTGTATAAGAACACTTGCTTTGCAAGCATGAGGATTAGAGTTTGAATCTCCAGCACCCACACCATGTAAAAAGCTGGGCCTAACTGCCATGTGTCTGTAAACCCAGCATTACGGGTTGTCCCGAGATGTCACTGGCCAGATAACCTAACAGCCACACTTCTGGGTCAGCAAGAGCCTTGAGACCCACAGAGGAGGGAATTCTACGCCTCTGCTTTGCTTATAAGCACAGGACACAAACCCACACACACATGCACCCACCGCGAACATGTGCCACAAACACAAACACATTCCCTATCTGCAACGTAACAAAATAAAACATAAAAACATAAACAGGTTGGCTTCCAGGATCTTAAAGGTCTTATTCCTCATGTCCCTCTGTCCTTCATCATGGTGTTCTCGTGCTGAGGAAAAGGCTGTGGATGTTTGCAAGTGAAGTGCCTCACAAGCTGTACTTGTGGCTGGGCCCAGCAATGTAGGCCCGTGGTCTTAGCAGCTCAGGAAGCTGGGGATGGAGGGAAAGTTCAGGGCCAGGTCTGACAGCTTGGTGAGATACTGCCTCAAAATCGAAAGTAAGAAGAGGCCCAAGGACATAGCTCAGTAAGAGAATGGCAGCCTGGGATGCCATGTCAGCTCCTAACACCGCAGGGAAACACAACATAGGCAAACAAAAGCCATGTTGGTTTTCCATGAAGCTCAATGTAGAATTGCTGAATGACCCAGTCATTCTACTTCTATTCTATATGTAAAAAAAAAAAAAATTGAAAACAGGTGCTTTCACTACACACACACACACACACACACACACACACACACACACTCCTTCTCCAATATTCAAAAGTACTGTTCATAATATCCCCAAAGTGGAAACAGCTCAAATGTCCATCAACAAATAGATTATATGAACAAATATGGAGTACTATTCAGCCTTCAAAAGGAATGAAGTATGAGCTGAATAAAGCACAGCCTGAAGGAGCCTTGGAAACACTTTGAAATGAAGGAAGCCAGGCACAAGAGCGCAAGTACGCATGGATCCACTGATGCTGCGGCACGTCCTGAGTCTGAAACAGAAAAAAAGGGGAATAGCAGTTGATAGAAACATCCTGGAAGTATACAGAGGGATCGACACACAGAACTGAAATTATGTCAAATGCCATTAATGCATTTAATATTTAAATTAAAAATAAATGATTAAAGGTCACCATAAACTTAATATAAAACCATATTGGTTTTTCCACAGGGAACTGTGTTTATTTTTCTTCTCAAGATCATCTGAACTTCAGGTTAAAGGTTATAGGATGTCTGGAGAGGGAGGGGAGAAGAGGGAGACGGGCGACTTCAGTCCTGGTAGGGCAGAGCCACCCCTTCCTGGCAGGGTGCCATGGGCCTTTGACATTCCAAGCTGTGTAACTCACTGGCCTTGTTACTGTGGCAAAATACTTGAGCAAAGCAGAAACAGAAAGGTTCATTTTGGCTCAGATTTGAGGGGACAGTCTGTCATGGCAGGGCACGGCAGCGCATGGCAGCAGGAGTTGGAGAAGACTGCAGATAGGAGCCAGCGCTTTGCTTTCTGCTTCACTTCCACGAGTCCGGGGACCTCAGCCCCTGGATTGGTTCTCCCCACGGTTAGGACCGGCCCTCCCACTTCTTGCTGCTCATCTAGAAACTCCCTCACAGCTGTACCTAAAGGCTCACTGCCTAGGCGATTTAGATCCCGCCAAACCGGAAGTATTAGCCATCATCCCAGGAGCCTTGCCCATTTCCTCTGAGAAGGAGGCTAAGGATGCTGAGGCCCACGTGATCAGTGGGAGGGTAGGGGAAGCCTGGATGACTTTGCCAGCACTCACTGGTTGCTTAGTGAATACAGGGTCTGCTTTCCCTCTGCATCAGCAGAGGTTACCATCTCCAGGCTGTAATAAAAGCAAGTTTAATCTGAAATATTAGAGATTTGCAAATCCGGGTTATATGATGGAGTATAGGCATATCTGGGGAAGCAAAAACAATACTAATGCGGATTTAATTTTTAAAAATTGTTATTTATGTGTACACATGTGCCTGCTTGTCTTTATGTGCACCATGTGCATACAGATGCCAGAAGTGGATACTGGATCCCCTGCCCTTGGGTTCTGATCTACCTAATGTGGGTGCCGAGGAACAGAATCTAAGTCCTCTGCAAAAGCAAGAAGCACTCTTAACTGCAGAGCCATCTTTCCAGCCCCAACTTTTAATTTATTTTATTTCGTAGTACCAGGTATTAAACTCAGGACCTTGCACATGCGAGCCAGTCAAGCACCCTACCGACGAGCGATGTGAACAAGCCCTTTTATCGATGCAATGTTGACGTGTGAGGCAAGGTCTCACTAAACTGCCCAGGTGAGGCTTAAACGTGGGATCCTCATGCCTCGGCCTCCCAAGCAGCTGGATCACACAGGGCCACAGCTCCAGGACTGCAAACCACGGTTCTAAAGGTGAAATGGGTCTGTGGCTACCCCATCCCCGGCATGCCCGAGCTCATCTAGAGGTGAAGGGAGCATGGCTGTTCTAAGGTCCTTGTTTACAGGGATGGGCCACATGCAGGGTCTGGCAGGTCCGTGCTGTCCGTGTGGTAAGATCTGGTAGCCTTTGGTCCAAGGCTCTGTTTTCCAGAGCTCTTGAAATATTTTTTATAACAGCATATGGGAGTGACAACCAGCTGACCCCAAGTCTTGTCTGCTCTATTAGATTCCCAAAGGACTCCACTTTAATTCGGACAACTTTTACGTCAGCAACTGAAGTCTCTGTCAGGGGACTCATGCAAAATAAGCACCTTTATCGAGGACCTCAGAAAGAAAAGGAGATTTTCCTTGATGAGGGCAGGACCCACGTTGCCTCAGGCACCCACCCCTTCCAGATGGCAATGGGGCATCAGCTCCATCACAGCCCGTGCCAGCCACCGTGTGCCTCCTAGTTCCATTTTACTCTAGGAAGAATGTGAGTCTGCTTGGCTCAAGTATGTGTGTTCTTGAATTTGCACATGTATTTGTGTGAGATCTTAACCCGGCAGGTGGGGTGTTGGGCACCCTTATAGTCCTGTAACCACTAGAGGCTGTTCATGGGAACCGGAGCACCAGGCAGTCAGCCTAGGGTGCCGGGAACACTGTCTTTCTGTGGCTAGTGGTACTGAGCAGGATGTGTAGAAAGGAGACACCCAGTGAGGAGGCCTGTGGCCCCAGGCCGCCACACTTTCTCTTCCTCTCTCTGACGGCAGAGGCAGCTTCAAGCCTGCTCCTTCCTGCTTGTGGCTGAGCTCAGTCAGTTCCGCTTTCACTCTTGTCTATAGCAAACCTTCTGCAGAACCTCAAGTTTGCCTCCACCAGGAAGTCCTCCAAGCCAGTGCTCTCCCCAGCTGTTTCCTTTTTAGGCTTTCTTTCTTTCTTTCTTTCTTTCTTTCTTTCTTTCTCTTTCTCTCTCTCTCTCTCTCTCTCTCTCTCTCTTCTGGGCCCTGTACACTTCATAGTACCACTAGTGTTCGTCTTCTCTATGCACACTGTGTCTTTTTGCGGTCTCTGAGGTCTCATCAGGCACCATTTATGTGTAGTCCTGATGCTATTAGCACAGCACTATTTGAACAGAGGTACCTGGGCTTTATAATGATGGAGACAGATGAGCTGTGGATGGAAAAGGACCCTGGGCCTTGAGGCCCTATCATTCCTGCCTGGGACCACTAGAGTCACCCTGCACAGATAAAGGATATTTGCGTAGACCACAGGGGGGAAATCTCAGCCTAATGTGCAGTAAAAGCAATTGCACAGTGGTGACTCTGGAAGAGATTAGAAGGAAAGGCCCTCTGCCTTGGCCCCTCAGGTGTGAGTCAATTTCCACCGACGAAGGCCTGCATTTGAATGGCTTTGCTCTCCTTGCTGACAGGGTGGCTTGGGCAAACTTCAAACCTTAGGCTTCTTCAGGCAAAAGATGGGGAAAATAAAAGCCAGTGGCCTGAAACTGTGCTAAGTGGCTTGGCTGGCCTGGGGCTAGAGGGCAAGCTTTAGCCTGCTGAGGGAGCCGAGAGGAGTCTTCAGTTGAGAAGACTGTAGAGGGCCTCTGAGACTGAGAAGAGGGGAAGGACCTCTGTTCTCCCTCTGCTGCAGGCTGGGTACCTGGAGAAGCAAACTCATAGGCCTACTTTCCTAGAAGGTTCATATTTCCAGGTTTTTATCCTAAAGCCAAATATACCAGAAAGGATTTTTCAGATTCAAATCTTGGGGTTTGCACAATTAAAGAGACCCTTCTAGTGAATGCTGCTTTAATGAGACTTTTCTCTGGGGCATCGGGAGGCAGGAATGCTGGTTAAGCTATGTCCATTTCCTTTCTTCTAAAGTCCCAATGACAACCAAAGTTTGACCCACCAAAGCTCCTCCACCCCATGAACCCATGAGTAAGGGGTTATTGCTGGGAGTGTGGGTGACCCCCAAAGTAGCCACTCTGAAGTCTTCGCCTAGCATGGACGATGGCTTCCTCTTGGCTACATAGCTCTACCTCTAATCTTTCTCAAACTGTATATATTCTAGCTCCTTCCCTAAGATCCAGAGGCCACATGCATACAAATGGCTTGGGGGAGCAGCTGAATCCTCTCTCTTATGAGGGAACACAGTTTTTCATTGTGCCCTCCGCCTCCAGCCTTGAGTAGAGTAAACAGACCCACAGTGGTTTTACAACCTAGCTGGAGTCTCTAGTCTCTCAGCGTTTGCAATTTCCTACAGGAGTAGACTGCCTGCTTTGCAACATAATCCAGCTGAAACAAAGGATAGGGTCTGTGGGCTTTCCCTGTATAACCACAGAGCTGAACATTAAACTTTGAGCCTTGATCAGAAACTTTGTCTTGGCATCATCCTTCTCTCGCACCCCATTCCTTTTTCATTTTCAGCCCCCCTGTCAGGTAACCCAGTTCATCCATGGCTGCTGGACAGCTACATATCATCAACAAGCCCAGCTGGGATTGTCTGAAAGCAAGCACACCTGAACTCATGCAAACAGCGCCTGTTTGGCTGAGAGGAAAGTGCTGTGCAGTAGCAGCCCATGAAAGTATGTATGCATTTCCACCCACGCAAGTCTGGGGAAGACGAGGGCGCTGCTGGAATATAGATCCCAGGTATAGGCTTTCTAGATTCCAAGCCAAGAAACTGCTCACTAAGCCCTGGAACTGCTGTCAGGGAAGGCTGTGCTGTGCACTTCTGAGTTTCGGAATCCCAACTAGAATCTGAGCAGTTGGCGACACACCATACACATATATAAGCAGCAGGAAAGCAGCCATGACACTGGGAACCAACCCACTCAAGCCAATCCCTAATCTGGGGGAACCTTTTTAATGTGACACAAGCTGTGTTGAGAAATCACTGGTCTCCCGAAGTGTGAGAAGGTCAGGGTCGTTCCAGGTCATAGTCAGCCTATGAGTTGTTCCCATGACGACGTTGGCAGAAAAGGTCAGAGAACCAGCCAGTGTATAGAATAGACTTTGCTTATTAATTGGTGATGGGGGTAAATTACCAACTTTTAAAGCCTTGGTTTCTTTATCTTCATTCCCTCAAGTGTGTGTTTGTGTGTGGTATGCATGGGATCGTATCCGTGTTTACATGTGTGGGGGTACTCCTGTGTGAGGGTGTACAATATCCACGGCTGAAGGAGGCAGCAATAGACCTTGCTTGGCTGGCTTCCTCCTCCCATTTTGATCCCACCAGGGCTGCCAGCCCATTGAATGGTACTGCTCACATTTAGTCTTTGTCTCTGTTACTACGTCAAATGTCTCTGGGAACACTGCCCCAGATACACCCAAAAGTACACTTTGCATACCTCTTAGGCACCACTCAATCTAATTAGGTTGACACTGAAGATCTGCAGACCTGTGGCTTTCCCTCCTTCTGTCTTGGGGGGAGTAGAAGGCCTGCAGGGACCACGTGATGTGGGAGGCAGGAGGTTTTGAGATGAGCTGGGCTACACTCTGAGTTGGGGGTAGGCATAGAGCCCAGAATACTTGGTGATGAAAATCATACTTAGAGCAGGTGGAGTAAAACATGGGACAGATATGTTTTGTCAACTTGACACATGTGCTAGGTGTGGGGGTGGGGGGAGTGCTGAGTGAATGTGGAAGAGGGATTGAAGCCTTACCCTAATCAGGCCAAGGTCTAGACACACAGGTCATGGTAGCTAGCTAGCTAGGGTCATCAGAGCAGAGGGAACGTCAACTGAGAAACTGACTCCATCAGACTGGCCCGTGGGCAGTTCTGTGGAGGACATTGTCTTTATCAGTGATTGCAGTGGGAAGGACCATAGCACTGGAGGTGATATCAACCCTGGGCAGGTAATCCTGGGTAGTATATACCCTGGGCAGGTAATCCTGGGTAGTATATACCCTGGGCAGGTAATCCTGGATAGTATGTACCCTGGGCAGGTAGTCCTGGGTAGTATGCACCCTGGGCAGGTAGTCCTGGGTAGTATGCACCCTGGGCAGGTAGTCCTGGGTAGTATGTACCCTGGGCAGGTAGTCCTGGGTAGTATGTACCCTGGGCAGGTAGTCCTGGGTAGTATGTACCCTGGGCAGGTAGTCCTGGGTAGTATATAAACACAGACTGAGCAAGCCATGAATGAGCCAGCCTGTAAGCATGGCCTCTGCTTCAGTTCCGGCCTCAAGCTCTTGCTCTGGTTTTTCTCACTGATAACATCAAAGTGTAAGCCAGAAACAAGCCGGTTCCTCTCTTCAGGATACAATGTTTCAACTCTATAGAAACTTCTACACAACAGTCCTGAGGGTGGCTATTGTGCTTGTAAGGTAAGTGCTTTACAGACTAAGCGATCTTCCTAACCCCAAGACCGGAAATTTCTAATATGGTGGGGGCGAGGGGGGGTGTGGGTGAGCTGGCAGGCAGATTAATCTGCATAGTGTACATACATCATTCCTAACCCATCAGCCAGACAACATTAAAGCACCGCCACATTGCTTGTGAGACAGAGGGTGGGTATGCTGGCTTGTGTCCAGGACCTAGATGCAGAGGGAGGTGGAACACAAATAGTACTGAGAATGATCATGACACGGTAGGAAGGAGCCTCTAAGAAGTGCCGTTCTGGACCAACAGTAGAGGAAATCCCAGAAGTGAGAAACACGTGAGACTCATCTTTCTCCTATTGGGCATGGTACACCGTGCCATGGGGAAGCTGACAGATCCTTGCAGAGGGAATCTCAGTAGACAGCGGCTACCCTGCTACTGTGGGAAAGGCAGGACAGGGTTACCAAGGGGAAGGCGAGGCTAGAAATCTGGAAGCTGGAGGCACTTGTAGATGCTGGGGTAGAGTGAGCATCCATCAATCACGTTCCATCTTTTCACCAGGACACTTTCTCACACTGCTGGAGGTAGAGCTCCAAACCAGTGACAGCAATGACAAAGGCAAACAAGGTTTCCATAGCAGGGTTGGGCCTGGAACTAAGGCTGGTGAGACAATTGTAACTAATTTTTTCAAGCGCCTATTTTTAATAATGGTTCTTAAACACTTTAACCTCCCTTCTAGCCCACCACCCACCAAAGGTAGTAGAAAAGAAAGGATATGGGGAAAGTGGACCTGTTTAGAAAGGTTCTTTGGAGCAACTCCCATCTGTGTTGTCTGGAAATTGGCAGTTCAGTTCACAGGTTAGCAGACAGCGGCAGCTCGATCCACTCAAAAACACTTCCAGGATACACCAGCAGTTGAGTTCTGTAGAGTCGGGATAGCAAAAATGAATCAGCAGCAGTGGCATGAGACAGCCAGGCCTCAGCCTCGACACAAGTCAGCAGGAGGGACCAGGAGGAAGATCAGGAGAAGTTCTTGGCTATGCCTCTCTCAAGGAAGCAAATAAAGACGCAAAACTCACAAGCGTTGCACATCTAGCTCTGTTAGCAAGCCCAGCTCAGCCTCTGTCACTGTTGTTGAGTCCTTTTTATACCCACCAAGACGTTACGTGTCCTCCATGGGTCTTACCTCAGCATGTGCAGCTGTCTCAGATGACATCACAAATCTGTGGAAGTGGCAGAAACTGCAGCACATCACCAGAAGTTTTTTTTGGTGTGTCCCTCTATGGAGTCCCGACAAATGCAGCTCAACTATGCAATGTAAGGTGGACCAATACATGCATGTCGTTATCAAAGAACCTTTCAACATGTGTCCTTTCATGTGCTTGCTTTAGCAGAACATCCTCTCTCCTTTGTCTGCTTCAGTGAAACATTCCTCATGTATTTGCTCCAGCAAAACACCATCCAACTGACTTTCCAAAGAACCTTTAACTCTCCACGAGACACTCACCTACCTGGGGCTCTGCCTGCTTACCTGGGATTAGCCACATGGCTGTCCCCCAACCCCTAGCTTGCAGTTGACCCCTGAGCTGGGCGGCTTGCTGCATCAAACTTACAGAAAGCATATGAAGTTGTTGGAATGGCAGCCTTCTGTTCCCCACTTCCTCCCCTGCCTGGAAGCTTGTGGGAAGTGGAATCTTCTTTCTGTTTCTCCACCCCATCTCCCCCAGCCCCACATCGCCACGATCTTTAGAAGAAATTGTATGTGGTCATGCACAAGTGTGCACATGCATGCAGAGATTGTAGGTGAGTGGGTGCAGTAAAGAAACTGCTGACGTGACTACTTCATGGTATGGCTAAGGAAAAAGGTTTGTTTTGTGTTTTTTTGTTTTGTGTTTGTTTTGTGTGTTTGTTTGTTTGTTTTAACTGTAGATATGAGTGAGAGAACAGCCAGAGGCATCTGGAACAGTCCAGAGCAGAGAGAAAAAGAAGTAGACTGAACGTGGCCAGGGCTATCTGCAAGAGAGGGAAGAAGACCAGGATATAGAGAATAGAGATCATGATGAGAATTGCACCGTACATGGAGGGTGAGCATCTGTGGGGAGGGAGGGGCCAGGAGGCTGGAGTGGGCACTTTGAAATGTAGACAAAGTACTTATGGTACTTCAACCACAGGTGTGTGTCAATGGAGAGCCGTAGGTCCCACTGCTAGAGAAAAGAGAAATGGTCCCTTTGGCAGATGGGAAGTGGCCTCACAAGTTCCCGAGGAAGGCTGGCTTTTATTTAGCCACCAGAAATCCTCCTATGCAGCTCAGGTTGAACATTTCTGCATAGTTGGATTGGCTTTTGAAGGTTGAGGAACTGGAGTTTCCTTTGGATCTAACAGAGGTCTGAGGACAGCACTGACTCCTAGGTGCTATCTATCTTGTGTTTTGGGACAGTGTCTCTCACTCGACCTGGAACTTACCAAGTAGGCTAAGCTGTCTGGTCATCCAACCCCAGAGAACTGCCTGCTTCCACTTCCCCGGTGCTAGGGTTACAAGGTCATGCCAACCACTATGTCCAGCTTTTTAACATGTGGATCCTGGGGCTTGAACTCTGGTCCTAGTGTTTGTCTTTGTGGAATGAATATTCCTGAGTCCCTTAATTTTCTTTTAAATGAAAAGACTGTTGTTGGACATGGTAGTTGAGCTGGTGTGTGTGTGTGTGTGTGTGTGTGTGTGTGTGTGTGTGTGAAAGAGAGAGAGACAGAGAGACAGAGGGAGAGACAGACAGATACACACACAGAGACAGAGAGAGACAGAGACAGAGAGAGACAGACAGATGAGGGAGGGGGGAGGAGGGAGACCCTTGACAACCTCAACACCTTCAGGGAGGGGCCATCTGTTGATAGTGTTGTGGTATTGTATTTTGGGAGCCATGTTCTAGGGCCAGGACTGCAGAGGGCAGAAATGGAAGGCTTGCTATCTTCAGGACGGCGTTGATGGTGGTAATGGCCCCACTAAGCAGGAAGAGGGCACTGTGGAATCATCAAGCTTTGAAACTCTGGGTGGGGCCAGCCACACAGCTTCAAGGAGTCAAGTTGAACCAGCCCACTTGGTTGGTTAGCTACAAACTGCTGAGCTGCCTCAGCAACAATTCTACTATCAGCTGATGGCTATTAGAACCCTGTTCTGTAAGATCATGGTCACATTTGATCTTTACGGTCATACTCCAGTCTTACAGGTGGGAACACTGAGGCTCAGCAAAGACAAGAAAAGCCATTTAAGGTTAACATCATCTAGCTAGCAAACTGTTGAGCTGGCAATCCCAACCACACCTCTGACCCCAAAGCCCAAGCCACAAGCCACTTTGCTGTGCTGTACCAGAGCTGAGCTGGGCAGTCAGCATGCTTCCCACAGAAGAGTGGGGGTGGGGGTGGAGGTAGGGGGTGGGAGGTAGGTATATCACATAGCAGCTGACACCTGCCAACTCTACCTAGGTGTCAGTTGCTATTTCACAAGTAAGTTCTGCTCTGGTTTCTTCTCAAGGGCCACTAGGTCTGGCCAGGATGTGGAAATTTACCATCAGGTTCCGTCTGACCTTGAACGTTGCCAGTAGAGAGTAGGGTGAGGTCCGCAGCCTGTGAATCTGAGCTCAACCCCAGGTTGGTGAGGGCTCTTGGGTTGCCTACCTTAGGCATGGACATTTCCTGCTCATCTGCAGGGCCAGAGTGGATGATGTTCCAGCATAGAGAAAGGAGGAGCCTGGGACCTAGGACAGCTTCCTGGCATATGTCTGAGGCTCCTCCATCCACAGGATACTGGTAACCAGAGACTGGTTTGACATGAGGGGGCTGTGGGTAGTGATGGGGTGCCCTTTGGGAGAATGGGGAAGCCATGGTTAGATCTTGTCGTTCTGAGCTTCCTGCCCCTCCCTCACATGGGCAACAGAACCAAGCTGCCAGAATCAAATGAGCCAGAAGAGGAAGTTTTAGATGACTGACTGGTATCTTCATTTGCAGATCAGGAAACTGAGGTTTGAGGGCAGCTATGACTCATAATAGGTGACAAGTCACTGAGGGTTGAGATGAACAAGCACCCGAGCTCCCTCAACCCCTGCAGACACATGGCCTTCCTTGATGGGGGTTGGGGTGGGGGTGGTTCGATGGCGTCATCCGAGTCTAGTCGTCCTCCTGTTCCCTGGAGCCAGCTCCCCCTACAGGCCAGACATACATTGCCCTTTGCCAGGAGGTCTGGGCACCTTAGCTGCATGGTCTCTGTTCATATGTCAGGTGGCCTGCCTCCTCTCCTGAATGCTTGCTCGTCTTCTATTATGTGGAACACTGTTTTCTTCTCTAGTAAGGGTACCCCAGTTTCCTGCTGGAAATGATCCCTGCTCTGATTCCCACAACACCAGATCTCTCTCAGTTTCTGTTCTGCCTCTCTGTCTCTCCGTCTCTGTGTGTGTGTGCGTGTGCGTGCGTGTGCATGCATGCATGCCTCAGTTCTCTCTGTCTCTCAGCCTCTCTGTCCCTCCCTATTTCTTTCTGTATCTGTCTCTTTCTCTGTCTGTCTGTCTATATATATTTCTCTCTCTCTCTCTCTCTCTCTCTCTCTCTCTCTCTCTCTCTCTCTCTCTCATACACACACACACACACACACACACACACACACACACACACACACACAGCATGTTCCTCCTTTACCAGGTGATAGAAAGGGCAGGCACTAAACTCCGGTGCGGACATGAGTAATCTAGACTCTAGAATGTTTGAGGCTCACACCTCCTGAACTCTACACTCCCCATACCCAGGAGCCAATCTGTTTCTTCTGCAGAACCGTCTCTGTGATCTCGGAATGGCTTTCCCAGAATTGCACGGTGCTCCTCCGCCCATGCTGCCATATGAAGGACCCACTTGTGTGCCTGCCCTGTGCCTCAAGTGAGGCAGATGCTTGGTAAATGTACTGTGGCTTCAGTGCCGCCATAACAGAGAGAGCTGCTCATCTCCCCCCCCCCCCGCCCCCGGTTCCTTTCTGAAGCCTCCCTTCCCTCTCTGATTCCTCTTTGAACCCCCTTCAATTTCCTGCCTTTTCCACTGAATTTTTCATTGGGAAGAAGCGCGTTTAAAGATGTGAAGCACACGCTTTGCTGGGTCTCAGCTTTGATGAATCTTTGATGCTGAGGCTGAGGAGTCAAGGAGATGCACCAGGCTGGGGAAGGAGGGAGGGGCGGGGAAGAGGCCTGCAAGGATGTTATCCTCCTTCCCAGCACCTCCCACAGGGAGTTCATACACCTGCCATGTTCCTAGCCTAAGAGTGTTCTGCAGTGGGAACCTGCGTGCGTGCAGGCAGGTGTGGTGTGTGTGCGTGTGTGTGTGCGTGTGTGTGCGTGTGTGTGTGTGTGTGTGTGCGAGTGTGCGTGTGTGTGCGAGTGTGTGCAGGGCCATGAGGCTTGAGTAGAAGAGACTCCATCCAGCTTGAGACTGTACTTCAGCTGGCTGGCTGTGGCATCTCTGATTCCATGTACTCTGTCCTGAGCCCTTTCATTTCCTCTCACATCTCCTTGAGCTTTGAGGTCATGCAGTTTCTAGGCCGGCACAGTCCTTTCAGTGTGACTCCTAACCACACCCGGAGGCCCTAGCAGCAGACAAGCACCCCCCCCCCCCCCGGCCCCTGCCCTGCCTTCAAGAATTGATAGCCACCGCTGTCTTATACATACAACAACAGAGGATGATGGAGGGCCGGAGCCCTGGTCCTTGGCAGTGAATGACTGGCTTGGAATGCTAATCTGACCTGAATGTTGGAGGTGAAACGCTGAAGGCCTTGTGTGGGGAGATGCTCCCCCAGGCTCAGGGTCTGGTCCAGATGTTTGATGTGGTGGGGGGCCCCCCTCACCCTTACGTGCTGGTCTGCATAGCGTCTCTCAGGGTTGAAGGGATGTCACCAGGCAGGGAGAGGTGACACGTCCCTGTAATTCACTACATCTGCTTTTCACATGGTAAACACTAGGCTGCCCCACCCCTGCCCCACATATGTAGCATATGTGCAGCTTGCTCTCCATGCAGTTCTCCCAGCAACTAGAGTGGGGCTGTCCCTGACTGTGTTGCATGCCTGTGGATCCCATTCCCCTAACTGGGCTGCCTTGTCTGGCCTCAGTGGCTGTTTCTCTCATTTCTCTGTTCCTCTTCTTGTTCCCTTTGCCTCTCCATCTAGCAAATGAGCCCTTCTGATTGAGTTTGTCAACTATTTATTTGTTCATGTCAAGGAAAAAAGTAACTGGTAGAGAAAGTTTGTACCACGAGTGGGGCATTGTCATAACCATATGGTCCTAAGGCCTTTGGGACTGGCTTGTCTCCTGAGGGGAATGTGGAAGACGTTGGAACTTTCAGGTAGAGCAGTCCTAGAATGCTGCCAGATGCTACCAATGCTGGGCCCAGCATCCCTCGCACCGAGGCTCCAGCAATGCACGTCGGATGTTTCTAGAAGAAGATTCTTGGATGGGGCAGAGTCTCCCCAGCAGCAGGGCTCTCTTAGCTGGATCCCTCCCAAGTAACAAGTGCCAGCATGCATGTCCCTTTGCACCCACTTGCTTGTTCTACTGGCTGAATTTAATGCAGTGACAAACCTGACAGTAACGAGTCCCTGGGGTCCTTTCCCAGGCAAGGGTGTGCAAAGCAACCTTCCAGAGATCTCACAGACTGACCAACTGTCCTCTCTCTCTCTCTCTCTCTCCCTCCCCCCCTCTCCAATAGCACTATTAGTTGAGGACACATGAGTATAAATTATGTTGATCAGATTGCTTTTCCATTATCATTTTAAGAGGAGGAAATGGTAATTGGGATTGAATACATGCCTAAGTCAGGGCTTAAACTTTTTGCATCCTAATGAAATGGGTGTACTTGCTTATCTTCAAAGGAAGAATTAGACAGTGGCTGAATATTTGATGCTGCAGGATATTAAGCAACTTCAATGTTTTTCAGAGTTGACTGACAATTTGATTTTATGATCATATATACTGAGGAATCTACTTCAGGTAAACGCATAGACAAAATGGGGGAGGGGTATTTAAAACCATATCAGAAATAGTTTGATGTCAAAACAAAATTAATTTTGAAACCCCTTTTTAAAAATGAAACTCAAATAAAATTTAAAATCCGATATTTGGAACTAGCAAGGTAACTTAGCAGGAGAAAGCACTCGCCTTGGTAGGCTGGTGACCTGAGTCTGATTTCTGGAACTTCCATGGTAGAAGGAAAGAAGCAGCTCCATAAAGCTGTCCTCTCACCCCACATGACAAGTAACACGCGGGCCCTCACGCAGGCACATGTGAGGACACACATGGGAAGAAATAAACCGAACATTCTAGTACAGTACAACCCCACAATACACTAATTTGACGCTTAGTTGCTGAGTAATGACAGTAAGAAATATTGTCTTTGTTTTCTATAATTAAATCATTATGTATCTATAAGAGCCAAATACTTTTCATGCACATTGGAAACACCATAATTCAGCCAGATGTGTGATGCATGCCTTTAAATCCCTGCACTTGGGAGGCAGAGGCAGAGACCGTGGGTCTCTGTGAGCTCCAGGCCAGGCAGGCTCTACAGAGGGAGTTCCAGGCCAGTCCTAGCAGCATAGTGAGACCACTGTAACACACCACATGCGTGCTTTGTGTTCGGAAGCAAGGCTCAGTGATGTGATTTAAAGCAACATGGGTGAGTGTGGAGGTGAAGGGGCTGGCATCTTGTCAGACTGCAGTATGGGTCTCCTGGAAGGAGTTCCTAAGCAGGTGGTTGACAAACTTAAGGACTAATTCTGGCCTTCCATGTCTAAGCCTCAGCACACAGGATCCCTGACCCCTGTACGAGTGAAGGGTGCCTGGCTGGGCTGTGCAGTGCCTCACTCCTCAAACTGCTAGGGCAGTGGAGGAGGGAACTCAGCTAGACAGTTCTGCTCTACCACCTTGCTTCATACACAGCCCTGAGCACCAGGAGAAGGCAGTGCGTGTAGCTAAACCAGGGCCAGTGCTACCTAGCTGTGCTGCTATCCAGCTCAGGGTGCCACCTGAAGCCTCATGACTTGTCTGTGTGGTAAGGGGGCAGATAGTAGGCTCCCTGGGGACATTTGGGAATCGATGCCTTGACTCTTGCCACTCATGTGCATGTATGAGAACACATACATGTGTGTGGAGGGCCTCAGGTGGTGGTCCTCAGGTCCCAAGTTGTGTTTTATTGAGACAGCACCTATCTCTCACGTTCCCCTGAGACTCACCCATTGTGTGTGAGATAACACAACTGGCCTGCTGCCTGATAGAGACAGCTTGGAGAACACAAGTCTTTCGATCTCCTTGGGATTCTCCGGTTTCCTCGTCTGTACAGGACTTGCCCCCAAAGAGAAGAAGAAAAGGTGTGTATGTGGAAGAATAAAAAATGCACCCCGATACCTTTGACCTGAGCCTTTAGAACACCCCCCCCCAAACCCTTCTCAGCCTTCACTCCTGGATCTGTCCCTTTTGTGTTAGCCATCTTTATATGCAAATGAATGGCAGAAAGCCAGAAATGAGTATGATTAATGAGCAGAGGTTGTCACTGTTGAAGGGACAGTGGCTCAAGGTAGCGTCTGACCCCAATGGGTTGTGTAGCTTTGATCTGTCTGTGTGCAAAAAGCCTTAAGCCTCTGAAATACCCTGAATGTGGGGGGATTCCTCTCTATCCTGTGCCTACATATATCAACTCAGGAGACACAGTGGCTCTGTCTAGGCCACTGTGCTGGTTAATTTTTTGTCAACTTGACACAAACTAGAGACATCTAGGAAGAGGAACCTCTGCTGAGGAATTGCCTCCATTAGAGAGACAAGTTGGTGGGACTTTTTCTTGATTGATGATTGACATGGAAGGGCCAACCCACTGTGGGCTGTGCTCCTCCTGGGCAGGTGGTCCTGGAGCCTGTAAGAAAGAAGACATGAGAGAGCTGGCCCCACTCCTCATCAACAGTGGCACTCTGGAGAGCTGCCCCCACTCCTTACTTAGGCTATGCTCTTGGTAGAGCTGGCCCTGCTCCTCACCTGGGCAATGGCTGAGAGCTGGCCTTGGTGGCATGGGCAAGAGAGAGAGAGCTGGCAGGCTGATCAACTCAGCTACCACCCAGACCCAGATCCAGGGCTTTGAGTTGGCCCACCCCAACGTCCACCTCATCTGTGAACTGCTAGAGCGTGCAAAGGGACCAGTCCTACAGATCCAAAGCTTCAGGAACTCCATGACACAGGGCAACAGCAGGATATCTGAGAGGAGTCCTGGTGAGGATCCAGTATTGATGGTGTAGCAGAAGCCAGAGGCCTTGAAACAGACCAATGACTCATGGCAATGAGCATTGGCAAGTAAAACTGTTTGGACAAATGGGTATGCTATATCACACAGTTGACACACTACAGCTTCCATAGTGAGATTTTTTTTTCTTTTGTAATTTAAATTTTAAATTTTTTTTGTTTTCTTTTGTGGGGAAGGTTACAAGGGCGGAGGGCCGATATGGAGAGACTGGGAGATGAGTGGGATTGGGTGCATGATGTGAAATTCACAAAGAATCAATAAAAAGTAAAAAGAAGAAGGGGGAATGGGAGGAGAAGGAGGGAGAGGAGGAGGGAGAGGAAGACGAAGAAGGACGCAGGCTGAGTGGGCCGTGTGGAGCAAGCCAGTGAGCAGCACCCCTCTGGCTTCTGCATTCGTTTCTGCCTTCAGGTTCCTGCCCTGGATAACTTTAACCTGTAAGGTGAAATAAGCCATTTTCTTTTCCCAAGTTGGTTTTGGGTACAATCTTTTATCACAGTGACAAAGGAGCAGACTAGGATGTCGCCCAGTGAAAGGAGGGGTCCTGCAGAGCAGGCCTGAAATGTAGGCAGGTGGCATCCCCTCAGGTGGCTGATCTGATGTTACACTCTGCTTGGTTATGGAAGCCCCACCCAGGTGGGCCAGGGAGGTCCCAGGTGGGATACACATGGCTAAGACATCTGCTAGGTGAATAGTGACGGGGATATTTACAACAGACCAGTGCCTGGGGACTCTGCAAACATTTCTACTTACACTCTATTCTCTTTTGCCTTGAAGAGTGGGGACGCTCTCCCATCCCCCACAGAACTGCACGTAACACTTGGCTGTGAGCATTTGGATGTTCACAGACCCTAGGTGTCCACGCAGATGAGTCTTACTGTCAGAAAATTCAAAATAGTGTTTCCTCTCTCTACCTGGCTTCTGAGGTAAAAATCCTTCTCCTTCCTCAGCACCGGTAAGGCAGATCCTACACTGACTGCAATCCTCTCCCACCTACCCGCTCGCCCACCTGAGACCAGCAGAGAACATTTTCTTCCTGGCTGGGTTCATTAAGCCCAGGAATTTGGAGGTGGTAGAAAGAAATTTCCTCGTTTCATAAAAATTTAAACTAACGGCACAGACAGCTGTGGCCATCTAGTGAATTCCTCTCCAGAGCAGAGACGTTTAGTTATACCTTTTCTTGGCAAGGGGGAAGGTACCAGAAGAAATTGGAAGCAACTGACAGCAGAGTGGCTTGCTGAGTTTGCCGGCATGCTGTTTCCCAAGAACTCGCTCAACCCATCAGCATTGGAGGAGGGCTAAGTGCAGCCCTGGCACTCGGCATTCCTTATTTCTCTTCATTTGCACGGCAATCCTATAAAATGTGGATTCCTTGTTATGTGCTGCAGGTGGGAAATGGATCTTCAGAGAGGTGAAGTAATTTACCTAAAGTCACCTGGCTATGGAGCCTGCGCCCAGGCCTGCACCTAAGGCCTTCTGGAATCAAGATGGCTTCCTGGAGATGGGGACAGACCAGGAACATGCTTGCCTCTGGCTTTCAAGCTGTGTTAACTTGACACAAACTAGAGTCGCCATGGAAAAGGGAGCCTCAGTGGAGAATCTGCTGCCATCAGACTGGCCTGAGTATGTCTGTGGACTAGTTTCTTGGTTGCTAATTGATACAGGAGAACTCAGCATGCTTTGGACAGTAACAGCCTTGGGCAGGTTGTCCTGGGTGGTATAAGAAAGCTACCAGAGGGGCATGGTGGCACATGCCTTTAAAGCTAGCACTTAGGAGGCAGAGGCAGGAGGATCTCTGAGTTTCAGTTCAGCCTAGTCTACAAAGCAAGTTCCAGGACAGCCAGGGTGACACAGAGAAACCTTGACTCAACAAAACAAAACAAAACAAAGCTATCAGAGAAATCCAGGGGAAGCTGTCCAGTAAGCAGCACCCTCCATATTCTACTGTGATCTTCTGCCCTTGGCTTCCCTTGATAATGAACTCTTAACCCTTTTCTTCCCAGGTTGCCTTTAGTCATAGTGTTTATTATAGTAATAGAGCAAACTAGAACACGGATGGACAGTCTCATCCCTGGATCTGATCATTACATGGCATCAGTTCAGAAGTGGGTGGGATACTATTTGTCCAAGGTGGTCCCCAAGGACCTGATTTCAGCACCCCAAAAACCACGCCCTTAAGCTTGTGCTTTAGGGGAGACGAGAGTTGGAGCTTTCGGAGTTGATGTGGGGGTGCGGATCTCAGGTATTCATTAGCTTCTCAATGATATATCCAAGGAATGTCATGTGTGTGCGTGTGTGTGTGTGTGTGTGCGTGTGTGTGCGCGTGTGTGTGTAGGCCAGGGCTTAGCACAGGACTTCTCCTCAATTGCTCTCTATCTTACACTGAGATGGAGTCTCTCACTGAACCTGGAGCTTGGTAGTCGGTCAAGGCTGAGTGACCCTGCTGTCTCTGTGTCTCCAGTACTGAAGTTACAGGTCTATGGGGCTGGACTTGGCTTTTGTTTCTTGTGGGTTCTGGGGCATCACACACAGGTCTTATGGTTTCACGTGAGCCAGCTCCCTGGAATGTCCCTTCTCACACATCAGCGTCCTCATCTGAAAAAGGGACTAGGGGTGGAGAGATGGCTCAGAGGTTAAGAGCACTGACTATTCTTCCAGAGGCCCTGAGTTCAATCCCCAGCAACTACATGGTGGCTTACAACCATCTGTAATGGGATCTGATGCCCTCTTCTGGTGTGTCTACCCTCTTCTGGAATGTCTGCCCTCTTCTGGTGTGTCTGAAGACAGCTACAGTATACTCATATACATTAAATAAATAAATAAATAAATAAATAAATAAATAAATCTTTTTTTTTAAAAAAAAAGGAAGATTGGGATTAAAGGAAGTTACCTGTTGGGACAGTGAGAAGGTCAATGAGGCATTAATGTGTATACACAGACAGCCTAAGTCCAGGGTGTAGAGCATAGGAAGCACTCGGCACACGTGTGCATGTGCGCGTGCACATGCACTAACACACACACACACACACACACACCTGTCAGTTTTCTATCTAGGTAGGCCCTAAGCCTGTATGCTGCCAAGATTCTCACACCAGTTGTGCTAGCCCACTCCTCAGCCAGCATCTGCTCTCCCTCATAGCCTGGAAAAAGGCACATGAGGGTCTAATTACCTCTGAAGAGACAAAGCCCTACTTGGTGCTCTCTGGAGGCCCCCTCCCAGGGGCTTCTGGTACTGGCCGTCCTAGGGTACATTTTAGCTGTGGGCTTCAGGATTCTCTTGGTTGAGCTTTGGGGCTGTGGTTGACCTCAGGGCAAGTCTGTGTTCTGGCCTGGAGACTCCACGGGACTGTTCTGGTCCACCCTCACTGCATACCGGGGAGCTGTGCTGAGTCCCACTTTCCACCCCTCCTCTATGCGTTCACCCCTTTGCCCCCCTGGATCCCAGCTGGAGAACTGGCTCCTGGCTTCTCAATAGAAGCTATGCCACATGGTGAATGCTTCATTAACTCAGCAAGCATGCTGTGGACCAGACACCGCACTAAGGGGTGTCCTCACTAAGGAGCTCACAGTCTAGGGGACGGGAAAGAAACAGGCTGTAGTACGGGTGTGGTCTATGAGTGGAGTGAGGGGGTGAGAACCCAGCCTGAAAGATCAAAGAGCATCTCCTGGGGAAGGGATGCTGTAACCGAGCACGAGGGAGGACCAAAGGGAGGACCAGTTAGAGATAGAGGACCTCCCCAAAAGATGCTCCTCCCATGCCATTGTGGGGCCTACTGACTTTACTGATGGCTCAGATACCAGGGTACGTTTTCTGTGTCCGTGGCTGTAGATAGCCTCAAGTCATGCATGTCTTGTCAAAGCTTCAGGCTGGAGGGTTGGAGAGGAAAAGGGAGGGAATGTGTCTTCAGAAATGGCATGTCCACAGAACCTGCTTTGAGTAACTCCACTTTAGGAGGGGACATGCTCCCCCAAGGATGCCTCCTGTCCAAACACAGTAGAAGTGCTCCCAAGCAACACTTGTGGGAGAACAAAGGGGGAGGAGCTGTGTGCTTTGTTCTCTTCCTCTGCCACCTCTCTAGGGAGGTGAGTCACTAGCACAGGAAAGTCTCTTATCACCAGGGTGATGGCTGAGATGTCCAAGTGCCCGATGTGCATGCCACAAGACCAGACTTTGAATCCACATCACTGCCTGCTGGCCATGGTGACCAGTTTAATTCTAGCATTAGGAAGGTGGAACTGGGATTCTCAGAGTCAGCTAGGTAACTAGACTGGTCCATGCTGGCAGACTCAGGTTCAACTAGGAGATCCTGGCTCAATAAGAGTGATAGGAGGAGCCGGGCATGGTGGCGCACACCTTTAATTCCAGCACTCAGGAGGCAGAGGCAGGCGGATTTCTGAGTTCAAGGCCAGCCTGGTCTACAAAGTGAGTTCCAGGACAGCCAGGACAGAGAAACCCTGTCTCGAAAAACCAAAACAACAACAACAACAACAAAAGAGTGATGGGGGGAACTTTCAATGTCTGCTTTGGGTTCCACACCTATAATCACACACACACACACACACACACACACACACACACACACGCACACACACACACATATATACACACACATACACACATTAGAAGAAGAGACTTGAGGCTAGAGAGATGGCTCAGTGGTTAGGAGCACTGACTGTTCTTCCAGAGGTCCTGGGTTCAATTCCCAGCAACCACATGATGGCTCACAACCATTTGTAATGAGATCCGATGCCCTCTTGTGGTGTGTCTGAAGACAGCAACAGTGTACTCATAGATGAGAGAGAGAGAGAGAGAGAGAGAGAGAGAGAGAGAGAGAGAGTCAGAGACCCATGTCCTCATGAAGCCCTGTCCTATTAGGTACCAGTTAACTTCTGAGTTAAGTACACAGGGTTGAGGAAGCTCTAGTGGAGATCTGGACCAGATGAGAGGCAGAGAACAGGACAGTAACATCCCCATCGTCAGTGCAAGGCAGGTCAACCAGCATTTATAGTTTCTGATGTGCATGGGGCTCTGGAACAGCTGTGGGAAGGAAATGGACTAAAGAAACCACCCCTGGCATCCAGGAAGCAGCTGTGTGGAAAGAAAAACGAACGTGCAAATACAAGGTTACAACCAACTGTGTGAGGTAGTAAGGACAATAGCCATACCAGAGGGTGACAATTATAAAGCAGGCAAGCGAGCTTCAGATCTCAGGCCTGTCACAGCCAGCTGGGGGCATCCAGGGCAAGTTCCCAGAGTCATTCAATGTCTGACCCTTCTCTGTCCCGTGGGGACCCTTTCAGAACACAATGTGGAACATTCTGAGGATGAAGCGCTTGATGAATTCGGGGCTGTGCCAGCTCAGAATCGCTGGGCAGTGCTGGCTCTATGGATGGTAACATACAGAAGGGAAAGCTATAAACCCTGTCAAGGGGGCTCAGGCAAAGTGATGCTAAGTGAGGGGCAGAGCTCGGCAGGCAGCTGGGCAGGAGGAATAGAGACTGATCTGACTAAGCTCAGAGCATAGTGTAGGGTGAGCTATGGAGAAGAAGGGCTAGAAGTGAAAGAGATGGCATCAGAGTCGGGGCTGAAGGTGACACCCTGATGAGGAGATCTTAAACTGGCGCTCACAGGGATGGCTGATAAGCTTCAGTCTGCTTTTACTCCCATGATGCTCCTGTAGCAGTCATTGATAGTCAATGGTTTTCAAGTACCATCCTTGAATTTTTCTGGGAGCCAGGATTAGCTAATGGGCATTAGTGTGTAGAAGTTCCTTTCTTCTCTCCATCCTCTTCGATCTCCTCCTCTTCCTTCCATTCCCCCCCCCACCTCTCCCTTCTCCTCCCTCTCCTGCTTTCTTTCTGTTTTAAATTAGTGTATATTGCTTGTATGAAATGATGGATTTCATCGTGGGAATTTCACGCGTGTATTTGATATCCGTTGATCATATCAATACTCTCTAATGGCTAGTCTTACCTTACTCCCCCTTTCCTGGTGCCGTTCTTCCTTAATGGCCCCCTTTCTTCTCCCATGTGTTATTTGCTTATTTTCTATATGAGAAAGGACGCATTATCTTTCTTAGTCTGCCGTATTTTGATCGTCTTAATGATCTTTGGTCCCATCCATTTTCTGCAAACATCATTTTGTCTCATGGCTGAATAAAACCCAGACAGACAGACCTAGACACACATGCAGACAAATAGATACACAGAGAGACACATACACACAGAGACATAGACACATGCACATATTCTTTATCCATTCAATCTGTTATTGGGCACCTAGACTGCTTCCATAAGTTGGCTCGTTTGCATTGTATTGTGAGGTATCTCTGCCATAACTGATTTTGATCCCATCTGGGGGTGTAGCTGGATCATGCACTAATCCCATCTTTGGGTTTTGAAGAACCTCCAGGCTGACTGATCTCACAGTCTAACAGGTTAGATCGACTTGCATTCCTTTCAGCAATACACAAAGACTCCCACTGCCACCCGCCCCCACCAGCATTTGTTGTTTGTTTTCTGGATGACAGCCATTCTGATTGGGGCAAGTGGCATCTCTGTGTGGTTTTCATTCCTTTCAGTTTGAGTGCCCATTTATTGATTTGGATTGCTTGTTTTGTTTGAGAAATATATATATATGGCACAGAGTAGCAGGGGTGGTGGTGGGGAGGATGTGCATATGAGTGCAGTACCTGTAGAGACCAGGAGAGGGCATCAGATCCCCTGAAGCTGGAGTTACAGGTGGTTGTGAGCCACCCACCCAACATGGGTGCTGGGAACCAAGCTGCTCTGCTGAAAGAGCTGTCAGTCCACACTCTGGGCCATCTCTCACTGCCTTGTTTGCTCTTCTGATGTTTGCTTTTTTGAATTTAAAAAGATGCTAAACATCCCAGCAAAAACAAAACAAAAGAAAACAAAACCAAAATACAACGAACAAACAAAAATCCTAGAAATGATCGATTCAGCAAAGGAGTAGGATAAACAGCCAACCTAAAATCAGGAGCCTCTCTGTGCACTAAGGATGGACGTATTGACAAAGAAATCAGGAATTCACAAATTCTTCCCAACGAAGCTTGAGGAGAAGCTTGGCCAAGATGATAGGGCTCTGCAGGGAAGATGACAAAACACTGAAGGGAGAAACAGAAGACGATGCTGGGGGCTGGGAAAACCTCCCTCCATGTTCATGGATGGGAGAATTAATATTATGAAAATAGCTTCACCTGAAGAAGAACGAAGACCAAAATGTGGACACTTTGCCCCTTCTTAGAATTGGAAACAATCACCCATGGAAGGAGTTACAAAGACAAAGTTTGAAGCTGAGAAAAAAGGATGGACCATCTAGAGACTGCCATATCCAGGGATCCATCCCATAATTAGCCTCCAAACGATGACACCATTGCATACACTAGCAAGCGTTTGCTGAAAGGACCCAGATAGAGCTGTCTCTTGTGAGACTAGACCAGGGCCTAGCAAACACATAAGTGGATGCTCACAGTCAGCTATTGGATGGATCACAGGGCCCCCAATGGAGGAGCTAGAGCAAGTATCCAAGGAGCTAAAGATATCTGCAACCCTGCAGGTGCAACAACATTATGAACTAACCAGTACCCCGGAGCTCTTGACTCTAGCTGCATATGTATCAAAAGATGGCCTAGTCTGCCATCACTGGAAAGAGAAGCCCATTGGACATGAAAACTTTATATGCCCCAGTACAGGGGAATGCCAGGGCCAAAAAGTGGGAATGGGTGGGTAGGGGAGTGGGGGGGGGAGGGCATGGGGGGCTTTTGGGCTAGCATTGGAAATATAATTAAGGAAAATACGTAATAAAAAAATTACAGAATTGTACTATAAAAAAAAAGAAACTAGCTTCACACTAAAAAGTGATAAAAGATTTAACATAATCTCCACTAAAATACCAGTGATATTCTTCACAGAATTAGGCAGCAGTGAGACACTGGAAGGAGGACACCAAGAGATCCTGAGCAGTCGGAGCACGGCTGGGGATCACACCACCAGACTTCAAACTATACTACAGAGCCATAGGCACCAAACCAGCGTGGCACTGACATCAGAACAAAGACATACAGACCAGTAGAATGGACCAGACGATCCAGAAATACACCCACATAGCTGCACTACCTCCAGCTCAATGAAGGTTCCAGAAATACATGTTGGAGAAAACATAGCCTCTTCAGCAAATTATGCTGGAAAAACTTGATGTCCACAGGTCAAGGAATGAGACGAGATCTCCACGTCCCACCCATACAAAGATATCTACAGAACACAGATCCTTGACTTCAGTGTGAGACCGGAGACTTAAAAGCGCCAGAGGAACCAGGGGTGGAGCGGGGGTGGGGTCGATTCAAGATGCTGACACAGGGGGCGCTCTCCTGAGCAGGATCCAGCTGTTCAGGAAGTAGCAGGGAGAACAGCTGAGGGCATCAAATTAAAAAGCTTCCGCATGGCTAAAGAAACAGTCTAGTGAAAAGACTCCTCCCAAGTGGGGGAGAATCTTTACCAGTTATTCATTTAACAGAGAATTAATATCTAGACTATGTAAAGAACTGACATGTAGATCGGAGGCAGCCTGCCATCCTCGAGAGCGAACTAGACACAGGTTTTTCTTGAGCCAGCTCATCCGTTCCTTCCCCCCAGCTGGGTGATTCAACAAACTCTTCTGCCCTCCCCCGCACCGCGGTTTGGCTGCTTCTGACTGGCAAGCCTGGTCCTTCCTTCTTGAAAGCCAGCTTTCTCTGCATGGGCCTTCTAACCACAAAGCCAGCAGGCAGCTGGAACAGCCTGCTATTTGAGGTTTGGCTAGGTCTACACTGTTCCACTGTAAGGCTCCCCACAACCAAGGCATTGGTACCGCCTAGCCCGGGCCAGGGTGTGAGTGACTGCCTGGGTGGGCGGGTCCATCTCGCTGTAGGATCTGCAGAGCTTCAGCCACACAGCCTTTCCACCTGTGGCAGCTGCAGCCAAGACCCACTGATTGAGCCCAACGGTAGCTTTCCAAGCTTGCTCCAAACTTCTTCCAATGGGATGGAACCTATGGGCAGGGCAAGAGATACTCCGGGAGGGTCCACTGAGACAGAGGCCCGAAAGAGCCTAGACAAACACTCTGTAGCGCAGACATACTTCATTAACAGTGCGCTTGATTTCCAGGGGACCTGGGGTCAAATGCTGGCTTTGTCTCTTACCAATTCTGCCTCTTATGTCCTGAGAGCCTTTTCTTTAAATCTGGAAACTTATTACAGTTATTATAATGGGTTTATTGCAAGGTTTGCTCAAAGGACTGTAAGGCAGGCAGGGACGTTGGTTGCCCCTGTGAAGGTTAAGTTATCGAAAGCAGGGCTTGTGGCCAGATGGTGTATATTAGAACGTAAGGCTGTGTAGGAATGGAGAGCTACAGAGGGGCTTTGGGTGGTTTCCTCCCAGCTCTTAGGAAGGCAAGAGGGGCTGGGACCCAACAGCTCACCCTGCCCAGCCATGTCACTCCTAGGGAGACCTGCCCCCCCAAACTTGCCCCACCCAAAGGTGCTAAGGTCCCTGTAGTCTCCTCCCTCCTGCCTGGTAAGATGGGAAATAAACCTCCCTTTAATCCTATACTTAAAGTGCAGGAGTCTGCTCCCCAGCGAGACAATGAAATTAATCTGCCACTAATTTTCTGTTTGCCAACCCTGGGTTGCTCCAGCTCAGCTCCTCCGACTGTCTTGAGTCCTGGGAAACAAAGACTTAATCTGGCCTCTGGCCTCGTTGATTCTAAGCTGTCATAAACGGAATCCCATTGCTATCCTGCCCAACTGGTCTGGGGAAGGAGAACAGAAGGAGGCCTCTCCCCAGAGGCCACGAATTCTAGGACTAACCCCTGGCCTCTCCCAGCTCTCTGGGTGTAAGTGGATTAGGGGCTCCGTGTTCTTGTTGGCGTGTCTTGAGTTGCCGAGTACAAGGTGAAAGATGACTAACAGGTCTCTTCCTTGGGAACTGGGTGGCAGGGGAGGCCCTGGAGGTAGAACACCAAGTTCTTTTGGGTCCCCTTTCTCTGAAGTGCATGGGGCGGAGTCATGACCTGCCACCTTCTAACCTCTGTTCTCAGAACTGAAGGTCCTAACCATGCTGGCTTCTGCTCTTTCTAGAGCATGGTGGGATCTAGCTGAGTGAGTCCCCTTTCTTTACCATCCTTTCTCCTGCATTAGACAAGGCCTCCCTCAGTGTCCTCACCACAGACAGCTCACAGTTTCCATAGCATGGGTTGGCAAAGACTAATTGAGTCACTTGAAGCCATAGGAGTATGAGACCCTGGGCTAGGGGGAGCTACCTGGGAGAATGCTAACCTTGCAAACTTTGCAAGCATAAGGACCTGAGTTGGGTCCCCCAGAATCCAAGTTAAAATAAATCAGGGCACAGTGTGGGGTAAGCACATGTAAGCCCAGAGATGGGGAAGCAGAGGAGGGAGAGCCCTGGCCTGGTCTTTCTGGAGCACCTCTGACCTGCATGGGGAGGTCCAGACTAGTGAGAGACTGTTTCTAAAACACAAGGTGCGTAGGACCTGAGGAATGACAAGCTGAAGCTGTTTATGGGCCTGTACATGCACATGCACTGGTTAGCACAAACACATGCACACACATGTGCACACACATATGCACGTAGACACAGACATGCACACACATACATACACATGCACACAAGCACACTCAAATACACACATGCACGCACATGTACATACACACACACACACACACACACACACACACACACACACACACACAAAGTACGTGATATAAAGTAGATACTCAGTAAATAGGAACCCCTGTCCCTGATTCTGGGATACCAACCCCACCCTTTTCACAGAAAGAAGACCACTCTTCTGTGACCTCGGGGCTCCTTCAGGGGAAGGTCCTCCTCCACAGAACCCTCTCATTCCAGAGCTTCCTGGAGCCAAGGAACAGAATCCCACGGAGGGAAGGTACGTCTTCTCCCTGCCAGAGAAGGAATCAGAGCTACGGTGGTGATGTCATCCTGGGCCGTCAGGAGGATTAGTTGGGATTACTCTCATTAAGGGCTTAGCGTGGGGCATCGCCCGGAGTACATGGTCAGTAAATGTTTTATAATGTGTGGTTTCTACGGTTCATTGTTAGCAAAGGCGTGGATCGTTTATCCTGGCCCCTGCCTTTGAACTCTACAAAGGCAGACCTCTGGAGCCCACCTGCCACGTGGGAGCAAGGACTATGTAGCAGCGAAGACTAAACAAATGAGTGAGGCATGCCAGTCCAGAGCACAGGCCGGTCTCACGACCCCACCCAGCATGGTGTCCCTGCAAGCTACCTCTTGGGTCCTCTCTGGGAGTCAGCTCACATGCCTGGCATGCCAGCCTCACTGTATGTCTGTCCCAGTGAACATGATCACATCTCTCCCAGAGTTCCAGTGTCTCCCTCCGAGCCTAACTTAGAGTATCATGAGGTGGGGGTGGAGGTGAGGGTGAGGGTGAGGTTGGGGTTGGGGGTTGGGGGTTGGGATTGGGGGTAGGTATACCTTGAAACCATCTGTTCCAGCCTTCTGTTTAAGCTTGAGGAGATTGACGAGCAGAGAGGCTGTCCACCTGGCTGGTCTATGGTCACACGGCATGTAGGAGGCAGAGTTGGAATTGGCTAGGAAGCCTCTTAATTCTTTACTACAAGGATCTCCCTAACCTTGTCCCCAGAGCCACCACAGTTAGGGCACACTTGTCAAACTGAGTGCCGGGTACTGTGCTGGCTTTTGTGATGTTGGTTCAGTCATTCCTCTCCACACACATGCAAGGAGATGACACGATGTCCCCATTTCACAGACGAAAACACCCAATGTAGATCACAAGGCCAGGAGAAAGCTGGGGTACAACTCTGTATGTATCTGACTCTATGATCAGTGCCCTTTCTAGCCTTCTCTGGAGGGACAAGTCACAGCTGGGCCCAGCCCTGAGCGTGTAGGATGGATGGAGACTGCCGGCTCTGCATGAGTGGTCTCTCCCGGCTGTGGGCCGACCTTGAGGACCATGGTGACAAATTCCCTGAGGCCTGACTAGAGAGACTTTTCCTTCCTTGTCCCGAGGCCGGTCAGCCTGCACAGGTAGATCCTACCCCTGCCAGACCTGTAGGGCAGCAGAGACCAGGCCCTGCAGCAGTCGGTCGTGAGCCTCTGGCTGGTGGTGTCAGGAAAGGAAGAGGCAGGAAGTGGTCTGTGGGAGCAGAGACCAGGCCTCTGCTGTGCCGTGTGGCTCCGTCTGAGGTTTCTGCCTGGGAACCTGACTCATGTGGACACAGCAAGCTCCCTCATGATGTCCCCAGGGGGCCAATTAGAGTAATTACAGGCCAGTGTGGAGGCCAGGATGTGTTTAAAGGGGAGAATGAATAGGCTGCCTCGGGGCTCTGTGGTTTCTTCAGGCCAGTGGGCAGAGAGCGTGGGGAGAATGGGTGTGCTCAGGCTCTCTGGGCTGAACCGCCCAAGGAAACTGCGGACTGCCTGTGAACTCGGCCCGTTTACAGTCTCTCCACTTTATTCTGACTTGTAGGTGAACTCCAAGAGCCCCTGGCTTCTGCAGGCCCTATGACCAGCACTAAGAATTAGATGGCTGTCAACTGTCACTTGTTCCCAGGGGAGTACATGGTCAAGGTTGTAAAATGGTGGGAGGGATGCTCAGGTCAAAATGGAAAACACCTCTCAGGTATGTCCTGAGGGTATTGTGTGCCCCTGAGTTCCCCATCATCCCTCCCGTGTGTCAATTTCTTCCGGGGTTAACTCCTAAGCCACCTGCTATGCCCAAGGGATATGCGATCTCTTTTCCGGATTATTCTGGAGGGGCACGGGGCTTCGTGGACACCCTTGTTTCTTCTATCTCTCCCTGCTGTCCTGTCTGCCTCCTTTCAGATCCCTGGAGAACCTAACAGAACCAAAGGGACCTTACTGTCCAAACAGCAGCATTTTGGAGCAATCTCGGAAGCTTGGCCAGAGAACAGGGAGTGAGGAGGCTCAGCTCTCTTACCACTTTTCCAGGCTGTGGGGTTCCTGTGCTCGACGTGTGTGGTGAAGGAAGTGGTTCTCCATGAGGCAAGTTCCATTATCCCTGAGTGAGCTTATCCATCCTATTTATTTTTAATTTGCATTTATTTTTATTTAGGTGTGTGTGTGTTACGGTAGAGTGCAGTGTGTCATAGCATGTGTGTGGCAGTCAAAGGACAATTTCTGGGAGTTAATTCTCTTCACAGTGTGGGTCCTGGAGGTGGAATCTGGTTCTTCAGACTCGGTGGCAAGGAGACTTTACCTGCTGAACCATCTTGCTGGCCCCTTTATTCCGTTTATTGAGGGCTGGGAAATGAAATGGCTTGTCCAGCACGCTTTCCCAGACATAGATACTCATACAAGGACACAGATGCCATACACAGGCTCACACAATCAGACACAGACACACAGACACACACACAAACGCTGACATACACATAGACATACAGATGCAGGCACACACACACACACACACACACACACACACACACACACACAAAAGCCATAAGATGGCAGAATTAGAAGCAGAACTGAGGTTTATGGCCCTGCACTCCTGCCTCTTCACCTTCCAGACCTCTGAGCATCTGATAGCAGGGCTGAAATAGACTATTCCAGCCTTGAGCTTGTGTGTGTGTGTGTGTGTGTGTGTGTGTAAGGCAGACCCCTACAGGCCCTTGTGAATGGGGCTTGCTTCTATGCAGGTAAGCAAGAGAGATCAGAGGGGGATCCAGAGTCCCTCTTGGCTGGAAACTGTCTCACAAGAGCATCAGCAGGTGTCTCTGACGTGCCAGGGACAGAGTGCCCACCGGCCCCTTGGAGCTTACGGCTCTAGGAGGAAAGCAGGACAGGCAGAAGAGCTGCAGACAGACGTCAAGTGATGAGCCGAGAAGCTACTCTCTGAACGTCTTCCTGTATGAGAGCAAAGCATCATGGACAGATCCTTTGGAGATGAACACTCAGAGGAGCCAACTCACCAAGTGGAGACTGGGACACATTCCTGGTGCTGCTCCAGGCTCCTCTTCTCCTTCCGCTTCTGATCCTGACCGGTTTGTCAACCACTGAGTGAGAGTAGAAACCGAGCTGTCTGTCTTCCAAGAGACAGGGATGTCTTGGGGTGCAGCTGGAGGGAGGGCCCTGGGTCCCCAGCTGTCCACAGTGGATTTCAGCCTCCACTGGGACCTTTGCCTACAGAAGGCTGGAAGGTGGACCCTTCCTGGTTGGCATCTGATTGGCTGGAAGGGAAGGGCTTCTCTCTGGCTGCTGGTGGTGATGGAGGGATGGTGGCTGGGTGTCCTAGGGACCCTGAGTGAGTGAAGATGAATCCAGCTGTTTCCTTCTGCTCCTTCTAGTTGTAGTCAGAAGACAATGGTGTGAGAGCACACAAGGAGAGAGGTCGGACTGAGGCGAGAAGACATGAGCTTCAAGAGAGCAGCATTTGAAGACAGAACCTCAACCAACTCTACTGCAGACTGTATCCAGAACACATTACCACACCCATCAAGATGCTCTCTGGGCAAGCGGCTCTCCCTCACACTCACATCCTGCCTGCCCTCCTTAGGCATCTGGGGTGCCCCAATCTCAGTTCTCTCTGCTCTCATCAGAATCATCCACAAGAAAAGACACACCAGCAGGCTATCTCCCGTGCAAGCCTGCAGTGGCTCCCATCTTCCCGAAGTCTGGGCCTCCCTCTTCATTCCCCTCCTCTTTGTCTTCTATGTCACCGACTGGACTTCAGGTCACTCTAGGAACCCCTATATACCATTCTCTCCTCTCCCAGTGCTACCTAGTTTAGGGTTGCCAGATAAAATAGGGGTGAACTTTTGGGCCTAAATTTTAGATAGAAGATAAAGCCTTCCTTAGAATGTGTGTGTTCCAAGTGTCATGTTCATGGTTTTTCTGAAGTTCAAATGCAAGTGCATACCTTGCCCCGGTCCTTACTAAAATCTCATGCCCAGTCTACCCCTTCACACCCATGCATCCCTGAGCTCAGGAGTCTGCTCTTTACATGCTGTTGGGAGCAACGGTGGAGAGCTCTTCTAAAGGGATTTAATTTTAAATATGTTTGTTTATTTAAATAAGATATTGAATTTTGCATAGATGTATTTATTTTAAATACATTTTTCAGTACTGGAGATTGACCCTAGAGCCTCACACTTTAGCAAATTCTCTCATATTGGTATTCTCCCTCCTTTCCTCACTCCTCCTCCATTAAAAAAAAAAAAACTATGAAATAATTCACTTGTTGTACATGGGCTGTCCTGGAGACCACATTCTGGTGCCTTCCCTGCCCTCTCATGACCCAGACTCTAAGGGTTTTAGGGCAGGTGGGGAGAGACAGTGTCCTAAGTAAGGAATCTGGGTTCAGTGGCAGCATCTGGGGGGGTTGACTAGTGAGACCCGGCTGTCTAGGTTTGTAAGGTCACTTGACCTGGAATGTGAGGAGGCGGGGCACCATCCTGAGGTCTCTGCTGGCCAAATGAGTGCCAATCCTCTGGACCTCACAGGCCCACTTGGTGGGGCATGCAATTTGAGGTTATGGTCACTAGGGGTCAGGCTTGCACGTCAGTGGCTAAACTGATTTTTTTTTTTTTTGCAATCCTGGGGCCTCCAGGCTGAACAAGAGAGACAGTGGAGTGTTTTCCTGTGGATTCTGTGACCTGCAGATCCAGAGAGTGGCTGGTTCTTCTCTATCTTCGCATGTTCCTTTTTCCCTTCTGGAAGGTTCATCTCCAGCCCTTTACTTCAGATGAGCTTGTGGAAGAAATTGGGTAGGTGATTGGTACCTGGCAGAGACTCTGGGTTGGGTTTGGGAAGAGACTTGGGTCTTAGTTTCAAGCCTGCCTCGGTGAATATCCTTAGTAGGTCAGGTGACCTCCTGTACCTTCACGCATGGAATGGGTGTGTCGAACAGCGTGGAGATATGTGAGGCTTCTGGAGCTCAGAATGGCCGGCAGGCAGGGTGACTTCTGTAGGGGCAGCCCAGCCCTTGTCAGACTGCTCCATGGTGCGAACAGGCATGGGATAGGAAGACTGGAGAAGAGCACATGACGGGAGTTGCCATGAGAATCATTATCTGGTCTTTTAGCTGTGGGTGTGCGGGTGTGGGTTTTGGAAGAGAGGGCATAACACAGAGAGCAGGCTTCACTGGCTTGGGGTCGCGTCTCCAGTGGGATGGCTCAGTGCCTGTGGGCAGGTAAGAGCTAGCTCTCCTGAATGAAGAACACCAGTGCAGGTGTGCTCCTAAGTCAGGCCAAAGCACACATGCTGTTGGACTGCTGGGGTTTCTGGGGTAGCTCAGTGCATTCCCTGGGTGGCTGCTGCGCCCTGGGAATTCTTCTCTGTGGGCATAGCTGCCGTTAGGGCAGGGTAGTGAGCACCACGACCCCACAGTGCTCAGCTCAGGTACGAGAAGAGCACTCAGAGAGCGCTCAGCATAAGCTCAGGGTTGTCTAGCCTCCTACAAGACACTGTGCCAAATAGCCAATTAGTGTTTTAAAAAGTGTTCAACATCCCTCGTTACCAGGGAAAGGCAAGTTAAAACTACTTTAGGAGTACTTGCTGTTCTGGTAGAGGACCTGGGCTCAGTTCCCAGCACCCAGACGGCAGTTCACAATGGAGTACAGCTCCAGTTTCAGGGGATCCAACGCCCTCTTCTGGCCTCCACGGGCACTGCACCCATGTGGTACATATACATCCATGCAGGCAAAATACTCATACAAACAAACAAACAAACAAAAAAAAATCTTGAAAGAAAAAAGCCCTTCTTTGAGACACCTGCTCACATCAGTCAGAAGGGATACCATTAAGAAATCTGACCCCAAAGGTTGGAGAGGAAGGGAAGGGTCCTTCATTACTCTTGGCAGGAGTGCAAGTCAGCACAACCATTGTGCAAACCAGTTTGGAGTTTTCTCAAAAAACAAAAAAAAACCCCAGACATTAAAAATAAAACAATCATGTGTCCTGGCTCTAGCATTCCTAGACTCCAAAGCACTCCATATCCTACCACAGAGACATTTGCACACTCGTGTGCATGCCTATGTGCATACCATTGCTATGTTCACAATAACAGGGAAACGTGACCAGCCTATGCGTCCATCAACCGATGAGTGGATAATGGGGATCTGGCACATATACATGATGAAATAGTATGCAGTGGTGAAGAAAAATGATGTCACAGAATTTTCAGGAAAATGGATGGATCTGGGAAGTATAACGCTAAACAATGCTAAACCCAAACTTAGACAGAAAACACATTTTCCTTCATATGTGAACATATGCACAGGCATTCGCATGGGTAAAATCTAAAAGTCTAGAGAGACGGCCAAGAGAAGTAATATTAGGTAATGAGAAAGGACGGGGGTCAGGACACTTGGCGCTTGAAAGGGGAAAGAGATCAGAGGCAGCCACAAGGGAGGAAGAGGAACTGCTAGTGTGGTTGGGAGGGGAAGGGACTCACACTTTGTTAGAAGATATCCTACTGGCTTCTAACACATTATGCGCTAATTTAAAAACAGAATCATGTGTAGCCACATGCTGGCTGCCCAGGGAGAGAGCTCCATTCTGCTGGGGCCCTTTACCCAAGAGCTTTTTCCTTCTTCACCCAATGTATCTTTCTAGGTAGAAGATACACACTCCTCAGCAGGGTTGCTTTTGAAAGCCCAAGCCTGGGATGGGGGTGTGTAGGGGGTGGGGGGGTGGGGGGAGACTGTGGAGCTTTGCCCCTGCAGCTCCGATACAGCCCCAGCCCCACCTTTCCCTGCATTGTAGCCAGGTTTTTTTTTTTTTCCATTTGAAGAACGACTTCTCACCCACAGTTGCATCAATCTGTCCACAGACAAAGTGAATCATGTCGCAAGCTCTGGTTCTGGCCTGTGCCCTATGCTCTGGTGATGGGCTGGCTGGGCCAGGCCTCTAGTAGGGGAACTGTTTTGACTTGGACCTAGCAGAGGGAAGCAAAGGCCAGGAGAGGGATGCCAGGGGTTGGGGAGTAGTTATGAGATCCTGTTGAAGTCACCAGACAGAGGCCAGTGACCTGTGTTGGGATTACCCCAGTGAACTTTCTGGCTTGCTCATCCTACAGCCCTACAGCTAGCACAGCAGAAAAAAAAAAAAAAAAAAAAAAAAAGGAGCAAACCACTGGATTTACTTTGCTGTGCTGAGGGGATGGGCAGGCTTGGCCGCGTTGCTTCTCTTTTCTCTATTTGGGACTCTGAGTTTCAGTTCTCCTTTAGATGACACACAGTGGCCGTGGCCTGAGGGCTCCCAATCACAAGGGTAGTTTCTTCTCACTTTCTGCTTCAGAAACACAGCCTAGGTTTGGAGCCACACACACACAGGGGAAAGTCTGTCTGCGGGTGTCTGATGGCCCTTCCTGAAGGCAGAACCAAGTGTCCTTCTGCTCCAGAGACAGGAAGGTGAATCTGTCCATGTGTGTCTGTGTATGTGTGCAGGCACAGGCACTGCTAGTGTGGTGTGTACACGTGTGTGGAGAGATATGTCTCTGCTCTCAGGGAACTGGGACCCCATCTCTGTTGGGTCATTCACGGGTACCATCTCAGCATGACATCCACCATAAATCGGCACTGGGACCCAGGGTTGCATGGATAGCCATAGACTGGGCATCTAGGCAATGTCTCTAAGGCCGGCAAGGGTGGAATCTGAGTGGGAAGAGGGATGGGGTGGAGGGAGCAGCAGGTGCCAGAGGGTGCAGAGAACCATGTGGGGAATGACGAATTCAATGTAACTGTAACACGGTCAGGGGCTTGGGTCCGAAGACACTTAGGATGGTAAAGCAAAAGTACTTGATGGTGAAAATAACTGCAATGAATTGGTGCTTGGTCAAGGACTCGGGTTCAGTTCCAACACTGTGGTGGTTTGAATAGGAATGGCCTCTATGGACTCATGTGTTTGAGTGCTTGGTCATAGGGAGTGTCACTATCAGGAAGCGTGGCCTTGTTGGGGTAGGTGTGAGCTTTTGTAGAAAGTATGTTCCTGTGGAGATGAGCTTTGAGGGCTTATATGCTCACACTATGCTGTGTGGCACATAGTCTCTCCTTGCTGCCTGCAGCACCGTGTCTGCCTGCACACTGCCATGCTTCCCACCATGACGATAATGGACTAAACCTCTGAAACTCTAAGCCAGCCCCAATTCCGGAGTCTTCCTTTACAAGACTTGCTGTGGCCATGGTGTCTCTTCACAGCAATGAAACACTAAGACAAGCACCCACCATTATCCATAACCCCAGTCTCAGGGGATCCGAAGACTGCTTCTGGCTTCTAGGGGCACTAGCCACAGCCATGGTGCATATGCATACATGCAGACAAACATTCATACACGCACAATAAAATAAACCTCAAAATAATTTTTAAAAAGTCTAAGATGATGGTGACAACAATGATAATGACAATGATGGTGACGATGATAATGATGGTGACAATGGTGGTGATGAAGATGATAATGACGATGATGGTGATGATGATTGATAGTGATAGTGACAATGATGGTGACGATGATAATGATGGTGACAATGGTGGTGATGAAGATGATAATGACCACGATGGTGATGATGATTGATAGTGATAGTGACAATGATGGTGATGATGATAATGATGGTGACAATGGTGGTGATAATGACAATGACAATCATGGTGACACAGGGTTCTGGGGCGCATATAGTCTCATAGGAAAGAGTGCTGTGGTTAACTGGTGATGCCTCTATGGGCATTGGAACTAGAAGCCTGTATATCACACGTTCTGATTTTGCTTTAGAATTTGAGGCCATGGGGTAATTTTAAACAGGAGAGCAGAGCTTGGATCACAGGTTCAAGGCAGCACGGTATCATGACCAACATCCTAGAGTCAATAAGTAGAAATGGTATGGACAGAATCAAGAGATGGGCTGATAAAGAGCTCGATAGCGAGCAAACACTGACTCCTCGTCTGGCCAGAGGAAGAATATCTCCAGCAGGCTCGCCAGTGTTCTTTCTTCTTGCTGCCTCTTGCTTTCATAGCTTCATAACCGTGCCTGTCACCACTCCATCCGTGTCTGCGAACCATCTCAGCTGATGTTGTTCAGGGACACCCAGAAGAGGAGGGCAACTCATAGGTATTCCACAAACCTTTCTGAGATGTGAGGTCCTTCCTCTTTCGGGGGTAAAGCTACTATAGAGAGTGTCTGTAGACAGATGACTGGGCTCAGGGTGGGACACTGCGGCAGAATGTCCAAGAGACACAGTGAGGAGGCTCTGCCCCTCGTGCTCACGAGGACTGAGGCCGAGGGGGCAGTCACTCACCAGAAGGGGGAACTCAGACGGGCTCTGCAATTAAGTGCTCAGCCTATTGTGAGTGGCTTCCATTGATTCTGCTTGCAACCCATTCTTCACAATGAGTCACCTATCTCAAAACAAATGGGAGGAGGAACTGCAGTTTCCCAAGTGCCTGGGAGGTGAAACGCACGGGTGTTAGCAAAGGCGAGGGATGAGAATATTTCTTTGTAATGTGACTTGATGTGTGTGCCCACATGTGTTTGTGGATACATGCATCCATGCATTCATGTAGGGGCTGCAGGGGTGTCTTCTATCACTCTCCCTCTCAGTCTCTCAAGGCAAGGTCTCTTACTGAACCTGGAGCTTTGCTGGCAACTAGCAAGTTGCGAGCCATCCTCCTGTCTCTGCCCTTCACAAATGGGCACGGGTGAACGTGCTTCACTCTTTAGGTGGGTACCAGGAGCTTGAACCCGGGTCCTCATGTTTATACAGCAAACACTCACCTGGCCATCTCCTCAGTCTGATGACATTTTTGATGAAGATGGCTTCCAGCTTGGCTAGTCTTCCAGAACAATTCTTGCTGAAGCATCTCTCTGGGCCACTGGCTTTATGAGTACCTCGCTCTCCAACTTCCTCAATCTTGTGTGGAGAATCTACCTCTTCATCTTTAACATCCTCTGAGCTCGAGAACACGTGGCTTGCCTAGCTTCTTTCCGATTGCCTCTCTGGCTCCTTAGCGATGTCCTCTTCCTCTTTTACTTGGCCCTGGCCTTTGGGAGTTCCTCGGAGTATAGATCCTTCTTTCTCAACAGAGTCTACCTGCTCCTTGGCCTTCAGCTAACCCTTTGACATAGATGATGGCCCACCTTCCTCTAAGCCCCATGTCTGTCTGAGCCCTGTGTCTGCTTAACATCTGAGTAACGTCTCAGTGTCACCTCAGATACACTACACTGAAAACCAAAGCTGTAACCTTCTTCCTCCAGCATTCTGAATCTCACTGTGGTCTCACAATCCACAAAGCCAAGAGCGAATCGAGAAGCTTTCTTTCCCCAGGAACTTCCATGTTAAGTACTAAGTCCCATTGATGTAGCTTTAGTCTTTCTCTTGTGGTGCTTGCCTCCTCCTGATTGCTTTATGGTCTTTGGATGAGATTCCAGGGCATTCACACTCTACCCACTCATGTTATACTGTAGTTAAAAGGATCCACTCACAGTGGACTGTAACGGTATACACCTTCCCCACAAACCACTCCAGTGATCATCACAACTTGTAAGAAGTTGATAGAACCCTTGGTCAGGCCTCAGGCTACATCCTTAATTCATTCTTCTCCTAATACAATGTTTCACAGATAGTAAGTTCAGTCTCTTCTCCCTCTCTCTGTCTCCTCTGTCTGTCTGTCTGTCTGGGGTTGAATATGTCTATAGTTTGAATGAATTAATATAGCACATGAGAAATTGTCAATCAGTCAATTAGTTTGGATCTTAAGAAGCAGCTAGGACAGCTGGAATGGATTTTCTGGATACTGAGGATGGTGTAGGACCCCTAAGCAGAGATGGTGGCAGCCAGTGTAGGACCATTTTTGAGTTCTAAGCAGGAGGGTCATTTGCTGTCACCTCCATTAGGACCAAACAGTCTGAGCTGCCAGTCAACAGCATCCTGCATACTTGGGGCTTTAGGGTGCTATGTATGCGCCCCCCCCCCTTGGGCTGGTGTCAACAGAGTAGATGTGCTGTATTAAGGCGTCTGGGGATGGGATGTGGCAGAAGTGGGGAGAAGAGCTGGTGGTTGGAGGAGAGAGGTGTCCTTTTCATAGTTACCCTTCTCTTATCCGGAGAGCTGCCTGTGCCAGGTCAGGAGCTACGCAGGATCAGTGCAGGGAAATCTCTCCTAGGAGTCAGGGCTGAGTCAGGTTCTGAGAGTGTCACCGCTGGCCATGAGTCTTTCTTTTTTTCTTTGTGGCTTTGAAGTTCAGGGATGGAAAGCTCTGTGTCCACAGTGGGAAAACTTCATGGGAACGGGGACTTCATTTGAGATTGTAAGCCTCTCTAGGGAGGGCCAGGCTTCTCTGGCCTCTAGGCATTCAGCATCCTTACCCACGTCTTCCAGTAGGTCCATGTGCTGAAGAGAAGCGGGGACCTGAGTGAATGGATGTCTCAGGTTTCATTCTCTTAACCGGGAAGAAGCCACTTCCTTCATCTCTGTTTTCTGTGTGAAGAAATCAAAGCTTGGGGAGTTCAAGGGTTCCCCAAGTTGTGAGGGCGGGACTTGATGCTTTACCTGATTGATCCCCAAATCCAGCCCTATTCTCCCTCCCAGCACTTAACCTCTGCAGGCCAAGAAGCCCTGGGGAGAAGAAAGTTCTGACTCTTTGAGAGTCTCACTCAAAACAGGGCTGTGAATACATAGGCTTCTCATCAAGTGTAAGTGGAAGGAAGGGAAAGAAAACTGATGCCCAGCAAGGCTGGAAGCTGTGCTCAGCCCTGTTCTAAAGGACAGGGGAAAGGAACAGCCTTAAGGAGCCTAGTAACTGAGGACCCCTGGGGAAGACACAAGGCTTAGCACAGAAATGATTGTCAGGGCCCACCTTCACTGTCCCTGCTTTCCACCTTGTCTCCTGCCAGGTGGGGGCTCCTTCCTTGCCTCCACTCCAGAAGCCGAGAGGTCAAGGATCTGGGGGGATGATATACAGATTACTCTGTGGGGATGGAGAATGGGTGATAATAGACAAGAGACCTGCAGAGAGATGGCTACATGGCTGCATCTTCAGAATGGAGAGAGGGAGGAGGGAGGGGGGAGGGAGAAGAGAGAGAGCGTGGGGGGATCGATAGATAGATAGATAGATAGATAGATAGATAATAGATAGATAGATAGATAGATAGATAGACAGACAGACAGATAGATAGACAGATAGATGGATGGATGGATGGATGGATGGATGGATGGATGGATAGATGATAGATAGATAGATAGATAGATAGATAGATGATAGATAGATAGATAGATGGATGGATAGATGATAGATAGATAGATAGATAGATAGATAGATAGATAGATAGATAGATAAACAGGTAGATAGATAGATAGATGATAGATAGATAGATAGATAGATAGATAGACAGGTAGATAGATAGATAGATAGATAGATAGATAGATAGATAGATAGATAGACAGGTAGATAGATAGATAGATAGATAGATAGATAGATAGATAGATAGATAGATAGATGGATGGATGGATGGATGGATGGATGGATGGATGGATGGATGGATAGATAGATAGATAGATAATCAGTGTGTACATTGTCCCCTTTTGATCTTGCTTTTCCCAAACATGTTGGGATATATTCAGCTGGCTTCCTACCCTTCATAGACACTAGGAGATGCCTGTTACTCTCCATGCCTTGGGCTTGTACGTCTGCATCCTTAGCTGGTGCTTCCCCAAGGCAGTGTAAGCCCTCAGGTATCATCATCCTGGGTGAGGCAAGTGCTAGAACTGGGTTTCACTCACTAGCCTGTGCTTTCCCTGAAGGCTGGTTCTTATTAGTATTCCATTCTCTCAGGCATGGAATGGGCCTCCAGGATCTGGGTTGATTGTGGGCACTCTCCTGGCTTCTCTGTCTAGGTGCTGAGTGCCTGACTCAGCCATTTTGAGCACTGCCTCTGGCCCTGGGACCACCTAGGGCCCACAGCACCATCCTGAGACCAGATAAACTAAGACCTCAGGCTAGCTAGAAGCCTGCTGGGCCCTCGGGTCAATGGCTAGCTGACGTGGGCAGGGAATGGGAAGAGACATTAGGCTAAGCAGAGGAATAGAGATTGAGTTTCCTGAGGAGCCCCCAGATTCCTTTCTACCAGCCCTAAACCTCTGCCCAGGAGCCCTGGCTACTGGAAGTGGGGTGATATTAAATATTTATGAATTAGTGCAATTCAGAGTGTTTTCTGAGCCATAAGTTTTCATGATGTGTGTCTGGAAGGGAGGCGGCCCCGCTAGTGCCTGCTGGGGCATTAATCCGACTTGCCGTTCCTCAGCAATGTGCTGTTATAAATTATTTTGTCCTGGATGTGGGAAGGCTGAGGGATGTCGGGTCAGGCATTAGGAGAGTGGTTCTCCGCAGTGGCAGTGCCGTGGGCTGTGTGCCTGTGGAGGAGACTGCACAGGGGACAGATGTTTGGGGGGTTGGGGAGGGGGAAGCTCCAGCCTGGAGCTGACAAGAAAGATTCACAAAACCTTGTGAGAAGAGTCAGAGTCATTAAATCCTCATTGATAATGATTTCCCAAGTGGATGCTTGTAGATATACTGGGGTCCTAGCAACCTGAGGAGGGAAGCAAGCGCGGTTGCTATTGGACGTCCTTGGGAGCTGACTGTGGGTCTGATTGGCTCCATCTCTAAGCTGGTCTTACAGCGCTGTTAAGAGGTGGTACTGGGTGAAGAGGTTTGCTTCTGAGGGCCAGATCTCTGCAGGGCAGTGTGGTCTGGTGGGCGGAGGATAGCTGGTGAAGGAGTCCACCCTCCCTGCTCCTTGGTAACCCAGAATGCAAAATAGGAAGGAGGTTGAGCATCTCATTCCCGTGAGGTCACTCAGTTCCCTCTAGGCTTGCAGTGCCTCAGCTGCAACACAGGGTTTAGAAATCAGACCAGGCTGTGACGCTCTGAGGATGGTGTCTGGTTGGAAGCTCTCAGGGATCCCACGATACTATCCTATCCCTGCCATTCCCTGAGGCATTTTATGGCAAAGGAATAGGAGGGCCAGTATTGAAGTCTTGGTGCCCATCATAGTACAGGGTTCCAGCAACTTCCTTAGCCTATGCAGGGTCAGATCTGGATCTTCTCTTTGCTGTCAAGGTTGGGGAGGATCAACAGTGGCCCAAGAGTCAAGTGAGCAGCCTAGCCCCAGACACGGAAAGTCATGGCATAAGGAATTAGGCCCAGTTGCCATGGAGGGAGATGCAGGAGGGGGAAGATGAGAAAGGAGAGGCAGATTAGTGGAGAAGGTTTTCTTCATGGCAAGCAGACAGTAGCCTTTCCCAAGATGGTCTTACTAGGAAGAGGAGGAGGGAGGAGGGAGGAGGAGGAGGGAGGAGGGAGGAGGGAGGAGGGACTCATTTCCAACTCAGTGTCCTCATCTCCTTGAAGTTTCACCCAGTAGGATATTGCCCTTTGGACTAACTAGACAAACTAGAGATGAGACAGAGTCAGGTTGGGGTTGTGCCGTGGGGGAAGGATTCGGAGCCCCCCTGACCAGCTCAGCAGGAAGAAGAGAAGACAGAAGGACAACTGTCTGACCAGAGATGGTGGCCAAGCAGAATTCTATAGCTGGCTTGAAGGGGACATGGAGACTACACAAAGGGATGCCTTGCAAGTGCGGGGTTGGGAGGGAAGAGGAAGTGGGTGGTTTTCAGAGCCACTTAGGGCTGACCCCGGCCAGGTATTGGGTCCTTTCTGGAGCAGCAGAGGCCTGGTGAAAAGAGGGCCAAAGACTGAGAGCTGTAGAAGCCAAAAGCTGTTCATTTGCTATGCAGCCATAGCCTGGTCACTCTGCCCCTCTGAGTGGGATTTATAGATCTATAAACTCACACCCCCATTCCTGAGACTACCCAAGTCACCAACCGACCCTTCAGAGTACCCTTGCCATAGAATGAGGTGACTGTCCTTACAGTGTGTTTTATTAGGAGGCCCCTGACTCAGGGCTATTGGAATCCTGTCCCTCTTGTTCACAGTTTACTGAGCAACCAAGACCTGACTCTACCTACCTCTGTTTTTTTTTTTTTAAACAAAAAACCAAAAACCACCAAGGCCAGTTCTTTTCTATTGAGGTAAGCCATTCTCCAACAGTCTTTGGCTGTTAAGGCCCCCACAAGAATGGCCACCAAATTAACTGCATCGATTGGTTAGTACAGGCTTCCCAACCCGACAGCTCCTAGCATCCCACCTTACTGTCCTTAGGGCCTTGCTCTTATTGTTCCCCCTGCCCACTAAATTCTACCATCCCTCAGATCTCTTAGGCCATCAATCCCTCCTTATAAGCATTACCACAATTTAACAAGATGACCAGTTTGTCCAATTCATCTTCAGTCATCCACCTCCCAAGCTTAAATGCTATCTCTGGTTATGCTAGTGGGTGAGACAGAGACCGCATAAGCTTTAATCATTCCCCAAAGCACATTCACAGAGTGCCAAGGCATGGGATAAGGTCAGTATTAGGGAGATGAGCATTGGTATCAGACAGAGCAGGGACCCAGCCCCAAGACCAAGCCGTCCCCTCACAGAGCTATCCAATCCTGCAACAAGCCCACCTATGCTAGCATTTGGGTCCCCATCATACAGACAGCAGTCACCAGCTCTTAGTTACCCTTTCCATGAGCCCTGGCCTGGATCTGAGGACTCCCTGTACAGAACCTTGTTTGAGTCCAGTATCTAGAGCATAGATTCTCAGAGGGACAATATGCCCGGGTCTCACATAACACCCCCATACCCCATTCTCTGGCTGCCTGTGGGAACAGACCTACTTGAGGGGAATGGTATATGGTTTCGCTTTTATGCTTTTATAGTTTTCAAACAAGAATACAAAAAATGAGGAAAATTGAAACCACCCAGGGAAACAGCAGGGGTTCATTTGTCAGCAGCCTGATGCGTTTACTGGGCATTAGCATGAAGGGCCTGTCCTATTTATTTTTTTAAGGCACTGCCTTATGAATCCATTGGGTAGCTTGGTGGCAAGATGCAACCCATTATCAAGAAAATAGCTGAACAGTGCCCTGTCATCCTTGCCCGGTCAGCCTGCCACTCACGACTTCTGAAATCACTTGTTTTCTGGCCAGCGTGAGCCAACTGGAGCTGTGGTTCTTCGCGTTGCTCTCCAAGACCCAATGCCAAGTGCATTTGAGATACTTCAACAATCGCCTGGGCATGGCTGTGTGCCGCCGATGCGTGTTTGCTGTAATTACACAGCCTCCGAAGGAGGAGCACAAAAGACTTGTTGATTTTGGATGGACTCAGGCCCCTAAGAGATGAGAACTGACCTGGGCTCCTGGCATAGAGTTGTGGGCAGGCAGGCAGGCCCGCTGCCCTGGTGAGGACGTGACCAGCTGGAGCAAACCTTGAACCTGGGCCATGTCCGCCAGAACTTGCCCGGTTGCCCAGCTCTCTTGGCTCTCCTGCCAGCTGACTGAAGAGCCGGTTTGCTTTTGGAGAATAACCGGAGAGAACGCGGAACTGGATCCTATAAAAAGCAGCTCCCTCCTTCCTCCAGCCAACTAGTCCCTGAATGATAATCATCTCCGAAATTGGCCAACCTCCCTCCTTCCAGACCCCCCCCCCCCCGCGCGCGCTCCTCCTCCCCTTCCGTCCCCTCCCTCTCAAATGGCTAAACAGGCTCATTGTCACTCTAGTCTTTGTAGGGTTCCCGAAAGGACTTTCCTGGTGACTAGGAGCTTCCGCCCATCTGAACTTCACTTCCTGTTTGCCTCAGACCTGCGATAGTGGGCTGCTACAATGTGCTAGAGAGTGAGGCAGCTGGGTGGGGGGTGGGCGTGGGTGGCAGGGACCAGTGGGACTGGGCGTGGTCACAGTTCAGGTCCTGTGAGGTGGACAAATTAATTCTCCTTGAGGGATTCTCTTTCTATTGCCATTTTGAGATTTGAGGGACATTGTTTGCAGGCAGGGTCACACACGTACTCTGTCTTTCTAGGGAAGGCTGTTTGCTGCTCAGAGCTGACTATTTGATGGAATGAGGTGTCAATCCCACAGCCCCACCCACCCAGCCTTTCCAGCCCTAACACCTCCCAGAGAGCCCGAGGCCCTGGCACCTACTTTTATGGATAGCACAGAACACAAATTGAAAACCATGAGCTATGATCTTGAAGAGCTCTGCCAGCCTTAGGTTAGGAGAAGACTCCAAGCCTGCCGAGATACAAATGCTGAGGCTGTCGCTGACAATCTCAGCGGACCTGACTCCTGCCCAGAGATGGAGGATAAATCCAGCGAAAGAAGGTAAGATGGAGGCCCACGGTACCAACAACAAGAATGATTTTACTCGCGCTGAAGTTTCTTGAGCACCTGGCAGGCCGCCACGAATGTACTTAGGCGGAAAATCACCAGGAAAAAATGATATAATCTGACAGATTTTTCACAGGCTTAAATATTCATGAATTAAAGGAATTGGCAGAATTTTCTACATTATTAGCTTTCATCATGGCTGCAGGAGCAGTTGGTACGCTGGCTGCTCTTCAAGATCCATTAATCTCGTCCATCACGAGAGCAGCCATTTTAAAATTAGCCGTGTTTCCCTGAGTGATGGTGTCGGGGGAGATGAGGAGACTGGAAGGCCATTCCAGTAGCCCCTTCCCGTGTGAGAATCAGCCGGGGAAACAGCTCCTCATTGGGAAGCGTCAGCATCGCCCCAGAGCACAGGGCTGAGAAAGCCCAGGCATGGACTGGGGCTCTCAGGCCTTTGAAGCTTTCCCGAGGGCAGAAGCATCTGTCCCTGACCTTGACCCTGAGCCCTAGGCTGAGGACACACAGCGGCTAACTGGCTCTCTAGGAAACAGAGACCAAGAGACCCAGATAGGGATTCTGGGTGAGAAAGGCCATTATGACCAACAGCACAGTACCTCTACCAGATGACACTCCGGGTTCAGGACTCAGGACAGGCAGGCCATGATGCTCACTGTCTGTGGAGTGAAATGAGTGCTTTGGGCAGGATCCGTGCTGGACACACACCCTCTCATTGTACCTCTCATTGTAACAGACAGACTGTAACACTCACACATGCAGGCAAGCACACACACACACGCACACGCACGCACGCGCACACACACTATTCAGGGAAGAGGTCACGGGTTACGTCAGCTGTTCCTGATCCCACAGCAATGAGGATCAGGCCAGAACTCTCATCCAGTCATTGTATCCCCAGAGATAGTGTGTTAATCATCAGCCATGGCCCCAGGAAGGGGCGTTCGTATAAACATATCCAGAATATCCCAGGAAAAGGCTTCTTTCAAAGCAGGAGGCAGTGACAGGCTACATGATCCTTATGGAAACTTAAGGGCTGTCTTCACCCTTCCCTCCCTCCTATCAACACCATGTCCCCACCTCCCTCCTTCTCCCTCTTCCTTCCTCCCCACTCTTCCTTCCTTCTCCCTCCTTCCTCCTCCAGTTCTCTCTCCCCATCCCTCCCTCCCTCTTTCCTTTCACCCCTTCTTTGTTTTAAGATACAGCTTTTATAACTTCTCATATATGGTGATCAGAAGACAGGATGACTGCCATGGACAAACTCCTTAGACACTCCTAATTTCCAGAGCAGAGGCATGCTAACCACACCATGCCTTGCCACCTAGGACCATATGCAGAAGCACCAGGCCAGACAGGAGGCAGGGGGAATGAGGCGGATATGGGCAAGAGCTTTTCTCTGGGACGGGGGTGGGGACAGATGGACTGTGGAAAGGGTTAGGAGAGCAGCCCTGGATTGAGAGGTTAGGGTAATTTCAGTAGACTCTTAGAAGGCTGATCCCCTAGGTGTGCTCTGCTCTGGTACCTGGCCCTGGGACTGGATGAGGGATAATGGCCCTGAGCATGACAACCTAACCTAGGCCTAGTGACCACAGCTTCAGAGGCAGGAAAATAAAGACATGGAGAAGCCAGGCGTGGTGGCGCACGCCTTTAATCCCAGCACTCAGGAGGCAGAGGCAGGCAGATTTCTGAGTTTGAGGCCAGCCTGGTCTACAAAGTGAGTTCCAGGACAGCCAGGGCTACAACAGAGAAACCCTGTCTAGAAAAACCAAAAATAAAAAATAAGAAATAATAAAAAAAAAGACATGGAGAATGTAGTCCCTCCCATTTCCCCATCCACCTTCCTGTCTAGCTATGTAGTGAACACCTATTTATTTTGTTTTGTTTTGTCGGCCACGGACAACCTTAACATCCAGAAGGGATGGGGTTGGTCATGTCCCACCTACCCTGGCAGGGCTGCTTGAAGGATGCAGGGGCCGCCGCCCCTGTCCAGCTTCCTTTCTGGGTCCCAGAATGAATATCTGTGGTTGAGGAGTGATGTCTGTCTACAGACAGATTGAGTGGGGAAGCTGGTGTTTGGGTAGCTTTTCTCACGTTTATCATCGACAATAACCGTGATTACTCATCATAATAATTAATAATTATTTACACTTGTGTGGTGCTTATTTGTGGAGTGTCTACGCCACTGCCAAGCACTTTATAACAGCTTATACATGCAGCCAAAGTTTGCTGAGCCCTACTGGAGACCAGTTACCGCTGTGCTCAGCACCGTCTGAGCATTGCTATGCCCCCGCCATACATCCCAGTGAAACCACAATGCAAACTCCCGTTTACAGATGAGGAAGCTGAGGCTCAGGAAGGTTAAGGAATTTATCTGAGGCCACACTGAGTTGGTGAAAGGAGTGGACGTCTCAGTTCAGTTTCCTCCATCATCCAGCCTGACCCTGGACCCCTGAGTCCACGGAGAGTGAAGGAGAAGGTTCAGGGAGGAGGCAGAAGGCATAGGTGTTGAAACAGTGTAGGAGTTCCCTGGGCAGAACTGGGCCTTGCTTGCACCTTACAGCAGCCAGCCCTGTGCCCTGGCCAGCAATGAGCATTGAAAGAATAACATTTCAGGACCAAAGTCTTGGGAAATTTGGGAATTCAGGCATGATCCTGAAACCTCAAATCCAGCACTGGAGCCTCCAACAAACCCATTACAATGACAAGACAAGCAGTTCCCTAAACTTGGTTTCTTACGAGGTGTGATTTCCTCCTGAACTCACTGGTTGGGTTGAACCCTCAACCACCTTCTTGCTCCCATACTTTGTGCACAGCCTGTCACGTACTCTTAGGATGCCTTAGATTTCATATACTGATGCTTAGAATTTTGTAACAATAAAATGTTGTACATTTTATTGATATTAATGCTGGACTCGGGGTTCTGATAGAGGAGGTAGGCACGTGATGGTCTTCCTGCCCCATCATTTCAATGCCCATGAGAAGACTTCCCAAAGGCCAGACAGTTTCCCTCCAGCCCGACCAGAAAGGGTGGTGGATAGTTAGCCCATGTCCTGTGCAAGGTTTCTGAAGCTCACTCCCTTCTACTGCGTGGCCTTGGTGAGAAATGGATGGATGAGCAATGGAAGGTAGCAAACCAGAGATGTACATCCGTCCATAGGGGCAGCTCAGCACCAGCCCTCACCCCAAAGCAGAAGGCTGCTCCAGCATCTAAGTACCTGCTGCGTTGCCTGTTACCATTAGGCACGAACCCTAAAGGCCAGGCTCTAGGACCGAGGGGGTGAGGAGTCAGATATAGAGCCTCCTCTCGACTGCTCATAGCACCCTGAGACATACCCTACACACCACACACCTGACCAGCCCCTCAGATCACCAGGTCCCCATTGCATCTTTACTTCTCTCACACCTACTGCCTGCCCCCACCCCCAACTCGCCTTCAACCTCTTCCTCTCACCCCAAGTCAATGAATTTCCACGTGAGCTCCTTTCCCTACCACATCCTGAGCTATGGGGCAGGGCCATCCAGAGTCCACCTTGGCAAGGTTCCTGGCTCTCTTCCAGGAGGAGAGAGTATGTGCAGGGTGAGCAGAAGCTGAAGGGTGGAGGTGTAGGACATCAGGCACACACACGTGTGTCCCCAGGCTGTGTGACTGACAGCTGGGAGCAGGTAGACCCCTGGGAAGATAACAAACACACGTGGGAAGGAGTATCGAGTGATGGACGGTCACAAACAGTTTGGCTCCTGTCTGACTGGGCTCTGTGAGACTCTGGGGTGGAGGGGACTTTTTTACCCACAGCCTCCTCCCAGGTTCTGTCCTTGACTTACTCCCTAGAGCAGAAGGCCCTGGGCCTGTGTGAAGGGCCACCAAGCCCCAACTTGCTCATCTCTGCTGGGCGCTAAGGTAATGGACAATCCTAAACCAACCGTAGCTCAGAGGAGCCCTGCCTCAATGTCTTGTGTCCCACAGCCTGCTGGGCAGAGTGTCTCCTCACAACACTCAGGGAGGGCCTAGGTAGTTGGTAGTCTGTGATGTGAAGCTAGTGGACATTTGTCTGCTGGCTCTGTCCTGTATGGTCCCCTGGTAGAAATGACCATCCTTACCAGAGGGAAGCAGTACTCCAGGGAGCACAGTGGCTGAGGGTCACAAACTCCCTTGACCTTCAGGTAGGAGTGTCAGTGGGGACAGTGACCCCATCCCTGGTTTTCAACTCTCTGGCAAGTATTCTTTCTCCTCCCCTGTCTCTGTCTATTTCTGTCTCTGTCTTTCTGTTTGTCTCTCTCTGTCTTTCACATACATACACACACACACACACACACACACACACACACACATCCTTTGCTTCTCTCTGTGTGTCTATTTCTCTATTCCTCTATTGCACTGTGTGTGTGTGTGTGTGTGTGTGTGTGTGTGTGTGTGTTTTCCCGTACCTGCGGAAGCCAGGAGAAACCTCTGGTATTGTTTTTCAGGTACAGTCCACCTCATTTTTTTGAGCCAGGCTTCCTCACTAACCTGGGGCTATCCAAATAGGCCAGGCTGATTACCTCGAACACAGAGAGGAAACCATGTCCAGCTTTCTTTATGTGGGTTCTGGGTATAGAACTCAGGTCTGACGCTTGCAAAGCAAGCACTTTACCAGCCCAGCCATCTCCCCACCTCCTGACACATCCTTCTGACCTCTAACCCTTTATTTTCTGTTACCTTTGTCAGTATCCATCTCACACTTAATGATAATGTAGCCCCACCCCCCAGGCCTATGCATCCTCCTAGCTGCTCTCTGGACCCATGAAGCCCCTTATCCCAGCTCTGTGAGGACACAGAGACCATAAAGGGAGTCTACCTCACTCCCGGTCTTTCAGCTCATGGGCTCTGCTGCCACCAGATCTTTAGACAGATAAGGCAGCAACCAACTGGCCTGCTTTGCAATGCAGGGGTGGAGCTATCAAAGCTGTGATCTTCTAGTCCCTCCTCTTGATAATCATGAGGCCATAACCCAGCTCTGGAAATCTTCCTACCACAGGGGCCCCTCTGGGTGGAAGGAAGCGAAGGCCAGTCTCTTTCTTTCTGGAAACTGTGCGGCCCTTTCTGCTCCAGAACCACTAGTCCTCCCAACAGAAATGTTACATGAAAAGTAAAGACGTCTGGGCAGCTGACCATGCATGGGTATTGCAGAACCCAGGACTCAGTTGCCCTATATGTAAAATGGGGACAATAATGCCACTGCAATGGTTTTTATAAAGTTTAAAGAAGTAGGGTGTGTGTGACCCAGCCTGCTAATGGCAAGTCACGAAACAGAGCCAGAGCAGGGAATTTGCCCTGCTTCTCTAGCTGGACACCGTCCCTGGGTGGTCAGAGCCACCCAGCTCCGCAGCTCCATCTGAATTCCTGATGTAGCGTCTAACCTGCTGTGAGCCACAGCTCTCTCCATCCCTCACCCCTCTGTTTTGACTGAACCCATTACTTTCAGGACAGAGTCCTCCATCGTCTCCAGCTCAGGGGCCCTTCACAGCTTCATAGATTTCCTCTCGTGGGGAGAGCCATCCATCAGGAAAGCTGGCAGGCAGGAACATGAAGCACACAGCATTCCCTCCCAGGGACAGTGGGCAGACTGCCCCAGGAAAGGGGCACGTGTGAGAGGGTATGATCCCTGCCAGGCCCCTCACAGTGCCTGTCACCACATCAGTGCACTTCTGGGTACCCCCTTTTGTCTTGTGGGTCCAACATTGTTATTAGAACACAGCTCAGCTGCAGATTTCCCAGCATCCTACAGTTCCCGGGCCCTTGCTCTGGCTGCGCCCCCTGGGTGGTAGAGTGCCCACACACACTGGGGAAGGTCAGCTTTGCTCAGAGATCCTCCAGGATTGCAGTGTGTTTGAGCCTGTAGGTGGGAGTGGTTCCTGACTCTGATCAAAGGCAGGGAGAGTGGCTGCAGAGAGGGACCCCAGCTGAGTCTGGGGTAAGCTAGTCTGGGTGCCACTCGGGGCCTAAAGATGAGACTAAGGGATCAGGAGATTGGTGAACAGCCTACAGAGCCCACCATGGCTGCTGAACACCGAGCTTAGGAAGGTCAGACTAAAAGAAGAGTGTGGAGGCTGGCTCTGAAGCCACATTGCCTGGCTCTAATCTTCTCCCTATCTGGGGAAAGGAGAGAACCTACCCCCTCAAGTTGCCCTCTCAGTTCCAAACATGTGCCATGACATGAAGGCAACACCACCCTTCCAAACATACATACATACATACATACATACATACATACATACATACATACCCATACATACATTTAAAAATACATTTTTTAAATTAAAAGTACATGAGAGTCTATTGTCTTCTCAGAATCACCGTCTCCATTCAGCTAGGAAGTGTGAAACTGAGCAAAAAGAACAGATTCAGTGTGGAGGGACAAACCAGGCAGCCAACAGGAGACCTATAGAGGCAGCCTGTGCAACAGAGGGCTCACAGGCTCCTGTGCCTCCTATCAGCCTAGCCCAGGAGGGCTGATTCTCAAGCCCCCTGGTCACAGAAAATGCAGAGCTGGGCAGGAGCTCCTGGCTGAGTGGGAAGGGAGGGGACAGATAGAAAGCCTTCCCGCATGAGCTGCCCTCCACATGATTAGTTCCTGACAGCACCTTTTCATTAAACTGTCTCTTTCTGCCGGCTCTGGTCCCTAGGGTAATGAAGGCCTTGACTCCCTTCATTGCTGTCTGCCTGTCTTCCAAGCGGCTGCCTCTGTGCTTCTCCGAG